>NC_061492.1:21145375-21835367 GCF_022539355.2 Hippoglossus stenolepis | reverse complement strand
TCGTCAATTTATAATGTGAATTAGAATATCCAGTTTCAGATGAATAAGAAGGACATCTTTACTGAGTACATCATTATGCACAGCATTATGTTCTTTAACCTACCCTCAGACATACATCATAAATAAGGTGGACACATTCATTAAACGCAGAAGGCTTCATGGAGGCAGGATTTATTGAAGTGCTGATGTATTAGACTTCATTAAGCTCCTCCATGAAAGAAGCTTATTTGCAGCCTCAGAAGCAGCTTTACTTTCCCTTTTAATTGAAGTTTGAATGGATATAAAAGAGTTCTGTGCAATCATTAACACGTAAGAACAGGTCACAGTCAGGCCTGGTAATATAATACAAATATATTAACAATTTAGGTTAGAATGTGATCACCTTGCAGCTTTTTTTTCAATCATGGTGAACAAATTGCAAAAATGTACTTATGATGAGGCTCATATCTAATTAATTGTCATATCAAATGTAATTTTTTTACTTTTTGCAAATTTATTTTTGAATAGTTGGAAAAATGTAAGAGAAAATTATAGGCTTCGGGGGTTTTTTTCCCTCACAGTTCGGTTATTGAAGAAAATACCAAAGGCTAGAGGGTGTGTGTGTATCTGTGTGTGTGCGTGTGTGTGTGTGTAATCCCACTGGTGCAGTCAAGTTGAGGCCAGGTCCTGCCTGTAGTACTAAGCACAATGGACAGTTCATGATGTGTGTGTGTGTGTGTGTGTGTGTCTCATCTATCAGTCAGGCACTAGCCCACAGACAGGAAGCAGAAAATTGAGGGACAGGAAATTGACCTGAAACTCAAAGTGTAGCCTCAGGTGTCCTCTGTGTCCGTTTCAGGTTTCAGTTCTCCTTCTCTGCGTTTCTCTCTCTTTCCGTTTGCTGCTGCTCGCTCTTACTCACTTTCTATTTATGTCAGTCTGTCTCCTGCTCTCTATTCTCTATCATTCCATCTCTTTGGCTGACAGATAACTCAGAAATCTATAAAACATGGACACACACACACTCAATGGAAAACACAAGCACGCAATTTCCCTTGTCTTCCTCTGGTTGTCAGGACTTCTGATCCTCACTCCAGCAGCAGTCAGAGGGACTGAGTTCAGTCTCCACCTTGTTAGTGACGCTCTGAAGACACAAACATGCTTTCAGCTCAGTGCACAAACCTCAGCTTCTCTCTCACCTCAGCGTTTACTCTTCAAGTAAGTGAGCTGCAAACAAAAGTAATCAGTTAGACAGTGAGTCTTGTTGTTTCCACCACGTCATGCTGCAACGTCTTGTATCTGGTTCACTGCTATGAACCATGAACCCATCACCCTGGAAAGACCCCACAGCAGCACAACATAATTTTAAAGGTTAGACAAGCACAGGGTGATGGAAACTGTGGTGGTGTATGTGTTAGCTGGTGATGTTACAGCAGGATGAGCAACACATTAAAAGTCCTCAGTCATTATGATCATTATATCCAATCTCGAGAAGTTGCCTCAGAATCACAGCATTTATATGTTTCCTTCAGTTTCATCATAATGTTGTTATAGCTAACTGCATGTTCTTGATGACGTGGCAACAGCAAAAAGCAAGAGGGGTTACTGGGACCAGTTTCAGGTCTGATTCAGCTCTTTTAACAAATTCGGAGCTGTTAGTGATTTGAAAATGATGTCAACTGATTATTTTGCCAAAACGTCCTGTAGTGTGAGGGGTTTACAGACATAACGTAGGTCAAGGCTGGTAACTTAGGCTACATCCCTAAACAGGTGTTTTGACTCCCTATAAATGTATCTGTCCAGTTTTGATCCCCGTCCATACGGGGTGGGGGTAGTCATGTGACAGGAGGTGTATCCGTAGCAGAGTTGATGTGTTTTCAAAAGAAAATGTTGAAGTATGGATGTAGCCTAAGGGCGACTGGGCTTTTCCAATCAGGGAACCTCGAGCGTCCGGGATTCCTTGCTTGAGGAGGTCAGACTTGCCAGCACTGTCTTTAAATCATTGCTTAATGCATATATTTATAGGAATCCTTTTTAATGCTGGATCTTTTGACTGGATTTAACGCATTTCATCTTATTTTTGTTTTGTTCTGTATTAGTTTATTTCCATGTATTTTGTAAAGCATGCGCTATTTTTATTATTATTAAACATCAGATTCAAAATCAGACTTGTGTCGTATGAAAGGAACAATGAGAGATCAGGAAGTGTTACTAACCGGATGTTGCGTACTTGTGTTTAGAACTGAAACATTACTGCCTACATTGTAAATAAGACTTTTGTTTTCCATACCAGGACAGAAGAGAAGGAGCTCAAACTTTTGGAATCATGGCAACAGTATGAGTACTTCTCTACTTCTGTTATTCTTAATATTGTTTTTTAGAGCAAAAATTACACTGAAACAACTATTTGCAACCATCTGATGATGCCTACAGTCTGTTTTGTTTGATCACGCGAGAAATTGTTGAAATGTGTCCTGCGTCTCGCCTGGATCATCGAGTGTGTGCATTCTCATTATTACATTTTTAGAATAGGTAACTGTATTATATATGTATGTATGTATACTGTAGGTATGACTGGACGCCCACTATGACTGTGGAACACTCAGTAAAGATTGAAAAATCCTGGGTGCAGAGGCATTCGGAGAACTTTGAACACAGGTTATTACTGTGCTCAGAGTCACGCATCTGCTGAGTTTCTTTACAGGATACGTTCACACTTTTTCAATTCCTTCATTAAACAATCACCAGGGGCCCTTATACAGTTAATTTAAAAGTGTTTTGTTTGCTTTTTGTCCAGAGGAGATTTTAGTTAATTTTGAGTGATCCACAGTCCTCATTCTGCACAGAATCCCACTCCCAAGTTTCATGACTGGGTGACAGAGTGTTTTATTTGCAGCCTTGAGCAGGTTGCCTGTGTGGCAGATAGCGTCTCTCTGCCCACACAAATCCAAACTGACTTCACTGGACTTGTGCATATGTTGGACCAGGCTGACGTGGCTGGCTCCCATAGACCCCTGGACCCTGACTCAATGACAACATGAAGATATATACTGGGAATAAGCCAGCTCTGGGCTCGAAAAACAACACACACACACACACACACACACACCACAGATGGATGCTGGGGTGGTGGGCAAGAGGTTCATAGGAGCAGCTGAGAGGGGGCAGGAGAGTTGAAGAGCCGATAAAACTATATAGCGTATAACTATAAAAAAAATAAGCACAAACAGTTTATTTAGATTTTTAACATCACCTTAAGTCAACATTAATCAATGCTGTATCTCACTTTTCAGCAGCACATATTCAATTTATTCAAGAATACAATTTGCCTTATTGGCATGAGTTTTGGCATGGCATGTGTTTTGTGTATTTATGTGTGCTCCATAGAATATGTTCAGATGATCGTTTGTTATATTCAGTGTTGAATAGTGTAAATAGTCAATGGTTTGTATTTGTATAATGCTTTTCTAGTCTTATCGACCCTTTAGAGAGCTTTACCGTACAAATTCACACACAAATTCATGCAGTACCTCTTTACACAGCACTTTTTCTACAATAATATTCATACACTGTCACATGGCAATTTGGGGTTCAATATCTTGCCCAAGGTCTCTTCAACATGCGGACTGGAGGAGCCATCAAACCTCCTTTCCCATCCTTCCCTCTGGTTACGGCTGTGGTTGCTGAGCCTGTGTGGTCAGGATCTGTCTCTCACATTAAAGAGATACTCTTTCGTGGTTCAGGGCCAGATAACAATCAAGTTTTCTCTGACTCGTGGTTAGAGGCATCTGTTGTTAATCTAATGATTATGGTTGACTCTGATTGGTGGTTGGAGAGCTGTGCTGGTCTGAGGTTTAACTGTGTGGGTGAAGTCTCAGAACCACCAGCTGACAGGAGGAACTCTTTAGGGGCTCGATTTGATTTTTATGTTTTTGAAGGCTCATTTAAGATTTTTTTTTGATGTTAATAACTAATGGGTTTCAGTTAAATTTTTTGTCCTGAATTCATTGGTTGCTGTTTTTCTTTGTTTAATATGGACCTACTGTACATGATTCTGTTTGCATGTCCTATCTAGTGGGGCCCACAACATATGAACAAAATTAAGTTTTGTCAATATGGACATGCTTCTACCCGTGGTAATGATCCCTCGTTACCACGGGTAGAAGCTTTGCTAAACTCCCATAACAACCATCTTTACTTAAAACAAACACAAATGAAACGCTAAACAACTATATCAACATGTCAAACATAAAAAACATAACATGCCTCCATACTGCTCGTGTGGTGTCATCAAAGTGTCCGCAAGCCCCGACATTAACATTCCACTTGAACAGAGGTCATTTCCACCGTGTTTTAAGCCTAGAAATCAACCAGAAGTGGCTAACCTAGGAGATATTAGCATTTCCGACGGTCCCTGAATGCACCTCGTCGGAAGATATCACATTTAGGCTAAAAACTTCATGTAAATTACCTAGTTTCGAGTTGAATATGAATGTCGGAGCTTCCGGACACTGGTATGACACCACACGAGCAGTATGGAGGCATGTTATGTTTTTTTTCACGTCTGAAGATAAATCCCTAATTTCTTCAATTGTATTTGATTCTGCTGCAACAAAGTTTACCCCTGAAACTCCCAAAAACTCCATAGGCATAGGGGTGAGTGAACTATCCGTTTAAGGCCCTGCTTTAGTGGTGCATACTCTCAGTAAAATGTTTGAACAGTAAGCAAGGGTTTTCCGTGATGCCTGGAGTTCTGGAGACCTGGGCTCACTGCCATCTTTATAATCCAGCCTGGCACAGGTCTCCTCACTACACACACATCCTCAATAAATCAAAACCTGCAGCCGAGAGAAGAGCATCTTTCTCACTGAATGTGTCTGTAATGAATCCATTTCAGCAAATAATTTGTTCAACAATCACGTTTTAAAATGTATAGTTTGATATTCATTCTTTTTTTAATCACAGCCATTCCCTGATCCAAGTCCAAATACATCTGAAGCTGTAAGAACAAATTGATAAGCAATTGCAAGTAATTTCAGCCAAAACAAAACATATGACTATTCCCAGACTTCACCATGGTAACATCTGCACACGATGCCACTGTTAGCCTCCCCTCTGCTGTGATGTTGAACTATGAACAGCTTCATCCATTTCTTTTTTTGATTACCTGTTTTGTATGTTCATCCTGTCCCATGTTCTATACAAAAGGACACTGTCTTTCATAATTTAGCATCGTTGTGTGGAAGGAATATAAATTATAAATTGGACTCGTGGGCTGACGTGTTGACGTGACTGTTTCGCTACATTGTCTCATGGTCCTCTTGGTTTATGTGTTCTTTTCCGGGAAATTCAATTTAGTTGTCGTTGCTGTTAGGCCTGAATAATTTATAGACACTCCCTAAATCCCAGAAGATGACACAAGGTCTAAATACAGCTTCGTAGGGTGAGCTGTTACAGCTAAAAGTCTGATTCCTTCAAGACTTTGTGAAACTGATGTCAATGTGATATTTGATTCTGCATATTTACACATGTCCGGAGAAAACATGAAGCTACGCAGGGACTTGTCGTGGATATTGATTGACATTTCCAGAAGCCAATAGAGCTGACTGTGTGTCATGTCACAAGCTGTGGAGTTGACATTAAGAGCAGTTTAATCACAGACTGTCTATAAAGATGGACTACATTATGCCCCCCGCCCAAAGCATGTCGATCCCCCCTGGTGGTAGGCTGCAGTAAAGGTCATTAACACCCCCTGCTTTTTCTTATGCACCCACTACAGCCCCCATCAAACCTAGGTGTGAACCAAACCGTGGCTTAAAGGGATAGTTCACCCAAAAATGAAAATTCACTCATTATCATCATCATCATCACAACTATGACCATGGAGGGGTGGGTAGCTGTTTACCCCTGGAGTTTCAGGGGTAAACAGCTTTGAAGCAGAATCCAATACAATTATAGTTAATGGTCTCCTCTTCTTTAGAAATAATAAAACAACGAAAAAAATATAACATGCCTCCATACTGCTCTTGTGGTGTCATCCAACAGTCCTCAAGCCCCAACATTCATATTCAACTCGAAACGAGGTCATTTACACCATTCCTCTGATATCTTCCTACGAGGTGCATTCACGGACCCCCGGACACACCATCGTGTGGCTACGTCCGCTAGCTTAGCCACTTCCAGTGGACTTTTAGGTTTAAAACATGGTGTAAATTACCTTTTTTCGAGTCGAATATGAATGACGGGGCTTATAGGGCTGGTAGAATGGTGAGTCTCTTATTTCCACCACATACGCTGTGATGAAAAGTTATTGTTGAACCTTAAGTAGACTTTCAAAAGCAATGGGCCTCATTCACCAACTGTTCTTAAGACGAAATTTCTTAAAACCCACTTACACAGTTTTTACGAAGATTGTGACAGATGAAGATGTTTCCTATCTGGAATTTGTTCTTATGTAAGAACAGAATCTATGCACCCTGAAGAGCACTCTTACAGTCTTGACAACTGAAATGCTTCTGTAAAATTTTGTTATTGACTTTTATTTCTACAGTTGTATAACATTTAAATTACCATAATATTCTCAGTGCATATTATAATTTTTTTAACGCATGGAAATATACACACAGAGATTATTTGGTCTATACTATTCTGAAAAAGATATTGGTGAATGAGGCCTAATGTATTTAGCCAGGTTGAACAATGGTCAATGCGGCTTTTCCAGGTAGGCACATATTAGCCCATTAATACCTAAGGTGCCAAATAAAAACACATTTTACAACCTGGATTACGCGCACATATCTCATCCGGCTCTAAAGGGAGAAACGCACCGAAGTTGGACCCAGTTAAGTCCAGTCTTATTGGTTCTAATAAAGCTTATTATAAGTTGATATCGTCACTTGCATATGATTAATGTTTCCCTGCGGAGATCATCAAAGTTTCCTCTGCTGTGTCTCTCTTCTTTTATGCGATTCTCTCTCACAGTGCAGGCCTCCGTCTCATAAAAGGTCACGTCAATAACATGCCAGTTTCTCCACATATAGATGATAATTCCATGGAAATAACATGTAAATTCTCATTCCGCATTGTGTGCCTTGAGACTGAGGAACTCACGTTTGCGGTCCATTACTTAACTGTCGATGCGGACCCGTTGATTGAAGTTGCCCTCGCGGTGACCTTCACTCAGTAGTTCTTCACCTTGTGTAAATGGCTTTCCCTTCACAGGACCGAGGAAAGGTGAACCATAATGACAGATGTGATTACGCTGAGATTGACCTCATAAATGATTCAAAGTGATGCTGTCACTTGATTGTAGTGTGGTGGTGATCATTAAACCATGTCAATGTCAAAGCCTGCTCTGCTGGATAAACAAACACACACACTCCGGAGGTAGACGGCCAGTGACAACCTTTACCAGCTCAGTTCTGATGAGTTTTTTTTTTATTCAGCCGGAGGATTACATGGTTCTGTGGTTTGTAAATTCTGCAACCTGTGGGCACAATAAACCTTTTCAAGCCACTGGATGAACTCCAGAGTTTATGGTGGTCAAGCTAAAACCAAAGCTGTTTTGCTCAGATACTGAAAAGGTTTTTCGCCAGCAGGGATGATGTGTACAGTTAATTCTTGCCAATGCCAAGCATCAGTGCAGGAGAAGTGTCCACAGCCAAATGTTTCTTTCTTTCTCAAACTGTAACCACAGTTATCAATCTTTGACTTTAATGTATTTGCCAAACCATGATCTTTCTCTATGGAAGTATACTGACGACAAAAGGTCTGGGAGAGCTTGAAAGAAATTCTGAGCACTAATCTGTCTGAAAGTAAACAAACATGGATTTCTAAGAGTAGATTTAGATTATGTGCAGTCCAGGCAATGCTTGCTCCCTTCTCTAAATATGCAGTTTCAGTTTCATCTAAATGTTTGGTTGATTTCCTTCCATCTTTTAACAGCAACAGGACACTTTCAAAGTCAAAAGGAAAAAACTAAACATGTTTTGAATAATTTGCTTTACAGTAAGGCAGGATCAGCCACCATATGACTTGGACAATGTGGGATTTACATATTTTATGTATTGTTTATTCTATAACTTGTCTATAACAAACGTGTTTTTGAGGATCTGCAACGTTGACTGAGGTTCAGCCATCTGGTGATACAACCACCAAAACCACCACAGTGTAGTCTGTGCATTTTCCCTTAAATTATCATATAATTGGGCTGCATAGCCTTGCATATAAATCTTGCTATACAGTTCTTGTTGATTGCGATGAGTGCCATTGCTCCACTCATCTCCTGTGCCTTTGTCATTGTTGGTAATTCTAACAACTATAATGAGGAACCCAGAATACTTCCACACTTCTTAGATGCTGCAGATTGGTGATTATCCAATTAGCTAGGTTCTTTGTTGGAAAACACATGGAGTCAACTTGTGAGGTTGTGGCTGTGGAGGGACATCCTGTGTGACTGCACAGTGTGTTAGGATAGACTACATCGGTGTATGAGTTAATCTGAACATATGTGTCATTGTGAATTTATTCAAACTATATATTTCAATTACACTAATAACATAAAATGCATTGTATACAAATCTTCATATAGTTTTTTTTTCAATTAATATACATTATAATTCAAACAAATGCATAAATTCACCATTTCATACTAAACTAGAGCTCAGCACTCAGTAGAGCTCATACCTCCACCAAGGCCCAACAGTCTCCTGATAAAACCACATTTAAAATTCACTAGATGCAGATTTTTAATAAGATCTGCAAAAAAAAAATCACACACACTCATAAATATCTATAAATATTTCCATTAAGATCAATAAAATATTCTCTGAGAAGTCAACAGAAATATTGAAAAATGCCCTGTCTTGCAAGGAAGAGAAAAATAAATCCTGATTCCCCCTGTTACGGCTGTAGCCATCCCTTGTTCGTGTGTCTGTGTTTTTCGGTATTCAGTGGAGCCCCCAGATGCTCTTCCTCCTTCCGCCCAGGTGGTGAAAACAGGGATTCGGATTGGAGCGGCATCAACCCCAAACCTCCAATCAGCAAGAAGCACTTAATTATGGAGGCAGCATAAATTCTGGACAGCAGTGCCAGTCAGGGAGCTGTATTTTCTATGTCGTATAGGCTTCGCACTTTAAGGATATCGCTTGTGGGTTTATCCCTGGCGCGCCAGGGATTTTTAGTCCATGCCCACCTGTTTTGGGCCCCACTCCCTGGTCTCACCTTGAGTATAAATTGGACTGAGACCGGGCGATCGGTTCCCATTTTTCTTCAGCACATGACAAGCACAAAGTACTACCACGATGTCTTCCAGCATCCGCATCTGCCCCATCTGCCTGACGGGGTACATCATGTCCTTTGACCTGCACGCCCGCTGTGAATCGTGCCTGGGACCGGAGCACGCCAGCCTGGCGCTAACACCCTGGGTGAGCTGCAAGCTGTTGAGAGGCGCTGAAGGGCGGATGCCTTCACTGACATCGACAGTGACGGTTTCTCTGCTCCGGAGCAGGGTGAACCCCCTCGGGGAAGACGGCCTACTCCGCCCTCCACCTCGAGCGAGATGATAACTAGACTTTCGGACCGATCTCATCAGTGTGCTGTCCAGGCTTCGGCGTTGGCGAACAATGTAGCTTACTTGTCATGGTTTTGTCTTCTGACTGTTTATTTTCCGCCTCTTTATAAAGAGTGTTTTCAGTTTAATTATTACCTCCTTGTGTTTCATGGTTATCCCTGTGTTTATGTTTGTTTATGAGTTGTTTCTGTGTCTCATGTTTCCTGTTTTATTTTGTAGTTTCTGCTCCTAGTGTGTTTTCTTTCTTCACTTCCTGTCTTTGTGATTGTCTGTACCAGTCCTCATGTGTTCCACCTGTGTTCAATTGCCCGCTGCCTTCCCTGTGTGTATATAAGTCTCTGTGCTTCCCTTTGTCGTTGTCGGTTCGTTGTCGTCAATGCCTCGTCTCCTGTGCCTGTCGTAAATGTCTTGTCTCCTGTGCTCGCGTCCTCTGCTTCATCTCTGTCTTGTAGTAAGTTCCTAGTGTTTTCCTCTGTGTGCTCTTTGTTTTTTAGTGTAGACTATTTGAGATTTTTTCCCATTAAAAGGACACTTTAAAACTGTCTCTGCATCCTGGGTCCACCTGCTCAACCAAAACCCTGACAGAACGAACCGAACAAACATGGACCCAGCAGAGCTTAGTTTTTTTTAGCATCAAGTTTTTTCTTTTGAGTCCTTGGTGGACAGGCTGTGCTCCTCAGGCACCCGGCACCAAGCAGAGCTGCTGGAAAGGATCTCTGTTCTTCAGGCATGGCTGAAGTACAGACCTTGGGTCAGCTATTTTTTCTTGCACCTAGTGGTGGTGCAGGACAGGCTCAAGGACTTCCTCACCCCTCCAGCCCCATCCACTAACCCGTACCTGGGAACCCGTCTGGCTTTTGGAGGACAACACAGCCTCCGTCAAGTTTCTGCTGTGGGTGGCAGACGTCGGAGAGGGGGCATTCACAGCAAGAACCCCTCTCCTCATGACATTCCTAGCACATTGGATGAACATGATGCCCCTCGAACCCAACCTCCTGCCGCCCGACCGAGCGAATGAGTTGGAGAAAGCTTCCAGCACTCTGCTGTCTATGAGCGCTTCCATCGCTGTCGCCACTGCCCACGTCACCGCCTGGCAGACGATGATTCACAGATGTATCTGGCTGGGTCTGTCTTGCCTGTCAGACCCTCTGAGAAAAGAGCTCCTGGACACCCCCATCAGCCCTGACGTACTGTTTGGGCCCCGTCTACAGACCGCGATGGAGCATATGCAGGACGGCGGACGAGGCGGACAAAATCTGACGTCATATGTCCCGGACTCAGCGGCTGCATGATCACTGGCGAGACCTCCTGCTCCTTCAACTTCCCTCCCTCCTCCACCTCAGCCTTCGCTTCCAGCTGCACGGCAGGCACCACGATGGGGGATTGAAAGTTAATTTCACCCGCAAAAAAAAAAACAAGCTGATCTACTAATAGTGCGCACTGAGGGTTGCGTGCAGAATAACACACGCTGTCCATTTAGTACGTTTGCCTTAATGAATATGCAATATTTGGCATTTCTACCTGAGTAGAGAATATTTGGAGCAGTAAATGCAAATACTTAAAATTTAGCGCGCGCGTTGTGATTTACAAAGCCTGAAAATAATTGCGATATTGTGACTGCGTCTATATTTAGTATGCTTGAAAGATAGGTGCTAATCGGCACAGCGTTGCACACAGATGACTGCAGTTATTGTGGTGAGGAAGAGACGGCATGGAAGAAGACGGAGAGAATGTTTTTTTTCTGCTTGTGTTCACATGTTTGGATTGACAGAAGCAAAAATAATCCAGACCTATCACCTATCCAGCAAAGCTATTTTGGAGCTTTTGGACTAACTAAAGACTGATTTGGAGCCACCCACAAGAAGGAGTCATGCAATACCTGCCATGCCAAAACTTCTTGCGACTCTGCATTTCCTCCCATCTGGGTCATTCTAGCACACTGTAGCTATTTCTGCTGGAGTCTCCCAAAGCAGTTTGTCAGGTGTGCTGTCCCAAGTCCTTATTGCTATGTCACGTAGGATAGGCAGGTACATCAAATTTCCATGCACTCTGGACACACTGAATGAAACCAAACGGGCTTTTATGCGGTTGCGGTTATGCCAAAAGTAATTTACCTCAAGTATTAAGAAGTGCAAATCTAAGTATGTACGCAGATGACACTACTGTATATGCATCAGCAAAAACAGCAGAACAACTGACAGTCATCCTAAACAGGGAGCTAAGTTCCATTGGAAAGTGGGTCCTTGAAAACAAGATGGTTCTCAACTTAGCTAAAACAAAAAGCATCATATTTGGGTCTAATCATTCTCTTAGAGCAGAGCCAGAGCTTAGACTGTGCATAGATGGAATATCCATCAAACAAGTAAAGGTAACCAAGCTATTGGGAGTCACCCTAGATGATAAACTGTCCTGGTCAAAGCACATTGACACTATTGTCAATAAAATGGGCAAAGCACTAGCTGTAGTCAGACGATGCAGAAATCATCTTACACCTGATCTAAGAATACTGGTAGTTAGCTCTCTTGTTCTGTCACAGCTGGATTATTGTCAGATACTATGGGCAAATGCCACCAAGAAAGAGCTGAATAAACTACAGCTAGTACAGAACAAGGCTGCACACTTTGCTCTACAGTGTCCTTACAGAACCAGCATACAGAGTATGCAGGCCAGTCTCCACTGGCTAAAACTTGAAGACAGGATGGCTGCTGCACTTCTTTTATCAACATGGCGCCTCTTGCAGTCTAAAACGCCAGCAGATCAGTATAGTCAACTAAATAAAAATGTAGCCTCACATAACTATGCCACTAGACGAGTAATAGAAGGTAGGTTTTCACTCCCCAGAGCTAATACCAATTTTCTTAAACGCACTGTGGGATACAGAGCCATGAAGTCATGGAACCTACTACCAATAGAAATTATAAACGTGACACGTAAATGTATGTTCAAAAAGCAAATAATAAAACACTTGGGTACAGCATACTTGTGACACTAGATGGTGATGTACTGTACATAAAAATGTGTAGTATTCTCTTACATGGTTTGCAGTTTTCGCTTCTATGGAATTGGATATATCAGTGTTTTATATCATGACAAAGGTAAAATTGCATAACCACTATGTTAATGTTTGATATTTGTAATGTAACATATGTTTTAAATGTGGACCCCACTAAAAGTAGCTCTGTCTTAGGGTAGAGCTAATGGGGATCCTTCTAAATAAACAAATTTCTCCTTCATCATCCCTCACTTGTAAGTTCCTAGTGTCTTCTAGTGTTCCCTTTGCTTTTTCTGTTTTGCCCTTTTGTGTTTTTTGAGAACTATGGACTTTTTGTTTTTTAAAGAACTCTGCCTCATTAAAAGGACACTTTTTGTATCTGCATCTTTGGTCCTCCTGCTTTAACTAAACCTGACAGAACAAACTGACAAAGGGAAGCACAGAGACTGATATACACAGGGGAGGCAGGGGTAATTGGTTACAGGTGAAACACATGAGGAACAGGTGCAGACAATCACAGGGGCAGGAAACAGGAACAAGACAGGACGTAAAGGTGGGAAACACACAAGGAGCAGAAACTACAAAATATAACAGGAAGCAGAACTCAGGGAGAAAACATATATCCAAACACAAGGAAAACAAAAGTACAGGCAAAAAAAACAAGGCATCTTTAATCAAAACTCTCCTTATTCAGGAGGCAAAGTCCAGAGAATGAGTGTCCAGAGTTAATAAGTTCATAGACATGACACTCCATGGCAGAAACCATTAACGCATGCAAAAACACTCACTTCCATTTATTGCACCTGTTATCATTTACCTAGTAATTTTTTGTAGATCTGTTATAATGAACAGGCAATTTAGCACTCGTATTTGGGATCGCAGTAGATTAGGCCCTTAGTCATTTATCTGTGACTTCAAAACTTTGATTACATTTTTTAGAAGCCTGAAGCTGCGAAGTAAAAAAAAAAAGCAGAGACAGTTTATATGTTATAGTATCGTTTCATGGACCATAACCTGATTTAATGACAGTAGCGTTTAGGACTGTGTCCCGGCTGGAGTAACAAGTAAACAGAAAAAAAACAAATTGCCCCATACTTGTACTACAATGCTGCTGAGACTAGCAGCACATGCGTCATGTTGATAAGTAAAACAGTGTATATTGAGGACTGAACTGGAGTAGCATGGGAGAGTGTCAGCTCAGTGTGTTTGATGTGCGACTGTTTCACCAGGTCTCCTCTGTGTGGATTCAACAACGTAGAAGCTAATTTATGTCACGGTAAAGATATCAAACACATCATCTAGATATGAGAGGGCAGTTGATTTAGACGGACAAAAATTACTTTGAATGATTAAATGTCCTTGAAATGATAGCAGATACTACTGAATCTACTGTGTGTACATACAGGAAACACAAAGCAGGCATATATATGTGCGTCACACCTCCAGGGACGACTACAAAGAAGGAAAGCTGCACGTCTCTCTGTTGGTATAAACCCCGGTGTAACACTGTTTCACAGCTTTGGCTTCCACAACCCTGCCACTGTACACATTCACAGTTTGGTGAATGTGTTGACATCTGAGCAAACATTTCCCCCAGCGTTTGACTGCAGACACATTAAACTGTGTCTAAATAAACAAAGCTCACCACACTATTACACTATTTTAGAGGGATGATGTATTTCAAACTTTTAACCAGGGATTATTAGATAAACCTAACATTATTTCTATGACAGCGTTTATGTTTCCAGTTGAGTGTGGTATTTAATAACACTGATGTCAATTGTATGTAGTTACAATTGAATATCAGAAAAACAATATTAGAAAAAAAAAATGGGAAATTGGATTTAGCGATGAGAAAAAATTGATTTTCAGATTCTGAATCTGTTACGTTTGAAGGGGTGAACCTAAATGCAAAAAGCAGGTACAAGTGGTAAAGTGAAGATTTATCGGGGAGACGCTGGATCTGGCAGGTGAAGTCTGCGAGGGCAAAGAGTAAATGGAGCTTTGTAGGGCGCAGCCAAAGAAGGCTGAGCTGTGAGGAGCTGGAGCAGACTGACGAGGCTGGGGGCTGAGTGTAGTCCTGTGTAGATGATCTGGGTGTGGAGAGGTGTGTTGTGTGCTGAGCGAGTGGAGCAGACAAACAGGCAAACGTGAGGAGATGCTGTAAAAGGAAGAATAAAGGTCACTCTGAGAAAATTACACAATTGCTTGTAGAAGTATCTATTCCCTTGAATCTATTTATTGTGTTGGGTTCCTGATGCACAAAATCTCAAAAAAAAAATGTTCTTCCTGTAAATCATAACAGCCATAATTCTCTCTCTCTCTCTCTCTCTCAAATGTTTTATTTAATAACGACCCAATGACTCAGACCTTGTAATGGCTACACCTCCATTTGTGGCACTCTACCTCTGCTAATTGTGGCCATAAAGAGGCCACGATTTTTTACAGAGGAGCTGATTTAATGTCACTCATTCCTGATATAGTAAGGTGCACATTTAAATTATTCCTATTTATCAGAAAATACAAATTCTTAACAAATCTTTATTGTTGGTATTGTTAGTGTTGGTAAATCTTTACCTTCAAGTACTCAAGTACTAAACTGATGTGTAGATGCATTTGTAATGTTGGAAATATTTTCTTGTGAGGCAAAAATGCACAGTGAAGTTCCAGGAGGTGATTCACATGCTGTTGCCTTCGGCAACCTGACCGATTCCATCAGCTACATGTGTGTGTCAGTTGCATTCAGCTTCCTGCCTGCTTCAGTTTACAGGCTGCCGCTCGTCTCTGCTCCACTGTCTCGTTCATTCACTGCGGCTCGATCAGAACAGCATTTCACTTTGACATCTGGTTCTCTGCCCTGCTTGATTCCGGGCTTGTTGCCAGGTTCTCGAAATCTAGTTTTACCATTTACACTGTACTCCTTGTATGTGTCAGTTAGAACTGGAGGGCTGCCGATTGAAAAGAAAATGAAAGAACATATTTTTGTTATTTTTATTTTACAATATTTCCCTTTTTGATAGAAAAAGATACATATATATAGTTCCATCGTGAACCCCACCTCTAGCTCAATGTCGGCTGGGATTGGATTCAGCTCTCCATGAACCCACAACTCCCAAAGGATAAGCTGTATTGATAATGGATGGATAATTGTTTTGGTCTATAGATTGCCAGAAAAAGATGAAATATGGTCACCACAGTTTCCCAATAACTTTGAGAGACAACTGTTTTTTTCACAAGTGAGAATCCAACAGGATAACATCCAAGCAATTTGCTCATGGCCAAACCACAGGGAATCAGTTTTCTGTTCGGGGGGAATTATGGGCATCCATGTATCGAAAAGCTATCTTAGGAGTGACGACTAATAACAATGGGGGCTCCTACAGAGGTTAGCAGAGATGCTGCTATAGCATCAGTTTTATCAGACCTGGAGAGTATATCCTCGAGAAAAGCTCTGAAGGCGTTTCTCTGTTATAGACAGTATTAGATGGATGGTTCATGGTGCCTGCCCTTTTCCCCAATAACAGTTTCCAATAAAGATTTTCCGAATAGTTCAATTTCCCGAAACCCAAGACACCATCTTAATATCTCTTGTATTCTGCGCACTCCAAAATCCAGAGATATTCCTTTAACATTAACATTTGAGAAACTAGACAATTTAGTAACCAGTAATCAAATAACTGGCAAATTGTTGTAACTGTAATTAGTTTAAAATATTGAAGCAACCCCTACAACTGCTATTCTAGAGGCATGCAACAGTGAGTGTAGAGCTTAATGACTATATCTAGCACTTATATAGTTATGAATATCAGTTTAGATTGTCTTGACTTGTATCCTGAAACTTAATCGTGCAGTCTTTTAATTTTCCAACAAAAAATGGTCAAATTCTCTAATGTTATCCAGTAAATGAAAAGTTTTACAATCTACTATTTGGGTCAAGTATTAAAGTTGAGTGTCATCTGCATAGTGGTAGTAGGGAATGCAAAAACAAATTACACATAAATTGACCTTCACGTGCTTTGAATTTTAAACGACGAGATTAAAAACTTTACAATCAACTACAGATAATACTCCTTTCCCAACTTGGACTCCAGATAAACTGTCACACTGTATTCACCAGACATCGTATTTAGTGTTATGAAAGGCTGGAGGATGAGAAGCAACCGAACAGGGCTTTCAGCAGAACCTGTAAACATTAGATTAACATTGGTGACCCTGTAGAAACTGGTATGAATGAACTGGTTTACCAGAAATTACAGAAGGCAACAGCAACATCACATTGGTTATAAAGGTAAAAAAGCAAAGCACAGTACTTCACACATAGAATCATGAAAAAAAAGAAAAGGCCTCTTTACAAGACTGTACCTATATAACATCTGTTATTACATAGCATGAAATAAATGACACATTAGTACAAGGTGTCCTGTGTGGTCTAGGGTGCAGAACTGCTGCTCTAGTACTGCAGTGTGTAGAAATTTAGAAAATTGAATTATTCAGCACTCTCTCTCTCACACACACAGACACACACACACACACACACACACACAGACAAATGTCTCAGTAACTGCCCTGTGGTGGAGCTTTAGAAAACACTACCAGAGAGAGACAATGTAACAAATTAGTTGTATTGGCCTGGTCCTGATGATAAATAAACTACTGGCAAATCCACTAATGAGATTGTTGTTATCAATTGGTTTCCAGATGTTTGTAGCTGTAGCGCTACGTCTCCAAACTTTTCACTGCCTCCTTTCTTTCCCCCACAGCTACTCTTCCACCACAGTGTAACTCAATAAGTAACTATGCACTGCTCCTCTACACGCCGTGAGTCAAATATTATATATTAAAGTCTACATGGAACTTCACTCAGCATTAGTATTCTGGATGAGGTTCATTGCAGACAGTAAAACACTTTGTTTTCAGGCTCTTCAAACCCTTAGATGTATCACTCTCACACTACCGATGTGTCAGTTTCACTACATGCCATGGCAGGGGCCCCCGCTACAAATTTCTGGCCCTAATGAAATAATATATAAACTGGAACCCCTTGGATTTGTCCTAACTTTGCTCCACGGTGAAATTTACTGATGTTATCAACAGTGTCAACAATTTCTATCATTATTTTCAGAGGCCAACATGAACACCACAATGCTCCTGGCTTTATTAGCAGGTTACAAAACGAATCTAACTATTAGCACTCTTGCCTTAATATGAATGGATGGATAGCATCAATAGACACACACTCCTACGTTAAAAGTAGAGTGGTATGTTAAGTGTATTCTATATGAGGTAGATTCGGGTTGTCAAAGTTCGGGGTCATGATGGCCTCACGATCATATCTCATGTCTGCCTGTGTCCAGTTGCAGCTTCTCTAGTTATGAGATCTTTATTTACATTTCACTTTGTTGAATATCGCTTTTGGATATCGCCACAACCGACTTTACCGGCTGATATCAGCGTTTCCTCTGATATCATATTAAGAACTGTATTCATGGTTCTAATGCTTATACGTCACTTATAATAACTGACATCACAAGCTCATAGCCGGATAGGAAAACCCAGGGTTAACTGAGCCACTTTATAACTAACGTTGTAGTACAGGTTAGTCAGGACAGCCAATGTTAGGTTAAGTGAAGCCAGATGTTGTGAATATTTCGAACCTGCTTCACATTACAGACCCCAGGAAGTAAAATTTGATATAATCAGTCCATAATTCTTACACTCAGGGGTCCTTATGTTTTACCTACTTTTAGATATCTTGAATTGGCTTAAATGACAAACATTTAAAGCCCTGTGACCTAAGTCATAATTCAATTTACTGTAAATAAGCTCAGGTTGTGTGTAGGTGTGTGAGTAGCTTAAACTGTGCTGTGCTGCTCTACCACCACCAGGAGTTTATCCCCTGAACAGTATGTGTCCTTGTAAATCACTGTATGCCAATGACACAGAAAGGTGATTGTGTTGAGGAAGGCAGTGTGCGGGGAGATTATTCCACATTATCCACACTCCTGTAAAAGTGTGCATGTTCAGTGTAGGTGTCTCAATGGTTAAGCGAATGTAATCTCCTGTCTTCCTGTTAAGCCAATTGGTTCCAGAGGGATTTCTTTACACTTCAGAGTAAAGTTTGAACTCAGGGTCACATCATTATATAGAATGGTGCGGTTGAAGGAGTATAAAGTCCGGCTCCTCAGCCTGAATCTGTCACACTGAGCTGATCTTTTAATTAAACAGTCTTTCCCTTTCTCTGTGGTCAGTCTGTAGCATTGAGACTAAAAATCAGGACAAAGATACGGAAGAGATTGAATATCATGACATCTTTGTGTAACGACACATCTCAGTCTGATTTGCTTTTGGGCCCGTTGCTCTCTTTGTGAAGTGAATTATCCCATATTTGATTTAAAATCGGAGTTTTGATAGATCACGTTTACAAAGCAGGTTTCAACATTAATGTTAATTAACGCATTTGTCAGTCTTTCTGCCCGTGGCTCCCATCTCTTGAGAACCGTTTAACTTATCAGCTTCACACTTGTCATACATGCAGTGTCATATTTGCGATTTGGATATGCAAAACATTCAATTATAAAAAACTTTGAATCAAAGATGACCAGTGCTCTGTAGCAGCAGCGACTGGGACACAAACGGGCGCATGTGTGAAAGTGCCAACGACAACTGATTCTCCAGTTCAGGGTTCTGTGAACTGAGTCGAGCGTCACTGAACTTTGAAGGAACAGGCGAACAGCTCTTTGTTCGGCAGCGGTGACGTGGATTCAGGGTTTGGTGGATTATCTGCTGTGGCTAGATTACTGCAGGTTACTTTTACAGTTTCAAAAGGAAAACTACAATCAGCCTATTCCCAGCAAGAAGGTGCACTGGACTGGTTTGTATCAATTACATCATACTATCATAGTATTTCAGCCTGTTTTTACTTTATTATTCTACACCGTTGTATTTTATTTGTGTCATTTTCCTTTTCAATTTATTTAAAAAATTTTAATACAGATTTATACTCTATTTCTTTTACCTCTTTTAATCTTTTTTAAAATGTGTTTTAAACTGTGCTTTCTGATTTTAAATGGTTTTCATTTTGTCTCAGTATTGTTATTTAACACCTGAAATCTACCTCCTATATACCGTATATGAAAGGCCTTGCCCTGCTCGTATTCAAACATGTATTCCTAATGATAGTAATTTTCTGCTGTAATAAAATATAAAATAGAACGTTTTTGTAAGAAGATTAATAAACAAATTGTGTTTATAGATGATTTCACTGTAAGCCCTGAAAGGAGAGAAAGATAAATGAAGGTAGGAAAAGAGGGAAGTACAACGGTACGTGACAGGATTTCAAATGAGAAGTTCAGCAGTGTCAGTTTTCACAGAGCATGTTGAGAAGCATTTGCAAGTTTATTATTGGACTTTCCACAACAAAACCTCTGGTGTCCCCATCACACCATTGTGATGCCGCATTCTGCCCACGTGGGACTAACTGTCAAAACAATCTGACAGTTAAAAGCAATCAAACTCTTTCAAGGCTGCCAAGAGACAAGGATTGATGTTTTGTGTCGACTACCAATGAGGCTATTCCCATGTCGCTCACATACAATTAATGAGAGACGCATTTAAATGGTGTTTTACAGCCAAGCAAACACTGTCGTTCATCATGTTACTGACAAACACTGACCACAGCGGTTTTCCTGTAAAGTCACACTGTCAAAAAACATGAGCATCCACCCCCAAAGGCCGAGCTCCAGGATTAATTCACCTCTTACAAGCTGACCTGCACATTATCTCTAAGTGGAAAACCTGCTGCTACCGGATTTCCACACGGATTTCATGCAGCACATTTTCAAAGCTCCTCTGAAATGGAGTCCATCTGAGAGAGAATGATAATCATCACATGGCCGATATGTGGTCCCACTAGAGATGAGTTCATTGTGGGGATCCAGAGGAGGCGGGAGCACAGTTGTATGTTTCTGTTGCCAGTGTTTAGTTGCCATTTCTCTCTTGTAAAATAACTCTATTTTTTCCTGTGCTTGTTCTACTTTGCGGTTTGGTTTAGTACAACAGATTGACAACCTCCTGGTCCTAGTACATTTTACCATATTCATGCACCTGCTGAGAAAGCTCAATTAGTGTGTCTGTAATAGATGTAAAATAGCTTGGTAAACCAATGGTTCTCTAACATTAGGACGTAAAATAAACTAAATATAACCTTTTTTCTGCCCATTGGATTCCATTGATATGAATTCAAGCACAACCTCTGGTGTGTGTAAGTATGTAGCAATTATTTTATAGTAATCAACCACTTATAGACATAAATGTGGCCTGGGACAAATGTGATCCCTAGCAGTTTCCACTGTACTAGAATTTTGACGAGAGGCGAGGGCGGTACCAAATTTGACGGATCGCAATTCTCTGTTCAACAACCCTGGACAGGCCCGTCAATGATCTGAATATCTTTAATATATCATCTCGGGCTGCAGGGCTCCATCTAATTGGTCAATATATTAACATACAGAGCGTGAATGCATGGCACATGGAACACCATTTATCGCAGTTCAAGCAGTCTTTTGCCATATGTATATCGCATGTTGCTATCGCGATGATGGTACATTTTAGATATATTGTGCAGATATATTGTGTATGTATACCAGTATTTTCTTTGGGTCCACCTAAACAGTAAAGCTGCAGACTCCAAAACCAAAACAATCGGCTGAAGGACACCAAAGAGCTGAGAACTGCAGAGTTAGGTGATATTTTGTGGCTTTGATGATGAGTCATTCAATCCATTATGGGCTTAAAAAAATGTCTAGTGCAGTTTTATAGATGTAATCATTAATATTACATCCCAGGTTGATTTGCCACCACTCAACCAACCTGTAAATCTGTTTACTGTGTAGCTACTCATTTCAGTTAAATAAATGAATCTGTAAAAAATATCAACCGAGACTTCATGTCATGTTGCACAACACTAAAAATGGTTTTCCAGACATACCTGAAACTACATTATAATATTTTATGAACATGGTAATAACTGTCTGTGTGCTGCTTATTCAAGCTAGTTAGGGGGGGACTCACAGCTTGTTACCCCCCCTTTGAATGCTCAAAGCTAATCCATTGTCAAAATACTTACAATGATAAGCTATTACACATAATACCAACCAGAAAGAGGACCAAAAAGTTTGGTTTCCTGAAATTCTGGTGGAATCTGTTGGCTCCACATTGAACCATTAACCAAAGAAACGTTGGCTCCTGTCTTATAAATTGTCCCCCACCAGACAATACGTACAGATAATCATTAGCCTACTTTAAGTGGTACTGTGAAGTAATAAGTGACGACATGCTAGAAAGCAATAATAAAAAGAGTCAGTACTTTGTACTGGCAAGATCTAGGCCCATTGGAAAACAATGCTTCCAATGGGGTAAAATGAAACCATTGATGAAGCTGCTGTTGCTGCTCTGTGTGTTAATACATACACAGTGCATAGTTTAGTGATGTTTTCTCCAAATGATTAGACAAAAGAGCTGAGAGTCAGACTAGGAGAGCACTATGTGATCCACTGCATGGTAAAGGTCTGCTAGGAATAGTGGGGGTGAGGGCTATGGGGGTGCATTGTGAATGTTTTCGGGGGAATGTGACGATCCTGTAGTGTAGTACACTCTGTCCCTTTTAATGTCTCAATCATCCATTACATTCATTAGTGATCCCAGGCCCCGTCTGTGTAGGCGCGAGACAGTGTGGGTGGATGTGACAGAATATTCTATCAGAGCTTTGGCTTTACAGTCGGAGCCACTGAAGCCCAAATCAGCCGTGGTTAAAAAATAAAGTGGGAGGGAAAACAAATTTGCAGTGACTTTGTGCAGAAACATCAATAAACCAAAACCCAGTGAGGTGCCAGAGCCTCATAATGTGCTTCTATGTTCAATTTCTGTGGCAATAAAATGAAGTCATGACTGTCAAAGTCATTGTTAAATAGGCTATGGCTGAATTATTAGACGTAGGTCACCACACTGAAGGATGCCTGAGGCTTGGTAATGTTCAGAAAATATCACTTTGCTCTTCGTTATTAAGATTAAGATTAAAATGTGTATTAAACTAAAACAGTGAGTGGAACTGTACATTGGTACATCACCAGCATGCTATACCCATTTTTTTTTTTTTTTACTCCATCTTGACAGTTTTGTTTCCCCAGTTAAGTCATATCAATATGCCTTAACGCAAATGTAAAAAATATTAGCACATCCCCTTTATTTAGGGAACACAGAGCAGGCTAACATCAAGAAAATGATCATATCTCATGTAAGGATGAACTCTATAGATTAGTCAGCAATACATTCCCAGCAGCTAACATCTCCGATTAGTTGAGTATAGAGAATACATATCTTAGTTTGACTGAGTAGCACAATCTCTATTTAACAAGTTAAAACCATCTTAACTCAGTCAAATACAATCAGGGCTTGTTCCAGCTTAATTAAGGAAAGCTACTGGTCTGGTATACAAAGACGAACCATGTGTCCCCACTTCCTCCCTTGGTCCACAAATGGAGTCAAAATATCCTGTATACAAGCGCTGCCATCTTGCACCGATGACGTCAAGTGGAGCCAGAGTCTGCGCAGTTGCAATCAAGGAGTAGAGCCGTGGTATTGAGGTCCCGCTGATAGCCTATACATGCTTGACCAATCACGAGTCAATCTCAGATGTCATTCAAGATGTTTCGCCCCATTTTTATATCATCAAATATCCAATTAAAACCCAACTTAACAGACAACAAACATCAGTGTGATAACAACCTAAAATGACAGAAACCATATTTAAGAAAATGTTATATGATATGTACTTTGTCTCATCCGCTTCCATCTTCAAGATGGAGGAGGTGTATGACCTATACTGCAGCCATCCACTAGGGGGTCATTGAGATGTTTTAGCATTACTCTTTGGGAGATGTAATGTTATCCATATATAGTCTATGGTCTGGTATGACCAGTAGCTCATGGTCGCTATGTCAGTGCCAGTTTGGGCCACAATTATCGGTCCAAATCCAACTCAGCCTGAATGAAACTGAACTGATGCCAAATTGGTTTTTTAAAGTCTTTGGTATACAGCAGGCCCTCCAATTGGTTTTCAGTGCTTTTTATCGACCAGATTGGCACACATCGTTTGGCATATAGCAGACAACAGCATGAAGGCATCTCTCTTGTTGAGAAATTGTAACTGTTCCACTATTAGTGTCTTCAGAAACAGTCCCAAAACTGAAAATGCTGACATAACTATCTCCATTAACAAATCAGAATGTTTTTACATTCTGATTTTTACAGTTTTTTTCCTGAAAAGTTTGGTTTTCTCAACCGTATAAACCAGTGTTCCCTCCTCTCTTTGTCTTGTTTGTTTAAATTGCATTAATGCCACCCTGATGGCATGACTAGACTTCTTCCATCTCACTCTGTTTCGGAGTGGTCTGATATTTGCCGTGCAAGTAAAAAATGGAAAGGAAAATAAAACACAGATAAGGTTTACAGGAACCTGGAAGAGGGGGACATTTTTGTAAGGCAAACTCGCTGAAACAATTTGTCTGATCTAATTTTACACAGATGAGTGGAGAGACCACATCGACTCAGCCTTGTTTCATGCTGCTTCCCTCGCATGTGAGTTTCTGTCATGCTAATTTGTCCCTTCCATCCTCCCGTCTGTGGCGACTTCCAGCTGCAAGTCATTTGCATCAGCACTGACATGCACGGATGTACCACCACACTGAATATTTGATTCAAAACATTTGGAGATTATTTTTTATCTTAAGTGTGTTGCAATGCAAGACAGCTACTTTCATTAATAAGTATTCCACAGGGTGCCATTTTCCTCCCAGTACTTTTGAGTAAAAGTATAATAATTTGGAGAATTTTTTTTTCACATTTATGAAAACCAGGGAGAGAGAACTACTTTGAGAAAATTGAAAAATAAACTCTGAGGGGACGATTTATGAAACAGTGTAGGAGCTGGAGAAGGTTCCCTGCAGGATACAGACTTCACCACCCTGCAGCTGAAATACATTGAGTGACCAGAATAAGTAAACCATGCTGTTTCAACAAATGCTAGAACTCTACAATCAAACCAGTCTCAATGTAACTGTCAATCCAAAGTTCCACAGCCACAGCAAGAAGGAATTTAAAAAAAGAAAAATTTAAGTGCAATCAAGCTGATTATAAAATGATTTTTAAAATATATTGCTAAAAGATGTTCCATAGTTAGAAATGGCAATCGTGGATGGGTTATGGGTTGACACTGATACTCTGTGTGAAGCATTTTTGTGAGTGTAGAGCTTAAAACAGTATAGAAAACTAGAATAACCTAGGTTTGTATTGTTGTGAAATTTTCATTTATTTTACCATTTTAAGGCTGTAGCTAGAAAAAGCTAGTTAAATAGTTCTTTTGGAGCCACTCAGTGATAAAGTTTAACAGTTTTTGGGGACAGATATTTATTTCATTATTTTTTTTTGGTATAGATTAGTATTTTTGGGGGTAAACAATAAAAGATCATAGGACTGAAATTTATAAAACAGCCAGTGCAATGATTGCCATTTGGTTTCATTTTATTAGGGGTGGGGTATTTGTCCTAACCAATTAGTAGCAATAGACAGCTAACGTAAACGTTGCTAATAGCTAGCTAGCATTTTTTATATTGATCAAAGAAAAATGTCAATCAAAGAAGAGTTATTATTTCTGAAAGTGGATTTAAAAGATTTACAGCTGCATCAATCTCAATTAGTTATGACCAGCATAGCCCTGAAAGTAGGAGTTTTATTTCCCTTTGTTTTTCTGAATCTGGGAAAACTATTTAAACTATAATACCAATTCAAGTTCAACAATTTAAAAATAAAAATACTGTAGTTTGCCTTGTGGCCTACCAGACGATTAAATGATTAAATATAGACTAGTAATGAGACTACACATAATAAATGCTAGTAAAATAGCCTAGTGCATGGTGATACGGTGTTGCTCAGTAAAAGAGGTATACACAGTGATAATAATAAAATAGTTGTAAACCTCAGTAACAGAAAGGCCAGGCTGCAGTGTCCAAAATAACACAAAACAAAACTGGTTCTGGGACAAAGTTTGACAGGACTGAAGTCAACGTACCATATAGGTAGGGAGGATATATAGGACACAGCTTGTGACCCAAAGTGTGGATCTCAATTTCTGAACCAGAACTGTTAAATATCTGTCTCCTGTCCATTAGTTTAACAAACAGAACATACATGTTGTATCCTTTTTCCACAGCCGGTTGGCTGCTTCTGCTCGGTCACTGCTCTGTGATATGAAATATGTTCATATCATCAAATGAAAACATACTGCTGACAGATTGTTTTAGATATGGGGTTTCTCAGTGAGGAAACAAGAAAAAAATAAAACAGCACAATTGTGCGTCTTTATGACAATGTGATTAGAAACAGTTCTTTAAAGCTGAATCAATAGGCGAGTCAGGTCATTGTGAACAACTATGTAATCAGATTTCTTTGTGTAGGTCTCATGGGTGTCATGTCAGTTATGTATTACCTGTCAGAAAACACGTGACACACACACAAATGTTCATGATCATGTTTATGATTAAAATAGCTGCTTTTATGTTGTTTACAGAGCTTTTGTGCTTGTTTTTATTTTGGTGTGTAGTGAGTCATAAAAGGCACAGAGAGGACAGAAGCCCCAGAGGAACAAATTATCCAGAGCTTCTGTCAGTCCAAATAAAACCTAATAACACAAAACCGGTAGCTCTGCTTTGGGAAGTGGGTATATGTGCGAGCGCACACACACGTTTGTATTAATGACAAAATCTACTTTTTTACAAAGAGAACTGCCTTCTCACTTTTAATGAATGAATGAATGAATTAATTTAAATGTATTTGTTACTTTGTGTTTCATTATTCTTCATAATCGTTCTAAACAGTGGAATATATCAAGACCTTACAGTGTTTGTGTGAGCTGATGTGGTCCCGCTAAACCTCATCAGGCCTCTATTGTCCTGTTGGTGATTTGAGAGTCAGGCCATGAGTCTCTGTTCATGCAGGCACTTTGAACAAGGCAGAGCTTTATGCCACTGAAGCAGAATCGTCTTGATGAGCTGGGGCAGGTTTAAAATGCTGAACAGCTTGGCTGTGCATGGTGGGTGGCTGATGTGACCTGGACCAAGCTATTGAATGTTAAAAGACTTCTCCACTGATTTAGCATCTCACTCCTGTAACAGTGTGAAGACTCGTGTTTAAAAGAGATATCATGTTTTTTATCCCACATTTTCTTCTGGCTGGTCTAAACTCCCATCGACCAGTAACAGACTTTGATATGTCTCTTTTCAGCGGCTGCATCCTTCAGAGGACCTGGTCTACGCAGCCAACGTCGGCTAGGTCCTCAACAGCCATGTAGTACGTGTCAGCCAAGCCAAAAAGATACGGTCCGGTCTTCCTATTGCATCACCGGCTTGTCCCACCCTTACAGCTGTCGTCTAGCAACAAAGCTAAACAAAATTGTTTATTTCAGTTGATTAAAGACATTGAAACGTTTTTTGTTTTGTTTTTACATTTGTACCATAAACTGTTTGGTTGAGTACTTACATTTAAAAATATATTCTTCAGACGTTTTCACCTTCCTTTTTGCTGCCATTACCTCTTTGAAAAACTGTTTGTCACCAAAGCGCAATGAATCATGGGATATCTTGGGCTGGGGGAGGAGCCTTTAAATTGGGACAGTCTAGTTCTGCAGCTGTGATGTAATTGGTCCACGAATGCAGCTTCCAAAGCATAAAGCCCGCAAATTGAGACACAACTTCTGATGTGTACAATAGGTGGAGTATCGCTCTAACTACAATGTATTGGTGGTGCACAAGTGGCTACTTGGTGGCTTGGTTGTGTGTCAAAACAACAAAACACAACACCCAATTATGTTCAAGTTGCCCAAGACGCTGGTCCATAGTGCAAAGGGACAAAAAAAGCTGAAGAACAATAAACATAGCAAGAGAGTCAGCATTAATAAAAACATTCAGCTGTTTAAAAAAATTGACGGATCAATTTATTGATGGGAGGTAACAGGTTGTTTATTACACTTCCTCATATATGAAGGGTTGGAGTAAAACATCACAACCTCATGGTTAAAGTGCATTGAAAACATATCCAAATACCCTTCTGCCAATTTAGCGGCGTAAATAAAATGTTGATCATGGTTTGAGGTGTAACACTTATGTACGCAGTAAACCAGACTCCCATTCCCTTTAAAGGCCAGGTGTGCTTGCAGCTTGGTGCATTGCTATTATTAGCCTATAAGTGGGATTTCCTAGGTAGTAAGACAGAACACTTCTCTGCAGAGGAAGTGAATCTTCTTGTGTGCTGAGTGAGCACATGAACAGAACATCTGTCTTTGTAACAAACAAACCAACTCCTTGTGCACCTGCCTGTGAAGGTGCATACTACTGACTTGATAATGTGTCCTTAAAATATCGGTAATATTATCGACAGTAAAATACTGCACCACTGACTTCAGAACAGGTTTTTGTTGGTCAAAAGTACAATCATTTTCCGTTGCAATAAGATCCATCAACAGTAATGCCGGACCACACCTCATTTTAAGTTCCAAACACCCAGGGCTCCGACCGGAACAAGTAAATTTGCCTTTTAAACAAAGTAAGTGCTGGAATGGAAAATGACAAATGCATTGGTGTTACGACCCGGCTCAAGTGAAGCAACATAGAGGAGTCAAACAACAACTAAGTTATGCAAAAACTAGTTTATTGTAATTTAAAGTTAACAACAAGCATAGAGTGGTGGCTGCACAGAGAGAGGGGGAGCTGGAAGCTTCTCAGGCTTTGTAAAGGCCAGTCAGCAGGTGCCAGGTACCAGCGGCAGACGAGGGAAGGAGGAGCTCCAGGTTGGCTGGAAAACATGGCACAGAACAAGTTTTGGGAGAATAACAGTTGGACTGAAACCAGCTGCTTGGCGCCATGTGTAAAATGGGAACTAAAGACTAATTCTTTGCGTAGGTAGGTAAAAAGTTAAATTTCTGCAGCATTGTTTACAGATGTGATTAAATATACTGTGAAAACTGTTAACAGTAAAGGAGTGGACATAAGATTTTTGCAGTGGTCAGTAACTATCCGCTTGCAGTGTCCATATTCAATGATTCCCACATTAACTGAGGTTGTCTTGTCAGCTTTTCAGTGGATTTCTGCATCTAAAGATAACAATGTCATTGCTTCCTTAGTGAAAGACATGATGACGGAGGCAGAATTATGAAGTGTAATGACCTGTGGTAGAACCCACAGCTTAGGTAATGTTCATTATCTATCTACAACTAATTATCTATAATGTCTATAATAAACCAATGAAATGTGGGTTTTTCAGGGATGGGTGGAGATAGGGCTGTATGCAGGGTAACAGAATGCAGCTGATGTTGATGGATTCTAGTGGCAGAAATGATTTGTACTGCAACTAGTGAAACACGCAACAAACACAGATACACAACAAACTAAACTCACAACAATGCTCAAACACACACACACACACACGCTCATCACTGTTTTGTGATGAATACAAAATGACATTTCAATTTAGCTTTTCCTTGTTGTGATGTTGTGGCACTCGCATACCAAATCAGCTCTTTCCTTCATTTGCCACCTCGTGTCTCTCTCTTCATCTCCCACAAAATGAAGAAATGCAAATAGAGGCGAGTAATCTACCCTCCCTGTTAAAGGTAGATGATTGTAGTGTTTCTGCCACTCATCTGTGTAGTTGTGTGTGTACTGTGTGTGTGTGTTTGATGTAATATTTGAAATGTCTGTGTGTGCCTGTGAATTTGCATATGAATGTAGATGTTTCAAATGCTTCAATTTGTTCAAACAAGAAACTGAAAGGTCAAAATGTATTTTTTTTTTAAATGTGTAAGTTGACGGTATAAGTCTGAACGTCTGTCTGTCCTTTTTCTTCTGTGTGTGTGTGTGTGTGTGTGTGTGACATGTGAGTATTCATGGCCTGCTGGAAATCAGTCCATGCCTGTTATCGGCTCCCTCACCAATCAGTGCCTGTTGTTCAGAGTGAAATGTCAAACCAGTCGGAGCCAACCATTTCAAGTGAACTGACAGCCAATCACAGGCGTTTTGCGTAAAATGGCAGCCAGATGGCTCAGTTGGACCAGAAGCCTCTGAATGAGAAATCATATTTCTTCACAGAGGCGTGATTCAATCAGTCATATCAGTCATGTACAGTCCAATCTGACTCTACACCCTCATTTAAGTTTCCAAATGATCCATTTCTTCACTTCATTATCTATTAACTAAGCAATTTCGTATGCCTGAATGAGTGCGAGTCAGTGTGAGACATGTACAGTTCATTAGTAAATGACAGAGATAAAAAGAACTCATTTCTGACCACTGTAACCAATTCAAATTCTACATGTGTTAACATCGTTTCCCCCGACTCCAGATGGAGAATCTTTCACAAAACTAGAGCAGTGTCCGTTCTAAACCGGTTTGAAATGGAATATGTTGATGCCCCGGAGCTTCTTCAGAATTATTCCTCGTCATTAGTGAGTCCTCCTCAAACACTTCTTCAATATAGTGTCACTTTTTATTGTTTGCTGCAGAACTTTTTAGAAATAGTCTATGGTGCAGAGTGAGGTTAGAAATATTTGCGTTCATCCTTCCTGGTTTATGAATAGATGAACGTAATCATTTTCTTTTTTGAATATAAATGTATCATGTAATGAAACGAAAATAAACTTAAGGTGTCCAGCAGTTTCTTGCTGGTCGTGGCAGCTCAGCTCTGGCGTGTCTCTGTGTCTCTCTTCATGTCTTCTCTTGTGTCTCTCTCATGTAACTACATTTAGTTGTGATCTTAAATCTAGTGTTTGGGAATATCAAGATTCATGTTCAAAACAAATACCACTTGGCTAGCCTGGCAAGGACAGGGCACTTATGATGATGCTTTTACTACCTGTCCAACCAGCTTCTTTACTGTGGCAAAGGATAATCTGTTTTGTACTTTGCACCTTCTGTTTCCGTGGTGGTCCTGGCGATGCCTGCGTGGCAAAACCAACAGTGTTCCTGAGCATTTCAGCCAGTGCACAGGAAGATTCTGTTCTGTTAGTATCGGGGGCCCAGGAGATCTGTTTCTTTAATCTGCTACACACATAAATGTCTATTGTTTTTTGTTGTCGGACAAGAATAGGAACATTTCAAATCATGGATCAAGTACAAAAGCTCAGTTGAGTGTGGCCTTGTCCAGCTCGCACACGTGCATCTTTATTAGGTCTCAGCTTCTTTGAGTTATCGGAAGATCCCCAGGGGTTTCCTTGGTGACTTGTGGGAGCTGTGCATGTAGTGGGGCTATGACAGAGAGTGTTGGTTTACTCTCATCCAACATAACCCATGTAACCACATTCACCTTGAGGGAAAGCAGTGCAGCTGTGAAAAGTTACTTAAGCAAACACCTTACAAACACCCTGATGCTTTTTAACAGTATGTGCTTTTTAACAGGCACTGAACTTCAGATAAACTCCCAGAAATTATCCCGCATGAGAACAGAAATGTCCAAAGTTGCTGCGGACATTCAGCCCCTCAGTAAATACTCCAGAATCAGGATGAGGGTTAATTGCCAAGTAGGTTTACACATACAAGGAATTTGCTGTGGTGTGTTTGTGCAGGTATAAATATTAAAAATGGGAAAATAGGAAACAAAATTAAATAAGTACCAGGGAAGGGACTGCGAAATACGTTGTAAATTAACACTAGAGAATGGATTGTGCAAATTCTGTTATTGGCCACGGGAAGTTGATCACATTTCTAACGCAAGACAGATGCAAAACTGAAAGAATACAAAGATGAAAAAGAGTTGCCTTACACAGAACAACGAGATTTGAGAGTTTTGGTGATAAGAGCGCACGCAGATGTCTGGTCACTGGTCAAGAAAGTGGGCTATGTGGGTGGTGACAGCCATTGTAGATGCATTGTCTGTGACTTTAGACGGGTCTGCTAAGGTTCAGTTCGATCACTACGTTATGAAGCCGCTCTTTGATATTTGCCCCTGCGTGTCCCTCATGCTAGGCTGTAGTCTGGAGGATGTGACAAGATAAAGACCAGTCATCTGCAGGGTGATGGACTGTTAGACTCTGTAGCTTGTGAGGTCCATGCTTCACTGGTAAGACCGGTTCACTTCAGTTCAGAGATTCTTTTACCTCTGACTTAACCTCATTGTACTTTTTAGGCACAGCTATTTGAAAGAAAATCGTCCCTGATGTTATCGAGTATTGCGGCTTCAAGGTGTGAACCATGTTTTAACAAACCTATGATTTCAACCAGGCCATGTGGACGAAGGTGTTAACAAACAAAATGAGCTATTGATTTTGTGATGTAGTTTGCTTTCTGTGAACGGCTGAGCAGTTTATTCAATGTCCTATTCAGGGTCTCCTGGTTTTCTATAGCTTATCTTTTCAACTGTACATTTAACTCTAGATGGTGTTGAGCAAGATTGGCACTTGTATTGGTCATTCAAATGCATGACACAGTTCTCATACTGATTTGGTCATAGGTAGGTCCACATTTCCTGGTAATTTTCAAAAATCCAAAGCATTTGCATACTTAGGTTTCCAGCATGAGGGGGCAAGACATATGATTCCAACAGATCTCTGGCCATCTAACATTTTGTATTTTCTTGCTCCAAACAAATTTGACATATGACAAGTAACTCAGCCCTCTGCTGAATAAAGATTAAGCAACTGAATTATAAAATCATTTTCAAATTGTGAAAAAAAATTGTTCTTCCTGCTGTTGAACCCCGGCTCCTCCAGTCTACATTCCGAAGTGTCCTTGGGCAAGACACTGAAGTCTTAGTTGCCCCTGACGGCTGTGTTGAAAGGGTGTGAAAGACGTGTGATAGAATAGAAGACGTTTTGTGTGAATGGGTGTGTGAAAGGGTGAATGAAATTCCCCCATAAACTAGAATAGCACTTAAAAGAGCGCATAGCTTTAACTAATTCAATCAAGCTGCACCAAACTGCACACACTCAGTTCAGTTCCCTTAATATAACGGATTTTTGTGAAATAGATAAAAAAAAAAAGAAGCCTTATTTCACAGTGTTAAAGAAAGTGGAAAAAATCCTGGTTTGTCGTGGTACCTGACATATTTTTATGCATAATCCTGGAAGCAAACAAATACCAGACATACAAACAAACAAATCCAATCGTAATCTGTTTATACAGCACATTTAAAACAACAAAGTTGACCAAAGTGCTGTACATCAATGAATAGATCAAAATCAAGCATCAAACAGAAACTTGACATAAAACACTTTTAACAAAACAGCAATAAAACTACAAACAGTTAAACTCTCATACAGGGTCTGAGAAAGCCAAGAAGAACTAATGGGTTTTAAATGAGATTTGAACACAGGAAAGTGGGGGCTAGTCTAATCTGGGGGGCAGCCCGTTCCATGGGCCACAACAGCAAAGGCTCTGTCTCCCCTCTGTTTCAACCTTGCTTTAGGGACAACAAGAAGTGATTGCAAACAAACACACGCAGATGGAAACATAACCTCCTTGGTGAAGGTAATGATGCAAATGATTGTGGAAACCATTTTATAATGATATAGAAAGTCTATTCTGAGCAAATAATTCCATTAAAAAGGTCTAAATGCTCAGAACTGGTGTCTATAATGACTTGATTGGATCTCTGCATCCCTGGTAACACACTATAGGCCTACATTGTTTTATTTCTCATTGCATTCGTTCTAATAGTGCGGTACTTAAACACATTATACTTATAACACACACACAAATGTGTTGAATATCTGATGACAACAATGACGGGACGGGATCTTAAGACTCCGAATTTGGGAGGTTGGTGTTTGAACCCAAAAACGGCACTCAGCGATTGGCATGTTTTACTGAAATAAATAAGGCTGGTAAGTGCAGTACATTAGATTCTCTGCTTTTCGTCTTCCAAACGTTTGTTTCCCTGCTCCAGTACCCAGTCTGTCAATCTCACCACCATCTAGTTGTGTCGAAAACGTTTAGCCAGCCAGTCTCTCCCACACTGAGCTACTCAATTAGACGACCAGTCAGCTGTTAAGCCAGTCACTCAGCCAAACAGGCTCGCTTCAGATAGTCAGCCAACCACACAGCCAGTCAATTACACACTGAAGCACAGGGCCACCGTGTGTGAGAAGGTGTGTGTGGTCATAGTGATGCTTTAGATGCCCTGTTTAATTCAGCATGCACGATAAACTCCATGCTTGAGCAACTGCAAAGCCTTGCCAGTCAGATGAACACATGTGCACAATTTAAAGGCAGCTCATCATGGGCCATACACGTTTTTTAATGTATGAGGAAAGAGTCCAAGGTTGTGTCGCTGATCTGCTGTGTCTTGTTGGAGTGAGTCTGCTGCCAGCCCTGTGTTTTACATGGGGTGTGAGGGAGAGCATCTGTAAAAAGGGTACTGTCCATTACCTGACCATTCTTTACGATAACGTTCAATATAAGTACAGCCTACATGTGGTTTCTGGTATGACTACTGTATTTCCTCCAATAAAAATGGGGCTATGTACTCAACTAAATGCCAGCACTCTAAGGCCCAATCCCATTTCACCCCTTAGCCCTTCCCCTTCGTTTTGCGCATTCACGTGTAGGGGTAGGCTGTCCCAATACCTGTTGGGACGGTGGGGTAGGGCCAAGGGGTAGGGCTCTATACCCCTCCAAACAGAGATTTTTCAGACCCTCACTTCAAACGGAGGGGTACCCAAAATGCCTCGCGAATCACCGGCAAGCTGGGAGAGAGACCCACAAATGTAGTATTTTCTCCATTAATAAGGATTTAAAAATTACGATAATCATTGTTATATCTTAGTTTAATATCATTTCAATGTATTATGGTCATTTTTTTCACAACAACCTTAAAAAAAAAAGATTGCGTGGGCGCTAGCATACTAGCGATCTTTTATTGCATGATAATCCTGTATTTTCTCATCGACTACTGATGACGTGTCCGGTTTTCGCGACAACTACTGATGATGTAACGGCTTCTTGAAAGGCTGTCCCAATTCTTAGGGGAAGATTTCAACCACTACCCCTTGTGACTCCATTTCAAGGAGCAAGATAACCCTCGAAAACAAGGTGTAGGGGGAGGGCCAAGGGGTGAAATGGGATTGGGCGTTACTCTCATTTTAACCTCGTTAAAACAAATGAATGGTCAACAGAAATGCTAGACTGCTTTTGAACAGGTACAGGAAGTGTTGCAAATACTTTTTACATATTCAACCGATAAAGAATTTAAAACTGGTGGAATAAATGTTACTGTCTATTTTACAGTGTGGACGCTCTAACCTGATAACATGGGCGCCAAAATGAAAATCAAGACGTTCCGTGACGCATGCTGATCACACATCCAATGTGGCGCAGGTGATCTGACCAGCTGATGCTTTTAAACATCCATGTAGTCTCTTCTCTCATATACACACAGAAACACAGTACAGTGTGTATCAAGTTGAAATTAGAAGTGGTGGCTATAAAGCTATTCAGCATGTAGAGAACAACGCATGAATTTCACTCAGGCTAAAATGTATTCACCTGATGTGCCAGGTGTTAATTTGCTGATTTTATTGCTAGAATGAAAAGCAGCAGGGCTCTGAGTCCTGGGGTACAGGATGAAACACCAGTGAGTTCTCATTAGTGCAGGCGAGGTCCAAATTGGTATTTTATTAAAAACAAGTTACGGGCCATTCAGCATCATTCCCCTGTGTTGTAATGGGGATGGTACATTTTGTGTCACTGTAGTTATTATTACACTGGCAGTCTGTGGGAAGCCTGAGATGAATTTAAAACAACTGATGCTGTTTCAGCTGCTTTTCCAATCTGAGAACATCAGTGAGGGGACCACAGATTACTGATAGCACAGTTGAATGAAAACAAAGTGAGTGTCCTCTCTGGGTTAACATGATCTTGGTAAAACTCTTGTTGAGATTAAAATGTCTTTCAAGAGAGACCTGGCTAATGAAAAACACAGTTACAACAATGCATAGAAACCACAGAAAACAGACTAGGAACTGTTAGACAGGCCTTTCATGAATAAAGACTGCCATTATAATTACACTCACAATTAATGACTAAAATGCCAACTTTATGTATTTGAATTACATATAAAATGTTTAGGTAACTTTAATACATAAGTTAAATGTAAAGGGTCACATTGCGAGTTCTCTATTATGTTGAGTTGATCAAATAACTTGAATGTGATTTGATTAAATAAAGTTAAACTTATACATTTTATACAATGATACAGCCTGAACTGAAGGGTACGTTGAGGCTAAAGGTAAATCTGACCTTTAGCCTCAGGGTATACCAAGTGTTTCAAAACAATAGTTAGGGTGTTCAATAAAGTCTTTTTTGAGGAATTCAACGCAACACTCAGTTGACCTTTTGCTATTGGTCTCTGAGGGAGAGGCAGGGTTAGGGTTGGGGTATGTTGTACCTTCTTTTTAGTCATATTCTATGCAAACATTATATGAGGTCATGATTATTTTTTTCTTTCACCTGACATCGTAACATTTTCTTCGTAGTCCCTGCCACTCTCCCCTCTGTGCCGTCCACTCAAGCAGAAACAGCATGAAGATAACAGAAAAATGAATGTTGCCCTTTATTTCAGATATCTGAACTGAGGAGGTGGCCTCTGCTCCGACAGGTGTTTGAGACAGAGAGAGGTGTGGTACAAAGTGGAAAAGAGCCACTTTAAAATGCTTTTGCACCAGCAATCTGTGACCTACACGCTGACATTCAACCAGACTGTACACAAGTGCGGCTCGCAGAAAAGAGCAATGTGAAACAGAAAGGTGGGCCAGTAATTGTTTGACCTTTATGTTGGCAGTCAGGTGGAAACAGTGGCCAAAGACAAGCTTACCCTGACTGGGGAAAAGTTAAGCCTGACACTACATGCAGGGGTAGTGGCCGAAACCCCAAATCCCTTGTGTGTGTAGTTCTGATTTTGCCTGGCTCAAAGTGTCAGAGCTGTTTTTAGAAGCTTAACTGTTTAACTGGTTTCCATTTATTTCATATATAGTTCAATATGCCTATATCTAGTACAAGCAGAGTTGAGTTTCTCCACCTTTTTAAGACTGGTATGAATATTAAATGCATTTATTCAAACCTGAAGTGTCAGGGATTCTCTCTGTAATTTTAGCTACTGTTATTAATATGAAAGGGTGTTTCGAAGGATTTGTATTTCCATTTTCAAAATGCAGTGAATAAGACGGACAGACAAAGTCATGAGCGAAATACATTGTATGTTTCTGCGTGAAATTTGGGTTTTCTCTGGGTTCTCCAGATTCCTCCCTCAATCCAAGGACATGTTGATTGGGTTTAGGTTAGTTGGAGACCCTAAATTGACCCTAGAAGTTAATGTGAGTGTGAATGGACAGTCTCTGTATGTTGGCTCCGCGATACGTTTGGCGGCCTGTCCATTGGGCAAAAGTCAGAGTACATCCCGCCTCTCGCGGCAACCCTCAAAAGATAGTCTGTAATGATAATGAGCTGATATGAAAGGATGGCTGGATATTTTATGTATACACAAAATCTATCCCACCCAAATGTGACAACCAGAGAATGTGCTCCAAAATGATATTCGTGTGTTGGTCTACGTCGTCAAACAAGCTCTTATATCTTAAAATACAGTAGGCTTTTGACACTAGGTTTGGCACCTATGTCTTCCAACCCATTTGCCATAGATTTAATTTAAATTTAACCCAATTTAATCACCCCAGTAATCATGTCACACAGCCAGTGCGAATCATATCAGGACCCTGCAAATGATGCAGCTCTTGTGCTCCTGTGTCGAAATGTCCTTCATGAATATCATCTGTGCAGCAGGAGCTGGGAGAGGCTGGGCACTCTGCTTGATGATTACTGTTGTTGAATACTGTCTAGTATCGGGATGTGGGTTGGTTACAAATGAAGTAGAATGGGTTCAGACTGTGAACTTGAGTTAATTTCTCAACCCTATTAACCATGTTTATCACCATCAGCATCAACATCAACACTGTTAGAGCCTGTTACGGTCAGAGTCCATCACTGTCACCATCACCAGAGACTAAATTCCTCTATGTTAGCGAGGCAGCTCAACAGTCCACTGACAACATGTGGATGGAGGAGTGCGTGGGAGTGAACGGTGCTGATATTGATTTGAGGTCATGCAGTGCTCAGGGTCACTCAGTTCATTGAGATGGAAATGTACACATGACAATCAGGAATGGAAGACACTGCAGCTATGAAAGTGTTAGTCACATAAAACCCAGGTATATCTTTTGAGTAGCCAGCCTGTCAAACAACACTGCTGAAATGTGTTAACCGTCCGAGCTTGTCGGAAAAAAGAAATTAAACAGGCAACACAGACAATGACGACAAACACTAAATAGTTCCCTTGACTACAACAGAATTCACTCTTCTGGAGCTTGGTTTAAAAAAACAAAAAAACATTGTGCTTTTTTAAGTGTATCGATTCTAAAGGAGTTTATATTGTGCCCAAGGGACTGATGTGTTCCAAACCTTGGGGTGTCATTTAAAAAATAAATGAAAATAACCTCAACCAGATAGAAAAAAGTATTTAGATGCTGCTTCCTTTAAAAGAAAGTTGTCAAATATGGAACCTTTTCCCTTGTTCTATTCCACAACACACGGCAACATAGAGGATTTGATGAGGACTGTGTCTAACAAACAGGATATTTGACTGCAGTAAGTGCTTTGGTGTTTGCCTTGAGGAGGACGGAGGTGAACATCAAACAGGGTTTGTCTGTATTTACATATTCAGCATGTTCCCCTTTTCTCACTGTCTCTCATCTGTGAAGCCGGTGCCCTCTCTCTGCTTTTCCCTTCACACCTCCTCCCCCTGTTAGTAAGAATGTAATCAAATTGTTAGCAGTGCTATTAGTGATGCTAAGTTCACCAGTCACAGGCAGCCAGGCACATTAAGTATCAAACAAGGGAAAACATGAAAGAGAGGAGAGAATGAAAACCCTCAAATCTAATTCTACATTGGCACCCCATAATCATCTATATTATTAGGAAAAGTGGTGCTATAACATCTGAGGGTGGTAAGATAGTGGTTTGTTGTGCTTAGCACTGTCGCCTCACAGCAAGAATGTTCCCGGTTCGAATACCAGTTTGGCCGGGGGAGTTCTTACTGATTTCTCCGTGTCTGTGGGTCTGTAGCTTCCTCCCAGTCCAGAGACATGCAGATCGAGTTAGGTTAACTAGAGATTCTTAATTGACCGAAGGCATGACTGTGTGCATGAATGTTTGTTTGTCTCTCTATAGTCCTTTTCAGATGTGACCTCCGGGTAAAACCAGGAGAATTGGTTACGGAGGTTACCCACATTCTGCCTGTCACATGCACAACACAGCAGGAGGTTCTCTGCACAGATGCTTTCAAAACAGCAACAAATCCTCCGCATTATTCAGGAGAGAGGTGAAGCATTAACTCCGCTGCGTAGATCACGTGATTTTGTTTACAGTAGCCCGACACCGTCGTCAGCTCTTATCACCACAAATTCTCTAGACATCTTTGTCGGTGTCTATCTGTGTGTGTGTCTATGCTTTTTCAACAGGGGATATTTGTTTCCATTTTGTTTTTTCATTTTTGCGTCTGTCGTGTGTTAGAAATGAATCCAGCCGGGGATCATCTGCTGTGTTTAGACATCCACTTCTCCTGGATTTCTATGGACTTTATACTAGGAGGCCAGGCGGATGAAGTCCGCAGTAGAAACTGCGAAGCGTCCAGTGCATGTCTGAAAGCAGCTTATGTTGGTCCTGAGTCGTACTCATGGTGCATAATGCCTAAGCTCAGATAACCCTTGAAAAACTCAACAGATCTGCTCAAGAACAACAGAAGACAGTACTCAACTGTTTTATAGGTTTTTTTGGACAGCCTGTCAGACACAATGGAGCCTCATTGGCAAGAGACAAGGATATGACTATTTAGTGGTCAATACTTGAAACCACTTGAGCACTGTAGTGTATACAGATACATGCTGAATTTGTATGAACTAGTGAAGTGAAGCTGCTATCTCCACATCCAATTTAACAGCAAGTTGTCCAGAAATGTGTGACAGATTTCTGTGACAGCTTCATCTGTTTTATCTGTTGCTGTCTTGCAAACACAAAGCTGAAGAGGAATTATTAGTATTTCTATATCATTTTCTCTGCTCTTTTTCTTCATTACTAAGCTGCTCCCTGATACCGCTGCTAGCAGCTACTTGTATTCATCACGGTATCCAAGATGGCCACAAAAAAGTGAAATTAAGGTGAGACCTCCCTGAAACATTAGGCTTTTTGTTGACTGTTGTTAGTATTCTGCCAAAATTCTGTAGCTGAACAAAACCAAATAGCATCATAATTCCTCTGTATTCAACCATTAATCATCTCTTTTCTCAGTACGTGTGAGCAGATTTGGGGGGTTTTCATTAACAACACCATATTACATGCATGTAATCACCATGTGTTATCACAATACCTCGGGGTCAATACATAATGAGTTTATCATGACGGCCTGAAATGAAAGCGGATTAGTGTAATTCACAAGTTAATAACAGATAAACGGAGGTTGTGAAAAGAGACTGGATATGATTGCAAGGAGACCATGGGCTGGAGACCCGTGGGGAGGTGCAGACGGGTTACTCAGACACTATTGTTCTCTTACTGCGCGCACACGCACACACACACACACACACACACACTCACACTCACAGAGACACAGCAATTTCAGCTACCAACTGTAATCAGTCCATGTCTGAAGTGACTGCACCACTCATCTGATTTTCATCAGAAGTTTCTTAACTGAAATCACTGCTTTTCTTTCTTGCACTTTAATTTTTTTTATATTTTTACGCCTCTGCTGCTGACAGCCAGTGGCTGAAGTTACTATGTTTTCCAGTTGTCCTTATGTCTGTCCGAATGCACATACATTGGTGTGTCTGTCTTTCCGTCCATCCCATTCTTGTGAACATGATATTTCAAGAACGCCCAAAGGGAATTTCTGCTAAATGTTCTGCAAGCATTCAGTTGGACTCAAGAACGAACTGATTAGAATGTAGTGGGTCAGAGGTCGAGCTCACTGTGGCCTTACAAAGTACATTGTTGGTCTTGTGAACGCAACATCTCAGGAACACCTTGTGGGAATTTCTTAAAATCAGATTTGGCACAACTGTTCACAGATTAATAATACAAATAATAGCTTGAATTTATATAGCGCCTTTTAAGACCCAAGGACGCTTTATATGTGTCAATGGGGACAAAAAGAGAAAAGAAAAGAAAATAATCCACACAAAACAGGACAGAAATAAACAGCACTAAAGGCAGGGTAGCGCGTTAACTGAGGACAAAGACCTTAGTGAACAGGTGGTGTTTGAGGAGTTTTTTGAAGCTGTCCAGAGATACAGCATTTCGGATTTCGGTAGATTAACTGATAGATTTCAGTGGTCAAAGGTCAGACTTACCTCACAACATTTTTGGAGGAAGGTGCAAGCATACAACCACAGGGTGGTAATTCTTGCTTTCTTCTTTTCCACTTTGGGGGATTCTTTCACGTCACTCTTCTTTCCGTCTTTCTATCTGTCATCAGTCAAAACAGTTACAAAAAACTGTACCTCCCTGCTAACACTGTCCTTTCAGATTGCTGCAGATGCTTAAACAAAGTAAAGCAGAACTAGGTCTACGTTACTTTATGTTGAGGAGTTATTCTAGTTACAGTTATAGTTATTAACTCATAATTATCTAGTTATATTAATGCAGATCTAGAAATAAAAGACCCAGAACTGGATTGCTTTGATTTTGCTAAACAAACAGGAAAACATCCATTTACAGGTGATAGAAGGAAATTGCAAAAGTAGGAGTCTCTAAATGCCCCTGTGTGAAGCTCCTTTCTACAAATCTTCAATCAGTCTTCATCCACCTTTAAAAGGTTCCACCTCAGTGTCGCTCGCTCTTTGCAAACACGAATCAAAGCGACAGAAGACATGTAGGTCGTCCAAAATTGTTTTTATTTGTAAATAAATAAACTGTGAAACGTGCAGGTGCAGAGAGCAGTGGAGTTACATCTCGTGAAATCATCTTGGGATAAAAGAAGACAGTTCACGCTGGGATTCATTTGCTTTTTACTATAATGAAATTGCATATTACAATGATTTTTTTTTAGCAATAAACATAAAATCTGTAAATTCTGTAATTACCATTATAGTTTTAATACTTAGGGGTGGAAGGAGTACTCAGACCTTTTAAGTTATTGAAATTAATAAAATACGACCATGTATTACAACAAAACATGGAAGGGTGTAGTATGGGTCAGGGAAGAACCCATAACATTTTTGTGTGGTTTCAGATCGGAGGGCAGATCCAGGATTTCCTTTATTCACTTTAACATTATGAGATAGGGCGTTTTTTTAAACCTTTTTTCAGATTTCTCCGAGAATAATGTCATGATTCGGGGACAGGTAGTTACTGATATTTATATGGGGGTGAAATTTGGTGCAGATCCAAATAAATATCTGGATCTAGATCTGGAATTTAAATGCGTAAGCGGTTTCTGAAAGGGACTCTTGGCGGATGTATGCACTCCACTGACCATTCTAGTTCAGGCAATGTGGATTCAGCCCTTATAAATATGCACCCTACTATTCCTCCCACAGTCTGACTATGCACGGATGACAACTTTAGCCTTTGAGCACTTTCAGATAATTCCGACTCTTGGTCCAAAACATGTCAATATTGTATTGACTGATAACCAATTTCAACCTTTAACATCTCTTTCCCAGTGGTATCAATTGCATCTTTAATGAAGCTGATAATTTCCCCAGTGATGAAGCTGCAATCAATATTTGAGCCAGCGTGTCAACATGCTCCTTCATTGGGAAGTCGTCAAGTCCTGGCTACTTCCTCATCTTCCTGGAAGATCTTCAGCCTAATGTCTTAAATATCAGTTTTTTTTTCATTTACCAAACCTCACTCTGAGATAGGGATAATTCCCAAAGAGCTAAAGCTTTAAAAAAAAGGAGATAAGAGTAGAATGTGTCAGATGTAGCCATTCCCTGGTTTACAGGCTGCATCAAGAACAAGGTTACAGTACAGTATCAGTGTCCAGAAACTAATATTTGATATCTGCACTTCTGTAAAAGAACATTCCTTTTCAGTTTCTTATCGATGTGACTGTGTCATGTAGTGCCTGCTCATAACCTTGACGATCAGCAACCAAGACAATACAGCTACGGTTGCTATGGACACGGTAACTGCATTGTTATTCATGTGCTGCTCTGAGAGCTTGTTGGTGAGAGATGAGTATGATTTCTGTATTTTGCCTCTGATAATCTTGTGGATGTCTACTGTGTCTTACTCACACAAACACTCCATAAACACACCCAGCAGCAGGATCCTTCAGGAATGAACCAGGTTCATAATCATGGGCAGCATCACCACTTACTTAACCTGGTTGGAAAGCATCATGCGGTCAAAGGACAAATCTATCATTAAGGTTTCACAGACGGCAGTTCATGAGAGCAAGGTCAAACAGCAGAAACTGAGGACAACAACGCTACTGACCAAGAGATGGCAAAGATGAGTCTTCAGTGTCTGGGACAACTGCCAACTTATCTAAATATCACTCAACTTTTCTTCAAGAGACCTTCAAAAAAGAATAGGAAAGGGCAACTGGGGTCACTGTGAACAAGTGGTTGTTTTGATGACTTGTATAACACACAACAAATGCAAAAACGAGAAAAAAAAAAGAATACGAATATCTCAGGCTGAACAGAAATATGAAGGACTGGATAAAAACTGCAATTGCAAGGTTAATATCCCTTTATATTCCTTCTAAACTCTTCCTAAGTTAAAACATTAGTATTATGTTGTTTAAAGGTGAATGATAACCTGGTTTCTTTGCATTATTAATTGTTATTTTGACTATTGTCTACAATTAAATGTTTTAAATTTATACATTTTTATATTTTATTATATATTTTATTTTGGATAAATGTTGCCAGCAGTTTATACAATTAAAATAAATGCCAATTTTATTCAAAAACCATACATACTTGTAAAATGCAAAACCTGATAAACTATTGCAGTGCTTTCTTAATTTTTTCCAGAGCTGTTTGTTATCTTTCTGATTGATGTCCAAAATAAATCTCTCCACCTGAGTTCTTGGAGAACTTTTCTAGGATTCATGACTGCTTGGAATCTGTGTATTTTTGGTAGAAGTGCTTGACTAGTAGTCAATGTGAATGTATGCCTCTCAAGTGTGTGTATGTGTGTGTGTGTGTGTGTGTGTGTTTAAATCTTCCAGCAGCCAGAGATGGGGTTATCTCAAAACCCAGACTTCCCCTGTTACCGGCTGTCGGGCATAGTGATGTTTTTCCCCACTTGAAGTTTTTGTGAATTGGTAGCGCACGCACGCACACACGCGTCTCTCTTTAGTTGTGAGGACAGTCATTGATATAATGCATTCCCAAGCCCCTTACCGTAACTTAACCATAAAAATGTAATGCCTAACCCTGACCCTAACCTTAATCTAATTCTAACCCTCACCCTAAAACCAGGTCTTAGCCCTCAAACAGCCCATTGAATTTGTGAGGACCAGCCAAAATGTCCTCACAATGATATTGAACCAAAATTGGCCCTCATAACCATAACCACACAACCCCACACACACACACACACACACACTAAAACCATGTCTTCTCTCAGGCATTTCAGTACTACAATCACTGAACTCTAATTTATGCTAAATTTATATTACAGTGCGGATTCATTTGCTCGTAAATGTCATGAAAATGACATGAAATGAAATCATATGTTTTTTGCAACCCAACTATCAATTGGTATTAATAACAGGGTTGAAAACTCCCCATGACACCTTCACCACCTAACAAGGTAACATACATTGGAAACCCCCCACAGCCAGACTAATCTTCGAATATTGGTGTAGACCAGGGGTCGGCAACCTTTTTGACAATAAGTGCCAATGTGAAGATTTCTTGTTACTTAGTGTGCCATATCAAAAGAAAATTATATTAAAGGGGACATATCATGGAAATTCCACTTTGTTAGTGCTTCTACAGGTTAATGTGGGTATCTGGCATGTCTACCAACCCACAAACTCTGGAAACGCGCGTTTTGTTATGGTTCCTCTAAGTCAGAAACGTCATGCTTGAGTGACTGGAATGAGCTTCCTGTGTTTTGTGTCGTAACAATACACTGGAAGTATCCCTACATTACCTTGGCCCACCCCCCACCTGGACACTGCACGTTTGATTGATTCTCCCTTGTCTGCCTAATCCTTGAAACTTCTTTCGTGCCTTGTCTTTAAGAGGCACTTAACACTGGACGTTTTTTAGCTAGCGGGCATGCCATCACCAATACACCTGAACGGCGAGGAAGAGGGACTGGAATGTTTGCTGCCGGGACCCCCGGCGCCGGAACAGGAGTGGCGTCTGCCGGGAACGTCCGGCGCAGAACAGGAAGCGGAGTGGTCCGTGCCGGGATCCCCAACGCCGGAAATGGAGCGACGCCGGCGAGCTAGTTCTGGCAGGCAACTCGAGCTGCGCTGTTTCAATCGTGTGACACTCATGTGACATACTTCACTTGCCACTACCATCTACAGTACTCATCCACCTCATTAGGCTGTCTATTTAAGCAGAGGGAATTCCCATCCCTCTCTCTGCTTCCTAACTGCTATGCAGTATCACAGACAATTGTCTCAGCCCCTCCACCACCCCAGCATCCACCTGTACGCTCCGACGGGGGGTTACAGTATTAGCTCATCACTCCCATCATTCCTGTGTATCATATGGGGGAGTGATTAAGTCGGAGCCTAGACGCCAAACACTAAACCTGTTCTACTGTTGAATAAACATTCAAACGTGAGTTGTCTGACTGAACTGGAGTGGCGTCTCAGAGAAAAACAGAGATCTCTTCCCGAGTCTCTGCTTGGTACCGGGTGCCTGCTGAATACAGCTTGTCCACCAAGAAATCCTAATAAATAAAATTTTCGTAAAAAAAAAAATCCATCTCTGCTGGGTCCATGTTTTTTGGTCGGATTGTTCTGTCAGGATGTGTGAGGCAGTAGGACCCAGACGCAGAGTATTAACAAAAAGTGTAGTTTAATGCAAAAAAACGAGTCTTTAACAGACAAAACAACAAAAGCACACGGGAGAACACACAGGAGGCTTACACAGGAGATGCAGAGGCCCAGGAGACACAGGATACGAAAAAGACCGGAGATCAGGACAGGAGATCACAACTAACAGACGACAAACCAGAGAACACAACTGACATACGACAACGATCCGACAAGGACAAAGGGAAGCACAGAGGCTTAAATACACACACAAGGAAGGCAGGGGCAATTGGGCACAGGTGTAACACATGAGGACTGGTGCAGACAATCACAGACAGGAAGTAAATCTAGACACGAGACACAAGAACCCAGACAACAAAATAAAACAGGAAGTGAAGAGAAAAAACACTATGAACAGAGACTACAAAATAAAACAGGAAACAGAACATGGAGTGGGAAAACCAGAGACACAGAAACACATACAAACATAAGCACAAGAATATACATGAAACACGAGGTACTAATAAACTGAAAACACTTTGGAAACGGTGGAAACTAAACATTGACAAATACAAAACCCTGACAAGTTGATCGTCTCCATGTTGGATGACCGCAGGTGATCCATTGTAAGAAAAGTAGTTGTAAAGTAGTTTTGGCCGTGAAGCGCTGGTCTACTGACGGTCGTCTATCGCGGTTTAAGGACGTTGTCAGAGAGAAGATTCTCGTGCAGCTGTTGTCTACTAATGGTCGTAGAGTCTGATTCTGCTGAGAAATGTTGCTCCTTTATATGTGACTACATTGGCTTTGATATCAAAGCCAATAAAGAGTTCTAAATGTGACATCTAAGGATCAAAGGACTGTTGTTTTTGTCATTTGACCTTTACTGAAACATCAATGCACAAACTGTTTGAAGTGATTTGAATGATCTGAATTTCAATTGAACAGTATTACTTAGATATACAGTATATATATATTATGAATATAAATAATAATAACATATATAAATATTACGTAGAATTACTCTGATGTTAATATGTAACATCATCTCTCTGTGTGCTTTAACTGACTTAATTATAAATTGATATTTTAAATGTATTTCCCTTCAAATGTATATAAATGTATCTATAACCTCAGAATTCAATAACAGGCATTGGTGTCTACAGACGCCCTCAATAAATTGGCTGAATTAAATACACTACTAATGAATCATAATGTGTTCAGTCTTGGTGATCTTAATTTAGACCTCAGCATCCATCAATCTTAAAACATCTAAAATCATTTAACAGCTTGTTTCACATCTCTCTCACTCCAACCTCAAGGATTCTGCTTAGTCAAGCTTAACTGACGAGATACTGACAAACCGACCTGACAAATATCTGCCAGTGGTGTTTTTGACTTTGGTATTAGTGATCATTGCCCGACAGTTTGTACCAGACATCTGAAACGGAGTAAAACAAATTCACACACAGTGGACAGGAGGAAAGTGAAACATTTTAATGACCAGGGTTTTGTACACGATCTTTACTCCAGACCAATTACTGACAATCTAAAAATGCCTGAATTAATGTTAAGCTATTATACTAGTGTTTTGAACTCAGTCTTAGACAAACACGCACCTTTTAAAAACACAAGAACAAGATGTAGCTCAAGTCCCTGGTTCACAGCTGAGATTTCTAACTATTAGAAATTCCAGAAATACTGCGAGCAGCAGAACAAATCCCTGCCATCGGCTCTTCTTTAGACAGATGAGGAATAAGTCAGTGCTGCTGTCAAAAAAGACAAATCTGACTCTTACCCAAAGTCTTTTACTAATTCTTCAGTTAAATCTGGTGTGTGGTGTGTTTGTGTTAGAGCCGTGAAGATGATACAACTTTTGTCTAGCTCGAAATTCACATATAATACTGTATTATTTTATCATGATAATCATAACCAGCTTGTTATCGTTGTAGTTACTAAGTGTGAATCTCTATAAACATGTGAATCTGCAGAATCTTTAGATCAGGGTCCTTCTGGTTATATGTGAAGAGTCAGGGATGTGAGGGAAGAAGAATGAGAAGAGAGGAAAAGAATGAAGGAAATGAGACATGAAAAGTTGCTGAGTCAGCAGGAGAAGAGGAGGATGAAAAAGTGGACAATAAAAGGAGTGAAGAGCAGAGGAGGAGAAACAAGTAGAGGTTTGGAGGAATTTAATATTATAAACACCATAAGAACTCTTAATACATCTTTTAATTTATATTTTTGATTATTTTTCAGGCAAAAGAAGGGGCTTTTTGAGGGCTTTAATTATAAATTATATTTCATTATAGACAGATAACCAAGGAAATTACACAATCACACATAACACAAAATGGGTTACTCTAACCAAAACAATGAGGGATGGACTACAGTGAGATACGGGAGGCGACAAGGTCGTCCCGTCAGCGAAACTGGGACCAGGTAGCCCCCTGGGGGACCGTGCACTTTCCGCCACCTTCAACAGGAGGCGGGCTCAGTTCCCCTATCCTAACCACTATGGACCTTTGCCTAAACCTAAACCTAAAACCTTCTAACTTGAGAACAACAGTGTTTATCTAAGTCCAGATATTCTGTACAACATATTCTCCAAATTACACTAATCAAAAATCACAGTTTATCTATACGAAATTCGCTTAAAATCACAAGTCACAATTCAATAAAAAAAAAAGACAATTCGTAGACGTCACGAAGTAGTAATAACATGATTCATCACAAAAACAATACATGGATGTAGACAACTCAAATAACATGCAATTTGATATGTAAGTTAAAACAATCACAGTTTATCTATATGAAATTCATTTAAAATCACAAGTCACAATTTTATTTTAAATAGAATATAAATAAATATATCACTAAGTCCAATAAAATATAATATATTCATAGATACACGGTATCATGAATGATAATATAAATAAGTTTATTTTTATTCACAGTTATAGAAGTAAAGGATCACAGTGGAATCGACAAGGGGGAGGAGTTTGTGAGAGGCAGCCTATAAATACAGGAGCCCTCATTCGCCTCACTCACTCTTACTCTGAACGTTGTAGTGGAAGGACCTCACAGCTCAGACTTGCAGCCTCAGATAGAAATATTTTGCTTTTTTACGTGCCTACTAAGACCTGAAGAAGACCCAAGAGGGTCCAAACGTAGTCAGGAGGCAACACAGTGACAAGGTCACGTGTTTTCAGTTTGTTTTCGATTTAATTTCATAAATTTGACCTTTTAACAAAAAATATTTCATCTTTTCATCTTCATCTTTCATCTTTGTGGCAATTGTAATTCCTCTGTGTAAAAGATTGATTTATTGTTAAAGAATAACTATTTTCTCATAAAAGTGGTTTGGTTTTTTATCTCTAATCCAATTGTTTTGTAACTTATTTGTGATGTTTTTAGTATTATATGATTAAAGAATGAATTTGATAATTCTGTAAATTTAATTAGGGTCCTCTTAGTGTTTGTTTAATTGTTTTAAAATCCGATCCCATAAGATTGAGTTTTTTTTCTTTTTAATTGCAATTTTTTTATTTTCTTGGTGATATAATTTATATGATGAGGAAAGCAGAGTCGGGGAGAGAAGCCTTTTTGTAAAAAGGTAATGAACTTTATACAATTTAATAAAAAACATAGGGCCTTCACAAACAGGTGTTGGGGTTGATTAACATTTTTTTATTAAGTATTTACATTTCAACAAACCTTTCAACAAGTTTCTAATAACAACAATGTAAATGACAATGAATCCAACAGGATTTAAAACTATTATTGTATATATATTATATTGAAATCTTAAAAAAAAAGCAACAATTTGCACATCTTTCCAGAACTGCTGTTCGTACTCAGTATTTAACTTTAACCCTAAGCCTACAGGAACATTTGAAACCACTGGCAAACCAGTCACTGGTTTCAGGCGTGTTTCTTTTGTCATTAAAGTATTTAAAAATGGATGGTTTAATCCTGTCCACAACCACTGAGCATATTGATGTGGAGATTACAGACTCAGTGCTTCTTTCTCCTTCCAGGTGTTCTTCATCAGATGATGAAACATCCATAACCCGTTTTCGTTTCATCAGTTTATCTCCTCAGGAGACAGTGGTGAGCTGCTGTCGGGTTCGTCGTCATAAATCGGCTCGTCACTGTCTGAGCTTGTGTTTGGAATACTGACCAACAGAGGTTCCGCAGCATTTTGACTGGGTTGGTCCTCTTTAGATGAGTTTCCAACTGGAGAGCCTTCATTCTGAGCTCTCTTGTTTGGTAGCATGTTTCCTTTCCGCCGTGTCTGGGTCATGGCACATCGCTTTGGCCACCTGCCGTCTCCTTCTCCGACAGAAAATTGTTTGCCTGGAAACCCATACAAAGAATACAAAATGGCCAGATTACAACTTTAAAATTCTATTTTAGGGTTATATTTCTTACTTGTGTGGAGACGCTGCTCCTGATTTTGTTAAAATCAATCTTCCCTGTCATCCCGGCATCCTACCATGCCGTGTTGAGCATGTTGGCGGACTTGGCGATTTGCAGGCCGAGTGAGGTGTGGAAAACGTATCGGCAGTCCTTACCTCTCACACAGCATTTTCCCTGGCTTATCTGTCGTAGCCACCCATATTCTGTCTTGTCGAGGCAAAAGGCAGCCTGGCCAAAGGACCGCACAGTTTTGTGATCATCAACCTTGGGAAATAAAACACAGTGAGAGATGAGTGTTGTGTTTGGAGGGCATGTTTTAACAGTATGACCTGCTTAAAAATACTAACCATGACCTGGAACTGATTTCCATCTGACCAAACCTGACAGTTGAGGACATTCTGTTTAGTCATGTTGGTCAGAACGACTGATCTATGGCCTCTCACAATGGACAAATAGCCCATTATAAAGCCAGTGAACTTAACATGGTCAGCCATCTGGGACCCTTCATGGGCTTAGCGTTCTACAAAACATACCACGATATATAATTAAAATACAGATATTTAAGAATGTAAGCTACCAAAGAAGAATGAATACAATATGATTGAATAAGTCTACTTACCAAACAACTCAGGAATCCTCTTCCTGGCAGCCAGCAAAAACTCAGTTTCTTGTGATGCAGTCACCTGATTGTCTGTGAAAACAGTGGGACATGCACAACTAATGTATGAGGTTCCAAGTCCAACTTTCTTTAGATGACAAGATATATATACACAGGGCATTCTATGTTATGTTTAGAAAGTACACTACCAGACTGGAAGACAGTGACAACATTTACCTGTCTTATGGCACATGACCTTTTGCCGGTGGACCACCACTTTTTTTTTTTGGACCTCAGCCTGGATCCTCTTCATTTCATATGCTATCTTTTTAAAATCGGCCGGTTAAAGCCAACTTTGTTTCTGGAATGAGTTTTCAACATGTTTGAAGAACATGAGAACATTGTTTATCATGTTCTTCATTGTTGTTGGAGCATATCCCTTCTTTATGAGGTATGATGGCCATCTGTGGTAAAAGGAAGCCATAATTAAGAATTAGAAATAATAATTTGTGCCTGGATAACTCTGAAACTTAAAATTTTTTGATCAAGAAATATATGACATAAAAGATACGTACATGCGCAACTTTTCCATATTGTTCAGGAATTTGAGGTCGTGGAAGATGTTAGTTACAGGCAGGCCAGCGGCCATGTAAAGGCAGAAACGGTGCTCATGGCTTGATGCCTGATGCGCATTGTCCCGGTCCTTTTTCCCCATTCTCGGCCCCAGGCGAAACATTGCATAGTCCTTAAGTATCTTTTCTGCATTAACAAAACAGTAAAACAATAGTTAAATCCCCCCAAAAAAAAATAGAAAAAGGGAAAGAACCAACTAAGTGTAACTGTCTGTCTCCTCTCTCCCCCAAATTACAATTGGAAGAAAAAAGGAAAACTTGCCAAATAAATGATTTTGCCTCCTCCCCTTGCTGACCTGTTCCCCTTTTTGTGCTCAGGTGTGTGAGGCAAGTTCTGTGGCAGTGTTTCCATAAGATGCTCCACCTTCATCTCTAGCGGCTGCAACCTTTGTCCAAACTGGTCACATGTACAGCTGCAGCCACACGGCTTTGGCATTGCACTACTCGACCCTTGCACAGGGGTGGAAGGGAGACTGGGAGATGACATTTGTGACTGCGCTACAGGGGGTGAACTGGTCGACACTAAAGGATCAGCCAAGGATGCGTCATCACTCTCTGACATCCTGAGGTGTAAGTCATCGTCCTCTGTCTCCTGGAACTCAACAGGCTGAGGACTGTGATCTACAATAAAGTGTAAAAGATTCAAATTGCAAACTTAAACCCTGTGGTTCCAAATTTCAGTCTATATCATAACATTTGTGGTTGTTACAGACATAAAAAAATCTATACTGCTGAAAGCTCAAGTTTAATGTGTATAGTTGGATAGAAAATTCAATGAGATGTGATGATGTAAGCCTTCTTATCAGTGCCCTTGTTAATAGGGAATCACAAGTAATATTAACACAAATTCAAAGTACCAAGTTCATCAGAAGCAGATATGTCCAAGGTCGAGACCATTGGAACATCTGGGCCAGACTGCCGCAGTTCTGCAAGCTCCAGAACGATGGCATTCCTCTTGGCCACCTTCATTATAGGGTCTCGCTCCTATTAACATAGAATGACTTTTGATAACATTAGTTACAACATATCTTACAGAAGTTTTCTTGTCAAATTAAAAACAATTGAATATGCTTACATCTGCGGAAGCCATTGTGTGTGTCTCCTGTAGGTGCTTGTCGAGGCGGACAAGCTGTTTCTTGTCACATATTCTGCATGTCAATTTCTTTGGAGTTCTGTGTTAGGAAATAAAGAAATAATTTGTGCAGGCATAACGGTGTATCTAGGTATAATTATGAATACCTAGGGAATTATGAATAATTATAATTATAATTATTATAATTATGAATACCTAGGGATACCTAGGAGCAATGTGCAGGGACACATTCTCTTCCTTGCGTCCCTCCTCGCTCTCGGTGTGGAGGGGTGGTGCGGGGGTGGTAGGTTCGGAGGCTGGACTGATAGTCCATTCTAAGAAATATGTTATCAAAACGTCTCGTTTTGCACTCGTCTCTCAGCCCCACCCAGCCAGTGAGTGAAAAAGTCCAGAATGACTATTTTCATACATTGAGGGTCCCTACTGACACCTTTAAAGTAATTACAGATAGTAAAAGCCCAGAAAATGTATTTTACACAATATGGGCCCTTAAATGCCCTGAAGGCTCGCAAGTGGAACATCAGATTTTTAACACAAATTCTAATTCGTCCCGTCTCTTTCACTACCAGTCAGCACCTGACTCATCGACATTATCATGACGTAGATGCAGCTAGCAAAGCAATCTCTATTTGTCAGCACATTCTCGCACTCACGCAAACATACACACCTGCATGTTTGCTGAGCAGCAGCTGTCTGTATTTGGGTTTCATTCCAAATTGCAAATTTTAAAGTAAATCATTTTCAGTTAATCTACAAAATAAATAGATTACGTTTTGTCTTTTTCAGTATTTACCCACTACTGTTTTTATTTATTTTATTTAAATGAAACAAACTGAAAAGGAAATACAGGATCAGGCCCCAAGAGGTCATAGGCCCCCAGGGACCAATGTCAGTCAGGAGTTTTCTTAGAATTTAAAAGTGCTACTCAGACTAATCATTTGAATTATGTAGCACAAGCCTGAGTAGGTTGTCTGCTGCTTACAACAGATGCATAAAACATTCAAAATCCATATATTGAACAAATCTAAGAGTCACCTAAGACTGTTATAGCATAAATATGTGAACTTTAAAACCAGAAATAAAAGTGTGGTTCAGCACCTCAGGCAGGCTGCTAATGGAAAGAATCACTGTTGGCCTGTTATTTCTCGAGAATTGAATGTCTGTGGAGCATTAGTTCATGTTTATTTTTACCTTAATATGCATTTTAAAAACACATCAGATTTGGACAGGTTTATATTTTGATATAGTCATAGATATGATTTATTTGAAATTACCCCACATAATGAAGCATACTTCAAATTGGCCATGAGAAATGAAGGATATCTAAATATCCAAGAAAACATGTTATTACTTATTATAACATTGGATTGGTATTTCTTCAACTTTTCTCATTTATATGTATAAACTGTATCATGGCTAATTCATACAGATACCTGTCTGGCTGCTTCAGATGCTGAGAGGATGACACTGTTATTATCTGATAAATAATGCATTCCTTCTGTAGCTACTTTAGTCCTTGAACATGGCACCAGCTGTGGCTGCTCTAAATAAATTCTCAATTCAAACAAACAGTAAAGAAGAAACCTGCACCTATACACTGTGAAGACTGACGGTACATATCAAAAGTTTTCCTGTTTGTGAGAATGAATGAATGAATAGTTGTGTTTTATTATCTCTGTCGTTCTCTCTGGGACTGTTCTCTGGAGGTAAAGAGGACGAGATTAAACAGTTTTCTACGCTGCACAGGAAAGGATCCAAGACTTAAGTGGAAATCCCTGTGACATCCAAAACATTGCATAAAGTGAAGCGGTGCGGCTTTGGACCTCTTCTTTGAAACTGATATTTTTATTGTAATAATCTAGGTCAAGTCTTTTGGCTGGAACACAGAAGTGTCTGCCAGTGTTAGGACACATTTTAATTTCTTATTTTGGCTCTGTTTGGTTTAGCTGGGATAAAAAATGATGAGATGCCTGTGAGTGAAAGTTCAAGTGCTCAGTGACAGCTTGGATCACTTTCAGACATATTCCAGCTTTTGTTTATAGCAGTTGCACTTACACAAAACAACGCTTGACACTGAGGTGTCCCGCTTCCTTATACGGTATAACCTTACACCTTACCTTGCATCTTTATGCAATAAATTACAATACATTTAATTTAGTGGATGCTTTTATCCAAAGCGACCTACAAGATGTGCATTCAACCATGAGGGTACAAACCCAGAACAACAAGAAGTAAGTACAATGTTCTTCAAGAAAGCCAAACTAAAAAGTGCAACTAAAATCGCTACTTTTTGAAATATTTTTTTTTAGACTATGCTCCTACTGAAACCAGTGCAGACAATGCTGATGATCAGATAAAGTCACATGTAGCAATGATAATTTTCAAAGGTTGACTGTGTTTACATGTGCAGTAGTATCACGGTTATTATCAGGGCTTTGGACTTTCCCATTTTTGTGTTCAAGCATGTAAACGTCATATCCAGATTTCATTGTCCTGAATAAAACCTTGTCTCGGTTTGAGAAACTCAATTTTACTAGCCGGTGCATGTAAACATCCAGTTTCTGAACACGCCTGCACAGGCGGGGCTTCATCCGTTCTCTAAAATGGTTCAACTGTGACACACAGCCGGTAGAAGGATACTCTACTCATACGGAAATATCGTACCCTAACCCACTGAACTCCATCATGACAACCTGATCCCACCAGTCACGGCTGCGTATCTTCATCCACTGGGCCCTGGTTATGCACTGTGGAAGTGACAGCACGACACCGGCCAAAGTGGAGGACGTGTTCAATATTTGCTGTCGCTCTCGCCTCCCACTGCTGCCAGTAAGGTGGAAAATCCAAATCCACAATGCAATGCTGGCTTTTAATAGAGTGGCCTCATTTTCAATAGCCACCATACAGGAATCAAATTTGCTGGTAGGTGGTGTAACCATGGTAACTTTAAATGTCACAGGCGCCTGCGTAGACGGCACACAGTTATACATAACTGGGATACTTGTACATATCATGTATACTGGGATGTGAATTACCAGATTGTTCAATGTTCTATGCAAACACCTTCTCCCCAACATGATAAAAACCAGGTTATTAGTGCACATGTGAACACAGTTATATGATCTTCTTAAACACGTCCAATATGTTTTTACATGAGACCTTTTACATTCAAGGTCTGAGGAGATTTGACTCTGGAAATTGAATGAGATGATGATGATGACACTTAAATATCAATGACTCCTCTCAATGGTTGTCCATGAGGTTAAACCAATTATCTTTTCATTTAAATAAAGAAAAAATTGTTTTAATTGAATAGACTGTTGACTAGTAGTGCCAGTAATCCCCGTGTAACAGTCACGATGACAGAAAAAGACCAGAGACAGTTAACTGCAGCCAAGTCTAACTGGAGAAACCTAATTTTGTTCAGTGTTATCAGGATTATTATTCTGTTGCTTCCACATGTTTGCTTTATCACAGCTGTAACTGCTTAACAGCCCAGGAGAAGTAATGCACATAGTATGTTGTACGTGGGTGCTCATATCGATTTTAATAAACTAGAATGCTGTATCTCTGTAAATGTATATACCCTGATTTCTTGATCAGTAGACCATAATGCAATCTTGACAAGTGTGTTGCATTATTTCCTCAAGATGACATCTATATCGTGCCTGTTGCCGACATACGGGTGAACGCTGTGAGCTCAGTATCAGGGCTGCAGTGAATTTAATCAGTGAGTTTATTATAGCATTGATTGTTCTGAACACTCAGTGGTGAAGTGAATCCATAGGAAGAGGTACAGACACAATTATGTTTAAGATGGGGGTAATGCACATTTCCATTCTCTCCTGAAAATCAGTAAACCACTGGATGTTACACTCTGAGACAGTTGGACGTAGACTTACCTATTAAGGTGTGTGTGTGGGGGGGGGGTAAAGATGTCTGACCATCATGTGTGACAAATCCACTGGGAAATATAACCTGACTTTGTAGTTTCCCTTAGTTCTAAGAACTGCTTTAGCGACTTTTTACTTGATGTTTAGATTTTAGTTTAGAACTACAACTTAGCTGTTGTACTACCTACTCGGGTTATGTAGGCAGATCCATCCATCCATCCAATATATGCACCACTCATCCATTGAGGGTCGCAGTGGAAGATGTGGGTATAGATTCCGATCTTAACTGTTGAAGAGATAATAGATGGACCAGTTTTCCCATTAACGTATTCGATGATTATTCAGTTGCATTAAATTAAAATCTCTTGCATACAACAAAGGTGCACACACACAGACCAACACACACCACTCAGACTGCACTGTTTGTGTGTTAAGTGCCTCGCTAAAACAGAGTGAGGGAGATCAGAGTCAGAACAGATCAGTTTCTGCTTCATTTTCATTTTTTGTGTATGTTAATGAAACCTTTGGCCCAAACGCCGTGTGTGTGTGTGTGACACAGACAGACAGCATCTAGTATTATCAGTTGTTTCTGCAATGCGCCTCCACTGCTGAGAGAGAAGTATAATAGGTCTTTAATTCATATTTTACACTATCATATTTTCTGCATTTATTGCAATATTTTTCATCATTTGCATTCTTTGCAAATGATGTCACAGACTGGTCCCCACGTCAGACACAAACACCTATTGTACCACCTACATTGGACTCAAGTCAAACAGAACAGAGAGAGTTTAGGAATAAGAGCCAGGAAAGTTCAGTCGAGGGCTCAAAACAAACCCAAGACTCAGACACTGCAAGAGCCATTAACCCGCGACGCAACATATGGCAGCTCCATCACTTATTATATAAGCTATAATGTTTGAGAATTTAAATATCCAGCTTTGTAAACAGGAAGGGGATTCATATGCCGTCAAGCTGTTTGACTATAACAATGTGCAACAGTTGTTTTCTATTATGATTTCTTATTATACAAGACAAAAAAAAAAAAATCCAATATGCATCACACTCCTTCCGATTCAGACATGTTGCTCTTTGTTGTTCTCTCATGAGCTCCTGCACCCTGGTGAGAACAGTTGGCCCTAAATAAAATGCCCATAGTTAAGCTTTGGACAGAGCTCTACACAACACACCACGGGCGGTAGAACGTCACTATTGTTTTTCGTTTTTTTTCAGAACCCAGTTTCTGAATGCCCTCTACAAAAGACTGGATTCAAAAAATGTTTTATATTTAAACATCTTTCTTTGCATTAGAAATAAAAAGTCTGAGCTTATATGCAGATGGACTTAAACGAGAGCATTTTCAGTTATAAAGAAAATGATCCCTGACAGCTTGAGAGAATTAGCGGCGTGTGTGTGTGTGTTGATATTCTCCACAGTGTTGACAGTCAACAGAGGGTTTCCTAAATCAGTCTAACGAGATTTTTTCCCATTGGATGCTCCCCCCTGTCTGATTGGAGATGGGGATAATTGTCGCAGCCACAGAGGAGAGACGACGAGAATACAAATTGCTGCCCGCAGAGAGAAGGGAGCGGGGAGTGATTGCTATCGCTAAAAGAGAGAAAATTACCATCTTAAGCAGAATTGATTGGGGCCTTGCTGAACGGAAGGTTTCACTTCAATAATAAAATCACATCAACACTTGGACTTTTGTGCCACTAACATCACATCATCAGAGTCTATACAGTCTATTTATGGAAACCACTCGCCATAAACAAACCCAGGGAAATGAGTCTTAGTTTTAAAGGCGTTGTAATTGTACAGTTTTACTTTTCCTTCGACTGTGAAGGCTCAAGAAGCTTTTCTCGGAAAACACTGCCTCTAAGGCAGTTGTGATGTGCACTTTGCCTGTGATTCCCAGTCGGCGGAGTTAGGTTCCTCTGAGATATTCATTCATATTCACACATGCACTGCAAGGGTACTTTACTGGTACTTACAGCAGAATGTTGAAATCAGTCAACTGCAGTCCCTGCCCCCCAGGATACCTCTTCTTTTGTGATGTTTTTCTAGGAAAAGGGTTTTCTGTGCAACAATAAAATACGACAACTCTTATGAGTTTTACTAATGAATTTCTCTTGATTTTCACTGGACTCTGTCTTAGTTACTTAAAAAAATTATTATGCTGTATTGTTGGACTAAAAATATCTTAGTTACATCTAGTGGTGAACAATATGACATTGATTTATAAAATGTATGCACAACGAAGTAAAATCCAATGTCGTTTAGAAAGCTGACGTGTGTTAAAGTTCTAAATATACACTTGTTAAGGAATGGAATATATGTTCACAGCAAGATATTGCACCTTTCCTTTCAAATGCCACCAACAGAGCAATTAGGCACACACACATATGGAATAAATAAGAACAACATTTAGAAGTCGAAAACCATCGGATCAGCAAATTCAAGTCTCAAGTCTGGTCTACAGTTCACACTATTCATTATCTTATCTGTAGATATTTTAATCGTCACTCATTTTTATTCATTTCAAACCATAATGGCACCCAGTAGAGCATTGGCCAAACAGTCCCCTTAAATTTAATCAATCTACACCAAACTGCTGGATCTAACCCCCTGATCCGGATCCGCTCCAAAAGTAAATGGGTTCCTTCCTGAACCATACCACACCTTCCACCAAGTTACATAGCAAACAAGTTAGAAGGTCGTGCCGAGAGTCAGATCTCTCAACTTGGTGTTTTGCACTATATAGCTGTGTGCAGCCCTATTTGCGGAGTGCATGCTAGCAGTGTCATTCATGAAGTTCTTTACCATCGACACAGACAGTTCGACCTCAAGTAACACCAAGTACACTTCTCTCTCACGCAAGAGCTTCTCTTTCACTCTGTGTTCCTATAACTCGGAATCTGTTGCTCGAGAGCAATGTACTTGTGCGTGCATAAATTGAGAATCTGTTGACATAAGATTCGATCATTTATTCTGATCCACACAAAAAATGTATGTGCTCTTTCCTGAGCCATACTTCATCTTTCCACCAAGTTCTGTGGTAATCTGTAGTTTTTGCATATGCCTGCTAACAGACAGAAAAAACAAAACATAAAGTCCTTGGTTAAGATAATTACCACACAGATTTCTAGGGGGGGGACAATCTTTAACAAGTAGACCAATTACAATAGAGAAATGAACTAGATGAGTGAGCATAAAAAAGCTTTGTTATGTCTCTGGATTTAGCCACAACAGTGACATATCTCTAGCTGTACAAATGACACTTGTTTGGTCACTTTGGACGAGACTGAAATATCTCATCACCCATTGGATTGATTGCTGGGAAGTTTGTCCAGACATTTAATGTCCCTGGAAACTGTTTCCAACTGACACTGGTGACCTTGTGACGTGGCCCCATCAGTGACGTTCAAAGGTCAAAGTATCCAGTGAAATATCCCAACATCTACTAGATGGGCTGGCACAATGTTTTGTTCAGACTTAAATGGTTTCTAGACAATAAACAAGACATCAGAGCCTACATAACTGAGGAAACCTCCGCTGAAATGTCTGCTTGTTACTCTTCTGCATCACAAACACTCAGTTTCTGAAGCTTATTAAAAAGCTCTGGCCATGACAGTAAAATTTGGTATGGACACCCATTGGGATTAAATCACAAGTTTCATTATGATGTAATATTATACTGATTCTTAGGACTATGATGTGATAATTGCTGAAATCACAGTCTATCTCAATAGGATTTTCATTTCATTAGATTCATGGGCCCTCAAATATGTAACATCATATACCTTTGAAACACAGATTACATTTATTTCAACTCAAAAGCAGTTGGAATATGATTTATAAATTTAATTTCTGAGCTCTGAGTCTAGACATTTAAATATAATCAGTGTTTAAAATAGACTGTTTTTGTAAGAAGTGAACTGATTAACTGAAAGTTTTTTATCCGGCCTATGATGATTCTACAATTATTTATAATTGAAATAAACATAACACATTTAGTGTTCACATCACATTCTATATAACAAATCCTTATACATTAAAGGGAAATTCTTGTATTTTGATCACAGTCCCTATATTTATAAATAAGTGTGTGTAAATGGATGGTTCTTAAAAAAACAATTAGAACCAGTGCAGTAGATCGTCTCTGCTGTTAGTCACAACTCAGCAGCAGTGGCTACAGTGTAATCTGCCTCATATTGTTGAGAGAAAGAAATCACTTTTAGTAGATATTTAGTGAACTGTCAGTTTCCCCATAATGTGTAAAATTTCACTCGTATTTAGAGACTCAATTATTTGAACAGTTTGAACTTACTAAAAAGCAAATGCAGCATAATCCCTCTGCATCATTTCTATCCACTGCACCTCAGGACATACATATTTATTATCAAACAGAAATGAGACCTTTCACGTGAAGAACAAGTTGAAGCTCCACACGCTGTCCGTGCACATGTCAAATATTCATCGTGTGTGATTATCATTAGTTTGATGGCAGCTCATTGTCTTGTGTCGTAGCTTCCCTGGGGGATCAGTCAAATACGTCCATCAGTGTCTCATCAAGATGACGATATTGATCATTGTTTTGACTTTGAATCAATGATTTTGGATCATTGATCACTGATGTCATCAATCTATATCGATGGATCGTCGTGCCCCTAGTGCTCATTACCATTAATGACATGCCAAACTAAGATGATGAACATTGTGTCAACATTGTCACTGAACATATTGCTGATCACATATGTACTGACAGTGACATTCAGATACAACTTTGCAGAGCTGCTAGCATGACTGGACACTGTCAACCATCGGTAGTACACTCAGCCAGCTGAGCAGCAAGAGGGTGAACAGACACCAGTGACCTGTGGCTGGATGTCATGACAGGCTTTTGTACCTACAGCCCCTTTTCCACTGGTCAAACAACCAGCTAACATTGTGGCTTTTGCAGCGGGAATGGATCCAATCAGCATTCACTCCTGGATAATGACTTGGGAGTAGAAACAGGTTTTTATTGGCTCCAGCTCTGGTGGAAACATAACACCCAGGGGAATGTGATTATTTTTCTTTATTCCTCTTTATTTTCTCTGTCAAGTCCTGACACTGCACAATGTTATGAAGCATGAGGAACTCTAGGCGTTGGCGCGTAAATAGCCATGAAGGGTTGTGGACATATGTTTTTTTGAAAACATGCGTTGTTTCTTAAATGATACTTCCAGCAGAATGTTGAAAAGTGACGTCGAACATGACTCACCTGGAAAAAACATACAACATACATAAGGCAAACTTTCTTTTTCTACTGGAAATGGTATTAATGTCAATCGCCTTATTCAACCGGGCTTACAAGGATTTTACAAATCTGCATATACTCGCTGATTGTGATGTAAAAAGAGGTATAAGTTAGCAGTGACAGAGCCAAAAGGCAGAATGTTGTCATATGTTACAGAGGAACAGACAGAAACAATGTTGACTCAACGCAGTTTAATGAAAACCAACAAGAACACTGGGGTAGATATGTGCATTTCAAGTGGTGCTGCAACATTTAAGCACACAGCCCACATTGGAGTGTGTGTGGCTGTGGTCATGGTCTCTGCTTTTTTGAAATTCAAACATGTTCCAAAGCCAGTGGGAAAAATGTCATCGTGCTTGCCGGTGAAGTAATGCTACGTGTCTGTCTACGATGTCGATGACTGCCCCATTATCTTCATGACCCCCCCCTCCCCGCCTCCCCCCTGGACACAACATGCCCAAAAGGTTTATGGATGATGGTGAATCAAAAAGAACAAGCCTCCCGGGGACGGAGATGTAGCTATGAATTTGTGTTCCAACATAAACCATCACCATGCAGTGCCTGTCAGAGCCCAGGACCCGTCTGAATATTTATGCCCCGGCACAGAGCCTCCCTGAGGGGCTAACCGGCGTGGAGGAGAGCACCGGTACCGGAGGTCACCTGTGTGTCATCTGCTTGTGCGTAGGCGTGTGTGAGGGAGAGAGATAGCCCTATAAGTCATGCCACATGGTCGCTTTTAATATTGATAAGGGAATGTGAAAGAGAGGTGATGTGGGCTGAATGCTGAGATTCAAACTGTCATGTACAGCTTCTCACTGTCTTAGCTACATTTTAAAGGAAATTCGATTTATGTGTGTTTATTTCCTCATCCTAACATTATTCCAACACACACAGGTCTATGCGTGGGAGCGGAGAATAAGCCGAAGGATACCCATGTATCACCGACTCCACTACTCATTGTGACAGAACAGGACAATATCACATAAATACACACACAAGCACACAGCAGTCCTTTACTCAACATACTGTACTGTAATGCAAAAGTGCATAGACAGGCATTCGTTAGGTCCACAATAATTTGGCTTAGTTAATATGGAGCTAAAAGGAGATGAGGTTTGAAACATGAAGCAGGGACCTGGCTATTGGACAGTGAGGGTTCTTAGCTAAACATTGTCTGTTGAGAACCCAAATTTGAGGATTTGTGGCAAGTCCTCTACAGCACTCACCTGCCATTTGGCCTGAGGCGGAAAGATCGAACACTTTTAACCATCATCCATGATTCCTCAAAGATTTCAACCCAATTCTTGTTCCCCCTTTAGGGCAAACACTGTTCCAGCAGATCAAAATGTTTCCCATGAATCATAAACTGAAAAACATCAGACCACAGATTGGTGTCTGTGTGTTCAGTTATTCTATCCCTTGCTTCCTATTGTCCTGGTCTCTGCCTCATTGCCTTCACAACTGCTATTGATTTATGGCTACAAATTGTTTCCTTCAGCCTGAATGGATACTTAAACGGCATCCCTGTGTGTGTATTTATAACGCTCTTTTTTTCTATGACTTGTACTGTAGTCCTATCATAGTAATTGTTTTTTCTTCATAGAAGAAGACATTGATATCCTAAGACAGAAATAAATAGAAAAACATTGGAACCTTTGATAGGATGGAGAAATAAAAGATGGAAGACTAGACAGAGGGTTGGAGATGAATTGAAAGGTGAACACAAGAAGAAAGATGCAATCATAACCTTGTCCTGCTCTACGGTGCATGACGTAACTAACTCCATGGTTTTTGGTCAGTGTGCTGGTGAAGAGCCATGCTGGGTTAGCTGTTTGTCTTTGCTCCCAATGTTTTTGTGTAGGTAAGCTGAGAGGCTGAAATAACACATATGTAACAGTATGGAAAAGCAAAGGCGCCATTCCATTGAGCTGATTATTCATCAGTGATGTACGGCACGGTGGAACAGTGGTTAGCATTGGTGCCTCACAGCAAGAAGTTTCCTGTCCAAAGACTTGCAGATTGAGGTTGGATCAATTAGAGACCCTAAATTGTCCTTGTGAATGTGAGAGTGCATTGTTGTTTGTCTGTATGTGTTGCCCTGTGACACACTGGCGACCTGTCCAGGGGGGATGATGATTCTCTATCAGTGTTGGTTGGTTGGTTGACTGGCTCACTGTCACAGGTCACTGCGATACTTAAGTAAAACATTATCATTAATGTTATTGCTCCAAACTCCAATTGCCTTCTGGCTGTAGGTCAATACTTAACAGGGCGGACGTTTCACTGAATGTGAAAGAGAAATATGACTTGTACTCTGGTGAGTTACTGAGCTCAGACACTAAGCTCCAATACTTATAATCATATTCTCATTTTTATCTGAGCATTCATCCATCCATGCATCCATCCTTTAAGGGTCAGTGGGCGGGTTGTGCTAATCCCAGCTGACATTGGACGAGTGGCTCATAAAAAACCCGGTATGTTGGAATCAGAAATAGAAACGGGCTGTTTACTCAATATCTAAATAACGTGTTTCTCCACAGATTTTTTTTCAGGCATGGTGGTACACACACAAAAATCACTCAGAAAAGCTTTCTCATTAAAAACAATTACAGAAAAATACAAGTTGAGTAACCTTTTACCTTTGCCAAAATGTCACACCTCTGCGCACAGAGAGCATGAGTCATTGCTGCACTCAGTACAATTTCCATATCACGCTGCCATGATTTGCCACAGGGGGCCCGTTAATTGAAATCTTCACTCAGGCCACCGAGTGCCCTTCTTGCAGCCTATTCCTGAGATCTGCTCTTTACATGAACGCCATTCCTCTTCAGGTGACTCACAGGATCGTCTTAGTTTCCATAATTACATTCGATCTGAGGCGGCAGCAGCAGCAGTGGTGGGGTGGGCTTCATGCGCCCATGTGGGAGCGCACAGTTTGCTCTCATGCACCACAGAGCCCATGAGACAGGTGCACAGGGAGTGAAAGAGAGAACTGCATGACGCTCGAACAAGGCGCACAGCTACACCTGAAACTATGAAGTGTTCTACCTGCCCGCGAGGGAAACTTTACTGAAGCTTTGATGGCCCAGCGACACAGCAGGAATTCTCCTGGTGCTGCCGTCGCAGAGAGAGCGAGCAAGTGAGCAAATGAGAGGAATAGAGAGAAAGCAAGGTAAAGATACAATGAAGCGACGAAGCAAAGCACTTTTTCTATTAATAAAATAATCTTGCTTGCATATTTAAGGACTAAAACATTATTTTACGAACTTTCATGGAGCCTCCAAATTTCTCAGTGTGCTCTTATACTTTAACTACTCTTTAGAAAAAACAAGGATTAAGTCCTGCTTAATACACATTGATGAGAGCTACTTACTGCAACAAAGCCAATTAGAGCAGCTCCCAACGTTTTGATTATTCCTTAGTAAACTTCCTGATATCAGATAAATCCTCCAACTTCTAAGCTGTTTGTCAACTGCTTATTGTGGGTGGAAGAAAGTCCCAGTCACTGATTGTATAATAAGCTGCTGCCATGGCAAATCAGACAATGATTGTAGAATATACAGTTGGCGCACAAATTGAATGAAAGCTGCAAATGTGGTGTCTGGAAGGTCTTCCCACATGCAGGGGGATGAGATTTGATTTGCAGTTAGAGGTTGTCTGGAAATAAATACAATAACTGTCAAGTTAAACACAGAGTGCATTGAAAGAAACTTCACAGTAAGATTTAGGTTGTTTTTTAAGATCTGTGGAAATGTAGCTGATGAGAAAAAGCTGTAACAGATTCTCACATTTACATACGCATTTCTATTGAGTATATATTGTGCAATGGGTATTGCAAAGGATAAAATGAAACGGCTCTCAGCAAACACATATTTGAAGCCAGATGCTTTTAAGGGAGATGTAAATAGAACAGGGGGCCACTCATCCTAGCTCAACCCATTAAAACACTGAAGGTTGAGCCACTTCAGCCATTTTCAGACGTAAACTCCAGAAAATGTCCGCACAATGGGCTCCGGACTTTCTACGGAGTTCGCCTTTCACATATGAACAACACAGCAGGAGATTCTCTGTCCAGACGTGTTCACAACAGAAATATCTTCGGAGCATTCAGGTGAGGGGTGGCGCATTATACAGGAGCATAAAATAACTTATTAATTCCTCAGCGGAGATCACATGTTTTTTTTACAGAACATCAACACTGGTCTTGGCCCTTTATCTCAAAAGCTCTCAAATGTCATTGTCTTGCCAAGTGGCCGGAGAACAATTGTCCACAGCCTCTCACTCGGACATTTTCATTCTCACATACTGTACAGCCCCAATGTATAATTTCAGGACATTATTCAGAGTTCAGTGCATGTCTGAAAGCAGCTTTTCTGTATCTTCAGCCACTAAGGGGGCAGAAATATTCCCCTTCTCCTCACCTCTGTTCACTCTGACTGGATAGTTATTCAGGTATGTAAATATTCCCTTTACATCTTACATCATCTCCTTCCGCAACCCTTCATTCTCTCTTCTCTCGCTCCCTCAGCCCCTCTTATTCAGTGTGGCGTATACCTCTTGCATGTCTCATTCTAGGTACCAATTCAATATTTGAATTGAACCTTTAATTCAAATATTGTTGGGGCGTGGTCCTAACTAGTGAAGAGCAGAGCAAGAAAATGTGGAAGGAGATAAAAAATAAATAAAAAAACATAATTAAATGTCCTTGAAGTCAGAGGAATCATCTCACATGTCAGTTGTTTGACCCAGGATGTTAACACCACCATTGATCAGCCCTTTAGTTAACGAGACAATTCGGGGCTTTGATGAGCTTGTTAAGGAGAACGTTAGGCCCTGCTGCTCCTCCTCTGGTTCGGCCTGACAAGCGATGCCTCGATGCCATCAACTCACCGGCTCCGTCTCTTTATGAAAGCAGACAGAGTTCATTAAAAGTCTAGTTAAGAGTTAATTGAAAGTCACCGAGCACTGGCGGCCTGATATCATGTGTTACTGTGTGTGTGTTACTGTCTGAGAGTGTAAAGGCTTAGAAGAGAAACTGACTGTGTGATTGAATGAGTGAGACTGACATTGTAAAACAGAGCGAGAGAGAAAGTGTGGGACTCAGCACAGACTAGTAAATTACATTTAAAAAAAAATGTCACACCTAAGTAAATCCTATTGTCTCATTTCTAAATGTATCCGTCACTCGACGTCTCTATTTAGCTTCAGCTGATTGATAAGTAAAAAAAGTTCAAATCTACATGTGAGTAATTGTCACAAAATAGAAAAATGCATCTTGTTTCTCCTCAGTATTAGTTATGGTCTTACTCTCATGATTCTTCCTCCTTGTTGAACTTTGGAGAAAAAGATTAGACTCAATCTCTTAGTGTTTGGACTTTGTTATTTATATATTGGGATTTTTGTATTTGTCTTTGTGGGCACTTTGAGTTCTTTGTTTCCTGTTTTGGTTTGAAGCCAATTTCTTTGAGTCTCACTCTCTTACTTTACTTCCTGTCTTTGTCCTTCTTCCCGCCCTTGTGATTGTCACCAGTTCAATTCTCTCTGCCTCCTCTGGGACAGTTCTTCTGCTGATTCTTATGGATTTACCCTATATTACTGTTCTGTTCAGTTTTTGTTTCATGGATTTCCTGAAACTTATTTGCCTGCTAATTTTAGGATTAAATATTTTTCATTTACCTCCTGCTTTTTGTGTGTATGCACTTTAGTACTGATTACCAAAACGGGGTTGTTACTTTGGCCTCATTACTACCAATGTCACCTAAAAGTTAACGAACGTTAGTGAAGATAAAAAAAGATGGGACTTCAAACTAGTGTTGCACAGTGTACTTATACCAGATAGGCATCGCGATACCATGTTGTTAACGATCATATAATACCTGTAAGGGCTGAGTATGTGAACTGGGAACATAAAAGCACAACTCTGAACACAGTGTCCAATTTACAAAACAGTGGTTGTTTTATTCCAATCCATGTTCGGTACGCAGAGGTATCCAAAAAAACGTGAGGCTAAGGCAGGGTCAAATTATACAAAACTTGGTCAAAAGGACAAGACGTGAACATATCGCTGGAACTCTATGTACAAGACGAGACAAACTGGCACTGGACAGGGGGAGACACAGACCATATATATACACACTAACTGAAGTGAGGTTAACTAGACACAGGGGTAACATGTTGGGATGGGGAAGGTAATCCGTGAGACACACAAGGGAAGGAGTGAAGTTACCTAAAGAGAAAGGTGGGATTGTCAAAGCAAAACAGGCAGTGACATATAACATGAAACAGGAAATGCTGCGATCAGTTTTATTCCTTAACATAATTAACACATTTTAAATTTTTTGGTTAAATACAATACATTTTATAAAAAGGTTGAAGGTAGGTAAAACTTAATAGCACAAACAAATGATTTGTTTTTATACAATAATCAAACTCATACCAGTTTCAACTTGAAGTGAAAATTAATTATTTAACATCAAGAACCTAAAGCTGCTCCAAACGATATTTTTATATCGACAACAGATTATATAACTGTGTCTAATATGAAAGTTGTCGCTCATATTGATGAGTCCATTGATAAATATCAACCAACTCTGCAGTTTCCCTCTTAATGGCTTTGTTCGTGTGCCTCATATTTCCTGGTTTGATTCACTCTCGTATCCATCTGCAGAAGGCAGATGTTTTTAGACAAAAAGTTCAGAAAAGTCCACATTGGCTTTACATTTTACACGTGGACACAAAAGCAACTTCAGATGAATGCTAATATTGCTATAATAATTCTCACTAAGAGTCTCAACAAGCCGCTTTTGCTTTATTATTTATATACCATGATTAAACATCAATCTTGTGTTAACAGCTCTTTGGCCACTTTAAGGCTGTGAAACAAACTGAAAACACCATCTTTTTGTGTTATTGTAGTTGTAGTAATCCAATTCAGATTGCTATTTACAAACATGCACAGCAAAATGGCGCAAATTAGAAGAAATTTTATTATTTTTGCACAAAAAAAAAAAAGAAATTTGGCTTTAAATGTGATATTCAGTATGTTGGAGTAAAGATGCAAAACTAAGTCACCTTCACTCCCTTTGCCAGCAGTAACAAATCCATAAGTTTGCCTCAAAAGTCATTTTCTTGTCTCTTCTTTTCCCTTAAGTACCATTTATTGTTTCACTGAAACAATTTCTCCTGGCTGGTCCCTTTGGGCAATGTCAGTATCGTTCTCTTCATGCAGCTTTGACTTAAATCTCCTGACACACTCGCATCCTTTGCAGCAGCCTGTCTTACCTTTTGGGAGCATGAGGAATTTGACAACATAACTCTCATCTTCCCCTTGACATTCTGGATGAGACTGAAGTTCTCAAACACTCGTGCCATTGAAACGTCTCGACTGAGCGTACTGTTATGTGCAAGGGAGAGAAAAACAGAGAACTTCTTCATGGAGACGCAAAGCCTAAGGGTAATGACAAACAATGTTTTTGGTTATAAACCATAGTGGCAACGAGACTAGGGTTATTTTAAAAAAAAAGGTACTGACAGAAATATGTTGGTACAACCGAGTACTCGTTCATCTTAAGTCAAAAGATGCCAAATTTCATATGTGAGAACACATTGGTCCTCATTCACAAACAGTGCATACTCACAAATCTGTGTTTAAACCGTGCGTATGAACATTTGACGCACAAATCTTGGATTCATCAATATGTTCTTACTTCTTCGCAGAGTACAAACAAATTTAGAACTTCCTCAGACCATGCGTACGCACAAATGATTTAGGCCCGACTGTCCTATAAAATGTAAACACACACCCTTTTGACTAAATGCATAGCATATTTAAACTCATTGATTTAAATAAAAATAGTAGATAGATAGATAAAACCTCCTACATTAATATTTATGTTTCTGGATGAACGGGGCATCGCTTCTTCTGCAACAATGAAGTTTAATGACCATGTTGAATCACAATCAGTCCTGTACGTGTCCTAATAACTTGTGATCAGTGACGGTGTTAATTGTCAAATTGTAAAGTGAGCGCAAGTCAGAGGGGGAGTGAGGAAGAAAACACACTCCGACAGGAGACTCGGTACAAGATGACCAGACCTTTAATATCCTGAAGCAGCGGTGTTATAATTATTCACATCGCAATGCATCTAAGAATCGAGAAATGTCCTCTAGTGCTAACCACTGTGCAGGAGACGTGGAGGCAGGGAGGGTATAGACTAAGTCTAATCTTCTGACCTCATATTTAGATTTTTTATTCGAACAGTATATTTGTTTGACCGGGAAGCTGTCAAACCATCTAAAAAAAAAATTGGTTTATCCCCATGTCCCTCTGAAATGGCTGTACATTGTTGTTCTGTGTTATGTCCCTTTTTCATAAACAGGCAAACACAGGAAAATCAAAATAATTGACGGAGTCAAAAGGCGCAAGTGGCAAAAGTGTTTATTCACAAGTGTGTTGTCAAACAAAGGGAAGGTTTTACAAATGTGGGGGAGGTGAGGACAAGGTGGTTGGTGTCAAAGAAACTGAAATAAATGTAACAAAATACGACCTGATCTATCGTCTATTCTTTTAATAAAACAACCAAAATGCCAAACTAACCCATCTAAAGAAGCAGCTCTCCACAATACACGGGTGACACCAGCCAATAAACCTAGTGAGTCTAAACAAATTACTCTGTGTGTGCGCAATAGTGTAAAGGGTACCCCAGCCTACCTAATGCCCAAACAAGCCTCCCGCCACAAACCCTACAAATAGTTGCAATAGCAAACAGCACAAGCAGCAGCAGATCTGAGACAGAGTCAAAAGAGACCCTGATCTCCTTGGGCTTGCTCCCTTTATTCTGGAGCCCTGGGTTGTGATAGGCTGAACCTATGCAGCAGCTCAATCTACACAGGTGGCAGCCATCATCATCATCCTCATCATCATCATCATCAGCACCTGGGAGAGAGAGACACGCAGGAGGGAAGAAAACAAACATGCCCTTTGACCCTGCCTGACCTTGCTGCACGTAACAATCTGGAATATGCAAATGTTTGATTTTGTACAGACAAAGAGTGTTGCCCATCGTTTTTCTGCCTCTCGTTGACAGCCTCTCTTTGGAATTTGATTAGAATGCTCAGCTCTCACCAGAAGGCTTTGAGATTCAGCAAGCAATTGTAAATCATTGGGTGTCTGTGTGTATGGATGTGTTCCTGTTTTTTCATGCACTGTATAGGTTGTACTCCTTTGTGACTAGATGTATAGGTTTGTAAAAATATGTGTGTCTGTGTGTGTGTAACTGTCCTTCAGCCAACAGATAAAATACAGCAGCTTCCTATTATTTAGCCTCAAGACAAATGGGCGTGCAACCACAGTCATGACTCTCCAACCCGCAGTATGGGAGAGAAGGAGAGAGAGAGAGAGAGTAAGAAAAATAAACTATCACAGCAAAGGGAGATAGAAACACATACGTTGTTACAGTTTAAAACTAACCACTAGAGGGGGGCACTTGCACAGCAGGTACTCGCACTGCAGGTAACTTTTCAGCAACAAATGTCTTTTTCACAAATGATTATATGAACAGAAAAGAAGAGAAATGTTTTTATAAAATATATCTGTAAGTGCATTGATTTCTAGAAATTCAGCAATGTAACTTTAAATTACCTTTTTGTGTCGTGCGACAATAAAGCTAATGCATGGTCAGTTGTTTGATGACAGTCAGCTACCTGCAAGACAGAGTTCATCTCTGGCTTTGCTACCCAGCAATCACCTGACTTCCTTGCTCTCACTGAGACCTGGATCACACCAGCCAGCACATCCACCCCTGTTGCTCTATCTCTCCTCTGCCTTTCACCCATACACCCAGACCCGCTGGTAGGGGTGCTGGTACAGGTCTACTCATCACCCCCACCTACCTCTCTACCCACTGCTACATTTTACTCCACTGTCTTTTGAATTTCATACTGTTACTGTAACTCATCCGGCACAATTAAACATTGTGGTTCTCTACCGTCCACCAGGGGTCTCATTTATCAAACATTGCGTAGGATTCATACTAAAAGTGTACGTACGCCCAAAAGCCGGAAATGGCGTACGCCAAAGGAAATTCCGATTTATAAAACCGTGCGCACGCTTCGCTTTATAAATCACAATCCACCTGGAAACGTTCGTACGTGGATCTGCCTCCAAATCCGCCCTCCACACGCCCACTTTCAACCATAAATGGTCAATGCAAAGCACGGCATGAATATTAAATTATGCTGCTGACCAATGGGCTTCCACCGTGAGTCCTGACGGAGTCACGGCATCAAGCGATGAGAAGAGGAAGCGAAACTTTCTGACACTGACATCGAGATGTTTGTTAGTGAGGTGGGGGTGAAGAGCGATTCATGGGACAGCAGTGATGTCACTAATAAAGAAAATACACTGATACTCTGCTGCTGCTGTGGATAATACAATGTGTGAGAGTGAAGACGATAGAAAGAACGGAGCCTGAAGTAAAAAAAAAGATCACAGATCAATAGAATCTATATCAGCTGATCAGACATCGCTGAACCCTCTATTCTTCCTCATCCTTCTATTCGCGTGCACACATCACGCACCAGTGTCACGGCAGTATTTATTTATTTAGAGCATCGGACTGATTCCTCACCTCCTCTCTGGGATATTATTTGGAAAGTGTCTTCATTTCTTGTCAGTGATCTCCAGGTCGCTCTGTGCGCCTGACGGCTCAGTCCCGTTCACTGCAGTGATCTAATGATACACGCACAGTGTTAGAAGATATTATTAAAACCTATTAATGACTCGGCTCCGTAACTCCGCTGTTAAATGGAATCTAAACGTAATTTGCTGTAAATTGATTTATATATGTTTTAATTAAAAGGTTCGTGTGGAACAGAAATGTCGCGCGATCAAAACTAAGCTGTTGGTTTTAATGTAAATGATGAATTGGATCAATAATCTGGCTTCAGTTCACCCTCTCACTTTTGTGTTGCCAATTTCCCGTCTCCAAAACGTTCGTACGCATGGGTCAGAGTTTGCGTGGAAATACACACATTTTCCCGTCAAGTTTGTTTTGATAAATCCCAACGTTTGCGTGAGAAGTGGCGTACGCACGTTTCAGGCCCCGTTTTGTGCGTACACAACGGTGATAAATGAGACCCCAGGTCCTTTGTGAGAGTTCTTGGAGGAATTGGACATCCTCCTCTCGAACATCGCAGAAAATGGCCCTCCACTTGTCCTTCTTGGCGACTTCAACGTCCAGACAGAGAAGTCGTCTGACTTACTACTTTTACTTCTACTCTCTCGCTCATTCTTTCCCCACCCACTCACAAAGCTGGCAACCACCTTGATCTTATTTTCACCAGAAACTGCTCTACCTCTAACATCACCGTAACCCCACTTCACGTCTCCGACCACTTCTTCATCTTTTACTCTCTCCCACTCTCACAATCTGACAACCCTATCACATCAGCAGACTCTGTACCTGTCCGTCGCAACATTCGCTCCCTTTCTCCCTCCTCTCTGGCCTCCTCTGTTTTATCAGCCCTCTCTTCATCTGACTCTTTCTCACTCATGCATCTTAACTCTGCCACAGACCCTCTCCTCTCTACTCTGTCCTCCTCTCTTGACTCTCTCTGTCCTCTTACTTCACGACAGGGACGCAAGTCCTCCCCAGCTCCGTGGTTGTCTGACAGAGCCACTATCCGGGCATCAGAAAGGAAATCTAAATACCCTGATGACCTGCTCACAGATCAATCTCTTCTCTCTCCTCCTTCTCTGCCTCTATTTCTTTTACCATACAAAAATACAATCCTGATTTTCCAACCCCAAAAAACTCTTCTCCATCTTTTCCAACCTCGTTGAGGCCCCCCCCCCCCACCAGTCCCCCTCCTCTTTCTGCCCTTCTACCAAGCCACTTTGTCAACTATTTTACAAAAAAGATAGATGACACACTGTATGCTCCTCATTCTCCATCCCTACTTCTGAAATGACCTTTGCATCAACCACATCTTCATTCCCTTCTCTTTCCTCTTTCACCCCCGTGTCTCCCAATCAAGTTCTTACCCTGGTAACCTCCGCCCGCCCAGCAACCTGCCCCCTTGACCCCATCCCATCTCACATTCTCCACTCTATGCTCCCAACCTTCTTCTTTTATCACCCATCTTATTAACACTTCCCTGTCAACTGGCTGTTTCCCTAAGCCTCTTAAAGAGGCAAGAGTGAACCCTCTTCTCAAGAAACTCACCCCCAACCCGTCTGAAGTAAACATATGCAGACCTGTCTCTCTTCTTCCTTTTCTCTCCTAAGAACTTGAGCGTGCTATCTTTAATCAACTCTCCTCCTATCTTCACCAGAACAACCTTCTTGGTCCTCACCAGTCTGGTTCAAGGCAGGCCACTCAACTGAGACTGCCCTCCTTGCTGTCTCTGAGCAACTTCACACTGCTAGAGCAGCCTCTCTTTCCTCTGTCCTTATCCTTCTAGACCTCTCTGCTGCATTTGACACAGTGAACCACCAGATCCTTATTTCGTCCCTTCAGGACCTGGGTGTCTCAGGCTCTGCTCTCTCCCTGCTCTCATCCTACCTCAACGACCGCACTTACCCGGTAACTTGGAGAGGATCTGTGTCAGAACCTTGTCTACTCACTACTGGCATCCCTCAAGGTTCTGTCCTGGGTCCTCTCCTTTTCTCTTTGTACACCAACTCTCTCAGCTCTGTCATTCACTCACATGGCCTTTCCTACCACAGCTGCACAGATGACACCCAACTAATTCTCTCTTTTAACCCAATCTGAAACACAGGTAGCGGCACAAATCTCTGCTTGTCTGACTGACATCTCTCAGTGGATGTCCGCACACCACCTGAAAATCAACCTTGACAAGACCGAGCTACTTTTCCTTCCAGGGAAAGGCTCTCCCACCCATGACCTTACTATCATCATCGACAAATCTGTGGTATCCCCCACCCAAACTTTTGGGAACCTGGTTGTGACACTCGATAGTCAACTCTCTCTTACTGCCAATCTGGTCCATTCTACATCCAGAACATGGTCAAACCTTGGACCCCAGCCCGTCCACTCCGCTCTGGATCGGCCAATCGGCTTGCTGCTCTCTCACTGCGAGCTAGCCACTTAACAAAATTAAGACTGTTTGCTGTCCTGGCTCCTAAATGGTGGATCAAGCTCCCCATTGACATCAGGACAGCAGAAAGTCTACACATCTTCCGCCGCAGACTAAAGACACATCTCTTCCAACTACACCTTGGCTGAGAAGATGATGTCTAATAATCATCGTGAATGGTGTTTATATAACATTTTAAAAATTAGTTGGACTTATATATTTCTCTTACATGTTGCACTTGTAGTTTGGCTTTTTTGAAGATAATGTACTTACATGATTCTAATGACAGCTGATCTTGTGAATGCAGGGTCTTTTTTTTCTTTCTTGAGAGACAAAAGATCATTGACAAAAGGGAAAAGAGGAGGAAGTGAAATTGCCATGGTAACGTAAAGGCCTGGATAATTTGGGCCTTTCTGAGATGTCATTTTACCGTCACACATGCCTGCCTGCACGCTACATTGACACACATATTATAACATTACATATCATGTAATCATCAGAAGCAAACATATAAGATTGTTTTAGATATTTAATAACAGTAAAACATAGAAATGTGTCTGTATCAGGTTGGTTCATCTACATTGGATGATTATGGTCTTATCCTTCGATACAGTTTTTTCTCAGTCTGAATCAAACTAAACCTTCTGTCTAGTCAAGTCAAGTTGTTTCTATGTATATACCTCCATATTCCCAGGGCACATTTTGAGCAGGTGTTGAGGTTGCTCTTTACTTTCAACAAAAGAGCAATTTAATTTCAAGAGACCCAAGTAATCCCACCATGAGCCAGCACTTGGCAACAAGCAGAGAGGAGGAGAGGGAAGAGAGATTGCAAGAGGAAGGAAAATGCAAGTTTCACATTGAGATGTAAAGTGATAATAATTCAAATAATGATTATGCTAATAATCATAACTGTAGCAGCAGGTGTTGAGCAGGAAGATGCGGGCTTGCAATCTCAGATTCAGACTTTAAAACTCTGCAGGCAGAAATACCTGCAGAGAGCAACAGGAGGAGAGAGAGCGAACACAAAACTGTGGGTGAAAAAGAGAGATTAAAAGAGATGACAGGAAGGAGAAAGGGAAGAGAGTAACACAGCTGCATGTGCTTGAGGGAACAGTTAGAGTGATACAGTGATTTTCAGAGTTAACAATAAAATCTTATCAGCAGGACAACATGGACTAAACAATCAATCAAATTATATGTGCACAGCCCATATTCACAATTGGTCTCATAGGGCTTAACTAGGTGTAACATCCTCTGCCTCCTCAGCATGAGTAAGGGAAAACTACCAAAAACAGAAGCATCTGAAATTACAAGTCAATAATAACAGAGGACGCCATCTTCAATCGCCAAGGCTATTAGGTCCAGTGCACAGGGAACATGTTCACATTTGGTAATGCAGTTACAAGATGCGCCTGTCGCATCTGGGGAGGGATTCAGATGCTCAATCTCTGCACTCTACTTAAAGGAATAAAACTATACCTGTTTGGTTAAGTCAATCACTGCCAGTATTGTTCATCTGTCTTACTTTTAACAATTATTGTTATAACCCTTAGCTTGTGAAGGGGAAAATAAAAAAACTGGTGTAAATGGTTGCAAAAGGTTTTGAATTAAGATTCCAAAAATAAAAAGGTGCGGCAATCTACAACAAAAAGGGCCATAGGATGCTGCCCAAGTCAAATAAATACATATAACCAAAAGAACAATCCAAACCTAGAGCTAACTGATGAACCAAAGTAACAGGAAATGGAAACAATAAGTCGTCACTATGTAATGAAGTTAAAAAAACAAGATACAAAGAGGACAACAAATCTACCATGTAAAGCAATTGGATACATTTTTCTAACTAATAGCCTGGTCCCCAGGTAGATTAGTGATAACTTTATGAACGTCTCATACATTACAATCAGCCAACAAGTTTACATGTTAGGCTTTACAAAACTAGAGGTATGTCTCGGCAGCCGAGTGAAGCAGCCATGACTGGCAGGTTGTCTGGGCTTCCTCTTCGCCTCCATGGTCCATGAAATCATCACTGACGCGTTAGCTTCACTTTTAACCTTTTACTATAAAGTCCCTCCCTGCGAGTTATTGATCCCTCACCAGCACAAATCACATTTTATTTTGATGGTGCAAATACTCTCTTTACACTTCATTGACCATGTATTCATGATGATATGCTTGTGTTTGATTTCACATTTCACAATTATGTGAAAGCTATTGTTAGGCAACAACAAAATGCATTCCAATGTGTTTCTATGTTTTCTGCATTTAACCCAGGAAATATATTGTAATGTGAAATCATTTCTGTCATTTTTTCCTAAACTAACAGAATGGGAATAAGATAAGAACTAGTCTGGATTTGATATGAAACTGCATGGATCAGGACAGTTAATGATTATTACAGAAACGTCTATTTCACATTATAACAATATTATCTAACCTGAAATGGTGGAAGGTTTCATGATACTGGCCATTGTGAAGGTCAAACATGGACATGTGTATGTGTGTAAACAGTTTGCATGAATGAAATTATGTCATGACAACCGTTTGATTAAAATACCAACTGTTTATTTGACACTGGAGGCTGCTCTCAGCACCACTGGCAAAAAGAACACAAAGACCTTTGCAAAAAATAAACCGACAAAATAATAATAAAAAGCCATTACCTCTTTAGCTGAATAGTAGATGTAATATTATGCAGGAAGTAAGATCATATCATCACAACTCTGGTGATTTTTACTCTTCAGGACTTAAAAGGGTAATTTTAGTCAAGGATAAGACCTTCCTGCGAAATCACCCTGCAAAGCAATGTGAGAGAATGAGACAGTCTCAATAATGAAAAGAGAGAGGAGAAATTATTACATGGAAATCATTTTTACGACTAAAATTAAGACTTGGGAAGTTTAAATAAGTCACTGAACATTAGTTAGTTAATTCAGACTCGGATATGATCAGCTGATTGCAGGGACGGTATGATGAGTTTTATTTTTAAAATAAGAAAAAAAGCAAGGATGCAAGCTCACTGCATATTAATGTACAGCATCATGTAATGTTTGAGTAAACTATTTTCACTTCATGTGCACTTTCAAATTTTTCATGATTAACGTACAGACAGTATTGTATAATGGGAACTTTGATAGGATCCTTTCAAACACACAAAAAACAAAACAAGAGCAGGAGTAGAAATGTGAGAGCAGTACTTTTGGGAGTGTGAAGGAGCAGCCTCAACATGAGGAGAACAACTGAAGCTTCAGGACATTTGTGCAGACAAACCATTTTGAACAGGAGCAGAGCAAATCTGTCCTCGGAGAGGGCAGTGTTTTGAGGGAAAGCATTACAAAATCAAGTGAATGAAATAATTCTCCCAAAATGAAATTGAAAGTAATAAAGATGGGTAGGAAACTCCTCAGTTGGGAAAGCTCAACATGTTGTCAAGAATAAGGAATGATGGAGAGGCCTCAGGTGATGCAGAGGATTAAAAAACGATTAACCATCAATCTACAGGCCAAATGATACAGTGGATGGTAATGTTTCACACTAAAGCAAGTGTCACAGACACAAAACAAATCATCCCCCATTGTAAATAAAATAATGGACCTCAGGTCTAGTTCTAACCTTATTTAAATACAGTTTACACAATCTACTCCCATCAATTGAACTATTTGGATGGAAGGAAACAGTAAGTTAATGCACATAACATTTAAAGGAATATTTTTCATTAACATTAACAAAGCATTTATGATTTTGTATATAAAGATGGATGATGTGTCTCCACTTCCTCCCTCTGTCCAGAAATGAAGCCAAAATATCCTACATAGGAACAACCATGTCCTAACACGGAGGAGGTAGGGTATATGAACTGGATCGAGGGGCTTCACTTGTCAGCAATCATGTCATGCATCTTTAAATACGGATATTCATAGGGAAGTCATTTTTTTGCCACTCTGCATTTTAATGTGAAAACTAAAAATATTCTGATTCATTCATTTGTATCGACAAGGACATATAGAAAGAAATGTCAGACCTTGTAAGGATAAGTCTAAAATCTATTTACAATTGACAGCGATGAAATTGAACCATTTTTCAGTGTAATCTCCCTGTTATGTTTTTCGGAATTTTTTTTTTACAGCTATTTATCACATATCGCCTTATTGGCAACACTGTCCTGCCGTTCAAAGTTTTCACCGTAGATAATTAAAATTGTTTTTTATTTGTCCCATTGAGCTGCTCTAATAGAACACAGATTCAAAAGACAGCTGTTGTCTATAACCCTCATCCACTGAGGATTGCTTGTCATCAGTCTTTGAACTGGTTAACAGTGAGAACAGACACAGGCTTTAAAACAGACAGCAGCACCCTTTCCCCTTTTCTTTTTCTCTTCCTCTAATCTGTTTCTTCTCTCATTTCCTTGTCTGTGTGGATAACAATCCAAAAGGTAAATATATCCTAGCATGGCTGACATGCTCTCTGTCATATGCAGCTCCCTTAATAAGATGATTATGCTGCTATTTCTTTGTGTATGCTAGTCTTTGACAGGGTCGAGCCTTTGTAGTCAGGTAACGCAAGCTCCTCTAAAATGTCACTCCCCCAACAACATAAAAGCGTTGAGTTGCTGTGTGCTTGAAAGGTTTTCAATGTTGCTGAGCCTGGGGAGACGTTTATTAATAATCGCACCCAGAGATCACACATTATTACTGCTGGAAGATGAAGAGAGTCGATGTCACAGGGAGGCAGATAAAACAGACTCGTCTTCCCCACTGACCCCTTCACGTGTTTTTTCTTTCCATGTCAGCTCTTGAAAGAAAACCCGGGGTCCTGGGACCCTGGAAGACACGCGTCATATTAAAGATCATGACAAATGTTAGTTCAGCAGTGGTCTCATTATATAATTGCTAGTGAATTTAGTTGGTTTTCTCTGTTACATGAAGCTGAATACACTCAACACATGAAGGCAAACTCACACTGAGACGTGAACATTTTCCAACATGCTAGTGAGCTAACTAGAAATAGTGCAGTCAGTGAACTGGTATATACCTCATGTGATGAGAACAGAGGCAATAACAATATTTGCGTCTTTGGAAAAAAAAGTTTGAACAAATAAGAACCAGCTGATGATTAGTTTGACTTATTTCATACACAGTCTGTATAGCCTTACCCTACAATGTGTGAGTTAATTTCTTCAAGGTTTATATGTTTTCATACTGTTTGTCTGTATGTTAGTTAGAAGGATAACACAAAAACTACTTGACTGATTACCACGAAACTCGGATGCAGTATTGTCAGAAAAGAACCCATTTCATTTTTGCACATATTCAACTAACTGGGAGGATCAGGGAAATGTTTATTCACTTTCTTTGCAGCTTTTCCACACAACTTATTCCATCTATCTTAGTCTGGGTGCACGTGCACAAGCTTGAACATTGCTCTCACATGCAACAGATTCCAGGTGACAGGTACACAGACCAAAGGGTAAAAGAGAAGTTTTTTTGATAGAGAGAACTGCATTGCGTGCCACTTATGGGTATGCGTATAACAGCAGTAGAAACTATAAGGTCTGACTGTCTGCATGGACAGTAACAACTTTATGGACGATAGCGCTGCAAATTGTTGGACACAGCTATACAATGCAGCCACCAAGGAAAACATCAAGTTAGAGATTTGGGGTTTTTGGTTCATAATGGAACTGGGATGAATTAGTTAGAATATGGCTGACAACCACAGTCTAGATCATTCATGTGAAATACTTTTTCCATTCACATGGCGAGAAAGAACAATAGCCTTGGCAGAGGTATGCGCTCCCAGACAACCCTTGTTGCTTACATAGCTGCATTGAAAATATGTCATTCAGTACTAAATTTGGATACCTGAGTAGTAAATGTTGTTATCATCACTGAGCCAATGAGCATGCAGCATTCTTGTACCTAGTTCCTGTCTAATGTAACATTACACAACCATGTCCCAAGTTGCATGTAGGAACTAGAAGGCTTCCCAGAGAGCCCATACCTCAATGAAGGCTTATGCCCTAAGTCGCTATAAAGAAAGTAAAAAAATTTTAAAATTATCCTGGATCCATCCAATTATCCAGATCTACTCCAGAATTGAATGGGAACTGCAGTGAATCCTGCTGAGAGACAGACAATTGGCAATGGAAACATAACCTCCTTGGTGGGTGTAAAAAAACCTATTACGCCCACAAACTGGGCTCATGTGTGTTTGTAATGTATTATGAGCTTTTTGACAACAACTTGCATCCCACATTAGCTGTAAAAAATACTAAGAGCTAATAAGTATGGTTCCTTTTCATCAGACCTGATGCAGATGTATGTGGTCAGGCCTCATTTTGTATCGGAGGCCGGGAAAGTTGGCATTAAATACAGTATGTATATACGTTTCTCTGTGTGTTTGGGTAACTTCAACAACACAGTACCTGTCCTCTATGCTTGCTGCATGCTAATTTAGTGTTTGGCAGGCTTGCACCGTCAAGAAAATTCATTCCATACATATAAATGTGGACCCTTGGGTCAGTCAATAATACTGATATATGTTCTATAATAACAATATTTCTGTTATAGCTCTGGCTAGACATGGTGCTGAATGTATGAATCTGTGATGTGATGTTCACGTATCAGCTGTCAGTCATCGCTGTGTGGAGGTGTATGGAGAGGGACCCCAGCCCTGTCCTTGATATGGAAAAACTTCATGAAGAGACAGATGGTTGACGTACAGGAGGGGACACTTCGTTTTTGTTTGACATATGAGTTATTACAGTTGAGGAAGTAACAGAGCAGAGGGACCAATGCCATAAAAAGCACAGTGGACTATTGACAATCCATCATCTGGTTATTCATAAAGACGTGTGCGTATTCCTGCCACGTTCAGGCGCCTGGGGAACAGGCTACTCTTTTATCATTTATCATTTTAATTTATCATTTTAATCCAGCGGGATTGTTTCAGTGCTGGACCAGACTTTTCCACTATTTGAATATTAGTTTTTGTGTAGGTATATGGTTTTCCTTATTGATCATTCACAGCAATGAAAGTCATGCTTCAATTTACTTTGGCCATTACACGCCTTAAATAGAGCAATGACATGTTGCCGTGCCACACCTGTTCCTTTGGTTCAGACTAAACCGAAAAAATTTTAGTTTCCATGATGTATCTGCTTTTATCTGCCTTTGAAACAATAACATCAGCACTTAACGCTATACTGTTGAGTGATGGGAGAACTCTTGACTTGGAAAATTTACATGAAATATATCTGATATTGTGGAAGGAAACACATGTTAGGAGTTTTATTCACCCTACCTACGTGTATCTGAGCAATTTAGTAAATGTCTTAAAAGTAGAGGTCTTCGGTCTTGTATAACTGATGCTTTAATTAGAAGGAAACACTGATTTCCTCTTCTACTGGTTTACCTTGTGAATGTTTTTGTAGTCTAAATACACTGCAAGTCACTTTATTATTGTGTGTTACTTCCACTCTCTTGTCACCGAATTATAATCTCTCTTGTCATGGGCATAAAAAATGAATAAATGAATAATAAATACATGAATACAATGTACGCTCTTCTAAAAGCACAGTCGTGGGACACATCAGGTGAGCCTGTCAGGGAATATTAAAATCACTTCCATAAGTTCTCCTTTAGTTTTTTTCCTCCTCTCTAAATCTGTCTTTCTTTCCATTTCCTTTTTTTGTGTTTCTTTTCTTTCACACAGAGTCAACTCAAACATAAACACAGTGTCCTTGAAGTTATTGTCTTCAGTAATTACGTTACTTTGACCCCATTATATTTAATCCTTACCCTTCCAGCCCTGATCGTTCACTATATATCTCATCTGCTGAAGAATTACTGTGTGTGTGTTTGTAAATGCCAGCAGCAGCATGCTGACAGAGAGCCAGACTTTTACACTGACATGAGACCCTCGTCAACCTCTCTGTCTAACACACACACACAGTCTCTCTCTCACAGACACACACATATCCAGGGTCTGCCTGTGAGACAGCTGGAGAGCCTCTGTTAAACGGAGCTTCGCCTCCACTTAACCTGGAGGTCACTGTGACTGAGCAGCCAGTGAGTGTTGGTTACAATCCGGTCATAAGTTAGTGGTTTGAAAGCATATACATATCACAAATTAAGGATATTTACATCTAGTGTGACTCATGCTTTAGAAAGCATTGACTTTTTTTTCAACCCAAGAATTTGTTATTTTCTTAGTTTATTTCATATCAAATGAATAAGTGGCTGTACATCCATGATGTAGCTAATAGCTAATTCAGTATGTGTTTAATGTCAGTTTGCCAAAATATAAACAGATACAGGCTAAAAACCAAGATTTTCAAAAAGCCTGATATAATAAAATATCTATCTACTATTTACCCTAATGTCTGTCTGTGTAACACATCTCAAGAACAGTTCATCTTCTCAGCTTCACCCTTGGTATGGGTATGAATAAGGGCCTAAGGAAGTGCAGTGTTGAATTTGGTGAGATTTGGACACACGACATGTTCAATATTAATAAACAATGAATAGATAGGCAACCAGCGCTCTGTAGCAGTGGCTGCTGGGACTCGTCTTTGTAAGTGACATTGGCGTTCACAACAACTGATTCTCAGTTATTGTAGGTCACTTTTACGGTTTCAGAAAGAAAGCAGCATCCAACATCACCACAGGCTAAGCAAACAGCCCATTCCTAAGAGGCACTGCACCACTAATGTGTAGTTAATGGGCTATAACATTCAAACCACTGATGAGGTCAACAAAAGTCCCTGTCAGACATGGACGCTTCTACATTATTAAACATATAGGTTTCATATTCACTCGCTAACATCTCAATCATCATCTCTTATGCGCTAAAAAAGTTGAAGTTAACACTTTTCTCAGGTCACAGTCTTTAATTTTACATACCAGAAAAATAAGTTTTAAAGGTCCATCTCAAATCTCAGCATTAATCCGACTTTGTATATTTTCAATTTCCTTTCAACAATTGCCCAAATTTCCCAAACAGATTCTTGTGAACTGGTTTTCGCTGATCTCGTCGCTTACCCATTGGGCGAGAGCTTGTACGTGTGTGTGTGCGTCTGGGCTACAAGAATAACAGCGGACATTTAAGCTACACACATGGTGTAAATGACACTGTCGAGTCGAGTCGCATTTGAATGTTGGGGCTTACGGGCACTTGGACGACATCACAGGAGCAGTATGGAGGTATTTCATGTTTTTTTCCCAAGAGGCTCTCAAGATTTTTAAAACCAAGAACATGCAATCACAAATTGAAAACAGTTATTTATTGATTGACTGAGTCATGAAGTCATTGTCATGTTTTACTAAGTGTGGGCAGGATTGGGCAAACCACTCCTGACCATCTCACTGACCCGATCCAGCTCATTGAAAGTGTCCACAGTCACTGACTTTACACCACACACACACTACATAATACATTCCTGAGCCCTGAACCCTATTCCTAACCTAAATGCCTAATCCCAACCTTTGAACACAATTCAATCCAGTGGTGCATCGATGTTCAGTGTAGGTCAACAATTTAGTGGACTTTTGTTTACATTTTGAGCATTGTTTTTGTTAATAACACACATACAAACCTCCTTATAATCAAATACTGCATTGTCTTTCCACTTTAATATTACGTTTTCCAACCAGGTGACAATGGTCATGCAGACAAACAGCTGTTCTCCCATCACAGCATTTATGGTTGTCAAACAGAATAAAGAGTAATGGGTGATTCTTACAAAGCCCTGTAATCCAAGACAGTTCGTAGTGAGTCCGTACTGACGATCTTCTCCGTACTGTGGAAAACCTCTCTGCTCATGTGCACGACAAACTTGCTGCTTTGATTAATTTACTCTACAATGTATACTACAAATCAACAGGTGTGTTGAACATATTGAGAACAGTCAGATGTATTAAAACTTCTCTCTTTACTAATAACTCCCTCCGGACTGTTCCTGTCACTTCTCCCCCGGTATCAATCCTAACACTGGATAAATGGAGTAACAGCAGCACGCTCCATCTTCTTTTTAATGACTCTGTCCAAACTAACATCTGGAGCTTATGTATTTTTAATTACAGTACAGGTAGACATGTGGCTGTGCTTAGCAACATGAGCAATGCTGCTGGGTTCACAAAAATAAATCTGCAAGTGCTTTCCTCCAAACAGTTGTCTGAGGTACTGAGGACCGACCAAATGTCCTCATAGTGCAGAAATGTCCTCACAACGATGGTTAAAATCTCAGCTTGGTCCTCACAAAGATAGCAATACAAACCACAGACTCACAGAACAGGAGAGAGAACATATTATCTGTCATCTTGCAACCGTTGAGCTGTGAAACTGATTTCAGGGTTAGCAGTTATTTAACATAGATGGTATCCTGCAGGAAAATAGCACTATTTGCATCTTAACTATTAGTGAAAGCTGATGTGGATCCAAAGTTTAAAGGACAAACAAGGTCACTTTTTATACCTTGAACTTTCAGGGGATTTTTTAAAACTCTGAGATTGGTTTTATGCTGACATGTAGTACAACTTGTTATTTAGTTGTGTTATTATTATCATTGTTATCAACAGGCTTTCCTTTTCTGTTCGCATTGCGCAAGCATGGATTTTTTCAGACTCAACAATTTGAGACACACTGTTTCCCCACAACATTCACTGCCCCTAAAGAATGACTAAGATCAATGATAAAGTTAAAACTGTAAAATCTATTTGTCTTACTTCTATTTGAAAGAATAGTCAGGCTCCATATATCGGGAGGTCTTGTCTCAGGTTTTACTAAAATGTTGCATGTGCACTTCTGAAAACCACACCTCTGGTTTAGTAGTCGTTGTGCTTGTTAGCTTTGTGTATGGCATTGCTGTAGTGGCATAGCAGTGTTGGAGGAAAGAACAAATAAATAGACAAAAATGTACTCAAGTAAAAGCAAAAGTGCCACATTAGCACCTGGTTTTGAAAACACTGAATGTATTTGAAGTAAAAGTACACGCAGTGTTTAGCCTAACGCCGCACTGCATGAGGGATGTGCGTCACGGAATGTTTTGCTTTTCATGCAACGCTGCTCATCTAGAGAATCAAGGTCTCACCTATTTTCTCTTTGTATCACGCAGTTCACGGCAGTAGTCGTGAAAATGATCTTTCCCCACAGATCAATATCTATCTGTTGAATATGTCGCAAACATAAATATTTACAACACTTCCTTTACCAGTTTCAAAATAAAAGCGATGTATTGTTTCCGTTTTAATTCTAATAGTTGGACCAGAAGATGCACAGCTTCATGTACCTGACATTTAGTTGAGTACATGGAGTACTTTTATTTGAGGAAATACGATAGTCATTCCAGAAACCTCACATAGCAGCTCTGCAGCAAACACACTGCCTGTGCAGTCAACTGTCAACAACAGACAACTGTGAGATGCAGCAGATGAGTGAGTACAGCCACCCTGCACTGCACACACAGCCAGTAATGCAACATTCAACTACATCATTATGGTCATTTTAAGTGTTTCTTCACCATTGATGCTGCGGGTACAGGTGCACTTTTCTCTTATTGAAGGAGGCGGGGCCTCATGTTACCTACATGCTCTGATTAGATCAGATGAGCAATTGACCTCTCGTTATTGATTACGTTTAAATTATTTTTAAGAAACTATGTGAACATGTAATGCAATGCATTGTAGTAGAAAGTACAGATATTTACTGATATATGTAAAGGGGTAAATGTGAAAAGTATGGTACTAGTAGAAAGGAAATAAGTTTAGTAGAGAGCAGAGGTAAATGAAAAATGTACTTAAGTAGGCAAGATACATTTGTTCAAGATGAATACCATTTACCACAACCATGTGTGGAGGCTGGGGTGGTGGAGGCAAGTTGCCGGCAGCAGGGCATGATTGGCAGTGTAGCTGCGCAGGGATCAGTGAGGAGGAGGTCGTATTTAAAGGGACCGCTTTGTTGAGAGAATGGGCTGTGATTGGTGAGTGACTGATGAGCACCCATTAGTATCTGACAGCTGAGTACATGACATGAACTAACGCGATGCATCATTAAAAACGTAAGTATACTTTGGTAAATCCCACCCCTGGGGGAGGCCTCAATATCTCTATAAATATTTGATTGCCATAAATCATGGTTCCCAGAGGATGAATCCTGCTGATTTTGGTGATCTCATAGGTTCTTCTTCTTTGTTTTTTAATTTAGTTTCTGTTACCCTTTTCTCTAATAAGTTCTTAAGGGCTGTTCATCCAAAGAAAATGTATCTGAACAGACACTTTCATTTTCCCTTAACTGACCAACAACTGATTCTTATTCCCACTGCACCAACTGGAATTACTGGAAGAGCCAACCCCACCACCCCCTGACCAGCCAGCTGCTGCAGCATTGAAACTTGTGTAAGGATAATTAATCCACATCCTTCCATTTTCTTCTTAGTCACAACACATAACTTCAGTCAAAGATGGTTTTACTTGTGACTGCAATTAAATCAAATTGTTTTGTATTCCCTCTTTTCCCCTTATGACTTTGTCACCTCGTCAATGCTGTGTCATACTGTGACTACATTATGAATCCACAGACACCAGTGTCACCATTTCTAAAGTTTAGTACTAACTTTCATCCTTATTATTAAATGTGTTTTTCAGCAGTTTTATGAAAAATTTGTTCATACTTGTCATTGTCGCTATACTTTCTTTTTGTCTTCATCTTTTACAACTTGACTGGATGTTTCTGACTGATCATAAATAGTCGGGGTGATAAAGTTCTTGTATTCATCATGAGCACAGAGCCTATAAACTTTAATTTTTACCCACATCTGTTCTCTTACTGTCTCTCTTTTGGTAAGTAGCGCTCACCCCATGCAGCTAATCTGTTATTTTAGAGTGAGACAGATGGAGACAGAAATAAATGGAGGCGCTAAAAAGTGAAGACTTACTGGAAAAGAAAGACGTGTGAAAAGTGAGTCTGTAAATTTCTATCAAAGTTAGAGTTCATTTCATTAAAAGTCTTAACTCAAATTTTATTTAATTTTAAAGTTGTCATGTTCTCTTTTTCTCAAAGGTTAAGATACTGATAATTTTCCTTAAGTATTCAAACGGCATCATTCATAAATTAACTATTTTCAGTCTTAATATTATACATTAGAATATGAATAAAAGTTCTTTCAGTTTAGCAGAAAAGCAAAAGAAAGGAAAACGTTTCCAGCTGTTTTTGTGTTGTTTTGTTCTCCCTCTTCCTACTTTGACTCTCTCTTCCCTCACTGTTTGAAATAAATACTGAGATTAAAGCCATAAAACCTGTTTAAGCATGTGATTGAGGCTGAGCCTTTGGGGGGAACCATAACAAAAAGAGAAAAACTTAATATTTCATCTGTCAAAAATGTAATTTTCCTCGGTACGTCTTTTATGATTAATGATAGTAACAACTGCGACTGAGTAATGTGTTTAGATGCAATGAAAAAAAACACATTCTACCTAAATGTTGCCTAAGAGAAAATTCTTTGACTTTGCTATTTAGAGAGAGTAACTTTAGCTGAACTGTGGCCACAAGACTTACAGGATAATGGCTAGTAATGGTAGCAGTTGCTGCAGCAGAACCAAACATAATGGTTTTTTTATTACACACAATTGTCCCCCTTGTTAAAATCTGAGGCCTACGTTACCCATAATGCAACTCATACTGACATACCCTCAAGCAGAGATGAGCAGCGGGTTATAGAGGTCAGCTCACTTCCTTTAATCATCACTGTTATGGAAGTTTCCTGGAAGCTGGTGAAAGGAAAACTCAGGCAGCAGCTGATGTCTTATGAAGGTTTTGATGTAGACTTGATGCATCAAGGAGACCAGAAGGTGGAACAATATACAAACGCTAACAGAGTAACATGAGCAATTGTCAGCCCCAAGTCTGAAGATGTCTCCCACAGCATCCCAGTATATCTTCCTCTACTTGCATCACCCATTCTAACAGCACATGAGTTGGGAAAGAGCTTATTTTCGTTGTCCTTTTGGAGATAAGATTTCATGCAAGATGTCCCTTAAGCCTTGTTTGTACTCATGCGAGACATCGTGGCGGCAAAAAACCTCCTGTGTCCAAATGTAGTGTTCATTTCTTTCCAAGAATTAAGCAGCATTTGATAGTCTCTGTGGTCTCTGCAGGACGAGTTGTAGAGTTGCGTGTAAAGGTAAACCTGCTTCTCTCGATGGCTTTGTAGCGAGATCGGGAACCTTGGAACGGTTACCAGCCTAGCTATTTTGTAACGGCCTATTTCAGCCTAGCACTTCCAAGGTCCTTAGCGTCCGTAGCCCTATCGTCGATCGCAGAGTGTACAAAGTCAAAGTATTTAGCCCGCTTACTCAGAGGAAGATTCACGGTTGGAGACGCTTTAAAGGCAACAAACAAGAGAGTGATCAATTCTAAGGACAGACGTCTCTGGCGTAGACAAGCGTGGGTCCCAAGGAGGCAACTGCTAGAAAGTTTTGTGACTGTTACACAATGGGTAACAGCAAATTTATTTAGAAATACAAAAGATACAGATTTTCCTGTGCTAACAAACCCTTAGGTCGAGTTCTATCGCTTCAGTCCTTATTGGAACACTTCGTAAAGTGATATCAAGTTAAATAAAATAAAAGTCAGTCTCTCGGTGAGGTCCTGAGATGCACACACACACACACACACACACACACACAGAGAGAGAGCAGAGTGATCAGAGGAGAAGAAGGGGGGCTGCTTGAAATATCACAGTGGTTATATATTCTCTCTGTGGCAGGATGTCACGACCTTATGTGGTGCAACGACTCCCTTTTTTTAATTTCTCGATGCTCACACAACATGAGCAGGGTGAGAAACAGGGTCATACAAAGTATACAATATGTAAGCTAGAATGCAGAGCAAAGGTCAAGTGCTGTACTACAGTTCACACAGGATGTACGATAGCGAGCACAATAAAAAAGGAAACAGGACATTTTTCACAATGAACAGTACTTTCCAACAGGTATTGTACTTCTGCCTGTGGTTTCAAGAGCACACGAACATAGTTTCACTCATAATTCAGCCATTTATGCAACAGCTTCAATGTTGAAATGACTGGCAGGTGCCTAATCGTGAAAATTCGGAGATGCATGACCAAGCGCTGCAACAAGTTTTGGAGCCCTCGATGTTAAAGATGCCATGACGTCATCTCTGGAGCGTGCACCTTTTTAGCCAGTGATTACGGTAACTACAGTATAAACCAGCCTTTAGTGAGGTGTTCATGTGCTTTGCTTATAGGATGAAAACATCTGGAGCAGTTTGTCAGCACATGGTTACGTTTAAAATAATGAAGCACGTTTAAGCAGCCTGGACAACGGACAAGCAGCTGCCAGCTTCACTTTACTGGACAACACAGTGACCTGTGGTAAACGTCGGCTCATGTAAAGAGTCAGGAAGACGCCACAGCACACGTCCTCTCTGGGCTTCACAACACCACAGCAGAAACAAGGCAGAGAGCTGAGTAACACAATCTTCACAAATTGTTAGTGCATCATCTGTTAGGGTTTGTTTTGGTTGGACCCCAAAGCAGAGACTGGAAACAGTCTTGGAACGAAGGCAGAGTTTATTATATGGATAAGCAGAGATGGCAGGCTGTGGAGGCAGGGTGCTGGCTGGGATGTCCACAGGAAGGCACGAACACGGGACAACAAAAACGCAGAAGAGCAGCAAGGCACACGGGAGGGCTGCGTAGCAAAAGGGAAAAAACGCGGATTAGTACTCATAAGACACAAGCTAAGAAACCGAGGGAAAAAACATGAGGCTGCGCTACCGAACGAGACGGAATTATCTGGTGGAGTCAAGACCAGGCTTTTATGGAGAGGTTGATGAGTGAGTGAGAACAGGTGTCCCTTGTCTGCTGCAGCGGGGAAGCCAGCCACACACACGACCTGCAGGGGAAGAACAGCAAGGGAAGGGGGAGAGAGAGAAAACCAAAACACAGAATCATCACATCATCATCATTCCAAGTATCTTTTTTTAAAGCGCCAGCTCAGACTCAATGACAGCGGTGGTTGTAGGGTCCTTGATCGGGAATGCTGCTAAATGAATAGTTTATTTCAATCAGATCGAATTCACTAGAAATGATCCCACTCTTTCAAGCATAAGCATTTTAATCATCAGTTCCATCCTCACTGCCATTATACAGACAGTTTCAAAAATACATAATAAATCCACTACAAAGCTCATGAGGGTCTAAAATTTGCATTGACATTTTTTTGGCTGTGACTGGAACCTCGGCACCACAGAGTACATTTTGTTTGATTTTTAATTGTTAAATAAAAGTCTCTTATTAGTTAAAAATAAAAATAACTTTCATTCCTCTGTTGCTCGCTTATCTGCCCTGCTCTCTGTTTCACTTTGTCCATAGCGTGCATAACAGAAAGCAATAAAGACAAACCTGGTGTGCTCTCTCTCTCTCTCTCACACAGGGAAACACATAGTGCCCAAAGCAGCCTCTCAGTGTTAGTTGTACATCAGAAATCCTTCAAATGTTGATCGATGATATTGAAATTGGAACGTTGCTGCAGGGCTTCTTAGAAAGATGTAACAATAAGATCATACACACAAACACACACACACTCTAGTCAGACTCAGCCATCGGGCGAGTGGGAGCCTGCAGTTTACAGATCGTCTTCATCTTTCTGCACAGCTCTCTCTCTTCCTGTTTAATACTTAATGGCTGTCAGGCCAGCGATTTTTTTCCTTTCCTTTTTCCTCTTTTATACGTATTTTTTTCAGGCTTTTATCCTCTCACATAGTTGTGGCCTTTGAAAAAAAATGTCAGGGTTTTGTGTGTGTATAGCTTATATGAATGTGTGGGTGTGTGTGTGTGTTTGCGCACACGCATTTGTGCGTGTACACGCCTAAAGGAGATTTATATATTTTGTATTTTTCTTTATAGTAGTAAGTGATGCTGCTGCAGTTAATATCATGTTTCCATGCCAACCATGTCAGTGTTTCTTATTCTACTCTTTGTGTGACACTATGAACAAATCCAGGTGTTGACCAATGAGGCTGTTTCACCAGTTAAGTCTCAAAGTGTGTTGGTTTTCATGCCTGACTGGTGACAGCCAGTGGCCGGAGGAATTATGTTTTCGGGCTGTCCATCTATCCAGCCGTCCTACTCTTGTAAACAGGATATTTCAAGAAATCCGTAAGAAAATTTCTTCAAATTTGGGACAAACTTTTGGTCGAACTAGAAGATTAGAATTTGGTTGTCAAAGGTCAAACTTCAAGGTCACAGTGAACTTATGTTCTTGTGAATGTGATACATCAGAACACCCACTTTTCATAACATCTGGCACAAACATTCACATGAACCCAAGGATGACCTTATTACAATTTGGAGGTCAAAAGGTCAAGTTCACTGTGAGCTCACAAAACATGATTTTGACCACTTGAACATGATACCTCAAGTCTGCCTTTGGGGGATTACTTCGAACTTCTTCTGACGAGAAGTCACTCGGGTTAAAAAGATTAACTTTTGACCACTGCAGTTGGTTCAATTAAAGGTCACGATGACCTCATATGAGTCTGAAAAAAATGTAAGTAGACTGAAACTGAACTGGATGGAGTATGGGCTGTATTTCCAAATGTGTGAATCATACAAGAGGTTTAAATTGGACTTCCCTACAGACCAGTCAGCACTGAGGTTATCATTTTTCTTTAGGGTTTCCTGTATGAAATACACGTACATAACAATGAAAAGTTTTGAGCACCTATTTATTCTTTACTTCTCCACCCTGTTACACACACTCTTTTTCTGTAGGTACCAAATTACTAATAATATGCACTCCTTCCAATGGTGATGACTTGTCAGGTCAGGTCTTCTCCTCAAACATTTTAAGTACCCTCAAGGTTGAAAATGAATCCATATCCTGCATTCCACAAAACCACAAACTAATATTTCATTTTTTTGTACGAGACAAAAGTATTGCTTTAGGATTTTGGCAGTAGATAGTACCTTACCATCAAGGTGACATTCTCTGTGTCCCATGCGTCAAGCCTGTCTACATCACTGATCTGGGTAAGGTTAGAAGTTGAGGCTGTGTTCCATTCCCACCAGGGGATTCAGGAATTTGTTTGCCGAGTGCCAAAGTTAAGAGTGCTTTACATTTAGACAAATAAAGTTGGCTCTGGATTTAGCCAGTTTGGATTTAATACCTGCTCTGCAGCCCCAACAAATAACCTAAAAATGGGCCAAATCCCTTGTCTTCAGTGTATTGTATCTGCGGCTGTTTAACAAGTGCTCCCACGAGGCCTTCCTCCTTCTCTCTGCTCTTTTATCTCCCCCTCTCACAGACTCATTCCCTCGTTACATATTTTCCTTCCATCCCTCTCCTTTGTCTATTTAGTCTTTCTTTTTTGTAGCGACTGTAATACCAATCCCCTGATGCTTTTCCTTCGTCTCCTACATTCCTTCTGTATTATAAAAGCAGACGACTATTGTAAAGTTGTTCCCTGTCGGCCCTTTACTTCCCACCCTAATTACCTTCTTAAATCCCATCCCACTATATTCTCCACCCCCTTCTTATCTTCTCACTCCCTTTCTCCTTCTCAATTTATTTGTCACACACATACCTAGGAGATGCGCGCACGCACGCACGCACGCACGCACGCACGCACACACCCACAGAGGATTGTTCTGCTACACTTCTGGGACATTCATGATGCAGTGTGGCTGTGCATTAACACTTTTGCAAGTTTGTGTGTTCAATTCTCATGGCTACTTAATATACCCCCAAAAAGTTATGTTGATGGAAACGGGAGGTGGAGGAGGCCATAGTCTAACTTGTCCCACTACATTTTACTCTTCTAATAACATTAAAGTTCTTTGGCTTTGTGTTTAGCATGTTTCATCATTGCAGAGCTGTGTGCAGTTCTCTTGGCCCCAATCTCTCTCTCTCTCCTTCACACAAACACATTAACCTGTTTGTCAAAGTTGCTGTGGTCACCAGCAGCATCAGTCAGTGGAGCCAGAGGACTGTTAAAAAAAACCAAATATTTTGACTGACCTCTCTGTGTACTTGTAATCTGGGTGTAAATGACAGGGTACTTGTACATGTTAACAACAATCAACCCTCACTGACCTGACACTCTCCACACAAACACCTCACCACAGCCACAAGTAGAACCTTATTCTTTTGGTAAACACTGACAGACACAGAGAGAGAGAAAGAATTGAAGGAATTCTACGGTTAATTAAATAAATAAAATACTTAAGGTAATTAATGTAATGTTCATCTACACTGCCAGACTTATCTTTGATTCATTTCTTGTTTAGACAGATTTCCATTTGTTCTGAAGTTGCTTTGGCCAATCGCAACTATAAATCGAAAATGTGATATGAGGACTGACAGAGGAGAACCCAATGGGGACTTCACTGAAGCACTTCTGTAAACGGCCAATATGGCTGCCACTGATGGGAGAGGACTGTTGAATATGCTCTTGTGACAGTAAACACAAACTGTTCCTCTAAAAATAACAAACGGTTTGAATGCGGCTCTTTGCTACATCACATATTTCTGCTCTAATTGGTTGTAGGTCTGTTCTCCGATGGTTAATAATGACCCATACATTGAAAAATGTACCATATGATGTAGTGAGAAAGTCAAAAGATCTCATGCACTTGCTACCATGTGCTATCATCGGAGTGGGATAGTTTTCAGCTGAGAAAAATCTGTCTGTCTCCTTTTAATGTTTTACTTTCTTTTGATATTTACTTTGAATTTCAAATCATCATGTTACCCAGCAGCAACTTTAATGTGTGGTGTCATTTGACTATTGTTCTGTGTACATGCTGCCATAGTACTATACTGATAAGAGACTGCTTCATCTCCTACCTACAAATCTACTTGTTTCAAACCTACCGTACTGTGATAGGGACGTAGGAAAATCTGCCACTCATCAAACACAAAATACTGCTGCCCTGATCACGATTCAAGTTCTTTCATGTTGGACATCTGCCGGGTAGGGAGTCTGATCCAGAACTTCTATTTTACCTAAATTAAGCAAGTTGACATAAAAATGACATGATATGAATTATAGTTTAACTTGCAGACAGCAACTATTGAAACTAACGTGATGTGACCCTCTACAGAGAAGACATTACTCCGTTGCGTCTGTTGGACCGACAACATTAGCCTTTCTTCCATTACTGCAGCGATGTCTGTATCCACCCATTGTAATCGATTTCTGTGTGTGGAACACTAGTGGGTGGAGTCCTTATTTGAAACCAAAAACAAACTGGCACCAAACAAAATAGAAAAAATGAACTGTGGCCGAAGGAGTACATTTCTATAGGACTCCGGACATCCCTTCAACACAGGAAGTATTTTATCTACCCTGGAAGCTGATATGTAAAATGAGTGGAAATTATTTGGTCCCTGCACAAACGCTTGTTCTATGGGTGTTGACTGTTGGTCAAACAATATAAGACATTGGCTGCTGCCTTGGGCTTCAGGAAATTGTGGTAGGTATTTTTTATTGTTGTCTAAATACAGAACTAGTGATAGCTTAATATGTAATTATTTGATCAAGTTCATTATAAAATAGTTTCATCTCTATTTCAAATCAGACATTTGAAACTTCTTAAGTTATGACCATCTTTGTCCAAATTTAAACAACTTCTTGCTTCAAGTCAGCTTCCATTTAAAAAAAAAAAAGGTGTTTCATAATGCACCTGTTAGAGAGCATTTGTTCAGTATCTTCCAGTTTGAACATGTCAGTGTTTTTCTCTCCTTCTTTTCGTCAGTTTTCTACAGCACCTCAGTATCATTTGAAGTTTACTTGGTTCTTCTTGCCATTTAATGTGCTCTGCTCATTGCTGCGAAGGAAGACACATTGAGACACAAGGTTAATAATATAGAACTCACAGGGTATTGGCCCTAAACTTAAGCTTGTATATCTCACCAGTGTGTGAGCATTTTCTAAACCCCCCTGTGTGACTCCCCCTTTTCTTTCTTCTCCCCCTTTCCCAGAGATTATCTCCCTCTTGTCTCCACATGTCTCTGCCCTTTCTTCTCTGTGGCACCGTTGTCTCTCTGTAATTGGCTGTCATTGTCAAATCACAGCAGTCCAGTACATGGGCGTGTGTGAGAACGTGTGGATGTGTGCACAGCAAGTGTCCCTGTTCTCTGCAAGGGCTTCTTATTAAGGAGAACTATAGGGACCTAATTACCGTTAGTGGGATTCACCCTGGACTTGCAGCACTGCATGGATGGAGAGATCTTTAATGGTCTACACTATGTTCTATGTCAAATCGCGTTGTCACGGTTTCTCGTCTACATAGTGATTTCATGCAAGTTCAAAGGCTAATGATGTGTCATCATGTGGCAGCTGCAGCAAAAGGTTGATGCCTTTTTTTACATTTCTTCTACAGGCTTCATGAACAGCAGCAGCAGAGTAAAAGGCACATCAAGATCCTGCAAGGTAGGAGGAAATACCTTAGAGCAACAACAACAAAACAAGCCAAAAAATAAGCAAATGATGTCAAGCTGGTGTGACAGCCAAACACATAACTGAGAGATTAGATTCCAGTATCACTTTACAAAATGGTTATTGAGTTATTGTCAGGGTTTAATATTTTCCAGTGCTTAGTTTCCACCATTTCCAAGGTGTTTTCAGTTATTTAGTATCTCCTCCTGTTTCATGTTTTCACACTCCGTGTTCTGTTTCGTGTTTTATTTTGTAGTCTCTGTTGCTTGTGTTTTCTTTCTTCACTTCCTGTCTGTGATTGTCTGCACCAGTCCTCATGTGTTACACCTGTGTCGAATTGCCCCTGCCTTCCCTGTGTGTCTGTATTTAAGCCTCGGTTCTTCCCTTTGTCCTTGTCGGATCGTCGTCGTATGTCTCTTGTCGTATGTGTTCTCGTGTCTACCCGTCCTAATCTCCTGTCCTCCTGTCCGGATCTCCTGCCCTGCTATCCCTGTACTTCGGTATCCCGTGTCTCCTGAGCCTCTGCACCTCTGCACCCCCGTGTAAGCTTCCTGTATTTTCTCCCTTTGTGCTCCCAGTTTTGTTTGTTAAAGACTCATTTGGATTAAAATTATACCTTTTAAGTTTAAACTCTGCGTCTGGGTCCAACTACCCCCCACACCGTGACAGTTATGAGTCAACAATCAACAGAATCATGTCTTTAAACACAGTTATTATGTCTGTGCCGGAGGCATTCTGTTTTCAGGGTGTCTGTCCATCCATCCCATCCTTGTGAACATGATATCTCAACAAATCCTTGAGGACATTTGTTCAAATTTGGTAAAAACATTCAGTTTGATTCACAAATGAACTGATTCAATTTTTGATCGTCAAAGGTCAAAGTTGCTTTGTGAATGCAATATTTATTAAACACGTCAAGGGAACTCTGTCAAATTTGGTACAAAACATTCACTTGGACTCAAAGATTAATTCATACGAATTTGGTTGTCAAAGGTCAAAAGTAAAGGTCATGGTGGCCTCACGTTTTTGTGATTCAGAACACCTTGAGAGAATCCTTTCAAATTTGGTATCAGTGTTCACTTTGATTTATGGATTAACTGATGAGATTTGGGTTGCCAAAGGTCAAAGATCACGTTGGCCTCACAAAACATGTTTTTTTCCTGTTGAACATGATATCTCAAGTCTGCCTTTAGGGGATCTCATCACAGTTTGTCCAGTTATCACTTGGACTTTAACTAATTCAATTTAAATGGTTAAAATGTAAAGGTCATGCTGACCTAATATTATTGTGAATGCAATAAGTCGAGAACACCAGGAGGGACTACAAACATAGCGCAGTAATTCTAGTATCCTTTGGAGTTTGCATGTTCTTCCTGTGTCTGGGTGGGTTTTCTTTAGGTAATCCGGTTTCCTCCGATAGTCCAAAGACATACAGCTTTGCTAAACTGGAGACTCTGGGTGTGTATGTGAGTTTGAATGGTTGCATGTCTCTGTATGTTGGCCCTGTGATGAGATGTAAATGCCGGCCTGTCCAGGGTGTACCCTGTTTCTTACCAAATGTCAGCAGGGATCGGCTGCAGCTCCCCCTGCGACCCTGAGTGGATAACTTCTGACATCATTCCCCTCCAAAAAAACGTCTTCTATCCCTTTTTGCTCTAATACAAAAAGTGAATTTCTTCTACTCGTGTCATCTGTCTTTGCTGTCATTAAAGCCTTCCTGTATTAATCATAGGAGTTCTTGTGGGAATGTCAGTCTAGGAAAAAAAACCTTTTAAGTTCCTGACATTTCCCTGAAATGTAACAATGTAAATGAGCTTGCTCGCTGACAGAAAGGCTTTCAGAAGTTGTCCAAAGACAACAAAGTGCACTTTTAACAATATATCTGTCAATTCCAATACAGACTGTGTATTTGACAGCACATTTATTTACTTATTTTTAAATTAATTATGGTCAAACTGTGAAGGACACTGTTGCGTTTTCAGCTGTCCCAATTAGAGCTAAAAGTCTGGCACTGAGTTGATGCTGCAGAATGCATATAACAAGCACGATCTGGACAGGTCAGTGACTTGATGCAGGAAGTGGGATTCTAATCAGTAGGCAGCAACTTAAAACCCAATCAGACACATGCAAACAGTTCTGAGGGTGACAGCCTCTGTAGGTCTGTAACTTTTAGACTGGATCCTTAAAAAAGTCGATTCCATCCACTTTGGTTCTTCTTCTTTTTGCTCTATCGCCTCCATGATGACATTTTTGGTTTTGAATAAATGATCTTCACAAAATTTGTGAACCTAATTCATTTGGTGGTTTTCCCCAACAGATGAATTAGTGAAACTTGTGACTCGTTAACATTTCATTTAGTGCCATCATCAGGTATTTGCCAAATAAATGTCAGGCAATCTTTTTTTTTAAAGTGTGGGTTGTCAGGCCTGCACTTCACTCCGAATGCTCTCCTAAAATTTTCAGAAGGGGCTGTTTGTGAGAACACAAATGTCCAAGTCAGTTTGTCCTGCCAGTCCCCTCATAACAACTCTACTGGATAATGTCTGAGTGAGCTCATACAGGAGATTATTCAGAGGATTCACCACATGCAACATGAGGAACAGACACAAAACTGAAAAAACACAAAAACAATACAAAGAGTAATGTAGAGGACGTCGAAGAAGATGTCAACTTAGAAAGACAACGAAATAGAGATCTTTTGGTGATGAGGGGCAGCGCTGGTGTTGATGTGCTCCAAACAAAAACATGATTTCCACAGAGGAATTTATAAGTCATGAATTCCCTCCTATACGCTCTGGCCAGGCACCACCCCTCACCTGGATCCTCCGAGATGTTCCTGTTGCTAGGAACACATCTGAACTGTTCTGAAAACAACTTAATATTGGGGGACTAGGTATCTACATATTCACAACATTAGAATTAGTGTAACTGTGTTCCACAAAGTGTTGATTTAGGGGTTGTTGGCTCCTGAACGTGGGTTGGCTTGCGACTGTCTTTTAGAGTTAGTCAGCACTAAAAGTCTTTAGTTGGTTCATTCTCCCCTGCAAAGGTGTCTAATGTTTTTTGCTGCTATGTGGACATATATTTATAATGATTGAAAAATTGTTCAGAGTTCATCTCCTAACTTCTTTACTTAAGAAATGAAGGGAGGGAAAAACAGACACGATTTATGGAAATCACTGATGATTAACTCAGACAGAAAGTCGGAAAAATTCTAACTTTCAGAGAAAATGATTTTGACATCTCCCAAGAACCTGTCTGTAGAAAATTTGAGTATAATGTGACTGAGACAAGATGTACAAATATATACTATCGTGTTCCTCTTTTATGAGAAAACATAAATAAACGATGAAGACTTTCTTCTCCTTGGTTAAAGATATCTCAGAGAAATAACCTAACAGGACTAGTGTTTTTGTGTCACCTATCCTCAAAGTATTTTTCTGAAAAGCTGACGTTGGAAAAGGGAATGCCGTGTTATAATTAGGGTTTTTCTATATTTGGGCTGAAGTTGAACCTTTGCTTCTGACTAAAAACGAACAGCAACCCTATACCAGTACTTTGTGCTTAGTGCTATCTAGCGGATATAAACGAGCTAAACTAAGATCTCAGACATGATTACAGCACTGTTAATGTGAGCAGGTTTGCAAACTGACATAAGCATTTAGCTCAATGAGAAAAGAAATTGAAAAATTTAAAACTCTTTTTTTCCCGACTTTCTAATAGTCTTTATTTGACTGTCTCAAATATCCTCTTGATGACCTGAAGACTGAAGTGTCGATGGCTTTTATTAATTATTTAGTTATTTGACAGCTAAGCTAATTTTCATCATTTGTCCCTGGGCAGGAAAAAAACAAACAAAACAACAAAAGATTTATTGAAACTACTTTCAAATGACGAAATGGAGTAAAAGCAAACTCTTATTGCAGAGGTCAGTTATTGATAGTATCAACACCGGTTTCCTAAATCCCTCCAAATTATAACCGAACTTGTTTGATCAAAATGGATAAATCTTGCACCACAATGTCTGTTCTTCAAATGCTTTTCCAGAACTACAGATTTGTGCTTTGCATATCTGCTGTTTTGTGACCACCTTGAAGATTTCTGCATGACCTCTTTCTGCAGCCTTTTAACAGTACTTTTAATACTTTCTATGGGTAAGATAAACAACCAATCCATCATCCCGAATGTGTCCATACAGCACTTCTGAATTGTAAAGGCCTTGATTTCATCAATTTGCTGACGGTGGAACTTTTGTAGTTTTGCAGTCTAATTGTGGCTCAACTTACAGTTTTTATACAAAGCATGTAACTGAAAAATGCAGGACATGTTCATTTTAGTTAATTAATAAAATGGACCCAGGCCTATTTCTATGTAATATCTAAGAACATGTACTTTGTTTGAGTAGAAGTTATTTAAAAAGCCTCATACATATTTTGAGAGGAGAAAGTTTGCTCATAGGAGTGAATGTGACGTTACTTTCTTATGACACTTAGATGGTGATCTATTGTACTTCTCTGGTTTGGAGTATTATTAGTGAAATACAAAAATAAATATTTTTATTTATAGCCTTTATGTGTATTGATTCAAATACACTGTGTATTCACTTTGCGGCCGAGCTATTCAGATTAATCTTATTTCTAAATATATCTTCCAATTCTGCAAATTCCCTTTTCTCTTCCACTGTGAATTTCACCCTTGCACTCCACCATTTGAATGAATTAATCAAAAGTTTATTCTGTAATTTTAGAAAAAAAAAACAATAACAACAATTTAAGTGCACATTTTATTTCTGACAAGACATAAAAAAGGATCAGTCAATGCATAAGAGGTGATGTAAGAACTCCCATTTTTGATTTGGTTGTTATAAAACTGATGGCTAAGAACCCCAAATCATCATGTCAAAGCTCTGGTTGCCTTAAAGTTGAGAGAAACTGAGTTGTGCCGGGAGATGACATGTGACATGTGATGACATCTGTCAAAGACCTGACTGGTTTGGACAAGCAGCAGTTTTCATTTTTCTAGGATAAGAACAATTGTGAGCTATGTTTCCAGTGACCCTCACCTTTATTTGTTGTATTTTAAGCTGGTTTACAGAATACTGGATGGAGCTGAACACTAGTAGAGTATCTCAATATTTTAGAGCATCCGTCATGCTCTATTTTTCTTTTTTATTTAAAACTGTTTTGGTCCATCGGCTGTGACACAACAGTTATTCATAAAGCCAAATGCATTAGAGGGAGAAAGCTGTCATGTAATTGAGTTTTTACAGTGGAATTTATGACACAATTTACAATATAATTAGGCTCACACAATTCTATGAAGTTAAAAAAGTATATTAAAAAAAAGGTTTGACATTTTTAAAGTCATCATTAACAGAGCAAAGGAGTGAATTAATTGCTGAATTACATCAAAAGGGAAATTAAAACTTCATCAAAATTTTAAAAGCAAAAAGTGTGTGTCAGAGAGCGAGAGAAGTCTGCAATAATGAATAATTAGCAGAGAATGAGCCGAACTCCCGCTGAGCGCAGTTTTCTTCTGCTGATCAACCTTCCCAAACATGTGAAGGATGAGAGAAAGGGAAAAATTGTTCAGGAGGAGGTGATGAGACGGCTACAGAGGGGGGTGATAAACAATAAACAGACCAGGAAGATATTGGTGGTATTTAAAAAAAGAAGATACAGTGTGAGTGAAGAGAGGAAGCAGGGAGGAGAGGGAGTCGTAGTAATTATAGTCATCTCCTCCCCTCAGCTCTTCGGTAAATAAACGAGTATCAATTAGCCATGATGGCTTCCAGTTGCTTGGTTTCAGTGCACTAATTAATTTAATCTTTTTATTCTTGCAGCTCTCATCCCTCTTCTCTATTGTTCCTCTTTTTTCTCTCTCTCTCTCGCTGTCATTTTTATTTAGAATTGTCACTGTTAGAGTTGGTTGCTAATGAAATGTTGTTTTACAGAAATTAACTGAACTCCAGAGATCCTCCACAGTTTCTCCAGAGCAGGTGCACATGTGAACATAAATCTCTGAGTCGGAGCCTGCAGAGTTTCTGCAGACTTTCTCCGCCAGGCCCACTAGTGTAAAATCTGTATCAAAATCCGCAGAAGTCATGCACAAAAACAAAAATGAAAAAAGATAAAATAAAATCTCCTAGGGGGTAAAAGCAGAGCTAAACACGTAGGAGACACCGATGAAGATGTCAAGAGAGTGTGTGGTGATAAGAGGCGATGTCGTTGTCGATGTGCTGCAAACAAACAGCTGTTGTTGTGAACGAGCGAGCAGAGAACCCCCTACTGCGTTGTTTATGTGTGAAAGGAAAACAACGGAGAAAATTAGACCGAATTGTCTAGAGATCCTCTGCAGGACCTTTCTAAAAATGGCTTTATATTGTTCCAGATAAAATGTCTCTACAACTGTTTACCTTTATGTTGTTTTAATGATGACTCGTGCTTACTTTTAATTAGTAAATACTATTAGCATGCTAACATGATTAACGGATTTTGTCAACATGCTATACATTATACCTGAGAAACATGTCATAATTGCCACAGCATATTCCCATTGCTCACAGAGCTGCAATTGTGGCTGTTGTTTTATGTAATAAGTAATTTGTTCATCTATATATCTTTTTGAAGTGTTTGTCATCAGTAGCCTTCGCTCACATTAACGCACCATGTAAAATCTCTTCTTTTGTCGGGTGAGGGCTGCTGCACACTGCACACTAGCACGAGCATTTTCAACTCTTGCCCGACTTTAAAAAACGTGGGAGACCACAGACATGACAGATTTAAGCGATTTTATAATCTCCAGAACGCACACACTGGACGATTTGGCCAGAAGGTTTAGATCACACACCTGCCGTATGTAGGAAATTATTTCACAGTTGTGATTCCAGAGACTTGGGAAAAAAACTGGATGAAGTCATGGCTGACAAGGTGTATACACTTTGCAGTGCGAGCTGGAGATGAGTTGGAAATTGATTGTTGTTTTTAGTCGCAGCTATACAAGTACACAGCATCCGGTTGGTGACGCTTCCCGTCAGCTCGCTGTTGCGGTTTTCTGTCGGAGCCGATTATCAACATGTTTGATATTTACGATTCAAGATCGGGGAGGCTCTGACTCACACGGTAGCATTAAGATTATTTTGTACACCCCCCACACAAAATTATTTGGGCTGATAATCTGCACTGAGTGACCTCTAGTCTGAAACGCCCCTGCGATTGTTCGAAGAGGCAAATCAGGTCAGAAATCAGCCCGATTATCGATAGTGTGCAGCAGCCTTAAGTAGTAGGACAATCATCATCATTACTGGATGATACCGAAGAATGAGATGGCATGACTCTTAATGTATTATCAATGAAAAGGTTTACATCTGTATGAATAGTTATGATGTGAAATATTCGCAGTGCAAATCTTAGGTTGAACAAACTTTGAGAAAGAACAAACTCTCCAGGTCTACTAAGGATGCTGTAGGGCTTTGATGTTGGTTCACCTCTACAAACTGGATGAAGCTTGTGGCATTGAGGTGGAAAGAAACGAGGAGCATCAGACAAGCCAGGATCTTGTTTGCAGAGCTCTGAATTTTAATTGTGTTAAAAAAAATGGTGAAACAATGAAAGCACCTAAACACATCCACAATCACTTTAAAACATATACTTACCTTTAAGCATTACTCACTCTTCTTTATACACAATGCAAATTATCATTATTATTGACTAATACATATGAAATAAAATTAACCGAAGAAATACTTTCTATAAAAACCAAACTTAGCAAAGTGTCCCATTCTCTCTCCCCCGATTACTTGATTCAGCCTAACAAGGTAATCTGATGGATTCCTGTGGCTGCGTTCACATGTGTGAACTCCATGAAAACACACCCCTGGATAGTGATTGGTCTACTTCCATCTTGTTTGTGTTTTCTTTTTACATTTTTTAAAGATGAAAAGTCAATTACACATTTTTAATTCATCATCATAATTAGTCCATATATTTACTCCTTTTATAGAAACACATCTGTTTTGTATATCTGTCCTTATGTTATTTTCTTAAACTTGCCTGTTCCCCTCAGTTCATATTGGCTCTGTCGCAATTCAAACTGAAGCTCCTTTCCTAATCATTTAGAGAATCACGTAGTTCGGAAGATTCCTAAGCAAAATGGAGTATTCGCACCCAGACTGAATAGTGGGGCTTAGAAAATAAAAGCACAACATAACAAATGAATTGGCTGTATTAGTCAGTGTTGTCAAACTACAGTGAATATGTATGTGGGTATGTTTTTTCACCTCAGTGAGGGGAATGATTTCCAGGACCTTGAGTTAAGATTGTTTTATTGAAGTACTGTTTGCAAGGTCAATAATGCATATTCATAGACGTTCCTTCAGCTATGAAGCTAAACCTCTGTAAATAATAGTTAACTTATCCTCTCTTGAGTTTCACAGTACAGACAGCCATTAAAACACTGCCTCTTTGAAAATAATCTATGTTTAACAGACAGGATAAACCCTTTTGTTTGAAGATAAACTGAAATGTGTGTTACAGGTCACACTGAATATTTATATATACATATAATATAGTGCCTCAATTACATCTTCTTGTAAAGGGTCACACAGAAGTTCTATTAAAGTGGGTTCATAATGTACTACGGACAGATTTGTCCTTACTTTGAGTAGCAGCAATGTGTGTGTGTGTGTGTCCAAAAAATCCAATTAAATACCACATTTTCCCATTCAGCAGCAACATCCTCAGATCTGACTGAACACTTCATCTTCCAGTCTTAATTTGCCGGTGTTTGAGCTGCTTCCTGTGGCACCCTGCTGACCGTTAGGCCGAGGATGTCGGACTCTATGAGTCCAGTGATCCTCTGGTTAGTTGAAGAAAGACTCGAGCTTAGAACTTCAATGGTTGTGCAGCTAATCCTTCATATTTCACGATGCGGCAACACCCAGGAGGCCCTGTAGGTTTCCCCTGTCGACGAAGCCTGGCCCTCCTTTATTATGACTTGACTCACACAAATGTGGAACACTGGTTTACTGTAAAGTGTCTGAGTGTGTGTGTGGGTAGCAACCATTGACTGCCTGCTGTGAGGATATCATCTTATTTTAATGTGTGTTTGTGTCCATCCAGCTACTGTACACTCCACTATTGGTTGCTACAGTTCATTAAATACAATATTGACTGTGCTGAATACACACAAGAACACAGTGGAACACACAATTTCAGGCAGTTGAAACATGAGCTCACATCGATCAATGTTGCTGAAATGAGACGGTTCCACACTGATATGACAAACAATTAAGTCATGGTTTCTCAACATTGTTATTCAAGAGCTGCATTGGTACAGTCTGATATTATGTGTACTATCAGTGGGAGCTGGACTTTTCAAATATAAAATCTTATAACACCGAAGATAATAAACATGTAGTTGTTGCACTTCATTAGAACTATGTTAGCTTAAAATGTTATCATGTCTGGTTAACGACCTAACTTTCTACAATCCTTTTGCTAATTCAGCATCATCGAACACTTAAGTTGGTGTTGTGCAATTGATACATTAAAGGTGACACCATTAAATGTTGTTCCTTTTGGCATTCAATAAATTTGGTTATCAGAAAAAATATTGAATATTAATATTGAATAATAACTTTAATTGATTAAAGTTACCTCAGGGCACCAGCCTTCAAAGGAAGGGAAAAGATAGCCAATTTATTGATTAAGTCTCATGAAAGTACTAACTACAAATTTGGAACTCTGATTAACAATTAAATTAATAACTATAACCAAAATTACCGTATAGATAGTTAGCTAAGTTGAAGGATATAGAGTTCTTGACAGTGTAGAGGTTGGCAAAATTCACACTTATGCAACATTAATGAAAACATTTTTGAAAGAAAAACATTTATTATGAAGATAATAAAGTATAAAAACACAAATTACTGAAGATGTCCTTACTATATAAATATGTGTATGTGAGTGTGTGTCTGTGCGAGTGAGTGTGCTTTCAAAATGGCAGCTGATCACTCTCAGGATAACGGACCCCCCCTTTGGAATGTTTACGACATGTAGCGGGGGTCAGAAAGATGTGTGGGGAGATATGCGTGTGTGTGTTGGTGCCAGGTTAGAGAAAGTAGCTAGTTGCATGCAAAGAAAGACTAGGAAGAGCATAACATAACTAACATTAACTTTCAAATAACTTATAACCAAAATATCACAGCAACACAAATCAAACTTATAAACATCACACGGAATCGAATAAACAGTCTTTGCTTAGCCTAGTATAATTATAAAGCCCAGTGGTGTTACCCGTCCATGTGCTGTTCGACGTCTAGTGAAGTCGTCTTGCTGGTTTGTGGCTCCTTTTTTTGTGGTGCAGCTGTTTGCTGAAGTTCTTAGGCAGGCTCTCGCGTCGCTGCCTTTTGGAAGGTTTTAGCAGTCTGCTCCAGTCAGGCCTGCTTGAAGGTTGGTAGAGCTTGGATTGGGAGGAGGTTTCCCTGGTGAGGTGAGCTGCAGAGCTGCACCTCTCCTCCATGGAAGTTGAGCAGAAAGAGTCAAGTCGAAAGAGTGAGAAAGTGAGCTGGACATCCACACTTTTCCTCTCGGAGAGTTGAGTAGAAAGAGGAAGAAGGAGGGGAGAACTGGGCTTATATTGGCCTGGTGACCTCATGTGTCATGGGGCCCAGAGTGGTTGAAACTTGTTTCCCCGGTCAGTTTTCACACCTCTGTGTGACGTTGAAGCACCCTGGGAGACTGAGTTCTGGAGGCTCTGGTTTGTCTCCAGAACAAAGGACGTGTGGCCAGGTTTTGACTACACATGTAGGCCGAACTGTAGTTCACAAATACCAGGTCCCAACATTGGTTTAAAGATTACATTATAATTGTAAAGTAACTAGTAATGATAGCTGTTACTGCATATAGTTGGTTGATGGTAGAATAACTATCGCTCGAGTTAGGTACAGTATTTAAATCTGAGCAAATGTAAAAAACTTACGAACAATATTTTGGACTCAAAGGTACAACTACCCAAAAATTAAGTTAAAATATCCTGGATATGAATGCTGCCATCATGCACATATGTGGCCAGTCTGCACAGGACAAGGGGATGGAGCTGCAGTAGAGGGATGAGAACTACCTAATATGACAGAAACTATCTTTGAGAAAAAAATAATTGACATGTACTTTTTTTTTTGGTTCATGTCTCATCCAGGAACATGAAGGAGGTGGAATTTATGTCCTGTGATGCCAGCTGGAGATTGAGATGCTTTAACTCCACTTTTGAGTCTATGGGTACAACAAAGATACAAAAACAATTAAGCTTGCATGAGCCACATTAACTTGATTAGCTGAAGCACTTTGGGTTGTTTATTAGTGATACAGGTATACGTAACTAAATCAAGGATAACACATTTAGAGCTGCTAATATTTTACACTCCCAAAACATTGAACTAACACTTGTGGAAAAGGAAGGAATAAAACCAGACGGGCTATCAAGTCAGTGCTAAAAGTGGAACTGTGGCAGCTGAGTGTCCCTGCTCCCTTAAGCTCTGAAGCTGAAGACTGAACCTCTGCTGACTTATCGATCATGTGGCAGTATCAGCACACGGTCAGTGGAGCTGCATCAGAAGTTGTCACTACAGGCCACGGGCACTGGGGCAGAGTGACATTTTCTTTTAACTCAATCAATCAAGTTTTATTTGTGTAGCCCATATTCAGAAATCACAATTTGTCTAATAGGGCTTAACAAGGTGCGACATCCTCTGCCCTTAACCCTCAACAAGAGTAATAATAATAATAATAATAATAGCTTGCATCTATATAGCGCCTTTCACGGGACCCAAGGAATAAGGAAAAACTACCAAACCTTACCCACAGGAAAAAAAAAAAAAAAAACTCAGAGAGAGCCACCTGTGAGGGATCCCTCTCGCAGGACGACACAGAAGTGCAATAGATGCCATGTGTAACTGAGAACATCAGCATAATAACAATATTTACAGCATTGATTAGAAGAAACCGTTTGTAACATACTGTAAAGTAAATCAATTGAGGAGTTATCATCAGTAATGGTAAATTATCTGAGTAAGTAGGCATATTGTATATCAAGCAGTCTTGTTGAAAATAATAGTCCACGATCAGCTGCCACCACGATCAGGATCCACCATCACGATCTAATGCCAACATAATCCACAATCCATCGTCATGATCCACTGAAATTATCGGGATCCACCATCATGATCCACCATCAGCTGCCCCCTCGATCATGGTCCACCACCACATTCCACGATCAGCTGCCAACATGATCCAAGATCCTCCAATACGATCACAATCAGCCAAAACAATCATGATCCGCCAATGATCCACGATGTGGCTGCAGCTGCGGTCCTGCATCTGCAAAGCACAAGGACTCTGGGGATGAAGTCAAGTCAGTGATATGTATTGATGAGATATGAATGTGATAATGAGGAAGAAGAGGAAAGAGAAGCTGCATGTGTCCCCCAACATTCTAGACCTATAGCAGCATAACCAACAGCAGGTCTAAGACAAACCTGAACCTGCTATAACTATAGGCCATATTGTAAATAAAGGTTTTAAGCCTACTCTTAAACACACAGAGGGTTTCAGCCTCCCGAACTGAAACCAGGAGATGATTCCACAGGAGAGGAACTTGATAGCTAAAAGCTCTGGCTCCTATTCTACTTTTAGAGACTTAGGGACGACAAGTAAGCCTGAATTCTGGGAGCGCAGGGCTCTAGTGGGGTGATATGGTACTGTGAGCTCTGTAAGGTATGATGGTGCCATATTATTAAGGGCTTTGTAGGTGAGGAGGAGAATTTTAAATTATATTCTAGATTGAACAGGAAGTCAGTGTAGTGAAGCTAATAGAGGAGAAACGTGATCTCTTTTCCCGGTTCTTGTCAGGACACGTGCTGCAGCATTTTGGACAAGCTGCAGAGTCTTTAACGACTTACTGCTGGAGCCTGGTAATAAGGAATTACAATAATCAAGTCTGGATGTAACAAGGCGTGGACTAATTATGGTCTGATAGAATCAGATTATGTGGAAGTACTATTAATTGTTTGATTTTGACACCATATGATAGTACAAGGTCCGGTGTGTGGTTACAGCAATGAGTGGGTTGGTGTACACACTGACTGAAACCAATTGAGTCTTATATTGAAGTGAATGCAACACTAAGGCTATCATTATTATTATCAACATGTATATTAAAGTCACCGACAATAATAACTTCATCAGTTTTTAGGACTAGGCTTGATAAAAACTCAGTTCAAAATTCAGAATAAGCCCCAGGAGAATGGTAAACTACAGCAAACAGGATTGGCTGTTGTGATTTTTTGGGAGTGTCTGGCAGACTAAGAACAAGACTTTCAAATGAGTTATAGTTTCATTTATGTTTAGGAGTAATTGATAAACTGGAGTTAAAAATGACAGTGAATCAATATTATGATCGGAGACTAATTCATTAACTAAAACAGCCTTTGATGACAATGATCTTACGTTTAAGAGTCAACATTTAATTGTCTTGCTTTGTTGTGTTGTGTTGTGACAGAGGTTGTGTTAATTTTTAATTAGGCTTTCGTGTGGAATTCTACGTCTGTTTGTTTAAATAATTGAATGGGACGGGGGCAGACACAGTCTCTAGGGGGTTGTGGTTGTGTGACTGATCTAAAAGCAGTGCAGAGAAGTGTGTAAGACTGCAGCTCTGCGTCCTGGTCCCCACTCTGGGATGTCATTTTGGGTTATAGGAGTTATATTCCTAGATAAGAGAGCTGCTACATCCCATGATAGAAGCTGTCTCTCCTCAAAAGACCAGGTTTCCTCTAGAAAGTTTTCCAATGGTCTACAAAGCCCACACCGTTTGCAGGACACCACCTCGACAGCCAGCGGTTAAATGACAACATGCGGCGAAACATGTCATCACCGGTCGTATTATCTTTAGTATAATGTAAGATTTATGTTAAAAGAGGAATTAAATATGCAGCAGAGGAAGGCTTGGTAATGCTTCAGCTCTGTAATGTATTGTCCTGCTTGCCTTGAGCTTTTTTTTGTATAAACAGAGCGGACAAAGATTATGAGGATAGATGTGTTTATATGAGTGTTTGTTAGAGTGCTGCTCTGTCCAGACAGTCAGATGCAGTTCATGTAAACTGTGGCACAGAGTTTGTATATGTAACTGTATATAATATTTCCAGTCCTGAGTCTGACCAGTGGCTGGTTTAAAGAGCTGCGAGCTTGGGTTGGTAGCAGGATTTGTCTGTGGTGAGTTTCATTCTCAATGCTGATTGGCTTCTGAAACGTCGCGTCACAAGAGTTTTCTTCTCGCGTGTAAATATGTCAACTCAAGCAACTGAAGTGAATGACGCGGATTAGGCATCTATTGTGTTGCCTGGTGCAAGTGAAGCAAAATGTGAATTTATACGTGTCTTTGCATTGACTTTGTATATAATCTCATTGTGAATAAAATGTGCTTATGTCATGTCATCCATCTTTATTTGCGGTCTATGATGTTGCTCTAGCGCTCAGCTGTTACTGATGTTAGCATTGCCACAGCTTCCCTGCTACCCTGATTATGCATCTTGTAAATGATCGTTCACATGCACCGTTTAATATAACGTAATGGGTAAATTAAATAGTTAAACAGTGTCATCCTTCTGTAGTTTGTCCACCAGAGAATAGAGACAGTCATGATAAACGACAGAAATAAAATGTTTATTATACTGTAACTCGTCTAAATAATCTTGCCCATCATATCATTATAGAACCTGTATTAGGCTTACGATTAGAAGAAATTGTTTTGTAACTAAAAAAGGAGGTGTCCTTCAGAATCATGGGAGAAAATGTCATCATTCTGATTCAACAAAGAAAAATCTTTCTCAATTAAATTTATGCCGCTTTAATGTGAGCTTTAAACGAGTAACAAGAAACTGCAGTGCAAAAATGCCAGACTAGGTTAAATTAAAAAACTGTCACCACTGCATATTTTAGTAAAATATTATTTAGATAATAAGTTCAAATATAGCATTTTTTAAGGCTATAGTGTCACATGTCTTGACTTATGGCGGCACATGAACTAAAGCTATGATTTGGAGATTTTGTTTCTTTTTGCCATTCTCACGTCCTCAGTCTCTTCTTTGCCTGCTCCTCTGTGTGTCCTGGTGTGGAGATGTATCACTGTCTATCAGCCCTGTGCCCTCTCCTCACCCCAACACCCCCCCGTGTGCCCTGTGTGCTCTGAGCGTGTTTGATCAGCGTTACTCCCGCGCCGTCCGTCTCTGCCAGAAACACTGAAAAGTGATGTTCTGTGTGCTCACTTGTCTTTCATTTGATGCGTCTGTGTGTGTTTAAAAGGAGACAAACACGGCATCATAGAAAACCCCACTTGTCTTTGGCAAAATGCTGTAAACCCGCAGTGACATCTCGCCAGCCAAAGGCTACACACGCGCGCATGCACGTGCACACACACAGCTGGCACAACACACATTTGGCTGACTCTCGTCTCTCATCTCGACGTCTGAGACTTCCACTGAGAGCGACTGTTTGTCTCTGCTGAGATTACTTGGATTGATCAGCGCTGACTCATCTAACATCTCCAAGTCTCTCTGTGAATTTACCTCTGACATGTTTTCCCTCTCTTTACTTCTTATTGGCTGACACGTCTCTACCTGCTGTTGCTTTCTGTTTGATTCTTCAGTGGGAGTTAGGAAAATATTAACCTACAAGCCTGGATGAGGAAAGTAAAGATACCGCTTCCAGAATGCAGGTGAGAGGTTTTAGGACAGGAATGGATTAAATGTGCATTTTAAGCTCATGTGAATCTCTGTGCAAATATGTGTTAAAATGATTCCGCAGGATGAGTTCTGTCTGCGGAGTAGAGATCTGGCTGAAGTCATAATTTAAACGGTACAACATATAGATTAGTGGTGATAAATGACAATTCCACTCAAATTATGAGAGTATGTACTATATACTGAAAATAAAGATGGACAACACTTCTGCACCACTATCTAAAAATGAAGCCAAAGATGAACGCTGCTATCTAGTGCGTTTGGAGCCAGAATCTGCATAGTAGCGATCAGGGGATGCAGCCGCAGTACTGAGGTCTCTCTAAAGCTGATCCTCCGTATTTTCCCCAGAGGAGGTGCATGTGTGAACGCAGATGTCTGAGTGAGGGGCTCAGCAGTTTCTGCTGACTCTCCCCCCCTGGCCTCCCTCTTCACTTTGAAGTGCGAGGGAGCGGCGACTGTGGAGTATGTGAACTTACTGAACGTGTTCACCCCCAGTCAAAGCTGTGTCACTTTTTCATATTGCAGGACAGATTCCATCAGGCATTGTAAACTGCACCATTACTCTACTTCTCCAGAGAGTGACGTCCTGTGTGTGGCTGGCTGACCCAAAGCTCAACTGAACTAATTAATGACTGGATAGTTTCAGCAAGTGACACATTTCTGTTCATTCACCTAAATGATTTGTTTTACTGAAAGAAACGTAGTTCATACTGAAACACCAAACTAAAAAGTGTCATTAGCCTGCAATCACACAAGCAATATTAAAGTGCATGTTGAGCTTCAGGGTCACTGTGGTCTGATACAGTGCAAAGCTTCTCCCTCTCATTTGATTAAGTTGTATTAAGTCACTCTCTCCCTGTGCATCAGTCGTACCTGGTTTGTTCCCACTGTTCCTCTGTCTCCACACCCACCAGTAATAGTGAATCCATGGCTTCAGTCCTCTGCCAGCTGCTGTGTCATGCCATCCATGCTGTAATGATCCAGACTCTTCTCTTGTTATCCCGCCCTCCCTGTGTTGTGAACCTTGCATGACTTTTTGAACTGCTACTCTTGGACTCGGCCATCTCAGACTTCCTGCCGCTCGCTGAACTTTGCTTTTACCTTAACGGCTCTGTCTGCAGGTCCCTGCTCACCGTGTTTCACAGAGCCATCACTGGTTTAATGATGTAAGTACAGGGTCAAAAGTGCATGCTGCCGGTGTATTTCAGGCGTCTCACAATTAATAATGGGTGTTATGGGTGTGTTACATGAAATAAACCAATTCGAGTGCCATCTCCCATTACCTTCTCTGCAGAATAAATGGATCTGCTTATATGTGTGTGTCTGTGTAACAAGTGTGTTGTTCTCTCACTTATGTTGCTCCATATTACCATCTTAATAATGCGTCATTGAAATAACACTGAACCTCCCTTTGACTTCTAACCAGGTTGTTGTTGATCAATTGCCCACTCGCTATCTCCTGCCTCAGGATACCAATGTACTAACCACACCTCATTTTCAGACCGACCTGGACATGGGCACTCAGATGGGTACATTGTGATTTGTTTGTTAGCCTGTTCCGGACAATGGCTGAAGATCTAAGTGATGGGAGCGATATTAAAGCAGCTTACAGCAGCGTTTCATTGATGAACCCGATGATGAAGATAAGAATGAGGAACCTGTTGATGTTCCTGCTGACCAAGACTCATTTGGAAGAGACATGTTTGAGGAGGAAGAGGGGGTTTCTGTTACAGAAACAACAATAATTTACAAAGAAAGCCAAATGTTTTTCATGTCATGTTTCTATCTGCTTTAAAGACGGAGAAATACAAGTTTTTGCAGACAGCAATTCGGTCAGATCTTAAGAAAACCCTCAGGTTTCAGGAGGAGGTTTTTTAACAATACTTGTTCTTATAGGTTTTAGAACATGGTTTTATTCGGCCTGTTAAGTCTTAATGGGAAAATCCAAATGTGGGCGCTGGATGGTGAACTGATTTATTCTCAAAATAGTCAAAACTGTTTATTCAAGAGTTTCAAGATCCAAGGGATCTTTATTGTCACTGTACTGGTGCAAATGCATTTTGTGCGGAGCGAGCCTGTAGATGCCCAATTGGTAACACACACAAATTAAGACTATAGCATAAGAAAAAAGTGAGTTATTAAGATGGCTACAATTAATGTCTTAGTCTCATCTCATTGATCACACTGTAAGACACAGGATTATCTGCTTGTTAAATGAGTTTTGTAGAGCAATGCAGACACCACAGTGCACAAACTCCCCTCATTATACTGCAACTATTTAATGTAGCTACACAAAAGGTTATTACTTTTTCTTTTAACACTTTCTCATTTTTGTAGCAGGTCATCCACTTTCATTTTCTTATTTCTATTCATGTCGACTAAATGAGAAGAGGTTGTGTCCATCAGAACAACAAGTGAAAAGACTCTTTGAAAAGGTAGCACTAATGCATGTTCTCCAAAATGAATGAATTAATATACCAGTAAACAACGAGACTGGACGTCTCTTTGTTCAGCCCCCTGACCCCAGGGCTGTTGTTGTCCCTGTCAAATTTAATTATAACTAATTTAACCTTACATCTGCATCAAGCCAGGTATCATCAGTTGCAACATTTTGTCAAACACAGCAACAGAGACTGAAAATCTACAAAATCCTCATGAGAAAGCTGTTCAGAAAAGATATTCAGACTGCAGCTGTGGAAAAAAACTGCATATTGTGTGAGTTCGAGCCCAAATGAAGTTCACGCTTCACAGAAGCAGAATCTGTTTGCACCAGTCAGGTTAAAATATGTATATAATATAATATACTCCTCATAGGCGCCCCAGACTCTAATAATCTAGTTTCTCAGTCAATGTTTAGTTACAACTCTCAGCTCATGCAGGGTGGAAATCAATGGATTGACATTGATTGTTGACTGAATATTGAATTTCAAATGACAGAAGGAGCAGAGTGCAGGGAGGACTGTAGAGGGAACACTGACATGTCAGGTGTGTGTGACAAAGGCAAATGGTTCACATGGCTCAAAAGTGAAGTAGGACAGTCGCTCAGCACAATAAGGCCGGAGATATACTTGCAGTTAACTATGCGTACGTGTGCGCATGATGGCTGCCTCGGGTAACCTGCATCCACTTGGAGCGTTGGTTGCGCACGTCCTCAGAAATTAACGCTACGCGTACGCCAGATGCACTTGACCGAGAGGGGCAGTGTAGCGGTGCTATTAGGGAATGTGACAGGGTCAGGGGTCAATAGGCACAAAAGCAGCGACAACAATGGTGGAAAGTTTTGAAGACAAGCTTATTGAGCAAGTCCGCAATTACCTGCATCTGTACGATGTGTCATTGCCCACTGCACAGTGACAAATATGCTTTTCAAAATAGCTGGCGACAGACCAGTTCCATTTTAAAAGTCGACTTGGAAACCTGCAAAAATAAATGGAAAAAAGTCTGAGACCGGAACAGACTCGCCATTGTCACGCCGTGCTTGATTTAAGGGCCTTACTCTTTTTCTGCAGTGATCTCAGAATGAACAAAATAGTAACCTCCTCGAGTGTCGCCATGTTTATTGTTTACATCATGCAAATCCGGAAGTTCTATACGGTCTGATTTCTCCGGTGTGCCTTCTAGTGGTATACTCCGGAAACACGCGTAGTACATCGTCAAGTATGTGAACAGCTACGTTCACGATGCAGCCGGTTGTCTACGCGAATGCGTGTTTAACCAGCAAGTATATCTCCGGCCTAAGGCTTCAGGCCCCAGGAGTTCAGGATGGGACAGTGCAATGAAGAATCTCCTGGTACTGGCTGATACCACAACCAGGTAACGTATATGAGATGTGGTGTGTTTTTAGTGCAGGATGTGTTTCAGACTCTACCCAATTGAAATCAAGCTGTTTCTTGTCTCCACCCCCATCCCCTGCACCACAGCAGGAAGCAGGTGTACACCTACACTGAAAACAGAGGTACTGAAATGTCTGAACACAAAAGTCACAGAACTCAAATGACTTGGGCAGACTTTTGTTCTGAACTTTGAAAATTAAACTCCTCCAACAAACCAGAGAAATTATTTTCTGGAGCAGATTAGAAAACACACTGTTTTCTAATCTTTGGATTTATTATATTTAAAGCAGTGGCGTGTGGATACTAATAACTATAATAATAATCTTACAGTTGCTGTCTAATTAGTAATGCATCATGCAGCCTTCTGCTGATTCCCTCCACTGGCCTGTCAGCTCTTCTGAAATCTGTCTATCCACAATCTCTTTTACATAGTGAATCTTTGTTATGTTCTCCAGGCTTCACATGTACAGGTTCTGCAATTTTTGAACACGGCTTCATTTCCAGTCTATTCATGTTTAATATTTTGTCTTGACTAATCTTTAGAGCATCCAGGAAGTCAATTACTGAGGCTGTGTACTAGCTGCTCTTGTTTACAGTAATTTGTAGTGATGACTGTCGGTGGGTTAGGGAGGAAAAGCAGAGATTAGCCTCATTTCCTTTCTCTGCTATATTTGGTCTCACTCTGTGGTTTGCAGATTAAGAGTAATTTGCTAATATTGTATTGTTTGCGTATGTAAGTCGATGAACTAAACCATAGAGGCCACCACAGGGTGTTTTTCCTGAATGAGGCTTACTAGCACATGGCAGAGCCACTTTTTCATCTTATTCTATAAATTGGACGGATATTAATAAACGTGTGAACTGTGACTAAAGGAAATACATTTTAATATTTGGGTGATACATATGATGCACAAAGTTTAAACCTGCTACAAACAAATGGAGAAGAGATGCTGTGTCCTTTCAGAGTAGAAATACTCACTGCTCTTTGCACTTGTATCTTATGTGCGACCATGGTTTTAAAAAAAATTTAAGCTAAATAAACCAAATACATCTGATGATGGTATGGTGATCCCACCTTCTTAAAACCAGGGAGAAGATCACACATGGTGTCATATAAAATGAACCCAAATGCTCTAATGTAAATGTGTGTCTTTTGAAGTTATTGAACGTTCAATTGAGGCCTTAGCGCTCTCCAAAGTTTCTGTATTGATTGGTTTAGAATCCACACCAAACACATCAGTCTTATTCCCTTTTGATAAGTTGTACAATATGCATTCAATTTAACTCCATAAGCAGCAGCACATGCAGAGTTAACAGACTGCACTCCAGGAGGAGAGGTAGTGACATTTTGATGATAAAAAGTATCATAACGAATGGATGATTTGATCACTTCAGTAATGAATGAAACTACAGAAGCTCCTGCAAATTTATGTCCGAACTCAACAGGATTTAATGGCTCATTCATTTATTATTATTGTTCATTTCCTTCTGTTCCTGTGGTTTGTCTCATGTCACTGCTCCGTCATTTTTATATTTTCCTCCCTCCCTCCTGTCTTCCTACCTTCCCCTCATTTACAAGGGCTCTCAGTTCTCCATCTTTTCTCTTTTTTTCATATCCCAGCGTTTTCGCTGTCGGAGACAGATGGTTGGTCCATCATGGCCGGACAACTAATTTCCTCTGATATTTACTAGTGACACACACACACACACACACACACACACACACACACACACACACACACACACACACACACACACACACACACACACACACACACACACACACACACACACACACACACACACACACACACACACACACACACACACACACCTAATAACAGAATGTGTCAAACACTGACTCCTCTCTTCCTGCTCCCACCACTAACAGACACACTCACAGAAGGGTGACGCACTGTTTTCATCATTTTCTCTAACAGCAGCACCACACACTTTATGAGCTGTCGTGTCTCTGACATGACAGAAATGACTGATGGAAAACATATTAATGTGTATTTCTAAAAAAGTGTGAAGAATCCAACATTAGTGCTGTATGTAGATTCCCCCTAAGGCAGCTATGAGAGCTTCACATTGACAACAAAATGTTATTGTCAAGATGAAGCGCTGTGAGCAAATACACTCATTGAGACCTGCTGTGTGTTTGTTAATGAGGCTTCATGCCACTGTGATGTGTGTCTACTATCAGCAGGTGTCTTTACAGCCTCTGAGTGTTGAGTCTCACAAAGCAGGAACAATAGTGCAGTCGGAGGAGGTGATGGAACATGTACAAATCTCATAATCTCAATTTAACAATGAAGGAGATTTCTCCTGCAAAGAAAACACACATGTATTGAATCTGTTGCTGAATAAAAACAGACAGGCCTGACAAATATAGACACACTTCTATATACAGACAGCCACACCTACATGTACACACTCACGTTAACAGTTACAGGCATTTTAGTAAACAATGCCTCTCATAATTCTTTCTGTAATATTCAGTCATATATGACAAAGAACAGCAGCAAATATTTACATCACAGAACATGTGACTCTTTGGCAATGTTCCTTGAGAATGAATGAAACCTTTAAAGTGTTAATTCAGCACTAATTGTCTCACAAGTCCTTTAGAAGGCAGTGCTGGGGGAGCCGTAGCTAGAAATGTATGAAATATACGACCTGGGGGCTGTCTCGGCTAACAGTTCTGACAGTGTTTGTGAGAGAGACAGCCGAGGGGCAGGAGGGGAGGGGGACGTCTCTGAATGGTAGACAACGTGGTGGTTTAGGGCTTCGGTTTCATCATGGATTTGATAATGACCGCATCTTTCCAGTTTCAAACTCACGAGTGGTCACTGGTGGTGGGAGGCAGCCCATTGATGAGAGGGTGTTGACTTTTTAAATATATATAAATGTCATGACATAGATTTTTTTCCAGTCAGTTGGCTCTATGTAAACATTGGCCCTGAAAGATGTAAGACTGTTTGAAATGCTGGGTGAGGAATGTTCAACCAATAAATGTAGATTTTGTATAAATTGAGATGTGATTTTAAAAGCAGCTTTGAACAGTCATATAATTTAGTTTACAGCTCAAAGAACACGCTTAAGGTTGCAGTTTCTCTGAAATGGATTGAAGTAGTTGCTAAGCAATAAAAAAGTACCCTCTGTCCATGGACTTATGTCCATCATTCAGTCTGGGACAGATTAGCTGGATATATACAGTGCTGAATTAGACATGACTAATTCAGTGCTGAGATAACCGCAACAAAACAAATAAATCATCGTACTTTTTCGGACAGAATAAATGTGTTTTTAAACTCACTTTATCAACTTAGGGAGAACAAAATATCTTTGTTGTGACGTCCGCACAGGAGGTTTGTGCGATATCAGCAGTAACTTTATGCATCATTATCTTGACAAAACAGAAAATGCCACAGAAAGGCTGCAGTGTGCAATTTTAACTTCTAAATGAATTGTTGTGCTCCTTGAGAGGAGGAGGTGTGTTAGTATATTATAGATGTGACACTTTTTCCATTATCTGAATTTAGAAATCTGTTTATAAAAAGAAGAAAAGAGAATTTAATTAGAATTCAGTGTCAAACTTCTAACTTTTCCCCAAACTCACACTTGCGACCCCACACACACACACAGCCTGAGAACCTTTCATGTCTGTGCTGCCTTTTTTAAACTCATGTCATTTCTGTCGGAAGCCATGAATTCAATATAAAAGCTCATATCAAATGCTTTTGCTTTTCATTTTTGTTAAGTTTCAGCATTTTTTTCACTCTATGTTCCATAAACAAAAGCTACACATTTCTGTGTGTATAGCTGCAACCATGTCTCCTAGAAATGATGTCTCTACAGCTCAACTGCAACACAAATAGTAATTTAAAGAAATATTGTATTATTACATTACATTTAATTTAGCTGACGCTTTAAAGTCCGCACCAGGGAAAATCTATTTTTTAAGCATGTTTACTTTTCCCCCCTTGTGATTTTATATGATAAAATATATATTTTGAGCAAAATAAGCCACCACATTATAGACAGACAGCCAGGGTTTGTGATGTCACAAACCAAATAAACCAATCCTGTCAATTTGTGGGTGGGGCTCAGTAGCTGGAGAAGGCTCCTGGGCTGCAGGTGAGCTGTGAGGGTGTCGAGAGGGGGAGCAGGGGCGGGGGTCATATTAACATTTTCATATCCAAGTCATGATGTAAGTTAAGAAGAGCTTCGAGAGTCGAAACACTCCCAGCAAAAGTTTTGATAATGCTCCACAATCAAACTTTCTTTTCACTACACAGTGCAGCAAACCAGATATTTTGGTAAAAACAAAATCTGTGAACGTTTGACTGATATGTTAAGTATCAATATATTTCCGACTTCACAAAAATATGGTGTTGCCGTTTACTTGTATAGAAACAAAATTTGGCCGCTGATATCATTTTTGTAAGGATATCTTTCATAATGATTCTTCCTGACTGATGGGTTAGGATGTTAATCACTCAATTCGTTGGCTTTCTTTGACTACCTTGCAGCCAGAATTTGGCATGTGCCATTTGGGCTGCCAATCACAGTGAAAGCTGTCAGTCAATTTGCAGCTGACACATGTATGACAAGTGAAATCAGTGGTGTGGACAGGAGAAGGCTGAACCGGCTGAAGAAGGCATGTGAAGGCTGGATACAGCCTGGAGGAAGTCTGTCAGCACAGTCACTTTATCTTAGATCTAACGCAACTCTTCCTACTAACTGTGTGTGTGTGTGTGAGAGAGAGAGACAAGAAATCTGATTGAAGAAACACAGTACGATAGTGTTCTTCACCTAAATGACAAATAGTTTACGGACACATTTAACACACACACACACACACACACACACACACACACACACACACACACACACACACACACACACACACACACACACACACACACACACACACACACACACACACACACACACACACACACACACAGTCAGGACGTTCTGAGGTGATCTATAGGTACATTGTCTCTCTACTCCTGAAGGTACAGCCTCTAACAGCTCTGGTAACCAATCAGGATGTAGGAGAGAAACTCAACAGATTTGAAATCTGGTTTCAGCTGCCGTTAATGTCTGAGCCCTGACACTAATAATAACAGTACCTACGGGATTCAGGTGTTGATCGTTGAATGTCTGCAAATACTCAATATCTTTAACTGTTTAACCGAAAGAAGAAACAACATTTGTAACAGTGTAAGCTGGTTAATACGGGGCGCTGGGGCCGCTCCGTCCAACATCCTGAGACAAAAAAGCCTACATAAAAATGTTTTACATAATTTAATTAGATAATAATAGTTTCCTCATACAATGCTCCTGGAGTTTAAGCACCTGTGAGCATTCAATATAAGAGGTTTTAAAATTGTATTTGGTTAATTTCTGTCTAAATACATATACTTCCTGGTGCGGGGGGTGCCGGCCAAGTGGATATGAATGTGGATCCTGAAAGTTTTGTTAACCACTGGACCTGAGGCTGCTCGCAGCTCTCTGCGCCCTGGACACTGTTTTGGAACATTTCATTACTAAAATCAATGCAGATCAGTTTTGGAATGTGCATCTGTAAAGGCGTCATAGACACACATCAAACACATCAAACTCTCAATAAACTGCAGTGCAAAACAACACCACCATTTACTTTGGTCTGAAAAAATACCATCACACTGAATCAACATCCATCCGATACACCGTCAGCATAACATCAGCATTACAAGCTGTTGTATTGGATTATGTTCTATTGCACAGGTCCTTAACAAAACAGATTTTCAGCGTAGAGTTTTTGCATGATATCTTTATTTTTCAATTTTTTCAGCAACAGATTAGTTCTCTGATAGCTTCCTGATAAAGATCATTTAAAGAAAAGACTCACTTTAAACTTATGTGCAGTTGGGAAAGATGATTATACAATTGCATCTTTATAATATACTTTATTTGTTCAGATTAAAGATTTGTTCATAGATATACTCAACACATTCTTATAAAAATAAAGATACATAAAATATGAATCAATTTGTTGTAGGCAAATGGAACATCACATCTGAGACATACCAAGTCACTCAATGTACAGTATAGGGGCTTAAGGTTGGCTGGAATATCAAACCACACCAAACACGCAGCTGTATGCAGGATGCATAGCAATGAGGTAATGTATTGTAAATCTCATTCTGATCGCCCTTAGCCTGACTATTAGCCTAGCGTGTAGCTCGGCTCGCTTCCCCCGCTCCTGTTGCCTCTCCCTTCACCTAACCATAGGCTTTTCCAGCCTGACTGTCGTAAACAGTTGGTCTGACTTTGCAGGTAATCATTCCCGGTGGCAGACATTGAGGATAGTTTATAGAAAAAGCCAATTTTCTCCCTGATTGCCATTTGCTGTTGTAGCAATATTGAAATAAGACCTTTTCATAACCAGTTAAAAACTCCTTGTAGGGGCTTTAAGTTTGTGTGGCACCTACATGAGCTGGGCAGTTGGTGTATAGTGGGGTTACCAAACCTTTTTCACTGCATGCTGCGGTTGGATACTGCAATTAGTAAAGTCAAAACACTGGATTTGTTATTGAGTTAGAGTAGAGCTAAGAGGAAGAGCAGAGGTGGTGATAATTGTTGTGGTTTTGTCACCATTAAAGACGTTTTATTCATTACACAGTCATATGATTGAAGTTGAAGTTTGTCAGGGGAGGCTGTAGCTCAGGGGGTAAAGCAGGTCGCCCTCTAACCTGAAGGTCGTTGGTTCAATCCCAGTTTTTTCTTTGGCAAGGTTACCCCAGATTGAATTACCTCAAATAACATCTGTAAAATAAAAAGTGGTGCACATAGATGCACTGTGAATGAATGTGGGTGAATGGGTGAATGGCAAAAACAGTACTGTAAAGCGATTTGAGGACATCATCACTAGAAGAGCAATATATAAATATAGATCATTTACCATTCATGTAAAACTATTAATTGCTTTAATCGTAGCGTTTCAAACATTATTTGTTTACAGAAAAACAAATCTTGCAAATAGTAGATGAATATTCTTGGCAGATTTTGATTTCCTAACAGAAATATTATCGAAAGCAGCATCTTTCCTTGACTATTAGCACCAGTTGTTAACACTTCAGATATAATAAACTGAGCATCACTGATGCTCAACAACATCACGTGTGTTCAATCTACTCTCTCACTACATTACAAGAGCATTAACGCTTAATGTATTTGCTGAAAAGTTGACAGGCACAGTCCCAGAAGTTCTTCATTTTCAATAAGGTACAAAATATTAGACATCCTGTCAACACATCACGTAACATCTCTTGTTTAATACATAAAAAAAGCCAAAGCCAGGTTATGGCTTTACAGGGGTTATATGTTATACTACTTTTGGTAAGGTCAACTTGTTGCCCGGCAACCTCACTGCAACAACTTGAGGAAGTCACACGAGAAAAAGGGATTTTCTCGTGTGACTTCCTAATCAGGATATACATCTAATTATCTTGTTTTATGTGTGTTCTGCTCCAGATAGCTCAATCAGGGAGCTGTGAAATAATCATTCGTCACATTCCTTACGTTTACAGAACTTGAAACCTTGATCTCGGCGATAAAACATTAGCTATTAGCCAATAGACAGCTAATGAGGAAAATTGCAGTATGAATATGGGGAATGGTGCTTTATTTATCTGAATAGGTAAACCTTTTGTGTGCGCTGTTCTTACAATATTGTATCACAAAACATACCTAGTGAATGATTTTTTCTGTTTGGAAAATATTTAGATATGTAATGGTGAGATGTGAGGCAAGGTTTTGAAGATGTTCCACCTTGACGGAGGCTCTGTATTCTAAAGAGTGTTAACATTTTCTCTGTATGCCAGTTGTACAAGAACGTGGAAGAAAAGCATATGAAGGCTTTTGTCAAGAGTACACACACACACACACACACACACACACACACACACACACACACACACACACACACACACACACACACACACACACACACACACACACACACACACACACACACACACACACACACACACACACACAGAGAGAGAGGCCATTGTGTCTTCAATGGACCATCAATCCACTCACAGCGGCGCTGAGCGGGAGATGGCGTGTGGGGATAGACGCAGCGGCGGCGAGACAAGCTGATTGACCAGATACCCGGATCCATCAGGTAGAAATCATCCGGAGCTCTGTTCTAAAGCATTTCTCATCCCTCTTTTTAACTCTTTTCTTTCATCTCATCCATTTTATCTCTAATCCTCCCTTGTGTCTTCGCCTGTCGCCACTTGTCTTTCTGCTCATTCCACCTTACACCTCACCTCTTTCTTTTCTCCTTTGACCCACCACTTTGGCATCTCACATCCTTTCTCCCGTCCTGTTTTATGCTCCACTGTTCCTGCACCTCTATTTCTCTTTCCATTCCTCTCCTCTCCTTCTGTTATTGTCTTTCAGCAAAGTATCTCTGTCGGCCGTGGAGCATGGTTCACTGTTCTCATCTGTCACTTCTTTTTTTTTCCTTGTCATTTTCTCGTATGTCTTTTTCTTCCTTGTTTCTACCGTTCTCTTCTCCTCTATTTATTACTCTTTGGTCGTCTCTTCCACTTTTCATCCCTACACATCCCTTTTTATCATTCATGCTGACTCTCAAATTCACTTTTTCAGGCTTCTCTTCCATTGTCTGCTTTTGTTGTGACTTCCTTCAAGTCCTATTTATGTTCATCTTTTTTTGTATTTATCTCTTTGCCATAAAAAATATGACCAAAGTTTTACTTTGAACATAATAGGAAACTTATCATAGAAGAGTCAGTCTTTCCTCCTTTCTGTATTGTCAGCACTTTCAGCAGGATAAAGCAAAAATGACTTTAAGATCATATAGACAACACTGAGGATACATTTACACATAACAAATGAAATGTATGAATAATGCTGTTCCATTTGGGAAACCTATTACAAACAAACACCTGGAGCACAGATAGTTCACCTGACAAACACACCTTAAATACTGGTTCATGAAGTATACATACATTTAAATGATGTAGGTTTGTGCTGACATACCGACACACACAAAATCAGACAAACTCAGGCTGGGTTAAAACAAGATAATTAGATATTCACAAACACAAATGCGTTACGTGAATATTTGCACATAGAGCAGGTAAGTGACGTCCAGGCACAGGAGACACATTCAGGACGGGAATCACGAGGAGGTGGAGTTTGTTTCTACTTAAACAAACTGTGGTGCAATTACATAAGAGAGACGATATGCACTCCTGATGAATAATTTTCAGTTTCCGTGCACCTTTTTTAGCTCCCATGGGAATTCCCTCCGATTTGTTTTATATATTCATCCTAAAGCCAACAGTGAGAATTTTCGCTCACATGATCAACATATCAATTAGGTTGCCTGTAAGATCATTGGTGTAAGTTAACTGACCTGTCTCTCACCCTTGGTAAGAGAGCTACAGCTCAGGCTGAAGACATCTTACAATGTCCTCGACATCCTCTGGTGGAGGATATAGATGACCAAAGTCTAAGTCCAACAGGTTGAACAATTCTTCCATATCTCAGGCCATCAAACTATTGTAATGATGACCTATTTAATAAGACATTTCCAGTTCACTCCTGATGACTGATGAGGGTCTTATTTTTGGTTTTATTGATGGTTTTACAAGCTCTCAGTTTTCTGTTATTTGATGTATTAATGTATTGATGTATTTTAATCTTTTTCTTTCTTTCCCGAGTCTGTGTGCCTATGTTTCCTGTGAGTTTTTGTTTTGCAAAACAAATTTCCCCTCAGGGACAATAAATCTGAAGTTGAAGGACACAATTTAATGTAAGGTGTGAACAGAGGAACTTAACGCTGTCCTTTTGTTATCGGATCTCTGAGGACAGATGTGATGGAAATACAAGAGGCTGGAAACACCAAAGTTATCCACGTGTATTTTAATAGGGGCTTTCTGCAGAAAGGATCAACACAGAGAGTCACAAGGATCTCAGAGTGAAGATGCAGGACACTCAAATGCAAGCATCTTATATAGGAGGACTAAGGCTATCTCTCAGAACCAGTTAAGACTGGTTCTGTAGGTGCAGGAGAGAGAGGAATCTAAACACAAACACTGATTTACATGCGTTTCCTAAGGAGATTAGCAGACATACATTTCGTTCTTTGGAGGGTAAATAAGTGGCAAAAGGGTCTGGCAGTTTTCAGGTCATACACAGTTCAGACCATAAAACAGCTCAGGTCATAAAGCATTTGAACAGTTTGTTTATATATGTAGATACAGGTCATAAAAGTCTTTAGACAAGGCTGCAAAAACTTACTTCTAATTCCAAAATAGTTTGTCAACCATACTTAGTTAATTTTTTCTACTACACAGATGTTAATTGCAGGTCCAAACATGGCTGTAAACACAGGTAGTTGTAAGTATTTCAACAAATGCTTTTCCTCTATCCTGCAGATGTGTTTACAGTCATATTTAACTGTGATTCTTTTTAACTGTATTGAATCATTCGTAACGTGCAGCTGAGATAAAGTCACTTTGTGTGAACCTCCTAACTTGTCTGAGTACCACCACCTTGCAGATGTTCCGCTGTGTTTATTTCAAGCACCACTTCACAAAATGTCTATCCAGTTGACATGAAAATTTATCTCACCAGCCAGAGCAACGCTTGATATTATTGCTACTGTCACAACACCCTGAGGAGAAAGGTATGTGCTTCTGCCTTCCACCTCTGTAGTTGGGTAATTCCTAATAGTGTAAAAAATACCTTGAAAACAGGTTGCAGTTTGAGGGGCCGCTTCAACCCTCGGGCACTTTGCATCTAAAAATAGGACAATTTAACATTTTCGAGTTCATCTCTCCTGACCTCTAGTGCTGACGTGTGCTCTATCATGTTTAATTCATGAGGCACTATTGGAAATATCAGTGTGCCTGCTAGTGTTTCAATTATTAACAGTCGACGATGTCAGTGTGGCTCCCTCCATTTAGATTGAGATTCTTGACACCATTTTTATTTTTGTTTTTTACTTAAAATATGAAGCATTTCACCATCCATAAGGCCTTTCACCAGGTTATAATAAGGTAGTGTAACTGAACACCATCAAAGTAAAGCACACAACGGAGGCCTCTCAAACAACATGACTACTCCAGGATCTGGCTGAAGAGGAATGAAAGAATGGCTACCATTCACATTCTAATCAATTTGGTACCAGTTCCGATTCCTGGAGTTCAGTAACAGTGACCAACGGTACTTTTTTCCACTGCTTTGATCTCTTTGTAATACCAGAAAATGCAATCTCACCTCGCTGTAATGTACTGAGAGGTGTAGGACTCAAATGCTCGACTCGGAGACAGAGATGATCGAGAATAACTTTTACTGTATGGTTACGGTACACGGAGTGGCAGTCCAGTAACAAACACAATATACCGATAAGTGTCGGGCAGCAGCAGAAGTCGAAGGAGATCCAGTCCAGGTTCGATACACAGGTGAGGCAGTCCAATAACAAACACACAATTTCGAAGAGGGTCAGGCGGTAGCAGGGTTCGGTAAAGATCCAGTCCAGGTTCGGTACACGGGTAGACAACAGTTTAACAGGCAGAGGTACCGACAGGGAGGAAGCAAAAGCGGAGTCGATTACACAGAATCACTAGAGACTTAATAAACATGGAAAATCGCTGGGACGCTTGAAACAGCGGAAACAAAGACGAACTGGCAACACGACACAGGAACACACAGACTAAATACACTAGGTGATGAGGAACAGGTGCAAACAATCGGGGAGGAGCAGACAATCAACAAGGTGGAGCACACACACAAGGCAGGGAGTGAGGAGTCTGAAACGAGAGGAGAGATGAGTAACCAATCACAACCCAGAACAGAAGAATAAATGATAAACATCAGGCCAACTTAACTAGTATGCAGGGCTGGATGTAACACTCGCGGAGTAAAATGTATGTTGAAAGATCTGCCACTAAACTGAAAGAAGAAGAAAATGCTAACCAAAGTCCAAGCAAAACAACAATGAACAAGAACGTGTTTTTCAACCATAATTTATCCAACTGGCAAATAACTTGAAGTCAATGTCGATGCTTCACGTAAAGTTTTGTTCCTGGGAGGGTTCATTGTCTTCAGTGTGGCAGGCGTGCTGCTTATTTTAGCTGCAGCTGCTGCAGGGGACCTAGCTTTCAGGCTATCAAATACTATTCAATGTTCAGCTTTTAGGTATAATTTGTGTTTGATCATCAGGTTACTTTGCATGACAAACACTGCAGACAGCATTGTCTCACATGAGACAGCTTTTGCCTTGCCATTGCCTCTAATATCTGACAGGTAACCCTATGCACACCTTCCCTGAGATGCTGCCTTGCTTGCTAAGTAGATACACCAGTATAAATGTACAGGCCACAGTTTCAGAGATTGCTCTCCTACTGATTAATTTAATGTGAATCAGTTCTCATATTCATTCTATAATTAATTATTAAATATTCATTTTATTATGAATATGGGGCAAAAAAATGATATATATACCAAAATGTTTATATATATATATATATATATATATATTATTACTTCAAATTATTTACATTACATTACATATCATTGAGCCGACGCTTTTATCCAAAGCCACTTTCAACCATGAGGGTACAAACCCAGAACAGCAAGAATCATGTATGTACATAAACTTCAAAAAAGCCAAACCACAAGTGCCACATGTAAGTGCCATATATAAGGGCATAACTAAACTTGTTTATTTTTTTAAATATAAACAGAGAGTTGACGATGGTTATTAGACATCATCATCTTAACCAAGGTGTAGTAGGAGGAGATGTGTCTTTAGCCTGGGGCGGAAGATGTGTAGACTTTGTGCTGTCCTGATACCATTGGGGAACTCGTTCCACCATTTGGGAGCCAGGACAGCAAACAGGCGTGATTTTGTTGAGTGGCTGGTTTGCAGTGAGGGAGCAGCAAGCCGATTGGCTGATGCAGAGCGGGGTGGTCGGGCTGGGGTGTAAAGTTTAACAATGTCCAGGATGTAGACTGAACCCGATCCAGTCGCAGCACAAAATCTCATTTATTTTAACACACACACACACACACACACACACACACACACACACACACACACACACACACACACACACACACACACACACACACACACACACACACACACACACACACACACACACACACACACACACACACACACACACACACACCACCAGATGATGAAAATCAAACATCTTTCTGACCTAGGGGGAAGCGGGGAAGTAGCTTGTCTCCAACACTCAAAGGATAAGTGATATAGATAATGATTGAATGGATGGATAGTAAATATTTGTGCTCGATACCCAGCAGCACAACACAAACAAACAAAATTAAATCCCATATTTCCTATAAGAATTACTGATTAAGTCTGAGTGCCCTGACATTTGATACAAGGCCTCTTGAGCTGTGTGTTTTCTGTGAAAAAATTAGGTATAGCTCGAGATTAATTATCTGTGAACATTTCATAAGCCATAAACAGATGCATGTCAATGCATGTGTAATGTACACACACTCACATACACACACAGGCTTTTCACAGCCTTGAATCAGAGCTATTAAGATAGAAACCAGATCAATGTGCAGTAAACACACAGTCAAATGATTAAAGGCTTAGTGACAACACAGACTGGCCTGAGGGCTGAGTGGGCTAAAGACACAACATGTTTAATAAAATGTTACAACTTGTAATGGTTATCAGATATCTTCACTGGTGCTTTCTCCAAACCACATCTTACAAGTCAGTAGTTGTTTTTTAAAAAAGCTGCCAAATTAGAAATATACCTTCATTCCTCCATTTTAGAAGCACATACTTATAAGGAAAATACATCAGAAGGATGACGTACACCCTGTGTGTACTGGATACCCCTATTAGGCAATGCTAACCATATCATATTATAACGATGCCATTTAGTAGTGACGTAATAATGATGTCAGACACAAGCAATCTTTAAACAATTCCTCACGGTTTGGCTCCTATGATATTTAGTTATTAAGAAAGAAAAAGAAGTATTGCACTTACTACACCTGATGATCAGAAATATGGAGCTGAACAGGCCCGCAGTACCAAGCTAGATTTCGTGACCATTATTGGACAACAGCAGTAAGAGGGAGGGACCTCCACAAAGGCCAATATTTGGACAGAATCTCTGACAGCTGGAGTCGTAGATGTAAAAATGACATCAGATGCTGTTCCAGTAATCAGTCACCCTAGAACTGCATCTCCATCTCCAGCCTGTCTCTCTTCATCTCAGATCCCCTCCCCCACATCCCTCCTCCAGCCAGAGAGCTATCCATCATTTTCCATCATTGTCGCCTCACTCCATAATGCGGGTTTGTTAAAAAGTACCAGACACAGTCACTCCATCAATGTCCGTCACCTTATCCGTAGTATACTGTAGTTTTTGGCAGCACAATCAAGTTGAAACTTGTGCGTCTGTGTCTCAGCAGGAGACATTGTCTTTGAGAGAAACAGGAGAGGTTTCTGTGTGAGCGTGAACCCAGGACTTCAGGTTCACAGTAAAACATGGACACAGTTTGTCCAACAATGCAATGACTCCTAATCCATCCCTCTCTCTTTGCCATAGCTCCAGTGAGGGCCACAAGACAGGTTTGTTGTTAATTCATAGGCCCAATGGAGAGATCAGCCCTCTGGCTACGATCGAAATATCTACCCACATCTAACAGTTGTGTGTGCATCCAGTATTATAACATTTTATATTAAAATTATTGTACAGTGTATATTCAGCACACAGTATAATTTTTTTCTTTATGTAGTTAGTGTGTTTTGGAAGAATGATGGAACTACTTTCTTGATTCTCATGTTCTACACTGTGTGCTGATACTTTTCATTAACTGAAGGTTTCTTCATTATTTAGCCTTCAAGAGGCCATTTGGTCCAGTGCAAACATACAAATTAAAAAATCATTTTAACTATTGATAACACACTATTAGTCATACAGTTAACAAAAAAATACACTTGTTATCCATGACATATCATAACTTAATATAAAGCTGTCACAGTTCAAAATAGGAACAAAATAACCCAAATTCACAACTCTGGAGGCAGGTGAAAGTTCGAAAGTCTTTACTAGAAAAATGTTCAAGCAAACAACAATCCAGGCAGGCAAACTTTTACAAAAAGGGCTACACTGAGGCGGAATCCAAGTTAAACAAGCTGGGTCAAACGACAGGATCATTTTAACTCGATTTATGCAAGAACAATGCTGGAAAGACACATGGCGCTGAGACAATCTGGCAGAGAACAAAAGGAAGTGGAGCAGTATATATAGAGTGGAGCTTATGGGGACATGGAGAACAGGTGTGTGGGGAGGTAGATAGAGCAAGGGAGGTGATTCAATTAGCGGGTGGCTGGGTCTGAACTGATGACAAACCAGACTGGATGAATGAATGAAATAAACTAAGACACTCAAAACATTAATAAAGAACAATCGTCCTTTGTATGAGCCTTCTGACAACTGAGGAATTCATTTATTTTACACTGTGGGTAAACACTGTCTACACTGCAGCTTGATATCTAGGTGCATTTAGGTGTAAACATGTTGCAGCACTGTGAGAGCTTCAGCTACTAGACGTGACTGAGAGAAGAGACAAGATGTTCACTTGGTGTTCCTTGGTGAGTTTTAAATAAATAAATAAAAACTCAGACACTGAATCTTTTTCGTTAAATTCAGTTTTTTCTTCGTCGTCTTCTTCTTCTTTACCTTTTGTAGTGTATTGCTGTTTCTAGGCACATTGTCACCAACTTTCTACAAACCCTCAACGTGAATATCTATCATGTCAACACATGCTTTTTGTCAGGGAGCGGTGAGGCAGATGGACCCAGGATGCAGAGTTTAACAAAAAAGTGTATTTTTAATGGAAAAAGTCTTTAACAGAAAAAACAACTAAAGGCACACAGGGGAAAACACAGGAGGCAAACGAAGAGAAGCAGAGGACGGGAGCCCAGGAGACGAGGCAAAACAAAAAGCACAGGCGACAAAGCACAGGAGATCACGACATTTAGACAACGAACCGACAAGGGGAAGCACAGAGGCTTATATACACACACAGGGAAGGCAGGGGCAATTGAACACAGGTGGAACACATGAGGACTGGTGCAGACAATCACAGACAGGAAGTGAAGAAAGAAAACACACTGGGAGCAGGGCCTACAAAATAAAACAGGAAACAGAAAACATGCCACACCGAAACAACTCAGACAAACAAACACAAGGAAGTACAAGAAACACGAGGTAATAATTAAACAGAAAACACTCTTTAATAAAGAGGCGGAAAAACACTGAGACAAAACACACAAAAATACAAAACTTTTTGGCACAAAGTGCTACTAACCTCTGCATCTAGGCAGTCTTATTAAAAGGCTTAAAGGGTCCATGAACGTAAATTAAGTAGTCAACTAAGAAATAGATGTTCGCTTTAAAGAGTAAATTAACACAGTAAAATCTAGTTCTCATATTGCTGCAGTGACCTACGAGTGTAGTCCAGTACCCTGTGACATCACGTTTGGGTGTGAAACAAATTTCAAACTTAACCAGACACAGAAGAATCATTGCTTCTCCGCCTTTTACCTTACCCTTCTTAAACTGTATGGTTGGTGTAGGCTGCTGCAATGTAACAAACAGTGAATGGATGTGCAAACAATGTCTTTTTAATTGGACAAAAGAAACATATGTAATTTGTTACCCCATCAATCCGTTGAATAGAGCTCGGGCCGATATGTTTCTCATTTTCATGTGACGATAAAATAATCACTTTATTTTCCGTCTCAGTCTTCATCATTTATTCCCACAGACACGACGGTATCCATTTCACTCCGGCCTCGTTTGGTTGAGAGCTGGCGTTAAATCTCTCTGCACACAAATGAATGGATCACTTGGTGAGGATTAGTGTTAAATGGTTCTTTTCTGTTCTCTCTGTAGACCTAATAGAAAAAGAGAATTAAACGCCAACAACAATCTACACAATACTTAACCAGAATGGATGACACCATGTCTTGTTTTGTATGTGCAGCCATCTGTTTGAGTTTGAATAGAGTGCTTTGCCCGTGTGCATCTCTGTATTCTCCTGTGTGTAAGCAGACAAGGTTCTTCAATGGATTTTTGCTTGCCAATCAGATGAATGAGTTCACAGCAGTTGTAAGTTCTTCAGCAGAGTGATACCAGCTAACTGTGAAGGATGAACATTATAATGTGTAAATAATGATATGACATCAATCCAAAGTGAGCCGAGCGCAGGGTTGTGACGTGCTTGAATCAGAGGTAAGAATCACAACGAAAGAAAGGGTCATGTTTGTGAAATTACTGCAATATTGAAACATGTATCTGCACCTTCTGCCACAGTCATTTGGCATGCAGGGCTGGAATTAAAGCCTTGGGCGCCAGTCAATTACCATTAACATTTAAAGTATATAGTTAGTTTTTTTTTTCAAGAATAAACATTGGGTCTCTCAGGATGAGATGCTTCATTGCTTTATACCTGGCTGCTGTTGATGGGGGACCAAAGGAAATAACCTTCAATAAACAACATGGCTAAACCTCTATATTTGTGAAGAAGATTTTGTCATTGCAATGTCTAATTTCCGAGGCAAATTAAAGATGAAGGAAAAACGCACTTCTAGCGAGTTTAATAGGTCGGCTCACTTACAATGGATCACAATTATTCTTTGCCGTTTGCTGTGTAACGTGAATAAATATATATAATAATATATAATACATCACCTCATCCACGAACGACAGGTAGATTTTCATCAGGAATGATGGTGTGGACAAGAACTCTCCATGATCAGTGCATCTTGACTTCTTGGCAAAGTAAGCCAGTAATGTTACATTGTTTCGCTATGAAAATAGAGGAAGCAAGCAAGCAAAGCCGTCCTCAACACAGAAACTTGTGTGGAAGTACTTTGGGTTTTATGTAGCAGACGTCTTTGTACCATTAAACTGTCTTACTTTCACGAATTTGGTTGGGGTTTAACCATTGCTAATTCTTTAAATGTAAATAATTTAAACTTTCAGGTGCTAACATTAAATGACAATAACAGTAATACTGCTACCTTCCCCAGCATCGAAATAGCTGCTCTCTCATTGCAGATTTTGCAATCTTAAGGATTGTATAAAATATGACATATATAAACATGAATTATTCTTAATTTTCCTTTAAAGTGCTCCCACCGTGCAGCTGTTTCACTTCCATAAAGCAGCCCAGCAGCTAAAGCACTACCAGCTGCTCCTGCTGGAAATGGTGACTGTCGGGTGTATTTCACTGCCAGCCTGAACGTGCTTGATATGATACTTTTAGTTTAGTGTGGATTACACTTAGATGGATCAATCAAGCATGAGTGGTTAACTTCTGCCTTTCCATCCAGAATATTCTCCCTCCTTCCCTCATATCAATCTCTCTGTGTCATTGAGTATATGGCACGCAGTCATCCATCTGTCCTTCCAAGGGGAGTGAGTGAAGGTTGCAGCTGACACTCATCCCATCACAGTCACACTGTAAAGCCATGTGGAAAGCAGGCCACAGAAGGCCTAGTGAGGAAAGAGACATGAGCAATAGACAGTTATCGATCTACCTGCTTGTCTGTCATCCCTCCCTCTTCAAGATCTTGATTAGTATTCCATGATAATTAGAGTCTCAGATCAATTTGACCTCAAAGCTTGTGAGAAAATATCAAATAATATCAATAAAAATATCAAGCAAATGGCAGAGAAATCTAGATATTCATGGTGCCAAGAGGATACACCCCTGAATTTGGTTGGTTGATGGATTGCAAAGAGATGTTGATTAAACATTATCATTAATGATTCCAAGATTGGTGATCACCTTTTCTTTCCTCTAGCAGCACAGTGAGGTTCATATTTGTTGTTTTAACTACCATGTCTCTTTTAAATTGATTTTCATAAAATTGGCTCACACATTCATGTTCCCCACAGGATGAATTTTTTTCACTTTGGTGATCATTAGATTTTGTATCTAGCATCTCAGCAGTACTTTGGCTTATGACTTAACACCTGTTAACTTAATAACATTCAGTTTTTTAAGAATTAAAAAATTCCATGTAAAAGCGACCTCAATATCATCCAGTACAACATCAACAAGTATGTGTAAAATGTGGATATTTCCTATATGTGTTAGTAATTATTGAATCTGCTCCTCTTGCCGTAACACTTCTCCTTGTCTGCATTCTGTCTGCTGTCACGCATCTGTCCTCCCCTCTTCCCGACCTCGTGCCTTTTATTCTTGGCGTCTCCATCGTTTCTGTCCCTCACCATTGAGATCTAATACGGTGCTGTCCTTGTGACGGCTACACTCCCTCTAACACGATCCTACACCGAGTCATCCGCTGGCACTTCCTCCTCTTCACCTCTCAAGCCCTCATGTGCACCATCGACAATCAGCTCCCTCGTGAGTTTACATAACACAAGAAGAAAGCAGCAGAACTTTACACGTATGGAGACTCATATGGAGTTCATATTCTAAAAGCACATGCTACTACTTCTATACAACAGTAACAACCCATTTCTGTATATGGTTGCAAGCAGGAGACTATGTTTATTTGTTGCATGTCACGATCAGCCAAAGGCAGTGGAGTACTACAGCAGTACCGGCTGATTTGTATACAACCCATATGGACAGTAAGCTGTGCATGAATCATTCATGTGCTGCTGCAGATGGTGCCAGTATTGTCTTAGATCTCACAGCTTTCTGGTTCAAGTGAGAATTGAGGGGATTTAAGTTGCTCAATGAAACATCACTTTACATGGAAAATGTCAGGTCAAGGCCAACACGAGCCTCCTCCGTTAGTTCAAACGCAGTAACTACGACATTATATTTCTATTTATTCCAAAAGAGCTGTATATGTAAAACACTTTATTTGCACTTTGTCAGTAAATGGAACTAACTTATAGGCATTAACTCGAAAAGAGCTTTCTGTGAAAACCATAGAAGTTTTTTATAACCAATACATTCATCGTAATCTGATGGTGAATAGTCAAATTGTTATTTTAGAGAGATCATTTTGTGTTTATTTACCCTCTCCCACAGTCCCTTTTTCATCTGTTACCTTGAATTTATTCTCGTTATGCTGTTGCCCTTTGTTTTTTCTACCCTCACTTTTTACACTTTGCTTTTGTTTTCTTTCTCCCTTCTTTATTAACTTGTGATAAAGAACGAGTAGCATTCATATTGTCTTGACAACCTCGGAGGAACTCTGGAGAGCTTTCCTTTCACACCTGAACAACGCCGGGGGAGGTGGGAGGCTGCAGCACATCCACACCGGTGTCTGCCTTTATCACCAAAAGCCTTATTGACCTCTTTGTCTGTGTCTTCTATGTGTGTGACACCGCTTTTTCAACCCGGGGATATTTGTGTCCGTTTTTTCAGTTTTTACATCTGTTGCGTGTTAAAATTATCATTAACCCCCCCACTTGTTCGCGGTGAATCTTACTGAGGACCTCCTGCATGTGTTCTCACATGAGATCCATGATGGGGGGGGGGGTTTGCGAACTGAGAGAAAGTCAGCAGAAACTCGTACATTTGCGTTCACACATACAGCCCATACACTGAACCACGGAGGATCTCTCTCCGGAGGATCTCAGGAGTTCAGTGCATGTCTGAAAACAGCTTTAGATGTACAAACTGTTGTGATAGGAACACATCCTCTCAACCACAGCCCCTGTTTGATGAGGAAAAAAAAAAAATAACAGTAAAGTATCTCAGCTGTATGCACTGAATTTTATACACTGTATCACTCTACTGCAGTGATGTAGACCTGTCCTCTAGGGTGCAGGAACACTGTGACATCACTGTTGGGTGTGACACAGCTCTCAGGGTGATGATGTGGTGCCCATCAGACTCCAGTGTACTTTCTGTTTCTTCTAGTGCTAATCAGAAGATCGAGAGGCAACATGAAACATAGTTCACAGAAAGATACTAATTTGCCAGGAATGATAATACAAAGATATTCTGCATTTGCTGAAAACTTTACAACTTGAATTGTTAAATTGACTTCATGAACGTGCGGCTATAGAGAGAATAGTTAGTGACTGGATAGAGAGAAGTCAAAGAACTGATGTTTATGGTGACAGACGCAGGCGCAATTCCATAAAGGCTTGGTCAGTTTGTCTGTTGCTAGCTAGCTTGTAGCATACTGTACATAACATCAGTGCAGCTGCTACATTGGCTGTTTGGGGTGAAGAATAAGTAATTGAAATCTAATAGAAAACAAAGGTGAAGTCATAAGTCTGTGTGTGTTTGTGTGTTTGAGTGTTTGTGTGCCTACAAGTCTGCGCGTGACAGAGAGAAGAGAGTTTTTCTAGAAAAAAGCCAACAAATCCACCTCAGCAAAGTTACACACAAGTAAAAGAGGAAAGAAAGACAACGATTTCATTCTGCCTGTCAGTAAACTCTGTTAACTCTCTCTAAATGAAGCAGAGGATTTTCAGAGAATACTGTACATGACCTCAGTTTCCGCTCATCCAAGACAAATCCTTTCACATGACGTCACGCTACACTCACAGAATTGTTTTGCCTAATATGATAACTTTAGGTTTTTAAATTACCTATACAATTTTAATACCTTAATACATAAATTCAATTTAAAGGGTCAGATTTAACGAGTAAACAGTTTTCTATCATATTGAGTTGATGTAAATAAATAATAAATACATTTTACATACATTTTAAATATATCAAATAATTATACATCAAATAGCATTTTAGGGAAAAAATAATCAATCAAATTGAATTTGTAGAGACCATATTCACAAATCACATGTGAGGGATCCCTCTCCCAGGACGTACAGAAGTGCAATAAATGTCACGTGTAAAATTATAATTTTACAACATTCATGAGAAAAGAGAGTGTCTAACATAAATGAAGAGGGGTATCAATGTTTAAAGGGATACTTTACCCAAAAAGGAAAATTAACTCATTATCTAACTACAATGCCGATGGAGGGGTGGGTGAAGTGTTTCACTCCGTAAGCCCCGACATTCAAATTCGACACGAAACAATATCATTTACACCAGGTTTTTAGTCTAATCGTCCGCTGTTATCCTCCTCCTAGTTACTACTGCGGTAACTGCAGTTCTCACGAGAACCAATGAGTATTACGAGAACTCGTCTTTGCCCCTGAGTGTTATATGGGCTCAAACACTTCACCAACCCCTCCATCGGCATAGTGGTGAGTAGATAATGAGTGAATTTTCATTTTTGGGTGAATTATCCCTTTAAAGTATTTATACAAAAAGCAAATGTCCGACAGAGATGAAGGGAGCAGTAATGACAATTATAAGGATAGAGGTATTGCCAATTAGGGCAGTTTGTTTGAGTAGACATATTGTATAGCTAAGCAATCTAGTTCTAATCAAAATCCAGGATCATGATCCATGATGTGGCTGCAGCTGTGATCCTGGATCTGCAAACGATAAAGCACAAGGACTCTGACAATCTCGACCTATAGCAGTATAGCTAAGAGCTGGTCCAAGACCGACTTGAATGAGCTCTGACTCTAAACTTGTTCAATCTTTTGCTGTGTTTTATTTCTTTCACCATAAGTACTTTTAACGTAATGTTTTAAGGCAATGTTGGATGAGTGTGACAGGTTTGGAGATTGAATGAAAAGCATTTGAGCTTAAATACAGACATTAAGCTGAATGAAAGTCAAAGTACACGGCCTTGTTTTGGCATCGTGCCTCGATCGGAGCGTTCTGCCTATAGATGTTCGAGCTCTGCTGCTGCTGTCAAATATTTTCAAATGTTCAGGCTTCACAGATTCATAATGTCAAGCTAATCACTTTGAAAAAGGAGAGATTTGTGCCATAGTGTTCAAACGTAATGAATGTGAGATATTCGTCTTCTGGAGAAGAAAAGAGACGCAATGAAATGAGTGAATGACGTCAGCTGAGTGAGAGGCCCTTTGAGGAAAGCTATAACAGCTTGTTGTGTGTGTGTGTGCCAAGCGGAGAGTGGCTCCTGTATTATTGATTGGCTATCGTTAGAGAATGAGATTGAGAATGACAGGTACAATTTAGAGTCTGACGACAGACACGCACAGGTTTCACAATATGAATATGCGCAGTTATTAATTATTGGTGCATGTGTGTGTGTCTGTGTGTACATTGTAATGTCATGTTTTTATGTTGAATGAATGTAACGTGTGTACAGCATGTCTGATTTTTTGTGTGTGTATTAATACTGCTCCAGATTGATGTGCACCGTTTGCATGCCACTTACAAATCAATGTAAATATTATATGTACTGCACACAGTACATGTATGTAACTTGTGAAGTCACGTAGAAGTAGAATGTAGACAGTGGAGTGCGTCAGAGTTGCGAGTGGGGGAGACGTATGCGTGCTGTGTCAACATGCAACTGCTAATGGGCTTTAAATGCATAATGAGATGGGAACATTTCAGCCAACTGGGATTTAAATCTGCAGAAGAGGAGTTGGTGTTGAGAGAGAAGTTTGGATTGGAAACAGCAAGGAAAGAGAAAATGGTAAATGATTGCTTAAAATAAAAACAGGGGTCCCTTAAGTACAATCCTTTAAAAAAACTGAATGTTTTTTAATCCAGCTGTGAACCTCACCGCGTCTTGCAATGTTCTCCAAAGCAATTTTCAGACATGAACTCTGGAAAATGTGCGTGTAATGGGGTTTCCCTTCAGCATATGAAGAACCCAGCAAGAGATTCTCCAGTTCAGATGGGTTCACAAGAACTGAGAAATCTCCGGAGTGTTCAGGTGAGGGGTGACGCAGCATGCAGGAGGCAGGAGGCAGGTGGCAGGAGGCAGGATGAATTCCACTACAGAGATCAACTGTTGTTTACAGCACATCAACACGAGCGTTGGCCTCTTCTATGTGTATGGCCCCTCTCATCCTGAGATATTTGGATTCTCTTTGTTAGTTTTTTTCAGTTTTACTTTTAAAATATTCACAATTTGGTCTATGTACTTACATTCACAAATTCAACGAAGGGCCAGTGTCCTGATGACACTGATGAGAACTCTTTTGATCAAACACTTATCCAGAACAAGCGGATTATTCAATTTATACCACTGTGGTACAAATGGTCATTATTTGACCAACTGTACTGTGTACTCCAGTTGAGTCCAAAGAACCGGACCAATATTGAGGAATCATACACTGTATAGGAACTGTGAAGCTGGTTTCTAATACGAATTTACTCATATTACACACTGATCTGACTTATTGTTCATGTGAAAATCAAAATACAGTGGTGGGATAGAGTGATGGTTTCAGTTGTTGAAAAATCTAAAAGCTGAAGTGACTAGAACAGCCCTCAGAAGAGATTAAGGACCCAACAGTCCCCTTGAAGCACAACATTTCACACATTCATAGGTATCAGTTCCCTATGCCTGTTTTTTTTTTCATCAAGATCCATGAATTATTCCCTGGGAAAGTGGTGTAAATGTCTGAAAATTGCTCCAGGTTTCATGGTAATCTGAAACAAACCTCACTATCACGGCTGCATACCCCGATCGCTACTGCGCACACTCCGAATGACATCATCAGTGCAAGATGGCAGGATTTCTGTCAGAGATATTTTGACCTCATTTCTGGATAGTGGGAGGACGTGGAGACGTGTCGTCCACCTTAATGTACTGTTTATGTTCATTACCAATATATTGAGCACTGCACCATTGTGTCATGCACTGTTGTAATTGCACTGATATGTCTCTACATAAGTGTCCTTGTTAGGGGGCCCTCTCATTGTGTCCTGCTCTTCTGAATATACTGGCTTTAAATTAATTGTCTCACTAAGTTATTTCATCGTCGTGGAAAGTTTCTGCAAACTTTGACAAAGTGCACCGTGAATCGTTAGTGACTCTCACAGGATCCTCTCTGGAAATATTCTGCGCTGCTTGAGACGGATACAGGCAGTTATTTCTGTCACATTGGGAGCCAATTAAATCCAACTGTAAGTGTTTAACATTTTGCTGGAGCATATTCCCTTCTCGCCTCAAACAAGCGCACAAAATAACCAGCTCGGAAACACGAGGTGTCACAATACCAAATATATAAAAGAAGTAAACTTTTTCATGCTGTTCACATTACTCTGATTTGACCCATAAATGAACCAGCACAGACAAGCCTTGATGTATCTCACTGTACTGGGACCTCGCACTGACTCAACATGTTAGATTAACGCAGCGAAGCTCAAAAAGACTTTCAAGAAGTTTTGCAGCAGTTTTCTGCAGCAGGTCTGTTTTTCTCGGATTTTCTAATTCTTAAAAGTCTGGGTATAGAATAAATCAAACTTCATTGTCTCTTTCTAATAATACATATGCATACACAAACACAGTTTTACCTTTTCTGCTTAGAGTGTTGGGTCGGGTACTTCCATTCAGCATTTCGAAGCTGCATGTAGTTTTACCGCTCATGAAAATGAGGTAAACAAGCAACTGACAATGATGATTTTGCAATTCAACATCCTGTGCTATAACTGCACGGCAACATTGTGGATGGATTATCCTTTTTTCACTTATGTTGCCAGAATGGGAATTAAAAGAGGCTTTATGAGCTATAAACTGATATTTGCCAACATTTAAATTAAATCCCTTTCTTTGTTCCTTACTCTCTCAACACCTATCCTGCTCCACTTGAAAATGAATTAATAAATCATTGTCTCATTAACTTTGGTATATTACTAGTTTAACAGGAATACTATCATTCTCTGCTGTCTCGTTATATTGTGTTTTTCATGATCTGTCACTGAGTCCTAACCAGTTGGGCTAAATGCTGGAAAACAGTGCAGAACAAAACAAAAAACACAGCTAAAGTTTTGCGAGTATCTCTTAGCAATTGGTGGCAATGATGTAAGACCTTTGGAAGAATTACAAATAGTAATCCTGTGAAAAGAGACAGAAAGGGAGGTGCCAGGAGGTGGCGTTCAGAGACTCGTGGGAGGAGGATATCTGTTCATTGGGGGCTCAGGAGGTAGAGCAGGTCGTTAACTAACCAGAGTGTCAGCGGAAGTGTCCTTAGGCAAGATACTGACACCCCAGTCGTGCCTTGACAGCTGTGCCAGCACTGTAAGAGTGATGTGGAAGAAATGGCAGCACATAGATGCACTGTATGAATGTGTGTGAATGGCAGAACTGTACTGTATAGAGCTTTGAGTGGTAATCAAGGCTAAAAAAGCCCTTGAATACAGATCATTTACCATTAACTATGAACTTATTAAAGTTACTGATTTGGTAAAAATATTTAAAGAAAAAAACATGGCACTAGTTAAACAACAGTAAAGACTTGGGGCAGTCACAACCAACTAAGCATCTGGATGAATAAATAATCTTTCCACTGCACAATAGAAAATATGTTTTGACTTTTGACTGAAGGTAAATATGGTAGAATAATGAACAGTTCCTATTGACTGTTGTGTCGCCGACCAGGGCTATTACTCCTATGAACCAGTGGGGGAAGGCTAATAAAGAGTGAGGAGAATTAATGGATGGATGAATTCACCAATGAGACACTAGACTAGTGGTCGCCAACCTGTCGATCACTATCTACCGGTTGATTTTTACAGTCTTCACCGTTGATCCCCGTAAATCTCTGGACTCACTGGCTGCCGTTGCACCGCAGATCGGCTGTGTGTCGGTTGTATGTTGTTCACACGCGCTGTGTGTCCGCTACTGGCGGCGGAGCTGCTGGTTTATCTACTGCATTTCCTTCAATACAAGTCGGATTATGTACTAAACTAAATGTCAGGACTCTACGGTATGAAGATGTGCATCTTCCAGTCTGTCGATAACAATCAAAGCCCCGTAGAACAAACGAATGGATTCAGAAGGTGAAACGCTGGAGTGCTTTTACTTTGAAACGGGTTCGGGAAGTGTTGAAAATATGTTTGTGACATAAACAGATAAACATTGTGTTTCACAGAAGAATAAACACAGAAAATTATCTTTTACCGGAGTTTTAATGTTTATCTGATGAATTTATGGCACAAACATAAATGGTTGCAACACTTTCTGTATGCGTTTCAAAATAAAAGGATTCCAGTGTTTCATTTGACCAAATCCATTCTTTTTTTGTGAAATATTTGAAGGAGCAGAAGATTTTATAGTACTGGTATTTATTTGAGTACACAGGAAAGGAAATAGTCACATTTATGGCCATATTCAAGTCAAAGCCTATATGTAAAAACATTGTGCTGCAGTAGCAGAACTCTGCAGAACATATTGTTGAACTGAAGCTTAAGTATATATATTAATGTGAATATTGTGCATTGAATGGATAAAGTTGCACAACTGCCTCTCTTTGTGTATATTAATGCTCGTACGTTCAGCCTTTAACAGAAATTGCAAAAAATTATAAATATGACCCTCCTAAGTGGGTTTTTTCGGGGTGGTAGATCTTGGCTTACGTTTGGAATCGAAAAGTGATCTTGGGCTCGAAAAGTTTGGTGACCACTGCACTAGACTATGTATGCACCTCTTATCTGTCAATGTACATGTTCAGTCTGTAACGACAGTATGTGTACACGTGTGTGTGTGTGTGTGTGTGTGTGTCGCTGCAAGTCGACTTCTGTGCTTGTGCGTTTAGCTACAGTGTGTGTGTGTTTAAATCGTGTGGGTATGTGACTGTATAGCTATTAGTATGACAGATTGACACAGGGGCTGGAATTGGATTATTTAGCAGCAGGACTGATTAATTACTCGCCTCAATTAGCATGGCCCCTCATTAGTGTATGGGTTAGCTTTGTGACTTCCTGTGTCTGGAGTAGACAATGTCTCCACATCTCACACGTCCCTCCCTGTCTCCGTCTGTCTCTCCTGATTTGTTCAGCTCTCCGTATCCTCTAACACAGTGTTTTTGACTCGTCCTTTCCTCCAGTGTGACTCCAACCAACATCTGTTAATCAACTTTGTATGTGTAAGTGATGTCTATTTATCCATGTGTAAGGCCACCACTGTGTGTGTTAACTTGTTTGTGTCCCTATTCTCCTTTCTAATTAAGGTGATGGTGTGTGAAATCCCTAATTGCTGCCTCTTTGACCCAGCTAAGGCTTTCAGGGGATGTTTTTGCCTGTGTGTGTGTGTGTGTGTGTGTGTGTGTGTGTGTGTGTGTGTGTGTGTGTGTATGGGCAAGCATATGTGCATGAGTCAGACTTGGAAAGAACAAGTTCAATTAAATGTAGCTTTTGAGCAACTCCTGCCAACCTTGTATCTACAGTGTCAGCTTGCCTGTGAGAAGCTTCATTCATTCCAATAAGGATAAAAACAAAGGAATGCATTTGACGACGTCCTCATTCACTTGTTTAAGCTGGCGTCATGGAAAGAGTGGATTCTATCACATGGCCTCCTTTCTTACTATTTACTCTCGATTAGAACTGATTAGTGCAAAGACATTTTCAAATTCGGAATGTTTGCAGCATGAGTAGTGTATTAGCATGACCAGTTGATCCATCACAATATATTACTAAAATATATGAAGGAATAGAAATATATTCTAATGCTCGGTGTCAGATCCAGGAAAAAACACGAGAAGTAAGAAGCCTTGTTCAACAGTACAGATAAATGCATCGCACTGATTCGAGCTGTGTTGGGGAAGCTCCTTCAAACTGCTATTTTTAAATGGAGGTGGTAGAATAGCTTGCTCCTGGAAACATTCATGATTATGAAACTTGGCTACTCAAAAGCTACTAATGTAGTCAAAGGAATCCCACTCAGGTGAATTTGAGTGTTCCAGCTGATAGGACTGTCACTCTTTGTAAAAATCCAGTTTGACATGACATCCAGTTTGTTTAGATGACTTTGACGAGGTTGAAGAATTTTGCTCCGCTCGTCTCCTCCTCCACTTCCTCAGTTGGGTGGAAAGCTAATAGGTGAGCCTGCGTATTTGCAGCGTTGCCACACAGGTAGAACACACCAACAAAGATGTCAAGAGAGTTTGTGTGAAAAGGGCCAATGCCGGTGATGATGTGAAGTAAAAACATGACCACTGCAGCAGAATTTCTACATTATGTCCGCACCCAATTCTGCAGGTCATGTCCGAAAACATCTCACGTATATATATAATTGCTCCACCCAACCTCAATCTCAGCATAGCTCTTATCAGCCACGAGTGAAAACATCTACAGTATGTGGGTGTGCAGGACTTTGAAACTACTGGTGTCGCTACATGTACCATCCCTACCTCCCAGCACTATTCATGTATTCATGTACAAAGCAATCAAGAGTTTGAAATTCATCATATCCTAAGATTTAAAATAACTTGCACTCCTGCCTCTGTAACTCTGAGTTTACCAGGATCCATCCTCACTTGTGACTGGAAGCCCCCGTTATCAGCTCAGCTGCTACAGCCTGTTTCAAAGCCCTGTGGTTGAAGATAGCAAAAGCCACAGAGGCAATCATGATGTGATGATTCTGTTGCACAGAGGTGGCTGCAGAGAACAGTGTAGACAGAGCCTATCGGCCTAGTGCTGTACTGACCTGAAAGAAACACATCCAACAAGCAACTTACACCTTCACAAACAGCAACCTTACAGTGTAATGAATCACGGTCCAATAGAACAAACTAGATCATCAGCACTAGAGTACATTTGTACGTGTACAACTTTACTGTAGCTTGGAAAGTGGTACCAGTAATGACAGTATGACTTCAAAGCTGCGCGTGTCACTACTCTGGCATAAACAATGGAAAAAGTTGCATTTTCCGGTTCTTTCAGCTCATTGTTTTGGTTTTACAATCTGCAAACTGGTCCCATTTACCCTCGTGTGGAGCCTCAGCAGGAAGCTCTCTTTCGCCAGTAAACTCCAATAGATCCTTTTCAGGTTACCTTCCCAGCTTGAAGGCAGACACACTGTTATAAATTATAAATATCTGTTGCACAAAATGAAGCATTTAGCAGCTGGAGAGATCTCTCCAAGAGGTCTCTCTCGCTCCGTTGTGGTGAAGGCCCCACAAGGTCATCAGGGGAAAAGAAACGTTTCTGTATATTCACTTCATGCTTCTTCCGTTTCTACTTCTCATAGCGCCGGTGAGATGAGAACAACGGCCCATCTTGCGGCGTTTGCTTTTTTTTGTTGCAAATCAAACTTGCTTTGTAAATACCTGTGTTTTTGCACAAACTGTAGTGTGACCATGTCAGGAAAGGAAAAGTCATCGCATCATCTTTGGAGATAAATAGTGAGAATTTTTTTTCTTTTTTAATAATCAGCCCATTAGAAATACAAAATAAGGCACACATGAAATAACATTAAAGAAACAAACAAAAACCAACAGTTTGCACTACAAGTGCTAATATATTAAGTGAATATTATATATTCACACAATCATATACGTATATATAATAACATATTATATATATATTTTTAATTACGAGGTAAAAGGTTGATATTATTCCTGTATTGGACATTTTGCAGGTACAAAAAGAGGGTTCAGTTTTAACACCTTACATTTATGGATAAACAGATCTGAATTCTTAGAACTGAAACATAACACACGTCATGCGTGTCAGTGAAGCCTTCAGCCAATCAGAGCAGAGTTGTGACGTCACAGAGGTGCTGCAGCTGGAGGAGAGCAACTGCATGGTCTGACTGCAGCCGGCTCGCTTATGCAATGTTTTAAGATCACCTGACCTGGTGACGTTTTGCAGCGCTGGATGAAGCCGGAAAAAAATTCTAGCCAGCATGCATCAAGTCAAATGCCCCTATAGACACTCCCAACTGCTTGCTGATTGGACCTTTCGGTCACCACGTAAGCTTCCCTGATTCGTCAAGCTCCTATTACATTAGCCCCATCTGGATGAAAACAACCAGCATTATCCTTGGCTACCAATGTAGAACACAACAGGGATAATCAATTACAGGCAATGCTGACGCAGTTGTCTTTGCCTAACAGCTGTTGTTCAGTTAAATTCTGTATTTTACAATTATAAAACTGTTTATATGGGTAGGAGAAGAACTACTATTCAAGCAATCCATGTTCACCGGCACACACATGCCCACAGTGCAAGTGAGTGGTCACATGATGTGTGTTAATGGACAGTGATTAAAACTGATCGGAGTCAAAACACCCATGTGAACAGGTCGTTTTAGTTCGAAAATGCTGTTTTCAATGAAAACTTAATAGTATGGATGTAGCCTAATACTTTAAAGATCTTAACTGTAGCGGATTCTACCCCATCAAGACCAGGGAGCTAGGAATTACACTTATATTATCATATTACATATCATATTACATGAAAATAACAGTATGTTACCAGGCTGTTGATTACTTTATATTGCTTCTTGACTTGCCTTCATTTACTGCAGATTTATCGGCATGATTATGTAATTTGGTTTTCATTGTGAGTAATCCCTGCAAAGTGTGCCAAATATTTGGAGGGGAGGATGCAAACAGTTTATTTGTACATCTAATACAATTCACTGAGACTGAAAGTCTTTGTGGGGAATTTAACTGCATGTGTAATATCTGGTGAGGGAGAAGTATTAATCAAAGCAGGTCTTAATCAGACATCTGTTCAGAGACTGCAGATCTGACAGCTAGAGGGAGAAGTCGGGCAAAGCAAACTCAGAGCATTCCCAGAGAATGGTGAAAAGGTTTTTTTTTAATATTGAACCTGTGAATAATGTGAACACAGCAGCTCAACAGAAAAACAACATTTTAGATCTTTGGAGAAGCTGTGACTCACAGCCAGTCAACCCTATGGATGTATACTGAATAGAACCCCCACCCCCTGCATGGCCAGGACCAGGGTTCAACCTATTTTCTGCTTCTACCACAGCACACATCTATAGTCCTAAAGTAAAAGTGTGCTGTATGTAGATTTGAGCTGAATGCTAAACTTTCTGTTGAGCCGCACAGAGGCTCAACTCCACAACAAAGGCAGAAGGACAAATTCTGTGTAGCAGGAGATAACATTTCCTATCTGTCTCTAAATATTTACTGTAGCATCCCAGGTTGGTTATTACTGCATCTCTTATGCAGTTTCCTTAGAATATTGCAGCTCATAAATCTCTGTAAGACACACACACACACACACACACTTAAAGGCAAACAATGGCACTGTGAATACTTTAACATTAAAGCACACATACTTATGTCAATAATAGATACAGCAAAGCAGCCTATCAATCAAAGCAATAGATAAATGCAAAAAAGACATGCACTAACACACACAGACACACACTCGTTGGAAAAAAACACATACACACTCCAAGTGGTGACAGCCTTACAAAGTGGTTTATTCTGGCAGATCGTCGCTTGTTCATTGTGGCTGAATTAATTCATGTATGGATGAACAGATGGATATATGTATGGATAAAAAGATGGATATTTGTATGGATGAATGGATGATAGCTTAATGTGTTGAACATAGAAAGAGGGAAGTATGAACACAGAGCGAGAAAGAGAAGTCATTTGACAAAATAGCTAATGAACTGCATTAACTGTGGATCATCCAGAGCGGGGGCCAGACAAACACAGAGAGCGAGGGGCAGAGAGTGGGAGTGTGACAGGACGCAAAAGAGAGAAGGCAAAGCGAGATGGTGAGAGACAGACGAGGAGATGAAAAGAGCGGGGGAGAGGTTGGAGATGTGGATAAAGATCAGACATGAACCATGTTTTTTTTTTTTCTAACCTTGTGTCCGTGTTTCCTGGATCCGTCTGCCTCCGAGCTACTTGTTGCCTGGGACTAACTACACTCTCTGTGTGCCTTTGAATCAAAGCTGCTGGATCTTCACACTTATCTCTGTAGCTTTAACCACTTTGCTATGAAACACAATTATCCATTAAGTTTAGCTGTTTTAGTCGAATTATTTTTGTGTCACATGCAGTGCTTTAAAGATGAGCAAGCCACAGAAGACTAAGGCATGAAATATAATGGCTGACATCTTATTCTGTATTTGCTAAGTTTTGCTCGTTAGTGTTACTGTGATCTTCACAGTAAGGAAAAGTTCCTTGGTTATAGGGGCAAGCTGATAGTGACATTTTCTCTGCTGGATCACAGGGCAAACTAGACTGTCAGACTTTTGTACTTGTTGAATGTGAATATCAAACTGATCAGATCAAATATTGACATTTCTTCCCATGTTTGTGTGAATGTTTCGAGTTTCAAATTAAAAAGTTAAAGCCCTCCCTGACACACATGGCTTTGTCCACCACAGCAGATCCGGGGCCAGTTCGGAGACCAGACAAATCCATTGCTGGTCTAGAAGGTGTGAGGGTGTGATTATCGTGACCCCTTGTGATCGGATCACACTTTACCACTCTGTGTGCAAAAGACAATATGTGTGATGGGGTATCTGATGACACTGTGTGTGTGTGAGTGCGTGTGTCGGTGTGTGTGTGTGTGTCATGTGAGCGCGAATGAGAGTTAGAAACTCAGCGGGCAGATCATTATGTGTTAATCAGTGTTGATAATTTGGAGGTGGCTAAAAACAAACCAACATGGGCCAAGCAGAGAAGAAGAAGAAGAAGAAGAAGAATGCAACTTAAGGCGTTAATGCACCTTGACATTGGTTGCCACCGCCTAATAAACCAAACAAAGAAGAAGAAGAAGTTTAAATTGTAGAGGGTCAGCGAAATCAGCTGAGTCTGTGTCAGTGTGCCTGCACCGGTCAGCCTCATTAGGACCAGGCTATTGTCCCTATGAGGTCTACTGGTCCTGACAGGGTCAGTGTTTATACTGGAAAAGGTCCTTAAGAGGGGAAAAAAACAAGTGCACACACACACACACACATTCCATATGTCCAAAATTCACTTTCACACACTTTCACGCTTGAAATTACAGTAAGAAGACTCACCTTTGAATAACTGGAACGTGTCAGTCAGTCATGAAAGGAAGCATGGGTCTGTCCATTCATTCTCTCAACAATGGAGTAACCTGCTTAGCAATGCTTCCAGATACTGCAGCCCGGACAGGGAAAAGTGGATTAGATGCGCTTTTCTTCACTTCTTGATATGATTTGCATTTAGGCTCTGGTAAATCTCCTCAAGGAACATATGTCTGCACATGTGGCCACATGTGGTCCGTGGCAGATTGGATCCAACGATGCTGACAAAATTTCAACATCAAGGTTTCACAGCATTTGGTGTTATCCCCTCTACAGGCAGCACTTTCTCTGAAAAGCCAGTAAAAGCGACACACTGTGTGGTTATTCTCCCAGTAGCTTGCTTTGTAACAACCCCAGAAAAGAAGATATAAATACATTATAACCTCCTCACACATCATGACAACACATTTATGCTCCTTTCGTCTCTATCGGACATTTTCTTTTGTAGAAAATACACTGATACACCTCTCCACAGAGGGATCCCTCAGACACTCTCTGAGGTTTCATAATTTTTTCCCGTTAATAGGATTTTTTTTGGTAGTTTTTTCATTACTGTTTTTGAGGGTTAAGGACAGAGCATGTCACACCTTGTTCAGCCCTATCAGACAAATTGTGATTTGTGAATATGGGCCAATATTGAGCAGAGGTTTGTTCAGAAAGAACTTCTGTTCATTGTCCTTTGAATTTCACTCCCACCAAGAAGCGAAGTCATGTTGACAAAGACATCTCATCCTGTGGCAGGACCGGAAACACTCATGTAAGCATCTCTCCACTTGTCTTATCATGATGGATATGCTTCAGTCCCTCTGTATGACTTGTTAGGGCTGCCTCCACCATATTGTTTATTGGTTTTGCAACAAACCTTACATGTATCACATCCAGCATCCATTTTTCTCCTCTAACCAAAGTTAATATCAATCTTTAGAGAGTCGTGAAATGTTGCCGGACATGACAAACTGGATAGGTATCAATTTTAGCGAGGTAGCATGGAGGGAGAGATGGTTGGCAGGAGGTTACAACTGTACAGTGTGCAAGTGAAGGAGCATAACCTAATCATGCACATGTCGACTACAGAAATTCTGATGACTGTAATATAGCCTCATTCATTTAATTACAGACAAAATAAATCTGTCTATAACCTAATTTCACGATTTTATCCGGGCTTCAAAATCCTGTGATTTCAGGTTTTTCACAACACTAATATGCAGAATCTAGACTGTGGTTGCACGTCAGCCTTACAATGATGTTTTTTCATAGTATGGAGGTTTTTTCTTTATTCAACATTGTGCTTTGGAGAGCAGAACCTGAGCTTTCATCAATTGTTGTAATTGCATTTAAAAAATTGAATTAGCACTTGCCTCTGTTTTCTTCTGTCTAGCTCGTACCTTTTGCTGTTTGTACTGTTTCCGTTTATAGTTGCTAGCAAGCTCATGGAGAAAGATGGGGAAAAAACATATATGAAGTAATTGTGCCTTGTTTTGTAAACAAGAAATGACTTTTGCTTGAGCTTCAGAGGCGTTGGTTTATTGACTTAGGTTGACTTAGGTTACCTGGTAGTTTATCCAGTAAAAGATGGGCTCATCCCTCACTGAGCTGTGTAGCGTATATACACATGAGATCAATCTTATCTTCTAAATCTTGGCAAGAAAGTGTTTCTCCTGTAATGTTGAGCTATTCCTTTAACTTTGTGAGTCATCAGCATAAAGCAGTTGAACTGATGCACAAACTTGGGCATAACTAAAACTTTCCTTCTAATTTCTTTAAAGGTTCAATGTGTAGAATTTAGTTCAGTTCTTCAGTTTTAGTTTGTCCAGTTGGGACTACTGTCAAAAACATAGAGAGGACCCACTCCCGATGTAAATATACCATATTCAATTATAAAGGGCCCATTCTAGGGTAAATAAAACAACAATTTGTACAATAATGAAAACATCACTGGGATTATTTTATATTAAATTTCTGCCAATACATCCCTTTCACCTAAATCTTACATCCTGGACCTTTTGAAGTACAATCACCAAAACCTTAAGCTCAGCACTGTCTCTCTTGTTTAAAGAGCAATCTCCAGTCAGCAGGATTCCCACTGTAGTTAAACAATGTTGGCCAGTAGAGGCTGACAGTTCCCGTGTTAACAAGCAGTGGTTTCTGATGACTTACCGTGGCGCTGTAATGGTTTAATGTTACAGTGAAATTATACAAGCAGTCCCTCTGAAATTGTGAAATTTTTCATTCAGCTTTTTTTTGGCAAAAGGAAACTCTACACATTCAGTGCTTTTGAATGAGCAGAGCACACATTTATGCTGTGCCTGCATTCCTCTGTCTCGACCACACAAACCATTCAGTCTACCTTCCTCCTCTCCCTGATATCAGCCGCTTCCTTTCTCTTTTCTCTGATGTTTTTCCTCAGCTCCTCTCCTCTTTCACCTCTTCACCCGCCCTTCTCTTCCCCTCTTTGTCTTGTCTGTTTCTCCTCCCTCCCTCGTTTTCCGTCGCACTCCTATCCCCTCTTCTCCTCCTCTGGCTGCTTTTTCTCTCCCTGCTCACTTGTTCGCCGGCTCCCTCCCTTCCCCGCTCCCTCCCCTCATCTCTCTCTGCATTGCAGTATCTGTGTCAGCCATCGGCAGAATGGGCTGTCTATGGTGTGTGAGAGTGTGTGTGGACATGCACGTATTTGAGCGTTCGTCCAAGCGTTTGTGTGTGTGTGTGTGTGTGTGCGCGTTAGATACTGCAGTCCCTCCTAAGCAGCTGGACAGAAACTGAGATGTTTGTTCACCCCACTCTTCTTCTCTCCTCACTCTTTTCCCCCTCTCTTCTATCCTCATTTTTATCACCTTTAATTTCACCCTTTGTTTCATTTGTTTCTCACCTCCTTTCTATTACATACTTTTATATTCTCTCATACCACATTTTACCATCAGTTTGCTTTTTCTTCTCTTAAATTCTTCAATTTTTTTTCTCATTACACCCACTGATCCATTTTCCCTGCTCCTTTCCCCCTGAAATGCTCTGGCAAACATCCTTGTTTTCTGGTTTGACACCTGGCTAACATATGCTCTAGAGACGTACATGACAGCTTATAACTATTTCCCGAAAACGCCCTCTCTCATGACACCCTCACATATCCAGCACTCAGTACGAGACCACCCACAGTGCTCACCAAGTGCGGATAGGCATTGTTGCCCTAAATAGGCACAAACCGCTCTGGCCTCCTGTTGAGAGAGGACTTCAGGACATCAAGTGACCGACTGGCCAGGTTCAGCCTCTTTTGATCAACTGTTCCCCTGCAGTGGAGAACAAGCCACCAGAAACATCTGAGCTCTTCCGCCTCACTGGGTCTCGTGCCTCCAGGCAGTCCAGCCTGTTTTTCTCCAGGCATACCCCCCAGATGTGCATACCTCTCCTTTCCATCTGCTACAACACCACTAACGGATAAAGAGAACTGTAGTTACTGTCACTGCTCGGGATTTCTTTAGTCTAACCAGACACAGCAATAACATAGTTATCAAGTTATAGCTTTAAATAACTACATTTTCCTCTGTCAAATTGTCTACCAATAATGAGCAGCTGTTTCTGACAGGTGCCAGCTTGCAGCCAAACCCATCAGAAACTCAAAAATATATATACACTCAGGTGCACCTTTCAATGGCAGGTTTCAGACATGAACTCTGCAGTGTGTCCGCACAAGTGTGTCCGGACTTGAGGAACGTAGCAGGATATTCTCTGGTCAGACACATTCACAACACAGAAAACGTTCAGGTGAGGTTGATGTAGCAGGCAGAGGCAGGACATGGACGTATACATTCCTCTACGGAGGTCTTACAGCACAATGACAGCCTGTATAACCAAAAACTCTTATATCGTTGTCTTCCTAAGTTGAGATTTTACAAATGTCATCCATGGGTTCACTCGCTCATGTTAAATCACCCAGAGAATCTCCTAATGTGTTCTCACATGAGCTCGTTCGGACTTTATCCTGAGTTATCACTAGGGGATGGCAGGAAAGCCTCCAGAGCCCCTCTGGAGAATGGCAGTTCAGTGCAGGTCTGAAAGCAGCTAAATACTTGTTCCCATAACAGCCTGAATTCTTCCTGGCAAGGATTTAACCAACATTCCTCTCAGATCCTGTTGCATGTTGACATGATTGCATCACACGTTTGCTGCAGATTTGTCGGCTTCACATTCATGCTTCAAATCTTCCATTCCACTACATCCTCAAGGTGTTTGACTGGAATGAGAGCAGGGGACTGGAGAGACCACTGTGATACACTGAACTGACTTTTTATGTTGATGGAATGTAATTTGTGACATGGAGCATTATCATGTTGGTAGTAGCCAGTAGAGACTGTTAACTGTGTCGTGAAGTGACGAACATGGTCAACAACAATACACAGATCGGACTTAAACTCCCAGGGGCCGTTGTTCCATTTTCTGCTGCCCAGTGTTGCTAAGGCTTTACCCATTGTTGGAACAAGGCGTTCCTGCCCACAGAATGTTCGACTCACTGGATATTTTTTTGTTTTTCACACCATTCTCAGTAGAAACTCCAGAAGAACCTTGGGTGTAAAACTCCCAGGAGATCGGCAGTTTCAGAAACACTCAAACCAGCCAAAATCACTGAGATCACATTTGTTTCATTCTGATGTTTGGAACAACAACCCCTTTACTGTGTCTTGATGATGATATGGTGATTAGATGCACTATAGCAAGGAGGTGTACACTAGTTCATAATAAAGGGGCCACTGAGGGTACATTTGCTCACTTTCCTTTTGTTCTCTTTGCACTAAAGAGTATTAAATAGGCAAAACCCCAACTGAAACATAAAGAACAATTTACCAGTGTATGTGATACACAGCCTGTGAGGAAGGGTGCACAGATGGACAGGGGTACTATAGAGTCAGTGATGTCACAGTGATGCCATCATGATTATCTTGGTTTGGCCTTGGAGGCAATATTTTTTTACGGAATACCTAGAAACCAGGAACATGGAGAAAATGTAGGCAGACACAATTATAATGGTAGTTGCAGCATGGGAAATATAGGATATTTCCAAATATCTCTTGTTTTGATTGACATTTCTATTCTCAGAGTTTGGTTTCCATCCAAATGTAGAGTAAAGTTAATGTAAAGTTAAGTAAAATGTAAGTTTTTAATGTATGCACTACTGTGGACTTAGACAAATCCAGATTAATAGTTGATGGTGTATGTCTCCACTCACTGGTTGTTCTATCATCTAGTAATCATCAGTGATAGAATGTGGGGTCATCCAGTCAACAGTTCCCAGTCTGAGTCCTAAAGACCAACAGCTTGTCCTTCCTGATCTTAAGGCTTTCACTACTGTCTCTAAAGCTCTGCTGATGGCTTTTCTTTTTCCTGGGCCAGTGCTGCCCAGGAGGCTGTAGGCTTTTCACAGACATTTGTGCTGCAAATCCCTGCCCCCCACTTGTTTGAGCCCGTACAATGCATGTCACACTAGAGATGCACAGATCGACACTCTGAATCCATACGTATGCTTGACTCATCTGCCCAGCACCCACCCGAAGGAATTGTTTTCTGCATGAACATTCTACTTTGCTGGTGAGGATATGGTAACATGTTACCATTACGAAGGCTGGTTTCAATTAAATTGACAATTATTTTAACAATTAAGTCCACATTGTTGTGGAGGCGTTTACAATTTTAATAGTAATAGTAGTTATAGTCAATAAAAACATTGTGCGCCATGAGGCACAGAACGTGAGTGTGTGCATTTGGCAAAATGGTGACAGGGTGCGCCTGGTGCATCTAGAAACAGGGAGAGATTGAAACATTGAGATGTACGGAGTGTGTTAGCAGCAGGGATTGACTTAACCAACCAGATATTCTTTTCAACTTCCCTTTTCCTTCCCTTTAAGGAGATTGCGCACCGCACAACAGTGTATTGTCACTTTGGGCAGGGCTGACTGCGCGAGGAGAGAGGGGGGCTGTCACAAGTTAAATCTGTAAACTGTCTCCAGTTATCATTTTTTTTTTTACAATGTCTGGTTATCCCGCCACTAACACACCCAGTAGATCTTGATCTCTCTCCATTTTCAGATGCGCAAGGCGCATCCGGTCACGTTTAGATGCACTTTGCACGGTGTGCCCTTGGCTAAAAATAGGGCCCTGTGTTTTCATTGACTAGCAAACTGCACAAAAAGTTAGACTCCATCTGACCTCAGTGATAAGCCCGGCTGCGCTGAATGAGCGCTCGCTTGCAGCCCTCGCTGCGGGATGCACAAGATTGTCTTTCTTTATCGTTCACATTTTAGAGAATGTAATTAATGTTTTACACATTAATGATGTATGATTCCACTCACCCAAACCCATCCACACTTAATCAGAAATGTTATTTTCTACAACCCTACCGGCCCAACCTGCGAATCAACTGCGTGGTCTACGGGTATAACTGCAATCCGTGCATCACTATGCCATACCCTTGTACAGCACTCCGACACCATTATGCATATTTATGCTTTTTGTTTCCCTGGCCTCCTATATCCTGTCCTCCCAGAGGACTGTGAGCTCCGGCATGACCACCTGCTGGGATGTTCCTGAGGCCAGCATGACGTCTGGTCTAAAGGTGGTTCCGAAATGTCTTCAGGGAATCTGAGTTCCCAGGTCCACTGTCATCTGCCAGTCATAAGATGTTCTAAGAAAGCATGTTTGATCTTAGATTTTCTCCCGGTCTCACAAATGTGATGCCACAAATTGTTGGTCTGGGAAGATTCATTGTATCAATGGTGCTGCAGATGGACTTAGCTGTTACCTTCAGCACTTGGTTGTGGTGCAAGCAGTAGCGACTCCCCTGCTGCCTCAGTACAGCTGCTAAGAACGGGCCTCAGAGTTCCTCTTCCTTGGGACACAAGGGTCATGTTGGTGCCTCAAATCTGCCTTGACAAGGTTGAATGAGCATTAAAGCATCACAGAAACACAAGGCGTAAGAAGATGATGTGATTAAAAAAGCAGCAGTCAGACCTCAAACAGAGAAACAATGAAGGAAATGTCATGACATTTATGTTTGTTTCATCTACTCGTTTGAAGAAGGTTACAGTCTGCTTATCGCTTCACACAGATCTGATTTAATTTGTCATCTCTTTGGTGGAGCCGAAGCTTCAGTGAATCAGTCACATGCTTCAGGTCTGCCATGATTTATTCTGTTACCATTGAACTTTGTCACATTTAACGTTTATCAACACACCAACATCTCTACCTCGACAGAGACTGAACCCCAAACCTTTTACCTGAGATTTCATCCAGGGAGAATTATGCTAAAATTTTGAATACACAATTATTTTTTTGTCCAACACTTTGGACATTCCATCTGAGGGATCTTTCCTCCCAGACAAAACATTGATATTGGATGATTCATAATTGTAAATGTAACTGGTGGCATCTTGTGATATCTGTGTTGTAATTTCTATGAAAGTGCAGGACCATGAATGTCTTTGCGATTTTCTTTAATTCTGACAAAACAGCCAAATAATAAATCCTCCGGTCAATTTTGTACAAATGTGGAGCCCAAACACTTGGATCACCAAAATGTCACATACAGTACCTCTCCTATGCAGTACAACAATAGGAAGGGGAAAGGTGAGGCGAGAGATGCATCCTTATTTGGAGGGTTCCCCCAAAGGTTGACGTAAGGGTACAGGACTTTCACCAAACGACAATGCAGGCTTCTATATGTAAGGTAATACATTTGTGCAACAATTGTGTGTAGCTAAAACAATAAAATATAGAAAATTTGGCAAATAAAATATTTTTTTGGGGGGAAGGCAAGGAAAAGATTGTGAATGCAAAATGCAGCAAAATAACCATTCACCATGTCAAGCTTTCAAAACAGGTGCTATAGCATTAACAACCTGCATTTTATCAAGTCCAGAGAAAGTCTTTAGACATTCAGGAAATAAGTAAGTCATCTGTTTTCCTGCAGCTCTCCAACAGTGAAGTTAATTTCATGTCCCATTATTTTACAACTCCTTCTGATTTGGCTCACTGGCTGATACATGCACATGTGGACCTGCTCTAAACATTGCTAATGATTGAGGTAGCACTGTTGTTATAGTCCAGTCAATCTCTCTCTCTCTCTTCATTACCACACACACACACACACACACACACACACACACACACACACATCAGGGTCGTTCCTATGTAATGATCATTTACGTCTCATTGGGTGTCAGGGTGTGTTGCCATTAACAGCCACAATGTTTGGCTTTGCTATATAACTGATCATTAAACAGCAGCAGTGTGTGTGTATGTGTGTGTGTGTGAGTGTGTGGAGGGGTGGGGTCAGGTACAGGACACAGTGAGGTAAACAGGTTTTGCCTCTCATTTTAAAAATAGAACTGCTCTGCCTCTAATACCAGAGCATGGCGAGGCAGACTGTGTCCATAAAATATAAGGACCTACCACCTGCTCACATTTTTGAAATGACGGGGACGGTAAGAAGCCTGGCCTCGGTGGAGCAGAGTGTAAAGTTGAAGTAAATTGGTTGGGTATTAGAGTGCAAGTCAATGTAATGACTCTGTGCGGATTTTAAGATACAGTGTGCTGTAAAGCTTCGAGGCTGCTGGTGGAGTGATGCTCCCTCATCCTCCTGCTGGATTCAGCGATGATTCCTGCAGCAGCGCTCTGGACACTTCTGCAGATTCCTGTGCCCGTGTTAAGACTGAATAATGAAAGTGCTCTTTGGCCTGGATCCTTTTCATTTCTTTAAAGGTGGTACACTATTTTCAGAGCTCCTAAAGCTCTGACACATACGTTAATGCAACAGATAGAGGTGCCATGTTTTCAAACTCCACACCTTCAGATTGTTAAATATGTCTTTACATGAAATCTTAGCTCTGCTATATCTAAACAATTCACAGGCTCCTCAGAAGGTCCCATTTTCCAGAGTTGTGAAGTCATTGTTTCGAACTCGGTGTGTTCATGTGCTTTGAAGTTGGAATGTGGAAGAAACATGTCGAGAAAATGTAAAGATTCATGTGTTCAACACTTTGACACCTCTTTCCAATATTTGCATGATAATGAAGAGCACAGACAAAGGATCAGTTGTGACGGGGATATAAATAATTTAAAACACGTTACACACACTAATCATAAAACTGTGTGTATTAGCAATAAGTATGGTTTTAAGTGCTTTTGAGTGATGGACATACATTTACCAAAGTGTTACACATTTGACAAGATCACATTAGAAGCTACTATTTACAGCTGATCAGCAAATAAAGTTAATTGCTTTTTGAGTGATGACGTCAGCGACCTGACAACTCGTGTTTGACAAATGTCCCAGACTTACTGTTACTGTTCCACCTTGAGATGGTGTTCACGAGCAATTTCCTGCTGGGGTCATTTTTCTCATTATTTTCCGACATCACATTAACTCCCAGTTACTGTGACTTGAAGTAGCTGAGGACTCAAGCAGGATTTCATGCTGAATTCACATGAGTTGGGAATTCCCACTGCCACCACTTGATTGCTTCTAGAAGTAACTAGCAGCTGTCCAGTCGTCTTCCCTTTTAGAGAATATTTTCATCCATTCATGAAACGTTTCCAGAGGCTGTCTGGAGGTTGTCATTATTAATTGCCGAAGGACGGCCGTGATACAACAGAGTCGCCAAGTTCAGATAAAAAACTCAACATAGATCAATATTTATTGAATTATTAATAAAGTGAAGTTACAAGGACAAATGCCTGTCTGGGTATTCAGCTTGAGCCTGCCTGATATTTCTACTTTTTTAAGTCTCCCGATTTCTATCTTGTCCAAACTTACCTGAAAGCTGCACTGGATGAAATATCACTCTCCTCACAAGCAAGACAAACACAATATTTCATATTTACCTGATATTGTGGTGGAATTCTTGTGAGGAATTCAATGTCTGCAGACACACAAAGTCTGAAGCAATAGCATTTATTTGTATCTTGCATCGTTAACATAGTATTAATTGTTCACCTTAAATCTGAACTGTCCTTGAAAAAAGTCTATACATGTATACAGTATATATATATGGAGAGAGAGACAGAGAGAGAGACTTTCTTTTACTGAATACTGAAAGAATAATTGTGCCTAAAACTTAAATTTTATGTATTTCATGTATTTCAAATGTATTTCAATATACGATTAAATAGTGCATTTAGATATTTACGTCTAAGTTTAGACTTTATTTAATCAAATCATTCATTTATTTACACTAACTGAACATGATAGAGACCACTTTATTAAATGTGACCCTTTACATTGAACTTATGTAACAAAGCAACATGGAGATTAAATGTGTCATTGAAAAACATAAAGTCACAGTTTGAGGCATTATTATTTTTCGAGTGAAGAAAGGGGGGCAGTTAACTCTTTCTCTCTGAAGATTCTGAAGCACCTTCCTCCAGTTGTTATCTCTGCTGCGTCCTGGCTCAGCCTTGGTCTCTATGGTTACTGCTGATTATAAAAAAGAAGCCCCATAAAGTAGATAAGTAGCGGAGACTTTCTGACCATTCCCTGTGTGATGTGTATTACTGTAAGAGAGAAGTAGTGAATAATAGAATATAAAAGTAGAAGAGGATACATTTAAATCAAATACATTTCTACAATATGATTTGATTATCATTCTTTAGTTGTAGTTGCTTCTAATACTGGCAAAGGAGGAGTGACAGTAAAGGTTTATATTTGCAGTAGTATATAATAATCGAGATCTAGTTGCCTGAAAGATTCAGTTTTATTAAGTTGTACAAAACAACAATATATGTAAAGTTTCAACAGTAAATGTACAACCAGTAAAGTTTGAATCTCCCAGAGTCCTTAGGGGTCCTGTCTGACATAGCTGTTTACTTTACAGCGTGACAGTGACGCCACATCAGATCCCAGATTCATGCCAGTCAGTCGCTCCATCAGTCAAATGCTGCTTTCTCACCTCCTGTTGACTCGCTGCTGTTCTCTGCACGTCAGCGCTGAACATTTAGCAGGAAGTTTCACAAAGGGACAGAGCTAAAGACTAACAGCGTAGCATCTCTCAAGATAGAAACTTTGTTTGAGACAAACAGAGCTTCACTGGGAGGAAATAGACTTTATACATAATTATTTATTAATTTATTTTCAACTAGTGGTGAGCAAATGACAAACTGAACCAAGCGCTGACAAGTGACGATAACAGAGCACACCATCTCATTTTTAACTCAAGTGTGAAAGTGTGTTCTGGTGCAAATCTCAGAACAACACCAGTCCATGTATATCCTATATCTGGTTGGCAGGACCTAAATAAATAAAAAAAACACAGTGTTATGAGGGAGAAGTTACAGGCAATTGGATTTAAACAATCATTAATGGAGCGACGCTTGCAAGCTAGTTCAGGCAGCCAACTGGAGCTGCGCTGCTCCAATCATGTGACATACCTCACTCTCCACAATCATCTATATTACACTGCTACCCTATTAGGCGGTCTATTTAAGCAAAGAAGATGTCCCATCACTCCCTTTGCTTGCCCTGCTGCTGCGTCAGTTGCTTCAGCCCCTCCACCACCCTAGAATCCACCTGTAGGCTCCAACGGGGGTGTAACAAGTATTACCATAACTATCTTGGCTAATTTTATAGGCGCTACCAGGGCTGCAGATAAGCATATAGCCTTAAGTATAAATCTACATCTACGTATGTAAGAACGCAAATGCCTCTGGCCAGAGTAAAAAGTCTTGAAAATATCCGAGTGCACTCATGTGAGAAAATAGCAGGAGGCTATTATGCAGAGGATATACTGCAAGTGAGTGTGTATGTTGATGACACAAACACGTGATTGCGGCAGCGGAATTGATATGTTATCGTGGCTCCTGAATGCTGCACCATCCCTCACCGGAACGCCTCGGAGATCTCTGTGTTGTTGTAAATGTGTCTGCCTTTAACATATGAGATTCTTCAGTCAAACTCTGGACTAAGTCAGACATTCTCCAGACCATCCAGCTGATCCATTGTTTTAATAGCAATTGCACTTCTGGGTGCACATGGGCGTGTTTGGTCTTAAATTGTGGTGTAGTCAGACACACTGGTGGAGCATTGCTGTATTCAGGCAGTGGAAAGGTACCAAAGAAAACCTGCTTTGACGACAGTTCATGGGTATTTTATGGGAACATTATCATGATGGTAATATGCATGTACAAAGACACAACCAGAGACTGCATAGACAACGCATCTTCACTTCCTTTGCAGTAGCAAGGTTCTGCCAATACAGGCTCTTGACCAATTGTGAATCACTCAAATGTGAATCATTACGTTCCATCCTGTTTTAGGATCAACAAATAAGTAATTCGAATTTACTAGAAAAATGAACACTTACATCAGTGTAATAAGAACAAACTAAAATCACAGAAACTATCTTTGAGAGAATTTCAATCAATGGGCACAAGTTTTTGTCAAATGAAGGAGGCGAGGTTTATGATCTATAATGCAGCCAGCCATCAGGGAGCAGTCTTCACGCTTTGTCCTTACGCTTTGTCTTCACGCTTTGTCCTCACGCTTTGTCTTCACGCTTTGTCTTTAGCTGTTGTGTCGTCCATCTCTAGTCTAAGTGTCAACACCTGTGCACTCTGCTTGTTACACACAGAGTTTTCTCTACCTTGATAATCTGGCCTTAAAATAGCTATCTGAGAAGATGCATGCGGACCTGGCTTTTAAAAGGGTTGTGTTATGAAAGTTAACACTGATTAGTAGCGTCGGGTTGCGGCTGGTGAGATGACACATCGCTAATGCAGAAATGATTAATTACATTCTCTAAAATGTGAACAGAACAGAGGTGTGATCCTCTGATGCTCCACAGCTGACTGCTTTATTTTTATCAGACGGATGACTCACAACTGAGCAAGCAAACAATGGGGAATACAGAGAAATACAGACAAGAACATGTTTAATCAGGAGCCGAGATGGGACAGTAGCATATATATATATATATATATAAATATCTAATGTTAACAAACAATGAGAGAGAGAGAGAGAGAGAGAGAGAGAGAGAGAGAGAGACCTCTAAACTTCTGTCTCTTTTGCTATTGGACATTTTGGGAAAGTGAGGACATTTTGACTAAACCTCACAAGTTCAAAATACCCTTAACAGTTTCAAGAGCCATGTTTTAATGGAGCTAAATAAATATAATTATTTATTTCATTGGTCTGTTTTTCGGGTTGATTGTAGGACTACAAAGTTTTGTTATGAGAGCAATTGCAACATGGTGTCAAATTAAACAGAAGACGATCTGGTATATTATTAGTTATTCGGCTGTACATGAGGGAACCTTCAGGAGAAGCTGTGTTATGTTGTCACAGACAGAGCAGATGGATGATCGACACAGACAAGTGAACAGTTCATTTTAGTGGAGATGTGATGGAGAAGGAGACGGAGCTGTGGCTATCAGAAACCTTCATGACCATTTGTTCTCATCTTAACAGAACTCTGCTCAGAGGCCCAAACCATCGATCACCTCCATCAATTCGGCCCTCTGTTTTAAAATCATCCCATCAGCCTGGAGACCCGTCTGTATTGGCCCTATCCATCAGTCGCTGCAGCCTTCCCTCTGTCTGCTCCCATCCAAGCTGATCCACTGTAGCTTCTCTGCCTCGTGTCAATCAAGGCCTATCGGATGGCCAGACAGACAGCTATACAGCTCAATATATCTCTCATTCAATCGCTACCAACCCACTTGTCTCTGCCACAGAAAAGAGTCTTTAACGAACAACCAGCCAAGGTGTCCAAAAAGCCTGAAATCACAGTCATGTCACTCAGTGCTTCATGGAGTGGCTCATCCCACTGGACGTCAGGGTGTCACTTCCTGGTGGACAGGACGGTGGGGAAGAAGGACTTGGACTTAAGGATCCTCTCACTGGAATCTGACTGACTGTTCTTTCTTTCTGTCTTTCTTGTTCATCCCCTTTGTCCTAAATGTGCACAGCATGCATTAGAAGCTGAAATAATATTGTGTGGGAGGGAGAAAAAGAGAGACAGAGGGAGTCTGTGGAAAGAGGAATATTAAGATAGTTTGACAGTTGTCATGCTGCTCTGTGCCTAAACAAGACTCTGATTCTGTGAGTCACTTTCTCATTGTTGTCCCCAAAGTCGTCTTCTGCAAACACAGACAGTCGGGAAATGTGACAAAACATTGCGAGTCAGAATCACAACCTCAGACAGACTCTGAACTATCATAGAAAGTCATAAGCCTCCGATCCTTTTGTTTGTTATTAAAGTGAAGTTATTCAAAAAAAATGAATAGAACCCTCTTTTCCAGAATAGACTGCACAATGTGTCAGGAGACGTGCTGCTGTAAGCAGTCACAATCAATTTCAGTTAAAGCGGGTGAATTGATGAATTTTGTCTGGCCCAGTGGGACAAATAGGAGCTCAGTGGCAAAGGCTTGTGTTTCTGAAGTTAGACCAAAGCAGACTCAGACACTAATTGGTTCTACTGTAGTGTGTGTGTGTGTGTGTGGTTGATTTGTGTTTGTGGGAGAGTGAAGAGACAGCGATGCAAAGGCGGGAGTGACACATTTAGAAAACATGGACCACTTCACATTGCTTCTCATTTCTAATTCTACCACAAACTGTGTTGCACTCATTTAGCCTTTTGTGAAATAATCGTTCCCCTTCTGCTTGAAGGTTTGGGCAAACTGAACCGAGTCAATGCTTTACATTTGAGATATTGATGGATAAAATCTATGTCATAAACAAAGGTGGAAAGAAACTAAGCAGTTACTTCAATAACTACATGCTTAGAGGAGACCATCATTGTTCCTGTTCCAAAGAAACCCCAAACTCTGCCTGAACGACAACCACCCAGTAGCACTCACCTCCACCATCATGAAGTGCTTTGAGCGGTTATTCAAATCTTTCATCACCTCCTCCCTCCCAGACTCACTGGACTCACTGCTGTTTGCCTACAGGCCAAATAGGTCGACTTAAGAAGCCATCTCCCTCACCCTACCCACCTGGAACAGAGGGACACGTATGTGAGAATGCTGTTCACTGACTACAGTTCAGTAACATCGTGCTCTTAAAGCTTGTCACCAAGCATAGAGACCTTGGGCTCAACATCACCCTCTGAAATTGGATCCTGAACTTCCTGACAGGCAGACCCCAGGCTGTGCAGATAGGCAGCCCCACAACCTCCACCCTGACTCTCATCACCGGTGCCCCCCAGGGCTGCGTGCTCAGTCCTCTCCTGTACTCCCTGTTCACGCATGACTGCGTGGCCACCCACAGCTCCAACACCATCATCAAATTTGCTGATGACACGGCCGTCATAGGCCTGATCACCGGCGACTCTGAGACGGCCTACAGAGAGGAGGTCAGAGCCCTGACATCTTGGTGCCAGGACAACAACCTCCATCTCAACGTCGGCAAAACAAAGGAGCTGATCGTGGACTACAGGAAGAGACAGGGAGAAGAACACGCCCCCCCCTCTCCATCAACAGGATTATTAAAGACCCCTGTCACCCCAGCCACAAACTGCTCTGCCTCCTGCCATCTGGCCGACGGCAGCGCAGCATCCGGGCCAGCACCACCAGGCTCAGAGACAGTTTCATCCCCCAGGCCATAAGACTGTTAAACTCCTCCAATCTGCCATAAGACTGTCATTCCTCTAAACTTTGCACCTTGCAATATTTGCACTACCTATCAGTATTACTTTCATTCATTAATTCAGTCTACTCAGTACTAATGTACTTTATCTTAGTTTATAATTAATATTTTAGGTGTACATCTTATTTTGATACTTCCATTCCATACTTCCATTCTATATATTATATTTTAGTTTTATATATTTTTTTTTAATTAATTTTTTTGCTTGTGTGGCTTTTCCAATATTTAAAAAAATGGCTAGAAGGGAGCCTGTGACCCAAGCATTTCGTTGCCAGCAACTGCTGTTTTTAATTGTTGTGCACATGATAAATAAAGTCTTGAATCTTGAATACTTTACTTAAGTACATTGCACTTTGCTTGAATTTCTATTTAATGTTATTTCATTCTTTGACTTCTATCTTGATCTGAAAGCCATATGTACAAATTTTGGTACAAAAGTGGTTCCCAACCTTGTCCAATTACAAGTTCAATAATTTAGCACATGGGACCTCTTCTCGTGTGAAAGAAAGTGGTCAAAATGTCAATAATTCTACAAAAAAATCAAAGATTAGAACACTTGTCAATTGTATTAGTTGTTTCTTCTTTGACCCTGGCTGATTTAACCCTATGGTAGCTTCATCAAATAACCAACCAGTATTCTTACACACAGATCTATCTGTCCCCAGTACCTTAGTGGTAACTTCATGAAAGAGAACACGCTTAAGGTACTTGCACCATGTCAGAACAAAATAAATAAATAAAAGTAGATTTTCACACCTGTTCCCCAAGTATATATAATAATGAAGGACCCTACTGCTACACAATTAACCTTATATTTGCAGTTGTCTAGTGGTGTCCTGTGTTGGGAACCACAAAACCACTTTTGTTAATTGTGTATAAAGTAGCAGTATAAAATATGAAGTGCTACTTACACACTGGAGCATCAATAACAATCTTTTCATGCAATTCATAAAAAATATATCAGTGGGGCCACTCGAGTGGCTGAGTGTAAAATGTTCTCACTGGATATTGTACTTTCAAAGTTGATTGGCGTGCCGTGAAGCGTCTATAATGTCAACAGCCAATTTAGTGCCTTTTTTCAACAAAGCACAAAGCTACATTTTTGACATGAACTAGACATGATGCATATACAACTCAATGACATCATGAATACAGAATAACATATCACACCATCTACAGACATTAGTTGTTGTTTACAGTGGTTCCACAGCACGTTATGCACTACTACATCCTCTATGTTGCACACTGACTATACATGATCCAGCTACATACCGTACTAGGTTTAGACTTAGTCTTGTTACCGTTTTACTTGTCTGAATACCTCTTGCACCGCCATTTAAATTTATATTATAACCAAAAATGAAATCCTACATTTCCCTGACAGAATAAGGTACACTTTCCTTTGTGAATATTGTCCTACCATCCAATACTGTGAAAATAAATACAAAAAATAGCTCTTGCATAGTCAGTGTCATGGAGAGTTTCTTTGCTAAATCATGTTTATACTGATTCCAAAGAGTGCAGTTGGTGTCTGGCCAATCAAAAGGTACAATAGACAAAGGGCGAGGGGTCAATAGATGATGGAGAGGACTTGAGTCCAGACTCAGTCAGTGTCTGTCAGTGGCCTTCTGTCTGTTGGTGATTCACCGGTCCACATCGGTGATAGCTTTCTAGATGATCATTCCCACAGCATTTTCCTCCCTCAAATCAGTTTCACAAAAACCCTGGCGACAAGACAAACACACCCAAGCAAAGAGCATGGGGGGGAGGGAGAGCGGCACAGGGGCCTTATTAGCAGAGAGAATGGCTTATTCATATAGTATGCTAATCACATATGACCAGCCTGTCATCAGTTAAAGTTCAAAGCTGTTAATCATCTCACTCTCCTGCTCCTCTTTTTTCCTCCCTACTTTTGCTTTTTCTCTCTTTGCGTTTCTGAAGGTTATTAAGAGCAGGCCACAGAGGAGGCACAATCTGTAGAACCAATTTTAATATAATACTGTAGATAAATATGAATCTGATGGGTAATTATCTGTTTCACCTTCATTTGATTATAAAACCCTGAGGCACACATTAATCGTCTCCCAAAGCAAGTTTAATTCAACTATTTTGTTAAATATAAATAATCTTTTATGTAATATTGTGGTTTTAATCATTTTCTGGATATAATATAGATTACAGTTTGCTGCACACTTTTCAACCTACACCAAGATAATGGTGTCCATGTGAATATTCTGCAGCAGGAAGGTGGGGACTCGATTCAGGGAAACACAAAATGTCAGTACTGTAGTTTTCTACCTGAATCACTGAAACAGAACTGCTTTCTCTCTACTGCTGGTATATAACTGAAACTGGTCCCTCACTTCCAAACATCTACATACAGTATTATTATACTTTTGGTGTTGGTATTAGCAACAGTAGGGGACATACATCCCTTACCTATAACCATTAAAGCAGTAGACATACCAATGAAATAATATATTTTAGACAATGACACCAATATAGAATATTTTTAGCTTGGTAAAAGTGAGATGTTATAGCAAGGCTTAATAAAATCACCACTGAGTTCATGTGTTCACAGTCTGACATCTTTTCTTGAGACCACCTCGGGTTGGCTCCTCTCTGACTTTCTTGACATGGATCAGCTCAATTTCTAGTGACAAATTCCTCCAGTTTATCATTTAGGTGTACACCTGAGAAAACTGCTGGACAATACATTCTGTGTCTTCAACCACATCCAACCTATTTTGGCAGTGACATAACGAAGCAGTGATTTTAATGAGGCAACCTCCATAATTGGACTATACTTCTTATTTTTGACATGTTTGTGTGACATGTAAGGTAAAAATGCATTTCGTCTAGGCTAATTGTTTTTTGTTGTGTTACATGACGGCTCATTAGCTGCGTTTTGAGACAGGTACAACTTCATGACACAGCAGAGCTGAAATTGTTTAAACAGTTTGATGATTTCAATCGTTTGATTCTAATAAATCTGATTTCATTAAGACACGTGGCTAAAATTATGGCATGGAAACAGTTAGATTCTAGCACACTAATTTCCCCAAAGACAGTACAGTGTTTGCACACTCATGTGTGTATGTATGTATTGTTTTTTAATTTATTGTTTTGTGACATATATACAGTAACATCATATATTTCTTATTACTACAGAATAAACACTACATTCTCCGTCTCTCTCTGCTCCGCATTCCTCACTTCAGACCACAGCTTGTCCAAGCCAATTAAACATGGACATGTACTATGGATGCATGCAGACATCCCTCTCATGCACACACACACACACACACTATTTCATCTCTACTCCAGAAACCCTTATTTAATCACTCAATTATCATACACATCACTTGACCTGCTTTATGTTATGTCTGTATGTCTTTTCATTATGTACATATATCTGTGTATCTCATCAAACTTGTATGTCACTTTCTGTTGTCACCATTTCACGAATAAAAAATTTAAAAGGTGAAATGGTCACAGCCTCTGAAGAAAATCTCCAACTTTCAACTTGATCAGCCAGTCATTGTCCCATCAGGATGCTCTGAGGTGAATCTAAGATCTAAACTCATCAGTTTCATATTTATAATCCTCGCCCTGATGTATATGTATGGTCATCATGTTTTGGTCCGACAGTTGAATTGACCGAGCGTAGCACACGATCACCTTCGGCCTTTCCCAGTGGTCATTAATATTTAGAGAAAGAGTCCACCAGGGAGACAGGATAGGCTGCATACAGGGTCATACACAGATGAGAGCGAGATCCACAACACTGGGGCTGTTTATTCAGAGGTGGCCTATTTACTGCACGCAGGCAAATTCAAGAGACTCAAATTCAAGATGAAGAAGAAAGGGAACGTGAGAGTGCAGGAGATTCACAGTAGGTATGTTCATTTCTGAGAATCAATATGGACGTCTAGAATGAATCGGGACACCCTGACATGCGAGAAGCCAAGAGGAATAATGTATGACTTGGCGGAGCGGAATATCCCCCAAGTATTACTCTGTATGGCTCTCACCTTCCCTCTCTGTCTGATGTTTATTTAAACATGGTCCTCAGGCATACCGAGTCATACAGCATCTTAAGGTCCGTCTCAGTCACTCTCTCTCCCCCTCACTTTGTCTCCCTCTGTCACTTTTCTCTACATAATTCAGAACACTTGGCGAGTTGAGCCAGAATGAGTGTGTGATTGAAAGGGTGCCCTGCACAAATCCGCAGCCCCCAAAAGGAAATCTGTTTCCCATGTGATGGGTGTCAGAGGTTAACAGTTATTGGCAAGAGCTGCGTGCCACCTGGGATGCTACTGACGATGACACAGGAATATCAATGTGGACTTATGTTGTCCCAATTGAAAATAAAATTGGCAGATGGGGACATATTCACTCTCAGCGTCCTACTAGTGGACAGTGTTTTCTATCCACTCCCCATTGCTCTTTCCTTAAGAACTGGATATTTTACTAGAAGACTGAAACTAAAACAACAGAAGGTTATGTTTAGATTCTACAAGTTAAAGGTTGGTTGGTAAGTTGTTTCTGAAACACTTTTTATCTTATTCGTTGAAAATCCTCTTCATGTCCTTACAACCTTTAATAAAGTATTGTGGCAAAAAGCTGTTGTCTGTGGTCCTCACAGAAATGTAATAAACATTACCAATCATTTAATTCCGCCTGAATAAAGTGATTGGCTGCTCTTTCTAGCTTTTCCAGGCTTAGCAAACATAGATTTGTTGCTAATCTCCTTAAATCTTTCGCAAAAATATCTTGAATTTAATATGGTATTTGATTTCTTTCTGTCATTTGGATGAGAAGATCATTACCACTGACATCTGTGTATCAAGTACAGAGGCAGAGTTGGGAGGAGATCCAAACTTAGCGAAGGTTTAGTTTCCAATAAGGAGATCCAAGTTAGCGAATTGTTTCTTTCTGAACTGCAAATTTGCTGGGTTTTATTCACTCTCATGGTTTGGCCACAACAGCTGCCTGTTGTGGCCAAACCATGAGAGCCATGAGAGTCTCTTTGTGCTGATTCTTTGTGTCTCTTTGTGTGGATTTAGTTTTTTGGTTAATCAAAAGATAAACCAGTAATTCAGCTCAGCTGTCAAAGAAAAGTGATAGGCATGAGCAGACTCATACCTATCACTTGTCTTTGCGCTTAGTATATTGTAAGCCAGGAGTAGGGAACCTCAAGCCTCCAGGCTGTATATGTCCTGAATCACAGTCTGATGCAGCCTACCGGACAATTCATGAGTACAAATAAGCAACTAAATAATAAAAACATTCTCATGAGAGCAATTCATTGTTCTGTGATAAAAGAAAACATAAAATAGAAGACTCACATGTTCTTCAGAGAGATCCCCTCTGGCTGGATGTCTATCAGGTCAGTCAAGGTAAACTAAACACATCACTACTGGACAAAAAAGCCAGTGTGCCTTGTTGGCGGGGACACAGTCCCCGTTATGAAAAAGGCCAATCTTGTGGGTTTTTACCATTGGAAACATGCAACTAATCTAAATGAGTTGCAAGGACAAATGCTCTTTGATAAGGTTAACACTCTTTAGCAGAGTTTAGTGTCCAATAAGCAGCTCTCTTAAGAACAAATTCTGAAAGAGACAATGTTATGTTATGCTAGCTGCTACCTCACTTCAAGGGACACCTAGCCAGTCAACGAAAGCAGGACTGTTTGCTGTCCTGTTTAATGAATGGTGGAACAATCTCCCCATTGACATCGGGACAGCAGGAAGTCTACACATCTTCCACCACAGGCTAAAGACACATCTCAACCAACTACACTTTGGTTAAGAAGATGATGTTTAATAACCATTTTTTTTCAGTTTGGCTTTTTTGAAGAATAATTGTACTTACTTGATTCTTGCTGTTCTGGGTTTGTTCCCTCATGGTTAAATGCACTTATTGTAAGTCACTTTGGATAAATGAAATGTAATGTAATGTTATACTGGTAAGTTTTCTGGTGAGTGAGCTAAAGGCAAAGTCACTGAAACCTCAGTCGCGGTTTGTGCATTTGTGTGCAAACACTGTGTATTTATTCCAATTCTGCAAAAACAAAATCCTGATACGACTGGATATGCGTTTGAGTTTGCGAAACTCCTTCAGGCATTTGGCAAGAGGTCTCAGGAAATGAAAAGTAAACAATAGGAACTGCATTTATTTATTAAGCTGTTTAACCATAGAACCAGCTCATGTGGCTGACAACTCACAACATGAAATCATTGAGCTGCACAACAAGCTCAGAGCTCAGTTCAACAGCCTCCCTCTGTTTGAGTTCTATTAACTGTTTGTAAATCCTGAGGATTTTCACTGTCTGAGGAGACATGTACTGAAGTTAGCATCTGTGTACCCCCTACTGCTGTACGCAGCTGTTTTCAAAACAGTGCTGCAAAGAATCAGTTCACTCAAAACTGATTGGTACAGACCTCGAACACCATGTGCAAGTACCATCATCATCACTACCGTTTGACACCAGACACATCACCAAAGCGTTGCAGTTCCAGCTAAAGTAACTTTCGAGAGGTTAGTTTAATATGAGTAAATAAATATGGCTCTTCAAGGATTTTATAAAGATTGAAATGCTCATTCATAGGAAAAAAAATCTCCAACCCCGTTTTGCTGAAGGAGATCCTGAAAATTCACATCAGTGCAGAAGTACCTGTTCTGACTTTGAGGAAGGTGACTACATTGGAGGGGCTAGAATTGCTGTGAAATAGAACCTGTTTGTATTCACAGACAGGCAGACAATGTGTAAATCAGTGGAACAGCAACAAAAGGCATTTTGTGATGATAGAGGCTAGATAGTGTACTATCTATCATTGATTCTGAACAATAACTTTCTATCAATACATGGAAGTCTAAAGGCGTAGAACACAAAAAGGGATTCTATCACTCAAAGTACATACCTACACTGATATGGGTTCGATATTGTGGTTGATCTCTAAATTTTGAAAATAATTGAAACTGCAAAATTTGTTTAAAATCATGAGATGAACTCCTTCAATACAAGCCACAGACTTGCACCCATCAGCCTTTGTATTTCTGCCGCATGTTGTTAGACTGTTTAACTTCAACAGCCCTTCTCAGGTCTGTAATTATATTCATTTTGGTCAGTGATTCAGTATGATCATGGAAATGAGCTCAACTGTCAAACAGCACGGTTAAAATTAGCACACAGGAATTTGTGTTCAGCGGTCTGTTTTTTATTACTCATAATTCCACTCTTTTGCGGCATGTGCTCCCCTGACTTTGAATCATCGACTGAAAGATTTAGCTGCATTTTGCATTTTACAGGTATTCATTTGGATTCCAGAACGGCTGTTTGAAGACATCTGCAAAATCTTGAGAGTATAACTCAGGAATGAGTGCGATGCGAGCCATCGAATCACAGCCAGCAGCCTGTCGGATGAGCACAGCCTACCTGACTGACAAGAAGAAGAGCTTGTAGCTCCAGGCCAGCAAACACTTGACAGACAAGACGGCAGCTTGTCAGTCAACAAAGTCGACAGCAGTCAACTAAATATGGAGAGCACAGTCTGCATCATAAAACAGGCATTTCTGACTCACATACTAATACACACTACCACTACCAATGCTATTAACACTTATTTGCCTGCTGCTGCTGCTGCAAATGCCACAATAACTATAACAATTACCTTACTACCAAGGAAAAATAATGAGAGTAAACAGTTCAAGCCATCCAACAAATCATCCATCCATCCATGCACCAGTTGTACCGATTATCCTGCAAGGGTCTCAGGGGCCTGGGGCCAATCCCAGCTGACATTGAGAGGTTACACCCTGGACTAGATTTGGGTATTTTTTTGTTTTCTCCAATACCAGTACCAAATCAAAAATGGTACCGGTACCTAAACAGTGCCCTGAAACCAATACTTTTTCACAAAACAAAGGTTAAAGATAAATAAATATGAAAGTTAAATTTAACATATGAACTATTAGTTTAAACTACAATAATTTAACAATAAATAACAGTTTCAAGGCTTAATACAGTAAAATACTCCAGCTCAAAACTCGACGTTGCTTGACATGAAGTCACGAAAGCAGTCAAACACGGAGTGCCCTCTGCTTTAAAATGCATCCGTGTGTCGCCAGGTGCTTTATAAAGTTTTCCGTGTCCCTCCGTTTACACAGAACAAATGCTGCACCTACTGGTGTCGGAATTTTGCGTGAATTAAAGCCACGCTTTTGACTGTTAAGCTTTAGGCATTTTGTTCTCATTTGTTGACTCGAGTTTGCGGTAGCTACTAGCTAACTGTATGCTAATGTTACATGCTGCATGATCCATGTAGAGAATGTGTAGGTAGCAGCCGTGAAAGAAACTGTGTGTGATTGGCATTGGATTTCGATATACAACCCTTCCCTGGACAAGACACCAATGTACTGCAGGGTCACCAACAGAGACGAACAACCATTCACTCTCACTTTCACACCCAAGTTTAATTTAGAGAGGATAACATGTAAACTCCAACTGGGGTTCTAACCAAGCACATTATTGTTGTGAAGCAACAGTATATGCCAAAGAGAAATATGGCACTAAAAGATTTTAAAAAACGCTCAAGGACCATGATTGATTCTGTGTTCATGTTTTATCAGTGTTACAGGGATTCTGTTCATATTAGCATTTATGTCAACATTAAGACCTGAAAGCTCATATATCTGACTGAAATATACGGACGTTCTATTGTACACCATGAATATGCTGTTTTCTTGCCAATGCACCATATTTTAGAGCTCACAAAGCAAACTCTTTAATCAGCCAACTGATTCGATGATGTAAACACTCTAAAGTATTTCCCATCTCCACCATCTGTCCCACATGACGTAAATGCAGCATGAATCTAATCAACCTTCAAAGAGCCTTGTAAAAATGAAAGACTGAATAATATGTTGATACTACTAAGTATAAAACAAAATGAACAAATATGGTATGAGCCGGGGTATTAATGGAAATTTACAGAGGCTTTCAAAGCGATCCAAAGAGAAATGCGAATTATTCTGTCAGACTGTTAAACACGCTAATGTGCACAAACCGTTGTATGCACTCACTCACAGACTCATCAGTCATGTGTGACTGCTAAAACAAAAGCAGTCTGTTGGGATTGTAGGTTTCGCTTGGCACATGATTAACAAGTTATTGCATGACAGCAACAGCATGAATCCACTCAGATCCAAACTGGACACATTCTTTTCTGTGCTTTAGTTTTAGATGTGGTTTCCAACTGGAAAAAAACATGGTTATATTCGGCAGACATGGAAGATTTTACCCGAAACATCCACTTCAGAAACGGGCTATGTAGTTCCTGGCAGCTGTTAAATCACTGCATGTCACCTGTGCTCAGTATTAATGCTTAACAATAACGTTAAAAGGCCGCTGGAATTATTTGAGATTCATGAAGATATCTCACTTTTTTTTATCTGAAAGGCTTTCCTCATTTTAACACTGCTTTCTGACATGCACTGAATTCTGGAAAATGTCTGGAGTTTCTTCCGCCAGCCCCTAGCAAAAACACTGAATAATGTCCGAATGAGCCCACGTGAGAACACAGAAGGAGATGTGGGTGTTGTTGACGTATCCGCCCAGCAACGGATGCAAAATATGAAAGAACCCCCCCCCAAAAGAAAACAAATATTTTAGGATTAAAAAAGTGTTGCCATACACCCACAAGACGCAGGTGAAGATGTGAAGGGTGGACGCCGCTGTCGATGTGCTCAACAGGAAGCAAATTACTACCTTACATCCTGCCTCTGCATGCTGTGCCACCCCTTACCCAAATCAATTTGTGTTGTTGTGAATGCGTCTGAGTGGAGAATCTCCTGTTGTGTTGTTCATGTGTGAAAGGCAAACGCCGGAGAAAGGCCAAACCCAACTGTGCGGATATCCTTGTCTTATAAAGGCTTTACTGTCTAGGGAAGAGTTTTAGACTTTTAACCTCTGGAGTTAATAAATCATGGCGTGAACAGATGTTAAGCTGCATTTTGGGAACCTCAGGACAGGATTGTACGTGTGTAGTGGTGTTGTAGAGCACGTAGTCTGTTGGTGATGGTCCTTCTAGCTCAAAGTAGATGGCTTCTTTCTCGCTACATCCACATTAGGACATTTTCATTTTGAAATGAAATCTCTATCCCACCAGATGTGTGTTTTAATTCAGTGTCAGAGATAATCTAAGTCCATACTAACACCTTAAAATGCATATCACATGAATATTCATATGCATCTGTCATGCAGGTGCCAGTTTTAACAGGAAGCACAGTGTCCACTCTGGAGACAGTTGCTTATTTGAATAAAATACTACAAATTAGAAAAAGGAGTGGTGAAAAGTAGGAACAGGGATTTCTTTTCCTGGACCGACAACAAGGTTGAACTGTTACTGGCAGTAAGCGTTAGCTTTGTATTCACTGCTGATAGTCGAGTTGTTGGAGGAAGTCAATGCGGGTGACTGTCATTTCCAAAAGTCTATGTTTCGTTCAATATTAGGGGCTCGAAAACTCCAGAGTAATGGACACCAGGCTCTTTTGGATAGTGAAAGAGGAGACATGAAGTAAACAGTCTGGCTGGCTTGGAAAAAAGCAAGGCATTTACTGCCTGAAGGCTTACATGCCCATACGCTTAACATCACACATTTGTCAACCTTTTCAAACCATCTGGTCAAAATGTGGACATTGTTGTCCTCATATGAGCATCTTTTGTCTTTGTGATGTAGGTAGACTGCTGAGTCCTGACCTGTACATATACAGGTCTGTGTATTCCTGAATGCACTGCGCTGCATACATAACGTTACTCTGCTTAAGCCTGAAGTTGAAGTTGTAGTGCACAGGGATGCAGTGTGTTTCTCAAAGATCCTCCTGGGTTCTATCATATAATCCCAACATTTAACAATGTGGTTTTGCTTATTGTTGTTATTCAGTTTTTTGTGGTTTTTAGTTCAAGGCCCAGTCTGGTTAACCACCTGCTGTAAGTGCTTCTTAAATGTGTTGTTGTTCCTCCTTCTTCTTCCCTTCTATCCTCGTGAGCCTGTTCTGAGCCCAGTGGTGTAGAGTTCTGATAACCCCCAGGTTAGGGGTGTTCCACTGTGTAATAAGAATCAAACCGTAAATATTGGTTTAAGTGTTTGGGTTTTCTGTATACTTCTGTGCTCCTTTTATACAACAGTGTTCAAGATTTACACTCTTTTTCTTCTACGGCCTAATTTCCACATGGTTTGCAGTGGTATTTCAATAATTTCGCAGAGGCTATTCTTCGATTCTGGATTTATATGTTACTAAGTATTAAGTAATATGCATGAAGTGCTGACACGAAACTGCTGTCACCTTAGGAGAAAGAATTGTGGACTTACTTGCAGCCTGCTGGTGCTCAATAATAGAAACACATAGACCGTAGCTTGAGTCTGACTTTGATGCTGTGGAGAATCTCCATGTCCTCACTTTCCTCTAACTTTCCTCCAGACTAAAACAATTCTATTACATTTATATTAACACTTACTAACACTTGAACAAATTGTCCCTGTCAACCTTATGGTGTGTGTTGAATTAATTCCTTCAGAATTTATTTGAGTAAAAATCTGGGTCCATACTGTGTAAGTATACACATTTGATTTTGATTTCTATAAAGTAAACTGCCTGCATATAAAAGACTAATATCCACATCTGGTTTCAAAAAGTCCCATGCTACAATGTTGGCCTTGTCCTATGTTTGAACTGCATGAGAGCGAAAGAGGATCAGAGGTGGTGAAGAAAAGAGGATGAAGGGAGGGAGGGAAAGAACAAAATACAGATAAAGCAGAGGGAAGAATTGTAAAATGGTTTTGTATTTATATAGCGCTTTTCTAGTCTTGATGACCACTCAAAGCTCTTTACAGTACAGTTTTACATTCACCCATTCACACACACACATTCTATTAGCAGCACTTTGTTGTTCTATGAGGGGCAATTCAGGGTTCAGCATCTTGCCCATGGACACTTCGGCATGCAGATGGGTAAGACTGGGGATCAAACTGCCGACTTTCAGGTTGGGGGACGACCGCTCTACCCCTCAGCCACAGCCGCTGAAGAAGAGGTGTGAGTTGGGAGCAGAGGGAACCAGCAAGCAGGAAGCGTGAAGGGCAACATCAGGCTGCTTCAAGTAAATGTGAATATTGATTTAATTAACATTAAACTATGTTGACTCTCACTCTTGCTGACACCTTCACACTCTCCATCCCTTGATGCCATCTCTCAGGTATTAATTTTTTAGCAGTGTCTTGTTTTGGGAAGCTGGTTATTTTGTTCAGAGGAGAAATTACAATGGATTCCTAAATCCATTTTCTCCCATCAATTATTCACATGTGAACAGGCCTCATTATGCATGGAAATGTTCTCAGCTCTCTGATTCAAATTGAGCCTTCGCAAGTGTCGTTGCAGGTGTGTGTGTGTGTTTGTGTCCACTTTGTACAGTTAGATGCTATGTGATCATCAAATAATACGTGGATATAATATAATAAGTGGATGTGTGTGTGTGTTTACATGTAGATTTGTAGTTTTGTTTGAGTGTATGCCTTTCAGTATGTGCGTCTGTATTCACCTGATGGGAGGAGGGTCAACTCCCACATGTATTCAGTGTGGAACAGCTGCTGCTTGGCTGCTTGTTAAAAAAAAAAAAACCTCCCTAAGAAACACGTTTTATTTAATGCAGTGGCAGAGACTGATTGGTTACACATATTTATTCACTGTGTTGTTATTATTCTGGCTTTGTAATAACGCCAGAGTTTATAACCTAATGCTCCCGTCTGTAAGACTTAATGAAGTGCATTCATCTTTAGTGACTTCCAGCACTTATACTTGTTTGTAGACAGACGTGCATCTGACATCGGTGTATTTTCAATTCAGCTTTTGTATTTGCTGACTTTTTTGAGTGCATAGAAAAAAGCAGTCTTTCTATTTGAATGGGGGAAAATGAATGACTTCACTATGTTTTGTTTCCACCTTTAATATCATTATGGTATTACTACAAACAATTTTGTAACGCTGCAAACAAACCAAACAACGGTTTGTTTCATCCCAACCAAGACCTGTTTTAGAGTAAATTTTGGCCCATTGGTCCAGACTGTGGTCCAAGGCAACTTTTTTTTTGACTAAACAGAAAAATTGTATGATCCGGACCAAACAAGGTAGGTGTGAAATCCTCCTTAGATTCTTCCACTAGTAACACTGGGTATCTGCACCAAATTGAATGGTAATCCATCCAAACAATTCACACAAAAAAACTTTTGGTATTATTGTTAGTATTGAAGGTCCTATGTAGATTAATAATATCTGTATAACATATAACCGTGGTCCATCCAATAGAGATATTTCAGTTTAAACCAGAAGCGACTATGGTGTCTTAACACATTTATTAGTTAATAAATTCACACAAGTAAAATTATTTTGTTGGTTCATTCTTTGCCAGATGCATTAAAAACCTCACCGGCAAGATGAAAACCTCATGCACAATTAGTTTTCTGACAGTGATTTCTGCTTAAAGCCAACTTGCCATGTTAATTTGACTAGGTCTTGGATGCTCATGCAGTCGACCTGAGCCTGTGTGATATGAAAGAAGAAATTCTACCGTAGAGACGATTTGCCTGATGTCATCCACACTCGAACCCCCTCAAGGATTTTTGGACGATTTCCAAAAGCAGTTGTTAGGTTGTTGAAATTCAGACTTCTCCTCAAACCTTGGAAGTGTGAATTTACATGAAACAAAAAATATTCAGGCTCAAGAAAAAAAAGCCCAAGAAATTTATAAAAATGGATGAGAATTCCTAGAGCTTGAAGTGAAGGATGTGTTTACTTACTCACCTGAGCTGCCATCCATTTTTATTATACTAGCTGGAAATGAGAATCCTTTAGTACTGGGTAGTGGGACTGCTGGTTATTTTTTTATTCGAGTGAGAAAAGTCACAAATAGTGGATTATATAGTTTATTATAGATTATATTCACAAAAAAATCTAATTATCAGAGGTTGGTACATTCAGGGTTCAGGTTCAAATCTCTTGTTGTTTTACACTTTCTTGCAGCCTGAACTGTTGTAAATAATAATATTTTTTAAATGGCTCATCAAGTTTGTCTTTGTATTATGAATATGTACCAATTTGTAGTAGTGACTGAGAGTCCGTGTTGCCTCTGCAGAATAACAGCAAAACTGACACTATCCTATAAACATACGTAACACAAACACCTCCCAGACCCGATAGGTTGCTTTGTATGTGCGTGCTTGTCTCCATGTTGCAAATTAATTCTGTGACGACAATCAAGCTGCTGATTAGTATGGTTGTCATGGCAGCACTCCAGGGCCCTGTAATACGAAGCCAGGTTTGTGCTTGCCGAGGTAACTTCAAGGTAAATTCTGGGTTTCCAGTACTACGAAACTTGTTCACTTCTTCTCGGGGTAAATCACCACGGTAACTTATGCTTAACGGCTAACCTGGTCCGGAGCAGGTTAAGTTGCAGATGAGAGATCATGCAGCATAAAGGCTCCACTGACCAATCAATTCCTTTGAAACATGACATCAGCATTGTGAGGGAATTTTTTTACCATCCTCATACAGTAAATCTGTTCACCATGAAGAGACTACAGCAAAACTCATTCCACAGATACTCCCTTCTCTCCTAGCAGTACCCAAGGTCAGGTTATAGATAAAGGTGCAACTAGCAGCAGTACAGTGTAGTGTCTACGCTCATGGACTTTCATATCTAATTCAGATGCCCAGACAGAGAGGCACCAACTCCAATTCTTTTGCGTAATACATCAGTGGCTAGACGTAAAGGTTAGGTATGCATGCTTTCGTGGATGTGCTGTTGGGGTGGGTGATGCAAGATCAGGGACATAAATTGGGATGCTGTGGGAGACATCTTCAGACTTGGAGGTGACAATTGCTCATGTTACTCTGTTAGCGTTTGTATATTGCATCCAGAAAACTTCCATCACAAGCATTCTCAGAGGATTCCTGTTGAGTTGGGTGTGGATTGTTAGAGTCTCTGAGGAGGAAAAAGGTCTTCAGAGACCCACAAAACAGGTCCATATGTGTTGAGTGACATGTAATTGCAAACGTTTCCACCACAGTGTGTCCTTAGAGTCATTGGAGACAGTGTGTGTCTTTTGTACTGACTGAAGCACCCGGTAAGTCTCCGCATATACATATTTTTTTCAGACGACATATCACATTACCTGATACAATATCGCTGTGAAAATGTACTTATTTGACCACCTTCACACGGAGACTGCCCTAGAAAAGATCAAACTTGTCTAATAAGAATCAGGATGTCAGATACAAGGATGGGATAATATGACAGCAATTAAATGAAAACCTTCTCACAAGGGGCGGATGGCGATAAAAAGCCAAAGTGACCATGCCCATATGCTGATCTGAAAATATCCCTTTTTCTCCGGAGGGCTTGGCTCAAGGAAAGCCCCTGACAGCCTCCCTGTGTAAGTGTTGTCAACACTCTTACATTTGGCCTTGGGATCAGGGGCATTACCCATTAGGAGCTGAAGAGAAGTTGGAGGGCTGCGTTGCCGAGTCATTACTATAGCCCTGGGCAAAATATTCAAAAACTTTTGTTTCACCCAGAACATTTGAAAATAATAATGTTTAAATAAACCTCTTGTATGCTGGTACGACACAAAACACATAGAGGGGATGCAGGATGCTGGATTTTAACTACAGGGACCTTTGTTAACATCACAAGTCCACATTTGCTGAGATAAGATCATGGATTTGCTTAAAGGGCCAATCAATACATTTTTCAATCAATAAAACATTTTGTTAACTGGCAGATAGATTCAAATAAGCCTTTTGTCATCTTTTGGATAAAAAAAAAAACCATAATGATTTGACTCGAATGACATTTGGCTCTGCCATCTGAGGGGCCGTAATCAGAGTTTTCCTCCATGTTGTCTTCCTGCTCCTCCAAAACACATCTGCTTCCACAGACAAGGGCATCTTGCACAGTGTGTCTTGTTGCCATAACCTCAGTCACTTAAATGGAAGCTTTGATCTTTGATACGTCTGCATTGATCTCAGTTAGCTCAGAATTAATGGATTTCATTTTGTATATTTTTAGATTATATTGTGACATTGCTTGTGCTTGAAGGTGCAGATCTCGTGTCTGTGTCAAGGCCCCCTCTGATTCCTGTCACCACTTTTCCATAAAAAATACACAGACATGGAATAAACTGTTTCACAGTTTCAAGATCCTCCTCTGCTCGTCTGTGTGTGCGCGTGCGTGTCTCTCACATACACACACAGCTGACGTATCTGAGCCGCTATAACTTAAACCTGACGCCACAATATTAACACTGATCATAACATATATCAGTGTTAATATGTTATGATCAGTGTTAGATTCTATACTTTTCTTAGATGAGCAAACTCTTTCTTCAGAGCTGCATGCGCATTCACCTGGATGTGCCGCTCTGTCTATGAAATTGGAGCCAACTTGGATTCTGTAAAGCTAACTGTCTATCACTGGGAGTGAATCAAGTCCGCCAATCACTGGAGTCTACATATTTATAAACAAAACACATTTGCGCGGCAGGTTGACACCCCCACCGGGGTATATAAATAATAGGGTTTGCGGCGGAGGTGGTCATTCACCATGGATTCCCGAAAAAGTGTGTGGATTGTTGGGAGCTCAATCGTTGCTTGGCTGCGCTCTCACCTTCTGAGCGAGCGGAGAAACCTCGACATCGCGCCGGCCTACAAGGTGTCGTGGTTCGGGAGAGGAGGTCGGCAGTGGGAGGAGCTGCTACCGTTCCTGCGGCGGCAGCGGGCGGAGAGCGACGACCTACCTGCGGTTCTCGTCATCCACCTCTGGGGCAACAGCATCGGCTTCCGTGGCCAGGGGAGGCGGTAGCTGATGCTGAGGATGAAGGAGGACATCAGGGAGGTCGCGGCTCTCTTTCCGGGGACCCTTCTGATGTTCTCCGACATCCTCCCTCGGCGGTGTTGGCGGACACAGCGAGCCACCAGTGGCTACTCCATAGAGCGAACACGCCGCTGGCTCAATGCCGTCATGCGCGGGTTCATGCTGGATATGGGTATGCGGTGCATTGTCCATAACAACATTACGCTGCAGCACCTGTTGGGCGATGGCACACACCTCAATTCAGAAGGAAACCACCTGCTGCTGGCCAATATCCGCTCTGCACTGGCCGAGGAGCTGTAACGGTCCTTTTAAGGACCACAAAACGGCTCTTTTAAGAGCCACCCCACCTCTCATGAAGAACATTCATCCTATGGGCATCACTTTGCATATAGGCCTTATATATTTGGGGAGGAGAAATCATTCCTTTTTCTCTGTTTGGATTAATTTTTCATTTATATATAACATTATTATTATTATTTTTATTTTAAATGTAAATCAAATGTACTCATCAAAATAACTCCATGAGTTTGAGTAAAAAAAACACCTTTAGCCACAGATTAAGTCGCTGAATTAAGTGTTTATTTCGACCCGACGTCAGTGTGAGTGGTTTTATGAAACAGTACGGAGACTAACTAGGTTTGGTGAGTTTTATTTGGTTTCTGTAGAGTTTGAGGACGAGTTGACGGGGAACCTAAGCTAAGCTAACGCTAGGTGCGCATGTGTTACATTAGCAGTGTAGCTCCTTTAACGGAAGGCTTACGCTGTAGTGAGTGGGCGTGCGAGAGAGAGCGGGAGCCTGCGTCTCTCTCTCGGCTGACAGAGAAGCTTCAGAGAAGTCTGAACGTAGCGGTCTGTTCTGTTAAGCTATGTCGGTGAATACACCCTCCTCCTCCAGACGCACGCCGAGCTTCAGCGCCATGCTTTGGGTGCAGGTGTTTTTGTGCGCGTGTAAAGTGTGGACCAAAAAATCCTTCACTCGCCTTAAAGCTTAGTTTAATCTATATACTGCCGGCGGATATGTGTAGCCCAGCCCTTACTGCTCAGTGGCCACTGTTTCACACGGACGACTAATACTGTCACACGAGGTCAGAGTTCCCCCAAAGGTTCCCGACGATTAGATGAGAAAGTTCACAGTTTATGTTGCCAGTTGTGGTTTACCATTACCATTATATCGCTCTTTGTTCCCCTGTGCATTACAAAGGAACAAGACGACAGAAAGCATCGTTTACAATATGTGGTTAAAGGTCCAGTGTGTAATATTTAGGTGAAAGGGATCTATTTGCAGAAATTGAATATAAGATAATCCTAGTGGTGTTTTCACTACTGTGTTTCATCTAAATTGTACAAATTGTTTTCTTTATCCTAGAATGAGTCCTTTATATTTAAATACTTAATATTTAAACACTTTATATTTACATTGGGAGTGGGTCCTCTCTATGGAGGCCGCCATGTTTTTACAGTAACCCAGAGTGGACCAACTAAACACCTTTTTTGAGTTTTTATGACAACTGAAGGTTCATACGGGTTCTCTTTTATATTTGGGAGGGTGGGGCAATGGGTGTTCAGCTGCAACATGCAACTTTACTGTTAGTTGTCACTTAATTCTACACACTGAACCTTTAAGTGGGGACATTGTTGCAACACTGTTTTTTACTCAGCACTAAATGTGTGTCCTGCTTGCTATTTGCAGTGATTGCTTTGATTGGTGAATGATTTTAAGATTTCACTGCTCTCAATGACGTTTGACTAAAATGTACAGTAGTTGCTGTGAGTGTAGGTGTGAAAGAGCCTACCAGAAATGTATAGGCCAGACCACTATGTGATTATATATTAAGTAACATTAAAGCAGTGTGTGTGCAAGCATTGCTAAGATTGTTTTTGAGATGACTGACAGCACTCAATGTGTATGTGTTTATGTAATTTTACACTGCCATTAATGGTTTAATATTTTATTTCACTCACAGATTCACGGCTATTGAGCAGTGCTTTACCGGTGAGTATTGGTTGAATACTGTCACTAGCATGAAATACTAATGAAAATGCATATTATTAATGTTTGTGTGTATATGTATTAAATCAATACAATTGGCCATGCTTCTATAGACGTGTTTGACTGTTTCTATTTATTTCATTAGTCATCCAATCATGACAGGTGATTTGATGATATAGAGCTCACTTTGAAGGCAGACAATTATTTCTTCAATGTAAAATATATTTAGAAAATCCTGCCTACATTTGTGTACTTATGATAATTAATTTAAATAATAATCAATGATTTTGATACATCTTGTCCAACTATTTTAGTAACAAGTCTGATATACTCACGTGTGTCTTTTATTTTCAAATTTTTTTATAGACACAATTCATCGACCTCTTGCATCCAGCCCTTCATCGACCTTCTGCATCCAGCCCTTTATCGACCTCCTGCATCCAGCCCTTCATCGACCTCTTGCATCCAGCCCTTCATCGACCTTCTGCATCCAGCACTTCATCGACCTCCTGCATCCAGCCCTTTATCGACCTTCTGCATCCAGCACTTCATCGACCTCCTGCATCCAGCCCTTCATCGACCTTCAGCATTGTGAGTGTTGCACATTAAGTCATTCTTTGTCGTATCTGGTCATCAATGATATCTACCCAGGAGTAATTCACTGTACGGTCTTTTTCAGGTTCCTGTGTCCAGCATCCTCAAGACAGGCTAATCTAAATTTTCTTATTACATTTATTATTAGGGATTAGAGGGAAGTATTAAATTAGGTTAAATTAGATTGGTTTAGATTAGATATATATACTTTAGTTTAGCTTCTTGGGCTAGTGTAGAGTTGTAGTTATAAAGACAAAATATTTTTTGTTCAAAGCATTTGTAATTTCATATTATTGAAATTAACATATTTTGTGAGTTTCTCTGTTTAGGCATCCTTCACAGGTTCTGGATTTTCACGGTACGTTAGAGTAGACGAGAACATGTACTACACAAAGGACATTAAAATGGGGAAAGCACACCTGTCAGTCAGGTTACACAAACTCTTAACTTGTACCCGAAATTGCAGGCCAACGTGTGACGAGGAAGACCAGCGTCCGGTAAAATATTTTTATCTTGGTGAGTATGTTGGATGCATAGATTTATAACTATCCACCTTGCTGTACTATTCTGCTTCTTTTCTCCTTACATTACTACTTTTCTGTTTTCACTGTGATCATCATCGACTGGACACAGACACGACAAACTTGTTTGAAGGTATTTAGAATAATAAAATATCATACATAATTTAGACTGACATTTCTGAACTTAAATTTTGTTACAAGGCAATTGTTTTTGATCCCCAAATTGTTTCAGAGATGCCGAGGAAGGGAAAGAGGTCACAGGCGCAAAAATTGCGCTGGACCAAGCTCGACCTGGCTGATCCAGCCCCACTCAGCCCACCCGTGGTACCTAAACAATAAATACGTAGCTGAATTTGATGTGATTGTCCTAATGTAATGCAAATAGTTTGTATTATATATTATTATATTTGTATGTAAGTGATACGTCTCATGTATCATCAGGTTCCCAAAGTACAGACCCCTCCACAGCCAAGAAATGTTTGGAAGACGGATGGACCTACTCTAGCTAAAAAGGTGAGCTTTTTTTATTCACCACACTGAAGCATATCTATACAATAACACAGTGTGTCATGAACTTGGTATTGTGTTACCAGATGGCTGAAACACAGTCCCCATCACTGTCACAACACACACTCTCTATCTCTGTCTCTCTCAGACTCTCTCTCTCAGGTATAGCTATACAATAAACAATATCTTGAGTTTCACAAACTTGGTATTGTGTCTTATCAGATGGCTGAAACCCCTCCACCAGCCCGACCATTCTGGACAACGGACCAGTCACACACCCCTGTGAATTCTCCACCTCCAAAGGTATGGACTTTTACTTAGTCAATTAATCCTAAATACTTGATTTGCAGAAACAATTATGTATGTTTTATAAAAAACAAGTAGTGCTATGTTTGACAAAAAAACAAACATTAATAGATTAAATTCATGCCATCAGGTTATCAAAATACAGACCCCTCCACAACCAAGACATTTTTGGAGGACCGATGCACCCACTGGCTCCCGTTCTCCAGCTAGAAAGGTAGGTTTGTTATTCCCCACACTAAGGCACATCTATACAATACATTGTCATGAACTTGGTATTGTGTTATCAGATGACTAAAACACAGACTCCTCCACAGCCAACAAACTTCCAGAAAATAGATGCACCCAGCGGATCCTATCTTCAAGCTAAAAAGGCAAGTCTCCACCACCACAACACACACACCCTTTGTTTTTGCTACAGTCGACACAGATATGACCTGAACCCAGACTTTTTAAATGTTAAGAGTCAACCAGTCATAAATACTTGATTTGCAGAAACAAATGTTTTATAATTATCAATTGACTGCTATGTTTGACAATAAAGTCAAACATTAATAAATAAAATTCATGCCATCAGGTTCCCAAAGAACAGACCCCTCCACATCCAAGTCATGTTTGGAGGACTGATGCACCCACTGGCTCCCGTTCTCCAGCTGTAAAGGTAGGTTTTCTTTTTTTTGTCCTCCATAATTAATAGACACAGAACATATGTATTCAACTCCTAAAAATACAAACACATTCTAAACACACCAAAGTTTCCCCCAAAAAACATCTCAAATCTATGTTCTAGTCTTCAACTGTACACTGTGGTTACTTATAAATTGATTGACATTGATGTCTTTTTGGAAACATAAGCTAACATCACAACAGCTATCATAAAAAGCAAGGTTGTGACTTCACCATTTTTCAAATTTTGGTACGTAAAATGTTCATGTAAGAGACTAGTGGTTGTAGCCAGAAAGTCATTGGTGTAGTTTTTCAGGGCCTATCAGTGACACACTAATAGGGGAAATATAATTACTCGGTTATTCTAAAACAATTATCATGACTTTCAAAAGTATTTTTCCACTGGAAAAAAAAAAGATGACACCACCTAAATTGTAGTCTTAACAGCACGCCATCTCAAATTTGCACTTGCTGATGTACTTGCACAGAGACAGGCCTTTAAATATGTAGGTCTGGCTAAAGATGTTGATGAAAGCTTTCATTTTGTGTGCAAAATACAAGATAAATCTAAATAATAATCCTTCATTTCATACTTTGATCAGGTTGACCACTGGGCAAATGAAGACCCGAAGTTTGAGATGCCAAACAGACAAAGAGGAGCCATTTGGTCAGTGAGGGCCAGTCACAGTCAGAATAATGACAGATACAGTGCATTCTCAAGAAACCATCAGTGCACCTGTATGGCTCTCACGTTTTTTGGCTGACCACAACGAGGGATTACGGTTCAACACAACCCACCTTGACAGTGTGCTTGAACAGGGAGATTCACTCTATGTTGGAATCAAAAACCAGCTTCTATTGGATCAAAGCTACGTCGATGACCATCTGACGGATGAGGAAATGCCAAAGCAAGTTCTAACGGACACAAATATCTATAACGTGCATATGTCTTCAGTGAGCTGTGGCGGCTAATGGCGGCAGTGGACAATGACTGTGGACTATAGTGGCATCCGATCTTGATGGTGGATCATGATCTTGCTGGCTGCTGACCATAGACTATGATTGCAGCAGGACTGCTTGATACATAGTATTTCTCATCAGATACTCGACCATTACTGACAATAATCCACCAATTCACTGACCTTCAGTTATGCTTCAAAATGTTTACCCTTATCAATGCTGCTAAAACCTTTATCTTTCTGATGTTCTCCTTTACACTTGACATCTATTGCACTTCTGTCCGTCCTGGGAGAGGGATCCCTCACATGTGGCTCTCTCTGAGGTTTCTACGTTCTTTTTACCCTGTTAAAAGGGTTTTTTAGTAGTTTTTCCTTACTCTTGTTGAGGGTTAAGGGCAGAGGTTGTCACACCATGTTAAAGCCCTATGAGACAAATTGTGATTTGTGAATATGGGCTATACAAATAAAATTTGATTGATGATTGATTGATTGATTGGTTGGTTGCCTCTTGCCAAGCAACTTGAGGCTCTGACAGCAGAAGTCAGCCATGCTGCACTCCTGGTATCTCCAGAGTGCTTTGCAGTGTTCCGCGACAGATCAGGAGGCTTTGGACTCTTCGACTCTCTCTCAAGAAGTGGACGAGGTTTTCCCCAACCGGAAGGAACTGCAGTTATGCTGACTTTCAATCATCTGAGTGACTTGATCAACCACCTGCACAAGCTGTTTCAAGACCGTGGTTGTTATGCCAGCTATGAGTTTGTGCCCATTTCCTTTCAATCTGTCAATTCCAGTGAACGTCCTGGGCAGGCAGCTGATGTGGAGATCCCAGAAAGTGCTACAGCTGTACCTCATCCAGACACAAGTTCACAAACCCCAGAAACAAAGTCACAAACAGCTTTCAACATATCAGAAGCAGAAACTGTTACTGCTGAGATCTCTGATCAAAATGTGCACATGCTCAACATTTCTTCACCTGTCCCACAAGCACAACTAAGTGTGGAAGCTCAAAGCCCAGAATATAATGCATGCAAAGCCAAAGATCTGGACTTGAATCTGAAAGCAGGAAGAAATGTCTCAAAACTAAACAAACAACGTAGAAGAAAAGCAATGCGTACAAGTAAATCTACTCCCTGTGAACTGACTAGCATCACCAGAAACCAAAATGAAAGAATGAAATATGCCAGTCGTTCAGAATTTCGGATCAAGAAATTGCAGGCTATGAGAACTAAATATACCAAAGACCACCATTACCGCACTCAAAAACTGTTATCATCAAAACACAAATACGCAGATCCTTGTGTTAAAGGCAAAAAGAGGTTATGCACTGTCAGAAGATACAAGACAGGTCTTGAATTTCAGATCCGGCATAAAAAATACATAGCCCAGAGATATATTATAGATTCTGATGTCAGAGAAACTAAGAAAACCTACATCACATCCAGATATGCACGTGACCAGGACTACAGGCAAAAACACAACCAACATTGTAAAACCAGGTGACCCTGAATTCAGATTGCATCACATCCTGCGCTGTACTCGCCACAAAAGAGACAATCTGGCTACCACTGCTGAATTTCACATTCGTCACAAGTTGCAGCGTGCACTCACAATAAGAAGGAAATACAGACAAATTGTAATCCACAAAACTCCACAGCCTGTAGTTAAACCCCAGCCTGAGATCAACCCGGTGATGAAAGCTGCAATGACTTTGTTCTGTGAAAAAATCAAGGATGGCCCCACCTATATCTGTACAGTGTGCCACAGGGCACGTTTTTCTAATCAAGTTGTGCATTGCAACAGGTCCAAATTTGTCAAAAAAACTCATGTGGTAGCAGCTTGTTTAACAGGAAAATATGTTCATGTTTGTGACTCTGAATGCTTGCCTACTTGTACTGTTCCAAAAGAAAGACAGCAGGAATGGATTTGCCACACGTGCAACAGCCACCTGAGAAGAGGAAGCATGCCACCCATGGCAGTGGCAAATGAATTAGAGCTTTCACCCATCCCACCAGAGTTAAGTGAATTACATGTGCTTGAAAGACAGCTGATTGCCAAAGTGTTGCCTTTTGCCAAAATTGTTGCATTACCCAAAGGACAGCAAAGAGCAGTACATGGCGCAGTTGTGTGTGTGCCATCAGATGGCAACAGTGAATGCAACAGTGAACGGTCGCCCAAGACCCAGCGGTGAAGCCCAGCTGTTGCAGGTCAAACTAGAAAGGAACATCAAGTACAAAGGGCATCAGTACTTCTATACTGTCAACGTGAAAAATGTGCTAGCAGGACTAGCAACACTCAAAGAGATGCACTCAGAATATAAAGACATTACAATTGATGAGAGTGCTACATTCAACACTGATGATCAGCCAGTGGAGGCTGATAAGTCCAAATTAGACCCAGAGGAAGTTAGACCTACAGATGAGACACAATGGGCTGAGTAGCCCAGGAACCCAGAAATGGAAACTAATAAAGATGCAAATGGTGAACAGGTCGATCAGTCCAAATCAGACCCAGAGAAGGAAAAGGAGGAACTTAGACCTGGTCTGGCCCTGGACACCTGCATGCAGCCACCTGACATAGCCCAGGAACTTTTATCATACGGCGATGGCATATTTAGCATTGCGCCCGCCCAAGGTAACAAACCCGTTGGCTTCTTCGCTATTCCAAAACTAGAAGCCATGGCCTTCCCTGTTCTGTTGCCAACTGGACAGAACACATTAGATGAGGTCCAGCCGATTCAACTGTCCCCAAGCATGTACTTTAATGCAAGGCTCTTCTCAGCAGATAGGAGGTTTGCAATGGACCAGAGTTACCTGTTCTTTTCGCAGTTTGTGACCCACATGGCCAAAAACAGCATGTCAATACAACTGCGTAAAGGTAAACCATTCACCAGAGATGGACGCAAAATTTCCAACCGGATGCTTCAAGATAATCACGAGGTGCAAAAACTCATAACGAACAAGGACGCAACTCGATTCATGCAACCTCTCCGAGGCACTCCAGCTTATTGGGAAAAGGCGCTGAAAGATCAGTATGCCATGGTCAGACAGGTGGGCAAGCCCACATTCTTCATCACGTTTTCTGCTGCTGAGATGAGATGGCCTGAGTTCATAGAGATAATACAACACCTCAACCTCAACAAGGTGAAAGTGTTGACTTTTCACAGCTCGACTGGAATGCAAAATGTGACATTCTACGAAGCAACCCTGTCACTGTAATGCGGATGTTTGCAAAAAGGGTTGACGCACTAATGAACAATCTGATCCTGTCAAATGGACAGCCCATTGGTGAAGTAGAAGATTTCTTCTATCGAGTGGAGTTTCAAGCAAGAGGAAGCCCACATATCCACTTGGTGGTTTGGATTAAAGATGCACCCAAGTTTGGAGAGGAGGAGGACGATGAAGTGTGCGAGTTCATCAACCAGTATATAACATGCCAGATGCCTGACCCAGAGCTCCACAAAATCGTGTGTGAGGTTCAGGTTCACAGCCGAAATCATTCCAAATCGTGCAAAAAAGGCAACAACGTGTGCAGATTTGATTTTCCTAGAACACCCATGGACAAAACCGTCCTCACTTTCCCAGACGACCGTAAAGATGATGAGGTTGATGGTGAAGTGAAGAAGGCAAAAAGTCCAACTCTAACATCAGACCTCTTCGAAAGATACAAATGGAGGCCATGGACAAAATCAGACCACTGTGGACTTTCCTCAACGAATCAAAGAACCCACCCATGTCTTTGGAAGAGCTGCTGGAGAAATTCAAACTGACCTACCAAGAATTCAGGACAATTGTTGAGAATCTAACCACTGGCAATGTCATTGTGATGAAGCGTCGTCCAATCGACTGTTGGGTCAATATCCATTTGCTGAGGGTATGGAACGCTAACATGGACATTCAGTTTGTTCTTGACGAGTACTGCTGCATCGCATACATGTTGTCATACATTTCCAAGCCGGAACATGAGATGACTCAGACGCTGAATCAAGTCATTAGTGAAGTGCGGAAAAAAAACGTCAATGAGAAAGATGAAATGAAGCAGATCATGCAGGCGTACTCCAAACACAGAGAGGTCAGCGCTCAAGAGTCTGTGGCACGGACATGCAGCTTGCCACTAAAAAAGTGTTCACGTAGTGTGGTGTTCGTACAGACGAATGAAAACGCACTGAAGATGAGTCTTCCCATGAGCAGGTTACAGGCAATGGATAATTTTAAGATTTGATAAAGCGGGCATCAGTTGCACTTCTGTCCATCCTGGGAGAGGGATCCCTCACAATTTTTATTGCCAAGAAAGTTATGAAAGTAGTTTTAAAACAAGAGTGTACAAACTGTCTACATTATTATTCATTCTGTAAAACAAATCTAATTTCCTGCAACATTAAAACCTTTTTTGGTTACTCTATATTTTTGTTTGATTCGTGAATTCTCTTGTACTAAGTGACTGTGAGACATACTTACTTCTTTCTCTCTCTCTCTGAAACTCGTACATTTTTATCTCTCTCTCTTAAAGCAGCCAGTCTGTCTCTCCCTGACGAGACATGATCACTGACATACTGTTTATTTTTGGACTTTACACACCATGTAGGGAACTGGAATCGTCTTATTTCCAGAGCTTCCAACTGAGCAGTGTGCTGTCACAGCCTATGAAACTGGTCAACCAATCTGTGACTCTTTGATTAGTTGATTAGTGTGACTCAGGTTAAATCAATGCCATTGTGGGGAGTCTGCTGATGGTGCAGAGGGGATATCAATAGAATAAGAGATTTACACATGCAGAGACAGGAAGTCTCTGATTCCTCCCACTAAAGCTGTTGTATTGATACAGTGGACATTGGCCTGGTGCTTCTGATTAGTGCCTCCCTGCTAATTAACTGAGTGGAGTGAGAGGGGATATTTAGATCTGCATGGGAAACAAGGGAAAAACACCAGGGAGTCCAGCTGTGGAGAGTTTCAGCTTGAGTACGGTTGTGTTAAGACATTGTGAACACACATTTTTTTTAACCAGTGCATTGCTAATCAGCACTTTACGTTCTTTGATTTGTAAAAAATACAGATGTGGCCAATATCCACGATCTATTGCAATCTAGGTGAAAAAGAAACAGCTGTAATTCAACCAAGTAGGCAGCTGAAGTATAATAAATATTAACAGACTGTTAATAGTATTAATTTTATAAGAATTACTCACATTACACATCAAATTTGCCAACCAAATTTGGTCTCACCTTGAGTATATATTGGACGAGGCCGGGCCGAAGCCCCCCCCCCAAGAGCCACCGAAGAAGCAAGTGTGGCGACAATGACTGATTGGGGGGGATATGTGTGTTGAAAATGATGTAAAATATGTGGAATGTTTTGAAATATAACACAAACATCTTCCACTGAAGAGCAAGTTATCGTATGTAAGAACGAGCTTCGCCCCATTTAAGTCTTGGGCATCACTGGTTCCCTTAATGGCTGAAGAATAGGTTATTGTTTGGGAACTGATCGCCCGGTCTCAGTCGAATATATACTCAAGGTGAGACTGGGGGGGGCCACAGAAGGTGGGCGTGGACTAAAGTTTTCTCAGTGCTGCGCATGTACGCGAGGGATAAACCCACTAGCCATAGCCTTGAAGGGCTGCACCTATACTCATAGAATCTAGAGTTACAGTACATAACCAACATTGTAGCTGCATAGACACATGGTAGTCTTGTATTTCTGTGTGGTATCACAGAGTGTGCTCCATTTTGAAGCTGCATCAACTACTCAACACACTTTCACAGCATTTAATGTGACAAACTTGTTAATTGACACACTCACAGATGAGGTATAATATGAGTTATTGTATGTGGACTTGTGTGTTGAAGATGAAACTATCTGTGATATCAGACTAATTCCTGAATGCCTTATTCAGGTTGGAAGTTTGCCCTTGGTGCAGATCTGTCTTTTTAGTATTCAGGCATTCATCTTATATATGAAAATGACATGAATGCATATTGAATCTCAACCTGCTGGCATAAAGAATCACCAGTGTGAAGCAGGAATGTATCGATCCTTTCATGTAGAAATGTCTCGGTGCCGAGCACTTGGGTGAAACTGTGGCAATAAAGCAGCTTTCAATTTTTTCCCCCGCTCATTACTCAAAAATGACATCTTTAAAAAGAGCTCACAGATTTACTGCCAGATGGAATTAAACCTAAAGGAATATGAACTGACAGCAATCTGCTGTATAGCTGTGAGGATGAGCCAAAAAGGACATGAATAAATATTAAATCTAAAGAGGTAAAAGCTCTTTTGCGTGATGAAATGTATTTCCCCCCCACAAGTGAAGAGTAAGACACAAAGCAAAGCGTGACAGTCCTCTCTGTCAAATGTTGCAGGCAAAATGATGAATAAAGGCAAAAGGCAATATAACTGAAACCACGAAAAAAAAGGATAATCTAAGTGAAATATGTCATGCTTCCCAACTTTGCACCAGGCAGCACGTTTAGCTATGGATACGTGTCCACAGTTACAAATGCGACATTAACATTTTTTGCAAAAGATGTGTTTGCTGCTGTGACAAAGCCTGTGATGTTAAGATATAACGTCCCAATCAGAAATGTAGGACACTGTGGGCACCCAGTCATTCTTCTGTGAGGGCAATACACTAGGACTACCAGGTTATTTTCAGATTTTTGTTAATATTTACCTGATTCCAGCTATTGGTTTTATGTTTCTATCAATGATACACTGTGTATAAGGTCTTCAATTCCTCTCACTATCCAGAAATATGGCCAAAATAACAAAAAGTCTGCACACTAGCAATAGTGAGTCAGTCTCAGCTGTCAATCATGACATTTCGTGTTTTTCCTTTCAGTTTTACGGCATTAAATACGTAATTAAAAACAAACTTTCCCAAAAATGAAAACTTGACCAAACATCATTGTGACAAGAACTACCTTAAATAAGTGTCTGCGTGTGTTAATATGTCACTTCCTGCCTGTCTGTTGCAGCTAGCTGCTTCACCTCTCACCAGAATAATGCAGAGGATTTGTTGATGTTGTGCATGTGTGAAGGGCAAACTCCGGACACGATTCTCCAGACTTTACTGTCATGTCATGCCTGAAAACGGCTCTCAAGATAATATACAACACAGTAAAATAGACTAACTTTCCAGAGAAAAATGTTTCTGTCATATACCCCAGAATAAAAGACTGACATGCAGTATTGGATCATTCACTTGTCCATAAGGGCAAATGGAGGGAGTGACTCATTTTAAAGTATTTCCTTGTTGAAGCGTTTTGTATTCAGGGAGTCCAAGACATTAATGTCGTGAACTCCCCTTTCCCCAGTAATTCAGCACCCGGAAACTGACCTGCATCTCAACAAGGATACGTATCAACCAGCTTTGCCATATGGAATGAATGTAGAATCTCCCTTTTCATTCCTTCTCTCACTGACATGTCTGCTCCTTGGAGCTGTTTTCGGGTTTCCTAGCAAGGAGCCAAGAGGCGTCAGGAAGCGATGAGGCTGTCACGACTTCAGCCAGATCTTAACAGTTCCATTGTCTGTTTTCTTATTTTTTGCATCACTAACTCTCATGTCATTTAAGATGTCAGCCACTCCCCTCTGCTCTGCATCACGTCGTCACACGGATCCCATTACCTGCCCCGCCCCCAGACTCACCTGCTCTCCATTAGTCATTACTCGCCCAGTATATCTACCAGCTCATTTCCCTTGTTCTCTGCCAGATCGTCCAGTGTGTTGGTGCCTAGCCTTCCAGCGATTTCCCTGCTTTATCTGTTTTGCCTGATCTCATCTCTGACCTGCTTTCTGGACCCTGGATTCCCTTTTGCCTGCTCCTTATCGGATTTGTTTGCTACCTGACTGACTACCTGGCTTTTGACCCCCGGATCGTTCCAATAAACCCTGAACTCTTGTATTTCCGTAAACCTGTTTCTGTGTCGTGCTTTTGGGTTCACGCTTGACATTTTGCCCACCCCGACAGAGGCACTAAATTAACAGATAGATTGTAACTTCTTCCTTATGGGCACATGGGGTTGAAATACCATTCTGTTATTTAATTATTTAAATTTCGAAGGTTAAATAAGTAGAGGGACAGGGGACAGCCTTGTTTCAAACCTCTTTACAAATGTACATTTTTTAAGACTTCACCAGTGTTATAAACTATTTTACATTTTGAATCACTGTACAGTTTCTTTTTGGACTAATTATGGATAGACCAACATTTAGTTAGTGTAGACATTTGAGCACTTGAGTTTTTATATAGATAATTGTTTTCATGTTCCTTATGAGCTTTAATGTTGGCATTGGCATTAAACAAGTTAAATGACCCCCTTCATACACTCACACTTGACTTTAATTGGTAATGTAACGTAATAAAGTTGTGTTTAAGTATTATTGTGATCTGGGCCAATTAAAAAACATTATTTCTGATCTATGACACATATTTAAGAATGCCTAAATTAAGTCAATATGTTGTATGTACACAAAGAATATATTTAAAGTCTACATGTTTTACATTAGACCTTTCACTGTATATCTTATTTATAGAAGTTGACCAGTATAATTGAGTTAATTTGATTAAAACATTAAGTTTTCATCCAGTTTACTTTATATGTATTAGTTTGACATAATTCTAGTTTGTCAATGGGTTCCAGACAAAAGAATTTGGTAAACCCAACATATTTCTTTCAATTACTTTATTCGCCAACACAGCAGCAGCAAACAGTTGTTAGTTGCAGCCCTACATATTGGCAAGATTATAGATCAGCATAGTCCAAAACTAACAACTAAACTGCCGATTCACATATAAATACCCCAAAAGATTTAGTTAACAATGTGGTCTAACAAAACAGGTTTGCATTTTTTACCTCCACCAAGGACATTATGTTTGCATCACCAATTGTTTAGCAGTATTACATTAAAGTACTGGATGGATTACCACGGAATTTGGTGGAAGGATGCGGTACGGTTTGGAATATAATCTATTAAATTTTGGTGTGGATCCAGGATTTTTTCCCCCACCTTCTTTAACATTGTGAGAAGGGGACATTTTTATGTTTTCACCATTGACAGGGAAAAATGCCTCAATCTAGATAAAAAAGAAAACAAATCTAGCATTTTTGTAAACAATGATGTAATTTAACTAATTACATTTACTCAATTACTGTATACAATTTTGAGGGAGTACATTACTTTACTTCAACAATAAAATCCTGCGTTTATATTAATGCATGTGTAATAACACAACACATAACAACATACAAAGTGCATTCATTGTGAAAATGGCCAAGTAAGTGACAGCCATCATTGGAAATTAAGTTTAAAATTTGATACTCACAAAGTTTGACTACTGAAGCTACTGATCTCTCTGCCGGCTGTGTCTGCCTGGAGGAGGTCTGTGAAGCCCGGGCAGCTTCAGCCTGCAGACAACAACATGGTTATTGACAATGATGTGGGAAGCGTGCCAGGCGCTGTGCGTAACATCAGGTAACTGACCAGTTGTCTCTCCCTCTCTGCCACCTCCTGGGCCCGTTTCTCTGCCGAGCCATCGGGTCGAGAGCCGTCCTCGGGGATTGAGAGCGTGAGAGGCTGGTCAGAAGGGTCCGGTGGTTGACCTCTGGGAGTTGGAAGGTCGTTTCTTGGGCAGGGCGTGGGAACGGCGTTGTAGTGAAATATTCCCTTATATTGTTTTAAAGGGGACTCCGGCCCCTTGAACTGATAAGATTTGAAGTTGTTCCTTTTAGAATCTATTTTTCCATTGGGTGTTGACCTCCAGCAGTAGGATCTTTTCCCCCTGTATGAAAATTATTCCATTATCTTGTTTTAGGAGGGATTCAGATCTGGGTTTGTTCTGGCTATGGCCATGAAAAGAAACTGGTGGTTCCATTCTTTGGCCTTCGGCTTTGAACTTGTCCCATCTTGTCATCATTTTTATCCCTCTTTTTTTTATTTAGTTTTTTTTTGTAAAAAGGTATTGAACTTTATACAATTTTTAAACATAGTACCTTCACAAACAGGTGTTGAGGTTGATAAACATTTTTTTGAGCGATAACTATTTACATTTTTGTTTTACAGGTTTAGTAACATTTCAACAATACTTCACTGTAACAAAACAAGTTTCTTATAAGGAAAACTATGTACATTTTTCCAAAATCTTTAATGTGGTTGACCTGTTATGAGGTGTCTTTCTCATTCAGTCCGTTTGGGAATCTTGTGTCAAGTCTGTTGGTCCAATATCCCTCTGCCCGTCTCCTCTGGTAGGTTGTCCAGTCCTGGTTGTGTTGGAGTCCTCTCATGCGCAAGTTCCTGAATCCGTGTTTCTGGAAGTGCTGGACCAGGTATGTCTCGGCTTTGTGATTGTGTACAATGTTGTACTTATGATGAGAGAGGCGGGTTCTTGGGGAGTTGCGTGTTTCCCCTACATACTGCATGTGGCATTTTTGGCATTGGATGACATAAACGCAGTTTGATTATGTCATGGGGATGTTTTGTGGTAGTGGGTAAACTGCCCCTGTTGTCTGGTTTTTGGTAACTTTCGGGTCCCTTAGTCTTTCTGGGCCTGTCATTGGTGGTTTTAGTTTGGCTCTGACTAGTAGATCCTTGAGGTTAGGATTTTTTCTGTAGGCCGAAATAACTTTGAAGTTGTGACCCAGTGTGGTGTTTACCAGCGTCTCTTTGAAGTTATTTTTTACCATATAGTTGGCCTGCCTGGTATATTTTGAATAGACCGAGATTAAGGGGATAATTTGTTTTTCTTCATCCCCTGGAGTCCTTGTGGTCTCCGTATCCTGGTGGACCTGGTTGTTTATTCTTCGGAGAAGGGACCTGGAGTAGCCTCTTTGTCTGAGTGTTCAAAAAAGTGTCCTTTCTGCCTCACATTTATCCTCCTGTCTGGAGCATATTCTACTGAATCTTAGTAACTGAGATTTGACGATCCCTGGGAACACGTGCTTTGGGTGGAAGCTCTGTTTATGTAGCAAAGCGTGCGTATCGGTTGGTTTGAAGTATACTTTTGTTTGCAGTTTCCCACTTTCCTCAAAGTCTGCACCTTTGTAAACCGTGGTGACCAGGAAGTTTACTCGTGTGTCGCTGGTTCTACCGTGATGAAGGTATGGTGGTGCCATAGAGGCCATCGAAGTCCTGTTTTTGGTGGGTCCAGATGCCCCAGATGTCATCGAGGTACCTAAAGTATTGGGTTGGGAGTTTCTCGCATTTCTGGAGGACAGTCTCTTCCCAATCTGCCATGTAGATGTTAGCATAAGCTGGTTAGGGGTAGGATAGGGGAACTGAGCCCGCCTCCTGTTAAAGGTGGTGGAAGGTGCACGGTCCTTCCCCCAGGGGGCTACCTGGTCCCAGTTTCGCTGACGGGGACGACCTTGTCGCCTCCCATATCTCACTGTAGTCCATCCCTCATTGTTTTGGTTAGAGTAACTCATTTTGTGTTATGTATGATTGTGGTTTTTTATTATTTATTTATTTATTTATTTATAGATGATTTATAGTTGTTTGTACAGTCTCCTTGGTTATCTGTCTATAATGAAATATAATTTATAATAAGGGTGTAATAATACTATTTTTTATATTTATTAGTGAGATATATGTAATCAAGTGTGAAATATGTTTTATTAAAAGGTCAAATTTATGAAATCCTCCTGACGACGTTTCGACCCTCTTGGGTCTTCTTCGGGTCTTATTAGGCACGTCAAATATTTCTATCTGAGGCTGCAAGTCTGAGCTGTGAGGTCCTTCCACTACAATGTTCAGAGCAAGGGTTAGGGGTTAGGCTGGACCTGGTGCGACGGCTCTCGTGGGCTCATGGTCACACTTACTGTCAAGAGAAAAAAGTGTGGAGGGACACTCTGTTCGTGTGACAGAGGAGATGTATTGGCTTAGTGCCGTGAGTCCGCGCTGCCTGTTAACCGAGAGGTTACTGGCAGCTGCTCACACAGTGTGGGGGATGTGTGTGTAACAGTTACGGCAGAGTCAGCAGACTCTGGGACAGACTGTTTAAAGGATATACTGCTTTTCTTTGGAAGATGTTTGTGTTTTATTCCAAAACATTCCACATTATTAACAGCACACATAGCCCCCCCACAAGTCATTGGCGTCGTCCCTGCTTCTTGGGAGGTTCCTCCGGGGGGTTGGACCAGGAGCAGGCCACCCGCCGACTCTTGTTTCCCCATCACGGTGCCTGCCGTGCAGCCGGGAGCGAAGGTAGATGAGGAGGGGGCTGAGCAGGGGGACGAGACGCTGCCGCTGTCGCGGGACGTCTCGTTCGCTGATGCTGAGGATCTCGGCGGTCTCACCGGTGATCCTGTGATCGGTTGGACCGGGACATGTGCCTCCGGATCTTGTCCGCCTCATCCACAGTCTTCTGCATGTGCTCAAATGCAGTCTGGAGACGAGGCCCGAACAGTCCGTCAGGACTAATAGGGGCTTCCAGCAGCTCCTTCCTGAGGGATTCTGACAGGTTAGAGAGACCCAGCCAGATGCTTCTGTATATCATCGTCTGCCAGGCGGTAACGTGGGCAGACGCGACAGCAATGGAGGCACTCAGGGACAACAGCGTGCTGCAGGTCTTTGCCAGCTCCTCTGCTCGATCGGGCAGGACGTCAGGCTCGATGGCCATTGAGTTCATCCAGTGGGCTAGCAGCGTCACGTTGTTCGCCACTGCTGGCGACTGGACGGCACACTGATGCGAGCGGTCCGACAGTCTCGCGATCATCTGGCTCAAGGGGGAGGGCGTTCATCCTGACCCCGAACACGGCAGCCAGGCTCGGCTCCAGAGGAAGTACTGGAGGGAAACCACGGTCGGAGAATCCCACCACCCTTGTGATGGGCACGTAAGAGGAAACCGGGGCCTTTAGTTTGCCCCGCTCTTCTGCTGAACCGGACTGATAAGCCTCAATGCCAGGGAAGCGGGGCCAGAGAGCGAGCGTCGCGCCGGGTCTTATAGGCTGGGGCGAAAACACCTGCCATCTCATCCGGCGGGGGTGTAGCGTGAGAAGATGGCACCGTCAGGTTCCTGGAGGCAGCTGCTTTCTGGATGAGGTCAGGAAGCTCTTTAACCAGGGCGCCAATGGCCGTCAAGGGAGTGGAGGCAGGCGGGAGGTCCGATGATTCCGACCCCTCCGGCTCGTGGGGGGGAGCTGTAGCTGGATCGTTGGGTGCATCTTGACCAGCGGGAGCGGAGTCATCAGACTCCAGTCCTTGCTTGTCAAAAATGTCAGAGTTGCTGTGGCAGTTGGACCCAGACGCAGAGTTGAAACTTAAAGTGTAATTTTAATACAAGGGACAGAGTCTTTAACGAACAAAACTGGGAGCACAAAGGGAGAAAATACAGGAAGCTTACACGGGGGGGGGTGCAGAGGTGCAGAGGCTCAGGAGACACGGGATACAGAAATACAGGGAGAGCAGGGCAGGAGATCCGGACAGGAGGACAGGACAGGAGATTAGGACGGGTATACGGGTAGACACGAGAACACATACGACGAGAGACATACGACGACGATCCGACAAGGACAAAGGGTAGAACCGAGGCTTAAATACAGACACACAGGGAAGGCAGGGGCAATTCGACACAGGTGTAACACATGAGGACTGGTGCAGACAATCACAGACAGGAAGTAAAACTAGATATGAGACACCAGAACCCAGACTACAAAATAAGACAGGAAACAGAACCCGGAGTGTGAAAACATGAAACACAGGGATGTACTAATAAACAGAAAACACTTTGGAAACCGATGAAACTAAACATTGATAAGTTCAAAACCCTGACAGAAAAAGTCTATCGCCTCGTCCAAGCAATAATACCCCGGAGCGGAGAAACCGTCTCCGGCGACATCGGCAAAGGCATCCGCTCACCTGCGCTCCTCCTGCTCCGATAGGTGTCTGCAGTAAGGACAACTGGCTCTGGGAGTTAGTGCCAAGCCGACGTGCTCTGGTCCCAGTCACGACTCGCAGTGGGTGTGCAGGTCGAACGACATTATGTACCCGGTCTGGCAGACGGGGCATATGCGGATGTTGGAAGACATCATAGAAGATCCGTGCTTGTTCATGCTAACGCTGAAGAAAATGGGAACTGATCGGGTGTGGGGCCCACAGCTGGTGGACATGGACTAAAGTTTTCAGTGCTGCGCATGCGCGCGAGGGATAAACCCTCTAGCGATAGCCTTAAAGGGCGAAGCCTATACGATATAGAACCAGGGGGCACAAAGTATGCTGTCTGAGATCTTCTGGTAAGGCGTTGCTAGCCATTCCAAAGTCTAGGCTGAAAACCAAATGAGATAGAGCCTTTGCTGTGAGGGCCCCTACACTATGGAACAACCTGCCAGAAGAGATTTGCAGAATCAGTTTCCTGTTTTCTCTCTCTTCTTAAAACACATCTATATAAAAAGCTATTATCGCATTAGGTTTATCACTTTTGTTATCTGTATCTTTGTTTTTTCTTGTCTGTGAATTTCTTATTGTTTTTTTTAAAGCACTTTGTTGCTTGTATTGAAAAGTGCTATACAAATAAAATGATTATTAATCAATAAAGCAACTGCACTAAACACATTACAGACATTTCGAGTATGAAAACAAATTGTAAGAATAGGTGTAAGATTTAATTCTGTCAGAATTTAGCATTTAATTGGGAACACATGCAATCAAATACAACAGCTCTGTAATCGATTTTTTTATTTGACCAAGCTGAGACATTTTCAGTTTTTAATTTTTCTAATATTTTAGGAACAAGAGCAATCAATTGTAAACACATAAGGGTGTAATTCACGGTGCTGCTTTGGCAGCACACTCGCAATCACTGCACCAAAAAATATAACGGTGGATTCCAGTTTTAGTTTCGAAAGTTGGGAAGTACTGTCTCATGGTAGTATAAACCACTGTGCAGTGTTTGGGCATTTAACAGTCCTGAGCGTGTTTCACTGTTACCTCTAGCAGCAAGTCCCCACCAACCCATTTTTAAAACAGGGCTGTTTTCTCTTCATGGCCCCCTTGCGCATGTGCAGTTTAGTGTTATTCTTTAGGGTTTTTTCTCTGGGGTCGTATTACGACTCAAGCATCTCAAGCCTAATTGACTTAACAAAATGTTTTCTGATTAAACAGAATATTTATATTTCATACAGATAACGAAAGACAAAATAGCTTGGACTTTATTAGAAAATAATATGTTAACCTCACAAATATTTTATGTTAGCTGAAAATAAATTAAAAAAAGACATGTAAAGCAAACAAACCACCTTGTTCCCTTTTTTGAGTGTACCTGACATCAACATCTGTCCCGGGTGATCTGATCATTAAGTAGACAGCTCTGAGTACATTGGTTTTCCCTTGGCATTAGAGTGCATCTTCTACTTAAAAGTTAAAACTCCTTAAACTTAAACATTTTAACAATATGGCACATAATTAGGACTGTGTCCACTTTGCTTTTGTTTCCTCGGTAGCTTTCCGCATTTAGAGGATTAGCCAACATAAAATTTAATTTAAGCTTTTATGATCAGAGGTAAACATGTTTTCCAAACACGATCCAAACACGTTTAGTCACAAATTAAAGTTTGCGTGACTAAAGTGATCAGTTATTAATAAACCAAAAGGTAATCTAATAAAATTTCCTGGTTTAACCTTCACCAGGTGTATCTTACCTGTTGATCCTTTATTTGTCTGTTAGATCTAATGAGGCCATTAGTTTCTCTACAGAACCATAAGCTTTAGGATGATAGTTTTTACTTTGTCATCCCACCCCATCCATTTCCTGTTGACATTGTTATTACATTAATATTTAAAACCGTTAGAGTCAACTACCATAATAACCTTATTTATAATGTATGTCTATGAATTTTTTGGAGCAAAACCTCAAAGAAACCAGAATCATTTGTGTTAGGGATGCAGTAAGTGTTTGTGGTTGTTGTGCCATAAAAATCTATATTTATATACTACACTTCTATCATGACCCCTTTTGCATTCCTTTCACCATCACCTCCCTGTTCATCTGTCCATTGGTTTGCAACTTGGTGTGTGGACTATGTTTCTTTTAGGCAGTAAACGTCATGGATTTTTCAGGCATGCAAACAAACCTCTGCAAGTCCACCATTGAAGTTGTTTCTAACATTATCCCTAATTATAGAAATATCTTAAATTGTACGAGTACCAGGATGGACAGATGAGTCCAAAAGTCTGGTGTAAGAAAATGTAACGTCAATCAGACTTACCCAGTGTCCTTGACCATAATATGCAGTGGAGAGGATTTACCTTTTAACTGTGCAGAGCAAGATTCCTTATCATCTCCCATTGTTTTAATATAACTCAAAAGTGATGACGATGGCTTTTGATTGAGAATATGCCGAAGAGGTAGTTGTGTTTTCATTATCTTTTCAGATGAAGATGAACTTGTTCCTCATTGATCAAGTCCAACAAAGAACCTTTGGGTTTGTTGTCTTTGTGTGTGCAGCTCTCGTTTCATCCATTCAAGCTCTTCCAGCATGTCTAATTTTGAGTTTCTCCAGGCATGTGTTTCCATGTCATATGAGCCAACATACCAATATGTGCTCTCAGTATGTATCTGCCAATGGCTCCAGTTTAAAATTTTAGGTCCTTGCTCTTATTAGTGTTGTTGTTCTAGCCCGACAATCCTTTTTCCTCCCAGGAACTCTTCACTTGACATGGCGTGGGTGTCTTCCAGAGCATCGCCGTCATCTTCCCTAAACAATAGTCAAAAGCAACAGCTCAGAAACATTCACACATTTGAGTTTATCTGAAGCCCTTGAAACACTGTGGAGGAAGAATTGCGTGCAGCTTCTTCGAATACACTTTTCCCACACACACAGTAAATCTGACTAATGTGGCATATGTGTTCAGCCAAAAGTGTTGATCTTCAATGCCCCAGAGCAAAAGAAGGTCCCAATCCTCCAAACTGAGATTCTGTATTTTCAGACAAACTGAAAAACGTAGACCTGTCATCCAGCATTGGATCATTTACCAGCTTAAAAGGTCAAATGGGGGAAGCAACCACATATGTTGCGATTTATCTTTGTTGTCCAAGTGCTTACCCGTAATGAATCTTTTCCTACACTTCCTTGTTGAACTTTTACTATTCAGGGTTGTCACTACCTAAATACTGACCTACATACTAACGAGATAACATTTCTATCAGTTTTCCAGCATTATGGAATGAGCGTAGAATATCTCCCCATCTCCCCTTCTTGTTTGCCTTCGTCACTCTCCGTCTCCCTCTTGCTGACATGTCTGATCCTAGTTAAGATTCCTCGCAGGCACCGGGAGGCCTCAGGAAATGACAGGCCACTAAATGAACGGACAGATTGTTAATTTCCTTCCTCTGGGCACTGACTGGACAGGGTTTAAGTCTAATTCTGTTCGGAGACAGGGCAAAATACTGTCACTTTTAGTAGCTTCTTGGCTGCATCGAACCATCTCCCTCTGCCCTGACTTTCCATTCTTTACTTCTCCCTCCACACTGCTCACTGTTTCTTTCTCTCTGCCTCCCTCTTGGGAAAACCAAGCTAAAAATAAAGCCTGCCACATTGTATATTAATAATAGATTGAATAAGCATTAGATAGGAGGGATGATGAGTCAAGCTGTGCTAGAGGAAGTCAAGAAGGTATTTGATTTCGAGTTTATGGAAGGATAGTGAATCCCCCACTTTTGACATAACCCATAATGTCAGAAACTCTCATGTTTTCTCGCATACCCTTCTGCCTGGCACCTTTATTTATATATATATATATAAACCTTCAATCAATGACCCTAATACACTGTTGTATCTCAGAACAACTGGTTAAAATAATATATAAAAATAATTTAACTCCAAAATATGGACATAATTTTACCATTCAAGGCTTCCATACTTATCTAAGAAGTTTATGAGAGTAAAAAAACTCTAAACTTATGGCGAAGGTACTGAATAACTGTTATTGGTATAGGTAGTTTATAGGTGACTGGGTCACAGATCTCTTAGCTGGTGTGCACAAACACATGGATCTAAGAGCCATTTAAGTTTTTGGGATGGATGATTTTTCTGGACAATAAACAATGTAAATGAACCTATTACCATGTGTGCCATTACTAAACAAAGTGATAAAATGAATATAATATACACAAAGCTGCTTACATTGGTTATGCATCCACTAAGTCAACAAAACATCTTAAGCCTTCATTAGGATCAACACACATTTCTCTCTTATATATTATCACCAAATGTTAGGAGCTAGTAAACATCATAAACTTTAAGTGAGTAAGGACGAATAATAGAATAGACATAGATAATAGACAAAATTCAATTGATAATATAAAATGATCAAACAATTGGCACAATAAACCTAAACAAGCTGGTGCATGGTTGTATGGTCCCAAACAAAGAGATGTGGCTGGATACACCCACTGGATATCTTTAAACTTTGAATAAACTCCTCCCCTGTGCACAGAGGTAAATTCCTCCTCCAACCCTGACCTCACAGAGTGGGCCTTGATTCTGTCTTAAGAATATTTAACAAAGAACATAATATTATTTAATATTCTACAGACAGCTGTGTAGCAGATTTAAGTTGCAATTCTTCCATTTGCAGAAATATTAATTCAGTACATCCCTGACAGGTTGTAAACAGATGGTAAATAATGAGGCTGTCGTCAAAGAGAAAACACTAAGCGGGATAATATGCTGCATCAAATGTTCTTCTCACCTCGTGGGCGTGAAAGACATTTGAATTTAAATTGGAATGTAACACTCTTATCAGTCACAACCATTTAAAATATAGCACAAGAGCCTATACTCGATAATTTTTTTTTTAATTTAGTAATAACAATAATTATAATACATATTATTTTTTTGGGCTGCCTTATTCATTTCTTACCGCTATTCTCCCTTTGGCACTGTCAGAGAAAAAAGGAGGTTGATGATCAGCCCAGTTTAACATCTGCACTGGTCACAGAGGAAAGTTGGCACACAAGGACCAAGTCTAATTGCTGCAGTGGTGCCTGGCCCATAAGGATAAGTCTGGACTATGATATTCTGTTTGTTGTAATGTTTACTGAATTCAAACTTTAACAACATTCTCAGAAGAATACATTTAAAACTAATTATACAAAGTATTAATTTCTCTGTAAGAATGCCTGTGAAGCATTTAGTCCGCAAATAAAGTATTACTATTTGTTAATGTATGTATTTAGCGGTTTAAAAAATAATCATAATACCATCTGTTATTTTCACTCTCAACATGTACAAGATCTACATGTCTGCAGTGTTGACTCTCGTGACTGTGAGATGTGTACACAGCCAGACCTCGTAAGTGTGGTGAGAGTAAATTAGAGTTGACCATCTGCCGGCCCAGGAACAGATGAAGAAAACTTCATTTTCACGGAGCCGTCGGCTGAGAGAGACGATAAAGAGCGAGCTCCAGCGGGCAGACGTACAGTGACAGAGGCTGAGGGACGTAGTTCACAAACAGAGGTGACAGATGCCAATTTTCAAGGGACATGGATTTCTCCTGACAACAAAGATGCCACAATTTCCAAATAGTTTTTAATCATTATCTCTAGATGTAATATTTCAAGCTTAGCACATAGCAGTATCAGGTCTTAAACCTCTGTACCTTAATTTCCAATATGCATCTGTGCTGCAGCACTGTATTCATAAAAATGAAACACCAGCTGCATCTGCAACAGATGGTAGGATTTCTTCTTTTTTTTTTAACCCCCTGAAGTCTTTCATGCATTTGGCTGCTATTGTTAACATTGGGACATACGGGAGAGGATTACCTAAAAACATTGTTTACTGGATTGAAACTGCACTGAGACTCCCTTTGCCTGAAGGTAATATCCTTTTCACATGATTACTGCAGCAGTAGCACATAGACTGATGCAGCTCAGACTAATTGGGGCTGGAGGTAGAGGCTTCATTGTTACGCTCTTTAACTAACCTCTCTGTCTCTCTCAGTCCCACCAATGCAGCTCACTTCATCTCCATTACAGAGCTTTTCACATGCTACCTGTGCATGATTATGTAACATTAGGTGTGCAGACAAATTATGCATGAACACCAGACAAGACTTATCTTGCTCAGAAAAAAGCAGTTTTCAGACATGAACCTTGCAGAATGTCTGGAAAATGGGGTAAGTTTTTTCTCTGGAGTTTACATTTCACACACACACACAAACACACACATGTATATAGATTTAGATATAAGTATATATAGATACAGATATAGGTATATAGATATTGTTATGGAAGTGTTCTGGAAGCTGGTGAAAGGAGAACTCAGGCAGCAGCTGATGTCTTATGCATAAGATTTTAATGTAGACTTGATGCATCAAGGAGACCAGAAGGTGGAACAATATACAAACGCCAACAGAGTAACATGAGCAATTGTCTCCCACAGCATCTCCATATATCTTCCTCTACTTGCATTACCCATTATAACAGCACATCCATGAATGGCTAGAATTGCTGTCACTCTCTATGTTACATGTAGGTGTTCACATCCTATGGATAGTTAAACCTAAAGAGTGCATTCCTAAATCAGTTTGTGTCCTTACGTCTTACCACTGGTGAAATACGCAAAAAAGTTGAAGTTGTTGAGAGTTGAAGTTGGTGTCTCTCTGTCTGGCACATCTGAGTTAGATATGAAAGTCTTAGCGTAGACACTACAATGTACTGTTGGTTGGTCGTTTATCTATAACCTGACCTTGGGTACTGCTTAGAGAGAGAAGGGAGTATCTTTGGAATTAGACAGGCACTATTCTCCTGTACAGATATATACTCTAAAAAGTGAATTTGAGTAATAGTTGAAGTAATGTAAAGTTTTGAATGAATCTCCCTTAGTTTTCTGCTTGAGTGGTGGCAGTCCACATTTGTGTACTTTATCAACTTAATAAAACAGCTTGTTCCTTTAATCCACATTTCTTATTGAAGTCAAAGTGCCTCATTTAGTTTTCTCAAAGTTAACCATTTTGCGTCTGACGTCAAAGTCTGCTTCCTCCGGCGGGATGTTTTGGCCCAGTTGCCACCATCTTCCTTTTCATACAAGAAGGTAAGTCAAATGCACGATAAAAATCATATTTTCTTATCAAATTATATATCATGTAAGGTATTAAATTCTCCCCTGAATATGTTGTTACGTTTTCATAAGAGCCAAGCTATTATATAACTCATGTTTGTTGGTAATTTGCGGTAGCCGTTTATCGGCACATAGCTGCCAAGTTAGATTAGCGAGCTAACATGCTAACATATAGAGTCCTCCATTCTGTTCTGTAAAGAGCCTACAATCAACCTACATGTAATACTGTTTAACTGTACATAGCTCTAACTAGATGCTGAATAGAAACATACCCACCCCGTAGTATTAATGGACTTTTATATTCTTAACATGATTTTGTTCCAGACTGATGGTTAACAGTGGTTACTTGAGGCCAGGACACAAGATTTACCTAAGGTAAGTTAAAATCCAAGAATGAAGAGCTTCATTTCCATTGACAAGAATGTAATGTGACTGTATGTACAGGGCAGTGTCTTCTGAAGTGAGCAAAAATAATTATACTTTCAACAGTAACCGTAGAGGTCATGTAGTGGTTAACATGACTATTTTAACTTGAGCTTTAACAACAGCTTTTATTTTATTTTAATTTATTTATATTTCAGATGTACATTGGAAACACTGTTCACTTAACACGTTTCTTCTGTGTGGCCAAAGCTTTGATGAGAATTTTTCAATCTTTCAGACTTAGACAAAGCAAGTCGATAACTTCCAAATGTAGTCTTTTTAGCACTACATTCCTTGCATTTGTCACTCCATCTGCCACAGCAGAGCCATAAAGCACAGAGAAAACACGGGCTTTTTATTGACCCTTGACTGCACTGCAACAGGGCCTTTGAATTTTTTCCTCTGTAAATATTAAACTTACTTTAGGAAAGAGATCTCTTTGCAAATTTCACCGTTCCCTGATATTAATCGAATATAATTTTTTTTCTTGACATGATTTTGCCCTGGAATGATGGTGGTTATTTCAAGCCTGGACCTAAGAGTCATTGGATGTGAGTTATGCACCTAGGATAGAGTGATACAGTACCAGTAACAAGGCTGTAATGAGACATTATGTACAGGACAGCATACGGAGACAGAAATAAATAAATGTGGAAATAAATTTAAGACATTGTTATTTATGTCCTTTTTAATTACAAACTCTTATTTATTTCCTTATTTATTTATACATTTATTTATACTTAAGTCAGTTTTCGTCCTCCACAATCACAAATGCCTATTTTAAGCAGATGAAAGAGTTTAGCTGTAAGAGTTAAGACATCTGTTTTTAGAGATTTGGAAAATTAAAATTAATCAAGATAATTTTTTCCGAGACTGAGGATATTCTTCTTCGGAGAGAGTGTCTCCTGAAAGCCCTCATAATATTCCTGGGAGAAGATGCAGATGATCTGATCAAGGAATATCTTGTAAGTTTTAACAGAAATATGCATGTCAGTACATCTTGTCCCGGGACATACATAAATATCCTGGATTATATACCTAATGCTTCTTTTAACTAGGACTTTGCCGACCCCAATTCAAGTACCTTGTACAACTGCACTTAAAAAAATCGGAACTTTCGCTTTAATTAGTATCATTCTGCTTACTTTCATATCGATATGGGTGTCGTGAAAAAAGTTAAATGGTTAGACTGAACTCAGCTGGTTGTTGTGCGTGGAAGCTTGAGCCAAGAAATAGACTAGCATCTAACTCTTACACATGCACATTTGCACACCAACCAAAAACAGGCACATTTTGTCTAAATTACCGAAACAAACCAGACATAAAGTGTACTTCAATTACTTTCAACAGTAAAATATCAACATAAATATCTTTTCAACTTCAATTTCACCCTTTTGCATCATCTTAATAGTGGACTTGGCCATAAAAGAGAATATGTGGCTGCACCTGTACCAAATCCATACCATTGCTTGTGATTACCTAGCCATTGTCCACAGTAATTGTGCATAAATTGGGGTGGGAGACATAATTTTATGTTCTAATCAAGATGCAACATCAGAACAATTGAGTTAGGACACATGCTGGTGCATTTTTTGTCCTACCTAATGCATCGTTACTGTATAACAGTGCAAAGTGCTGCCAATGATGTTTGGTTTTTGTGTCATGTACCCATCTGTAGGACTCGAGAGCTGAAAGTGCTGAGAAGTACCTGGAGCAGCTCACCATGGCAGTATTTGTTATTCGCAAAGAGGGGGAAGGACTTCAGGAGACACCTGAAGACATTGGCATCATCATTGAGGGCGTGGAGGTGCTAAGTGGACTGACCTCAGTCGCCTCAGCTTGTGCCCTCCTTCTAGGATACATATATGCTCTCAACCTAGCTTACCCCAAATCTCTGCATTTCACATTTGCTCCAGAAAACATCATGCAGCTTGAGCAGCACAAGATGTCCCCCAAGGTCCAAAATCTCTACGGAAAAAACTCCAAAGATCACAGTAATACGCACTACCATGTATTGCTCCTCTGGACCAAAACGAACCACAATGTGTAAATATTTTTGCCCTGATTAAAAACGGTTACACAGCAGTGTTAGTGTGTGTAAAAGCTGTATTAGTAGCTTGAGCTCACAAGAACCCACTGTAGTGGAAAAATGCGGGTTGTTTTTTCTTTTAGCTCTTCGGTCTTAACAGGGCTTTATATATTATCTATTGCTGACGACTTGTTAAACGTCAGTGTTTTTTTGTGTACAGCACATCAACACCAGTCTCTGACCATATCACCAAAACCTCTCAAAACTCGTCTTTCCAAGTTAACATATTCGCCTGTAGTTTTACATGTAGCCGGAGCTGGAGCCGATTAAAACCAGTGTCTACTGCAAAGTCATTTGACCCGAAAGCAAATCTCGATTTTATCAATTCACATTGCAGATAAAAGCAAGATGTTAGTGGGTATTTTCTTGACCAGTGGAAAAGGTGCTTCACAATGTTTTTTTCTGCTTTTGCCCATTCTTTGCTACAATTCCTAACAGCCGTCGAACTTTACTGCACTATATTTATATGAGCATTAGTTGATTATTTTTTAACATGCTAAGCTGGTTGAGAAACATGTAAACTAATGTATTTGAAGAAACATATTCTGTAAAGAAGTCAACAGGAAATACATGAGGCCACCTCTTCCTTTTCTGAAACTGTTCCCCAGTCAAATCCACAACACTGTTCATGCTCAGAATTTGTCGTTGCTGTTCTGGCCTCACACAGGCGATGCCTCCTATTGATTTTAGTCTCTCGGACAGTTCATTTTGACAGGGACGTAAACCATGATCCATCTAGACATCAAAATAAAAGCCCATCCACATCATGTTATTGTGATGGGGCTGGCAAATTAAAAGCCCCCTGCTGACAACCACATGGTAACAGTGATGGTACTTTGGTTAGGCTGAGATGTGACAGTGATTGATGTCAGGTGTCCTGCAGCAAATTGTCCATTTCACATGCACACACACGCGTGCGCACACACACACACACACAGGAAGAGAGCGAAACGGGGGGGGGGGGTGTACCTTGCATGCACCGGTACACACACACACACACAACACACACACACAGAAAAACACAAACACACTCTCAGAATGCTCTCTCACACATACAAACACCTCATTTATCATGACTGTGCACACGCACACACACATACACACACACCAGCAGACCGAATCCATTGCAAAGAACCGTATCATTCTCTCTCTCTCTCTCTCTCTCTCTCTCTCTCTCTCTCTCTCTCTCTCGCACACACACATACATACACACATTGCGCCACAAGTCCTTGTGCACGTCATCACACAGGCGCACTCAAACACACAACAGTTTGTACACAGTGACACACATACACACAAGTTCAAACCTCACACACACATCCCTTCAGCTTCTGTATGAGTGGATTCTTTTGAGCCACTTACACCGCACACACATATGTTTGCTACATATGCATACTTCCCCAGTGCCCCTCCAACACACACACATACAGACACACATTTTCCCATGAACCCCCCCCCCTCCTTCAACAAGGCTCTATATGTGTCACTTAAGTCAAGTCGAACAGCTGAAGCTTTGGGCTGATAGGCCAATTATCGAGTGTTAAATCCTGGATTGTCAACCCCCCCAGTAAGATTAGTGAGCCTGTCAATCACCTTTGGCACTAATCCAGATAAAAGTCACATGGGACTGAAAGAGACAGAGACAGATGTCGATGTAGTCCGCCAGCAAAGCGTTTGACTTACTCTTATCTTTTATCATCTCATTCTTTGGACTCTTTCATCAGTACCTCCCTTGCTGACACTTCCATGATATTCTGATGTCTCGGCTCTTGTTTCCTCTGCAGCACTTCCTCTCAGGGGTTTTGTTTGTTTCTATCATCCTCAGATGCACTCATCAATTATTAGCCACTAGGAGGCAGAAAACTATCAAAATAGGCTGACAGACGCTGACTTTTGACATGTTATGGCTTCATGAATAAGCTACAGGCAATGTGCAAAAGACTCATAAATCCAGTGTGTTTTCTCTCATCATATCTATCGATCTCCTCATATTCCACCAGCTACTCAGTTGTTGTTCTCTGCCATTTGACCGGGGAGGTAGTGCAGTGTCTTCATGAATCTTTATCGGAAGTGTTTTTCTGGAAACGGCTGCCGAACAACTGGATGATGAGAGGAAAGGAATCCAACTATACTGAAAAGTTGAAAAAAAAATTACCTAAGAGATGATAAGGCATATCATAAACATATTATAAACATTTATTATATACTGTATAATAGACAGTATATTTGATCTTCTTGTGTTTTTGGAATGTTATTTTTATTGACTGATATAAAATATGTTTTTTAATGTAACCTCTAAAACATGACAGCAGGTATAAACCCCTTGACGAAACCTTATGAAGTCCATTTGCATCCTGCCTTTATAAATCAGTTCTTCATAGAAGACGTAAAATACCGAGACGGGAATTCAGCCACATAAATCTGTTGTTCAGTTGACTTGAAGTAGATATCTGTTGTTATGTTTACCTTTTTAAATCAGTACCTTTGATTCAAATCTCAGTGGAAATCACTCAGGACAGAGAAAGTGAAAGAGGCACAGGCCTTTTTCATCTCCTTATCTCATCTGCTGTCTTGTGTTCGATTTGACTCTGCCTTTCTCTTCCTCTCTTTTTCCTATCACCTTTAAATACTCCAAAGACCCATTAATATCACCAGGTTGAATGAAAGTGCCACGGCTGGTGCAGAGGTCCACTGGCAGCTTTAGATGAGGAGTCCACTTCTGCACTAATCCAGTCGCAGCAAAGGGAAAGCTAGACGAGTGCGAGGGAGACAGACTTAATTTACACCTCATATTAAAATGGGATCTGCATGAGAATATGCTCTGTGGATAATGAGAAATCCAATCACTCCCTCCATTTACATCTGAATTTAATATGCATTGCTGTCTAATCTGCATTGTGGATGCATCTCATTTATGAGATTTACGGAATAACAGCCACACTATGTTTAAAAATAAATAATATAATGATTAAATGTTTATATTAAAACCCTCTACAATGCTCACTATCATTTATTATATTGTGGCAACTTTAGTTTGACTAACGACATTATCATTAACTGAACAGTCCTATGGTTGAGCAACAATAAGTATGAGGTTAGGTCAGGGTTACGTTGTGTTCATAGTTAACACATTAGCGAAAGTATGTCGTCATAGTTAAACCTGTATAAACACATGTGTTGGCCAAACGGGTGGAACAACAAACTGTAAACACAACAGTAACATAAAGCCTCGCAAAATGATTATAGTAGTCACCTCTTTATAATTTCAACAGGAGCAGCATTAGCCTCTTCCAACTCCTGGGAAAAATATCTATACAGCAAAAATATGGTAGCATCAGCAATTTAGAAAAAGGCTGAAAGCAACATTTAGTATGTTTATGTTCATGTCACATAACCCTTTAGTAGCTTTAGAGGCTTGTCAGTGAGAAGCAAGAGAAAATCTGTGTCATCATAGTAAGACAAAGTCAATTGGGGAGGTTGTGGTAAATGGGTAACTCACCAAAACATTAGACTTATGCTACGTTCCAGACAACTTGGATGTGGACATTTTTCCGACCTCCTACTTGAAAAAGTGCAAGGGAACCCAACTCAAAGTTAGATTTCCGACTTGTGAACTCAGGGAACCTAAAGAGAATCATCAGTTGTCTGGCGTCACACAACAATGGCGGTGCTCATGGAGACGTAGATACTGTAGCGCTGAGGCCCGTCTATCCACTGTTGGACTTTTTGTTCCCTCATTTGTGAGATTGAGTGACAGTGTGATCTCTCCCTCTTATGTATTGGAATGTGTTTCCAAGTATAAAAGTGCCGTCAGATAAAATGTGTAATGGCGGCTGTTGGCTCATGCGTCATTTTCCCTCCTCTGCTTTGTTTATGTATGAACGGACGCTGCACTGGTCACAGTTTAATTTTTTCATCGCAAGCCAAAAATCATCAGCTTCTCACGGTCAGCCATGTTTGTTTCAATTGACATTGTGCCACCACCGTTCATTGGAAAGCCTCAAAGTCGGAATTCTGAAATTTCAAGTCGCAAAATTCAACATCCTCGTGGTCTGGAATCCAGCATAAAACACAGGAACCCGCAGGAAAGCCACAAAAGAGAGTCTGCAAATCATATCTAGAACCTGTGCTTTATTAAATGTAGGAAACAGAGCAGCAAGTATGCAGGAGCTCCTAGTGACTCAGTAGGTATTGAGATTACATCAATGAAAAGTAGTGCTTATGTTTGCGATGTGGGCTAAGTAGCTTCCTCTTACATGCTAGCTTCCACCGTCTCAGTGAAATACAAACATCACAATTAATAATTTTAAATGTTGACTGTGGTAAAATGTCTTCTTTTATTCAAATGGGATAAAATAAAGACATTGATGGCAATTACAACATGTAACACTTTGCTGTGGCGACTTGTTTTACCCACGCTAATGACATTTCTACAAGTGACAAGGTATGGTCCAATGGTGACAATAATGAAGACATACAGTGATGAACTGACTGACTTAGCTTTTGTCTGACTTCTCCATCTCACGTTTCCCACATTGCATCACACTCCTATGGCAGAGCATGCTCTGTGTGTGAATGTGAGCTGTAAGTTTCTTGCTAACCTAGATCAGATAAAGAGTAGGTCACACTGTTATACCAGGTGTAAACAGAGTCAGGAAACAAAATGTGCCCTGGACAGGAAACTGGACTGCATTAAATTTGAATGCAGTCTCTGCTCCGACTCATTTGAGTTGTCCTTGTCCTTTTTCTATCTTTGTCTTTAAATCCTCTTTGCTATTTCTCTGCTTCCCCTCCTCGTAGTGTTAAAAACCACTTCAGAGATCCCGGCACAATGGGCTGGATCAGCATATTGGTGGACTGATGAAGGGCCTTGTCAGTTGTGGTCAATGGACTGGAATACTGGAAGTGTCTTTTCCTCTTCATTTGCCCTCTCTTGTTTTACCTTGTCCTTCGCCACTTCTTTTCTCTTAAATATCCAACATATTCACAGCTCAGAAGCACAATACAGTGTAAGCAATAATGTTGCTTCCAAGGAAAGTTATATATTTTTCATCTCCTTTTCTATCCTTCCAGGTACATAATACATTTTATTTCACTAATACTGAGAACTCATTCCTCATTCCTATTTTATTGACATACAGGCTACATTATACTAGAGTGCAGTTTTGCCCCTTTGTGCTGGTGAGCTGAACTGGATCTTCCTCTTCTTTTTCACTTGTTTTCAATGTGTGAATTTCTCTCTGTGTTTTTCTCACTGCTCATCTTTTCTCTGAATGATGTTCTGCTGTTACAGAATGGCATATGTAACAGGGTTAGACAGAATGACTGTATGACTAACAAGGTCATTGAGGGGTCATTGAAGTTCGGTTTTGTGTGTGTGTTCATTATTTAGTTATATGTCGTAGACATCGTCATTGTTCAATCCAATGGTAAATGGACTGTATTTATATAGCAGGGCTTTTGAGGTTCAGATATCTTGCCCAAGGACACATTGTAATTTGGACTGGAGGAGTTTACTAATGTATGGCAGGGTATGCTGTCTGAGGAACTGTGGTATTGCACTTAATGCCACACACTTAATCATGGTTCCCCCAAAACACCGAAGCCCTGTGATGATAGTGTGAGTTCAGCCTGTGCTGTTTGAAAGCACAGCCATTCATCTGTCGTATTGACTTTTGTTTTTAAAAGTTTTCTAACTCAGTTAAATGTTTTGGTGTTGCACAGGGAGTGACTCATCCCTGAGGCTAAAGACATAAGAGCATTACCAATTACATTCAGTTCTATTGTCTCTTTGACTGTAACAACAGCACAACTGTCTTCAAAAGCAAGTCAATATAAAGTAGATACACTGCTTGGACAAAGCAAAGACACTGGTAGTTAGAATTACAAATCAATACTTTTGTACTAACACAGGTAGCTGATGAAGTTGAGTTTCAGCAGGAGTTTCATGCAGTGCAAAGCCAGTTGAGGCCATTTGTATGAGGCAGGTTTTACTGTGGCGCGGCCAAAAGTCACTTATCAAACCTCCTTTAGTGGGCTGAGATAAAACATTTGAGTTGCGGGTGATTGGATCCTACTCCTCACAGGACCAGATGACAAGATGATGAAGGGCTTCATCCTGAGTGGGTTCGGCCTACATTAACTCAGGTCACAGGGGAGTACTTTGGCGCCAAATCTTGAACTCTGAGCATGTGAAAAATGAAAATGTAGTGCTAAAGCATAACCCCTGATGGCCAGAAATACACAAACCCACGTCATCTCAGGACATTTGAAAAGAACATGGAAATAAAATCCTGATAAAAAGGATAGGACACCTTTTTTAAAGGCCACCCAGAACTATATTATTGAACACATATATGCAATGTTATATGTTGTTTAATTATGCACAGATAACTCTGTGGCTGATGTCATATGGTAGTGATGATGATGCTACTCCAAATTGTTTGCAGAAAACAGTTTGCAACGACAGTAATTCCTCCTTTGCATTAAACTTAGTAGTAATCACACTTACATAAATGGTCAGTTGGGCTACTTCATAACAAGGCACTTCTTTGCAAATTCTTTTTCAGCTCCTTAAGTTTTTATCTCACGCTTCACAAAACCTGACCGCATGATATTGTCTTGTCCGAATGTGTTCTTATTAAAGCTGTTTGTAAGGCGACCAAACTTAGCTAAAGAGCATTAAAGTCATCCAAGAACATTTCTCCTTGGAGCTCATCCACTTTAAATGCATATTTCCAGCTTTAATGACGCTTTGGCTTTTAGATCGCTGTGACCTTTTTACAGTCACCATGCTTCGTGTCAGCTATGCCACATAACAGTGAATCCCGCTCACCCAGACTCTGACAGACATACAGCTGGAATGATAGTTTTTGTTGTTTTTTTGTCTTTGTATTTATGCGTTGCCTTCAGGCGCGGACCGGCCATCGGGAGCACCAGGACATTTCCCTGTGGCCTGACGCTCGAACTGGCCTGCCGACGTGCGCCACGCAACCGTCAAGCACAGCGGACTTTGATGAAGTGATGAACGCTGAACTCAGGCCCAATCACTAGGCAATGAATCACAGTGCGAAACATTACATATGACATGTAATGCATGACAATATGCAATGTCACGCATTACATATTATTTGTCCAGTTACTCCTCCCGCAAATTTTGTGGCACATACACATACACAAGCTTTTTGTGTATTTGGTGTGACTTTAGGAAAAGTCATCAAATTTCAGGCTAAAAGAATGACAGGGTATTGTTCGTATTTTTACTGCTGTCAAATGTCAAAAAGGGTCATTTGACCCAAACACTATGTAAGAGTTAACTGGCATTCACATGTGGGACTAAGGACTAATAAAGGATTAGTTTACGCACACAAAGACAAAAGCAACTACAAGTGTTTTAAAGAGTTTTAAACATAGAATTAAAAGCTGATTTTGATTGACAGTGACATTCCATCAATAGGACGAATCTGATTGGACATCTTCGTCAGGAGATCTCTGATTGGCTGTTGTCTTTTTGACTTTGCCTTTCAATACTGTTAAAGTCTAAGACAGTTTGCAATTCCAATCAAAACTTCTTATCCTTTGCTCTCTCTCTCCCTCTCTCGCTCCCTCTCAACTTGCTTCCTCAGCCTGCTCTTCATTGGAATGGGAGGATCGTCTTCCTCTTCCTCCTCCTCCTCCTCCTGCCCCTCCTCTTCCTCCTGAGCATCCTCTTCCTCCTGAGCCTCCTCTTCCTCCTCTCTCAGTGAGCACTGCTGAGTCTCCTCCGAGGCACCTGACCCATGAGCCTGTGGAGCACAAAGACAATGTCTTGTGTGTTTTCCAATTGTTAGACTTTAATGTTCTTGATGCATAGTGATATTTTTCTAAATAAATGTTTCATTTTAAAGAAGTCTCACAAAACTATTTAGAATTCTCATTACCACTGTGTGAATAAACTTTATAATGAAGAAAAAATTTATTCAAGCAACAAAATAACAGACATTGAGAAACGACCTGTTTCCACAGACTAATTTCACTTCACAATGAAGGTTCACCACCTCAGATTCTCACCCAGACAATATCAGGACAATCTGAATATTTAAAGTTAAAAAGCGCTTGGAAATATCATATTTTCAATGTTTTGGTTGTAGCAACAGAAATGGAGATTCTTATGGCACTTGGCAAAGATGAAATCACTGAAAAGATGGCAGAGGGCAGTGATATAACCCAAATAGGGTTAGCCGACAAAATTAGAGGTCTGGTACTTTGCATGAAGTGTGGACTGGAAACGAGTCGAATTCCCGGCCTGAATTATTGTCCCAGTCAGCCCCTGGTTGCCTTGCAGGCTGGACCAAACTGTGATGCGTCCTCCTCATTATACAAAAAAAAAACAAAAGTAAAACAATGTCATGCTATCCCAATAAAACCAAGCTTGCTGAAACAACAACCAGCCAGACACTTCAGATCAATGACGACTGGACAAGCAATTAGGCCCTTATCCAGAAATAATTACCCAAGAATTGAGAATCTTTTCCTTCTGCAGCTTTTTCATTGGATGGAGGAAGTCTTCTATCCAACATCTTATCACCAGGCTTTTCTCAAACTCAGATACTGGAGACCTTTTTAATGACTAAAACTGAACAAAGTGTAGAAACAAACCAATGTCCTCACTAACGATAAAATGTGAAACAAACAGATTTGATATGTCTCCTATGGTCAGCAGTGGTTAGTTTTAAATGAGCAGCAGCATAAAGAAGAAAGACAATGGCCATTAGCAGGGTATGAAACAGGTTCGGTTCGAACGATAACCTCATTCCTTGTTACCATACAGTACATGTATGAAGCACGAGGTACACAATGGGAGGGAGCGGAGAATGAAACCATTAAACAGGAGTAAAGTAATGAGTTGATGAAAAGGCTGCAGAGATCAATCGATAGCCTACTGCCACAGAGATAAACAAGAATTAATGAGTTTGTTGTAAGAAAGGCATTTAGGAAAAAGAGGAAGACTGCAGAGGGATCATTTGGATTCAAATGAATGCTAATGGTTGGCAATAGAAGGAGAGTTGATAAATTGATATGATTTCATGTGTTTCGAAAAAGAAAAAAAAAAAGGTTGGAGGAGTGCATCATTTGTACAATTCTTATTAGATTTACCCTCTTGCTACACTTGTCCTGTTGGCCAGATCTTGTTTTCGCTTATGTCTGTTTCTGCTCACATGTCTGTTTGGCGAAGTTGTGAAGCGACTCTGTAACTTGTTTCTTCATTTAGGCTGCAGAGCTTCCAAGTACTTGTGATGACTGCATGGACAAGCTATTTTATATCACCGCATGTTTGTGCATTTGTGCGCAATATGCTTTTCTCTATACACCAAATCAGCCACAACATTAAAACAAGTGGTGTTGTGATGTTATGAAATTCATCAACACAATGTTCAGTCTTGCTAATTCTGCCGACACATTCAAAATCAACAGACAGCTTGCTTTGATGTGCTTATGAAATTCAGGCCTATATTTTAAAGACTTGTTGTTAAGGTTGTTATGTTCTCTGTAATGTAGCACAGTGTTAACAATGTTAATGACAACATTCTTTCCCAGCTCTGAATTTCCATCCATTTTCCCTATTGAAACTGTATATTCAAATAACTGAATAAATATGATAAAAGCTTGGCTTAAACTAATGTACACTAGTTGTCACGGAAAAACATGTGCTCATTGGTAGCCCATTAAACTCTGCATATTCTCTGCATGTGTCAGACAAAAGAGGTGGCATGCTGTATTGTAAAGGCTCATAGACAAACAGAATGTACATTAAATCCTTTAAGGGAGAGGTCTCATTAAGCCATTAGTGCAGAAGAGATACTTTGCTAAATGTTAGTAGACAGTATAAATGGCACTAGGAGAAGAAGAGGTAAAGAAAAGGGGGATGAGAAAATGGAGGAGGCTGTGGGCTATCAGAAGTATGAAAAATAGATCAGACAGCCTCAAGTCAAAGGTCTCGGCTTAACAAGACAGGAGTATGCCAGGAGTGTTCAATGCTGCATCACCAAACAGTGGCACTGACACGACCACACACACACACACACACAGACATTCAAACTTCCTCTTTTAAACGGATTTGTTATCACTTCCTCTCCAGGGTCACTGCTGGTGTTTGATTGGCTGCCACACTGTAATTTAGAGGAAGTGGAATGTTGCTATGCTGACACCTGTCAAGACCGGAGGCAGAGACGGGGAAAATCAGATGCTGTTTTTCTAATTGGATACTTCAGTCAGTCCACTCACATGTAGTACACTGTGCGTACACTCACTGAGGCTAGTGCGTGAATTCCGATAGACTAGTCGATGTGCACTTGGGCTACAGCCACATTGACACGTTTCTGTATGTTTTGTTGCTGTACGTTTATGCCTCCTGTCCACTCTATTCCAAAGTTTTTGAGTGCCTAATACAGAGAACATTGGAAATGCCCCTTGTTCTAGCTGTATCTAGGATCTTCTCTTTCCAGTCATAAAAGGTAGGGGATAATGTCATCAGATGTATCTTGCAGTGAAAAATTATTGATGCTGTTAACTGATGTATAGTGTAGAGGGGTCCTAAAAAGCCTGAAGAACTAATTATTAGTCCACGTTGCAGGTTTCTACAATTTTCTACATAATGTGTTGTCCTAACATTTCTTAAATGGTATTCAGGTTATTTGACGCTTGGAAATTTCGTGGTGTACCCTCTTCTAAGCAAAATTGGTTTCTTGTGTCTTGGCTCCTTAACATTATGCAACCAAATCACCAAGTCTACTGTGTTTTTACTTTCTGTTGAGACTTGGCCTTTATGCCTTAAATAGAGGATTTATTCAAACATTAGGCCGAGCTGCAAAGTTAGCCAGATAGTCATGGTTTTGAAGTATATTCAGTCATTTACAGTGGCACCCTGCCCTCCACATGCCTCTCCACAGATTGACGCTTGTATTTCTGGATAACACAGACATTTAGTTAATACAGTCCAGCTTCATTAGCTTTGAGGGTCAGAGCTATTTCTTGGAGATGATGGAGACGTTTTTACTCCCTGAGGAAAGTTGAATTCACACATGCGAGACAATGATTCTCAGTTGAGACACTGAAGTTCTGTGTAAATGTTCGTTCTCAGCATGTATTCAAGAAGAAATCCACACGGATGAAGTTTACATAGTTCAAACAAAACATGAGACATAACTCTACAAGTTCTGCATGAGGTGATATCCTTAGGTATAAATGTCCAGTGTTACCTTTGTCTTGGGATAAATCCTTAAATCATCTTCCTTGGCACACATCATGTCAGTAATTATGTATGATGAACATTTGAACATAACCACGAATGTGTGCATTGATAGTCAATACTAAATCTCAATAACGACCATCATTGAGCAGTGATGGCCTCTGTTAATGCTAAAAGGAATAAATATTTGTGACATCAGTTTTACTTTGTCTCAATTTGCACACGTCCATACTCGCAGATGTCTCATTTGATCAGACGGGCGTTTTAGCTTCATACCAGAGGTAATCTCTGTCCTTGCTAACAAACCAGATAACATATGTTCTGGTGTAAACAGGAAGCAGATTGTTGTCTCTGCAGTTGGTTGCTTAGTTACAGAAAATATTTTGATAGGAAAAACAACAATGGTGAAAAGTAAGAGCAGGTCATTTCTTTGCTCTTTGGAGAGATGACGAGGTGGAACTGCATAGCAAGTTAGAAACACTTTGCATTCGCTGCTTGTACTGAACCATGACTCATAAAAAATCAGACCACCAAACCAAACCAAGAGGCCTGGGGTGGACATGTCACAGACACCCCACCAAACAGCGGGTTCCTTCACAAGCTCCTGCCAGGGGACCTTGGCTGACCAGCAGGATGGGTTGTATTCTCTGGGCTAGTAAAGATAGAATAAAAGTGTTGGCTTAGTTGGTGCAGAATTAGTGACACATACATCGACATGAAGGAAGAACCAGCTTAGAGATACTGTTAACATGCTGTGCCCTGCTGTAATTTTAGTTCATGTAAAATCTCAAATGCATCCTCAAAACGTTCAAACGGTTCTTAGAGCTTAAATGTAGCTCAAACCAACATTCTCCAAAATTCCTTAAAAATTCGTTTAAGGAATTTTTATGAAGAAATGTTACATTTTATATCTTTAAGTTGCAGTAACGCTGAGCTCTGAGGGCCACCTTTCAACTTCTAATGTCCTTGTGGGGGGGAAATAAGCATCAGTAAGCTGCAGTTCCAGCTGCACCCCTCCAAACCTGCTTAACAGTGGAGGGAAAAAAACCTCAAGTGATGGGGAGGTTTCAGACACTTGCCCCTGTCTGGTGTGGCCATGTGTCAGTGAGCAAACTGAGAAAAGAATGAGAAGAAGTCTCACTTACGTCCGAACATCGAGTGCTACAAGTCACATCACGGTATTTCAGCTGGTGTGTTTTGATGCAGTTCAAGTGCAGGTCTGAGCCAGTATTCATTTTACACAGTTGCATGGAATAACATGATAGAAGACTGAAAACGTTAACTGATCAATCTGTTTTAACACTCTGTTTTTCATTCGCAGTGTCATATCACATTGAGTTTTTGTATTGGTATATAGTAAACTTAATTGATATACAATTATCATAGTTAAATACCTAAATAAAACATACCAGATTGACAATATAATTAAATAATTAATTATGCGTTAAAAATGTCTGTCTGTGGATGTGGGGAAAAGAGAAGAAAATGAAGAAAAAGAAAAGAATATGAGAAATCAGACAAATTTAGGGCACAATCTTTGAGTATGTTGTTGCCTCTCTGTTGTAGACACACAGGATATCAGAGAGTGAACAACAGCAAAACCTCAACGGAGGAGCTACAACTGAAGGGATTTTTTTGGGGCACTTTCGCTTGAAATATGACTGAAATGATGAATCACAAGTCCATGTGGGCTAACAAGACACAAGACAGCAATACCAACTAATATGATCACAATCGGCAGTTCCACAAGAGATAACATTTCAAAAGATTCAGTTTACTTTACAGACGTGTCCTTTTAAAGAGAAAACAATGGAGGGGGTTGTTCTTGGTTGACAGTTGGAAAACCACAATGTCTGCCCATCTAGATGGAAGGTACCAGTTCTTCATTAGGCACTAATACACACCTCTGCCTTTTCTTTGAGATTCTATTTAATGTGACAATTTAAAAAAATAAATCCTACTGATTATTTCAATCTTGTTTTCATCAGGTACTGAAAAATGTTTTTTTTTTAAATAATCCACATAATAATCAGCATTACTCTAATCCCTCATTTTTAATCCCCTAATCTGTGACACTGCTCCATCTGCCATATTCCTGATGCCATCTGAAAAGCATGAGCGTAGGACTGAGGACTTCAAACAAAAAGGTGGGACAAACATTTCAACTACTGGAAAAAGATAGATGCAAACTTCGGGGTAAGAGGAAAGTGTCGTACCCACTTACATGTTCTGGCAAGCGTGTAAATACTTATTCCTGTGATTCAAAGAAGAGACGGGTTGTCTGAAAGGCATTGCCCACACAAAATATAAAGACATAAGCACGGTTGGTTGAATTTATATACACCCAAGACTTTTCTTAGGATTTTTAAGCCTCCACACTGGGGACAGCCAGTGGCCAGAGGCATTATGTTGATACATTCATAAATTCAGTCCATTCTTTCAAACATGATATCTCAAGAATGCCTTCCAGGGAATTTCTTCAAATTTTGTAAAAGTGTTCCGTTTTACTGAAGAGTAAACGGAATCGATTTTTGTGGTCAGAGGTCAAGGTCACTGTGACCTTACAAATCCCATTTTTTTGTCATATGAATGCAGTATCTTCTAAAAAACCTTCAGGGAATCCTTTCAAATTGGTACAAATGTCCAATTGCACTCACAAATGAAAGAACCTTTTTTGGCCTCATGAACAATAGACTCATGGACATACTGATCAGATTTGACCAGACAAGGGTCAATGTCCTGGTGGTCACACATAACATGTTTTTGGCTTCTTAAACATTTCTTTCTTCAAATGTTGATCAGTTGTCACTTGGACTCACAGATGAACTGATTAGATTTCCATGTTCAAAGGTCATGGTGAACTCATATGAGTCTGGGAAAAAAAGAAAATTGAAACTGCACTGCTCTGGGAGGCATAGTGGTGTGGCAGCCAGGCATTAAAACAAATCACTGCTCAAAACGCATGCAAACCATCAAACCTGTCACAATGTCAGGGACTAAATACAGTACAACACAGGATCCCTACATAAGATGAGCCAAAGTCTAGTTTGCAAGAGAAGGTGAACTAGTGGAATAATTTGTGCAAATTCCGCATATTAGAAGAGTTTAAATATTTTAGTCCTGTAGTAACGCTGTATAACTGAGGTCATTACAATTCTATATGGTCTGGACCTTAAGACCTTAAAACATGAAGGTCATAGAGGTTAGAGAGCTGAACTTAATTTATCTCAAAAATTTAGCTGGTAACTTTGACTAGCTGACCAAGCTTACTCCTGTCTCCCAGAGTCAGGTTTCCAAAGCATGGCACAGTATAAAACATACAGGACTGGATAAAGTTGGATATGAAGTAGTTTCTCTTGTAGTCCATGTTGAAAATGAGCATCTGAAATATCCTCTATTATTTTTTCAAACATAGAAAGATGTATTTTCACTGTTGTTGTAATTGCCTGATCTCTTTCTATCGTGTAAAGCACTTTGAGTTACATACAGGGCCTCATGTAATGCTTCTTTTACAGCACATACTATATGTAATAAATCTGCTATAATCTTATTAGTTGATTTGAAACTCAGAGGTCAAGGTACTGTCGTGTGTGACTACATTAATTTAGATTTCCACATTTGGGTAGAATTTGGCATATTTACCCAAGGGCCCAGAAACTGAAACATTTAAAGAGCTATGAGCCATTTTTGTTTGTGTGGCTACTTAACCTCAACCATTCAAGTATTTTTACACAACATAACATGTTAAAGTAATATATAAATTTGAATGCTCATGAAATGACATGTTGCAGATACCCTGGTTTGCCCAAACCACAGCAAGAGGCCATCATCTTACAGCTCATTCAATTTCATCTTGTGATGTTCCTCCTTGAAAGATTTCTAATTGAGGAATATGAAAAGTCTGTCAACAAAGCTCTGCTTTCCATAGTCTCTGACAAACCTAGATGCAGAAAACTTGAGACATAATGTTCAAAATGTGCAAAAAAAGGAAAACGTAAAAGAAAAATATAACAGTAGCAATCTAGTCGAAGCCTCAGAAGGTAACTAGATTAAAATAAATTCTGTTTTTAAACTTAAGTAAATTCTGCATAAGCTTTAGAATCAGACTGATTTAGTTACAGTCAATGGGGACAGTCACACACATGCACACACACAAACACATACACAAACAGTGGGTTCAGTGTTGGGTCAGTAGGTGTTGGAGCGTCTGCTGTGTTTGCTAAGTGTTAGTGACGGTTTCACTGCCAAGCCCTGCTTTGGTTTTCTTCTGCTTTCTTCTCTTGTGTGTCTGTGTGTGTGTGTGTGTGTGTCTGTTGTGTGTGCGTGCATCTGTCTGTCCTCTGTTTTTCTCTTTTCGTTTGCCAACAGCATTAATTACATCACTGTCGCTGCACTCATGCAAACACAGACACACAAACAAGCACACACAGATACCGAATACATGACCTGGTTTGAAGCATCTAACGGATCTACCTATGTTTTTTCATACAGCTAATAAAGCCCAAGTCTAAACCCCTCCTGGATTTCACCACAACACTGCAACTGACTGCAGCTGCTGCAGGATTAAGTTACCTCACAGGCATCATAGGCTCCTATTATTTTCAAAAATCCCTGAAACAGCTCAGACACGCTGTAGCACGGCACACAACATATCGTGTTGCACAGAGTGTGCCGCAGGTTTCCTAACTTAGCCCTGCTCATGGTTTTTTTTGTTTTTCTCATTAGGGTGTACTGTTACATGAAGGCCTGTGTGGTGACTGTGACGGGAAGAAGACAGGAGATTATTTTCTCTAGTCATTCTTTATATTCCGTTCTGCAGAAATAGAAACACTTCTATGTGGTTTCTGAATGCACTGTGGCATCCACAAGTCATATACATAAGTCTGTTACTAGATTTATCTGATTTGCGGTGACAGATTGAGTTTGTCAAGGCTGCAGTGCTGCTTCTCCTTCCTCCAAATAGACTTATTTTGAAAATTTCATGGACATTAGTGCCAAGAGAATAGAAATGTAGACAAGTGTTACCTTTCCCTGGAAAATGTTGCATTTTCTGCTCAGTAAAGAAAGCACAGTGTAAGCCTGTTTATCTTCACAAGCCATAATGAAAACACAATATCTATTTCCCTATCATGTTTTGTCAGTAATTGGACAAATGTGTAACTGTTCAACTTGCGTTTCTGTGATAATTACAGGGACAAGATTACCTCAACGATAATGGTATGTCTGAGAGAGTCATTCAAGAAAAGCTACAGTCTGAGAGATTTTGCTGAGCACTATAAATCTAGTTGTTATCTATTATTAAACCTGCATTAATTGATTTTTTTTGCTTGGGGTCAGCGTATCTGGCTGTTAACACAACACTTGCACATTGTGGCACGTTATTGTGACTGTGTTAGCGAAAAAAAGATCTAGCAGACATGAAACAACATTAATTTGGAGTCATGTTTATGTTCAGCTGATGAATGTGCCGTCCAACATTCACTCTCCTTTTCTGTTTTCTGCTAAATGCTAAACCCACCATATGCGTATGTGCTTTTTAGTGATGAGCACGTTTCACAAACATAAAAACTGCCAAATGGGGTTGATACATTTTAACGATTCCTCCATTTTGAACAACAGGTAATCGATCTGTACTCTCTGATAGGATCGAAAGACACGTTTACTGAATAAATGCCCAATCAACAGCCGGAGATATGCCACAAATGAACTGCAAAAAATTGTGCAGAAAAAATGATAATCAAGCCTTTTATGTTGTTTTTGAAAAAATAAAACAATCCATATAACGTTATAATGTGAAAAATGATGACGTTATAACGTGGTAATCTTTCCTGTTATAATATAAAAAGTTTCCAGTTATCAGATCATCCCGTTCTCAGGTGGAGGTACACTCCACATTACATGCGCTGGCTCGAAACACTGCGGTAAAGTTGGAATAACTAATAAAGGAAATGTCGTTAAAACACAAGCGAAGCCTTCTGCCAATCAGAGTAATGTAAACAACCAGCTAAAGCATTATTTTTACCAAAACAGGCCCAAATCCGATCGGGAGGTAAACCATTAGACTGTATGCACAGGAGGCAGTGAGACAGGGCAGGGATTGTGTACAAAATGCAACACCGAAAACCACATATTGCAAAAATATTTGATGGGTTCACTCCTGTGCAGTGTAGGGTCACCAGAATCAATAGACATATGAATGGTCTCTTCCTTGTCATACTAGTTTATTATTTATTGATCCAAAAAGTCCTGATAATATGATGATCAGATACTTTTCATGACCTTTCTCGTCATAACATGATACAGATATTTTTTTCCTTTTTCTGGTGTGACAGCAATACACTTGTGTGCCAGACTTATAGGTCCATAATAGTAAAAAACTAAATAAATAAATGACAAAATACTGAAAGAAAATATAGAAATACAATCGTTTACATTGTGAAATTGCTGTAGTAAAGGTTTGGTTTGATTTAGGCACAAATTCAACTTTGAAGATTTGGACTCATTTGCTTGAATAACTGGCTGGTGGTGTCTCACACAACCGCAAAATGTTTCTCATCAAAAAATATAACTTGGGGTCTTAATTAGCTGCTTGCAAAATCAGCCGATGCTTTTATAGGATGTTATAAATAGAGTGATTAAAAAACTCTAACACAATTGCAACATCAAAAGAAAATGTGAGCCGAAAGATGCTAAAATGCTACTGTCAGCATAGGGGGAAGTACGGAGTGCATGGGTTGTTAGGGACCATTCTTATAACAGACATTAAATCCAGAGTCAATATAAAAATATGAAGTAGTGCAGATTTCAGGTACTCTACATAAGAATTATGTGTTGATAGTTTGATGCTGAACTCACAATGTGTGTTTCTGATAGATTGGTAAGGTACCAGCTGATAATGCAGCAAATACAATTGGGCACAAACACAACAGAAGAGATAAACCACATGATAAAGGCAATTCAATAAGGTTTTGCTTCATGGTGGTAAACTGAAGATATGTTATATATATTTGTAAAAAGCAATATAGAGGTATACATTAATCCATACACAGTACATGTGCAGATAGATAAAAAGGAAACAAATCCACACAAAATAACTAATCCACCTAAATCTATAATCAGTCGTAATGTTCTGTCATTCAACGACCCTGTTCAGACCTGGACTAAATGACCTGATCACAAGTGGACAGCTCTAAACACAGGGTGAAACACATTGAGGATGCATTTGAGATCCAATTGGGACCACATTGGGGAGTGGTCTGGGACACACGTGCTAACTTTCCTTTCGCAGTGTGAACGTGAATGTGTCCCGGGTCACTTTGAAGGACCGTCTACTCAGCAGACGTCCTCTGACCCGCAACCGTTTCACAATGAATCAAAAGCATTTTTACAACTCTCAATATTTCACATTATATGGTTACAATATGAATATTAATCACCACAATTCATTAGATTTTCAAATGGGTAAAATCACTCGGCCCCTCCTAGTTCTGATATCTCCATTTCTCTCTCACACACAAACGCACACATGCACGACACACACACACACACACTCTTACACAACTACATTGACAACAGACATATATGTAGACTGGCTAAAAGTAGCATCATCTAGTCTTTGCGAAACAAAAAGGACACACGTGTGTCCCTGGGGACATGTGGATTTTAATAGGCTACCAGGTGCTAACTGACGTTCTTAGAGCTGTCCTCTTGTGATCAGATCCCTCAGGACGAATGTTATAGTTTTTCTCGATTGCATAAACACTAAAATCAAAAGTATTACACAATTATCAAAACCTTACACTCAAGGAGCAAAACATCGGCCCAGCTCTGCACCACTATAAGCACAATGTCAGCTTCACACTTTTTGCAAAACAATACACACAGTGATTTGCAAAACACTAAACACACTTGTATACATTGGACACAGAAGTATATCATGATGTCACTTCCTTGCAATTCCAAAGCACTGACTGTCAAATGACGCCCCCTATGAGCCAATTGGTTCAACACAGCCATCAGGTGCGCAAACACATGATTGCTAAATTGTAGACACACCAATCAGGTTTAAGCACTATACAAATGCAGCAGGTGAGTTCACCTGTCTTCAACCAAAATGGAAGGAGTCAGAAGAAGAAGAAGAGTGAGGGTGAAAGGGGGAATCCACGGAGGAGGAGGAGGAGAAGGAGGAAGAGGCGGAGGCCGTGCCAGAGGTAGAGGCCGAGGTGTAGAGTAGAGGAAGAGGAAGAGGAAGAGGCAGAGGCCGTACAGAGGTAGAGGCCGAGGTGGAGTTAGAGAGGAAGAGAAGCAGGAAGACATGAAGCAGGAGGAGAACGTGCTCAAAGACGAAGAGGACCAAATTTATCAAATTAAATTCGCGCAACACTAGTTGACCATGTTGTGAACCACGGATTGACGCTGAGGGAGGCTGGACTAAGAGTTCAGCCAAATCTTAGCAGATATACAGTGAAATCTGTCATTGTAACCTGTACTGGATACAGAGTTTTCTGTTTGTCTGATATTTGCTGAGCTTACAGTGTTATGCACACTACTGTAGTAGCATGAAAACTGGGACATGTTTTGTTGTGATTTTCCATGTTGACATGTTGACTGATTTGGGAATATGGAGAGAAATTAATTATAATTTCCACTCAGCAGTCTGTGTAGTGTTTGGTTTGGAATTTATTGTATATTTGCACTTTCTCTGTGTACTTCACTTACAGTACTCTAATCACTGAGAAGTAGAATTGCTAAAAGTGTTTTAGGTTAGCAACAGCAGTGTGTAACTGGTTCAAACAGAATTAAGTCATATGAAACGTGTGTGTTTCATATGGTAACAAAATATGGTTTTGATAAATTAGTGTATAGTTTTTACAAGAGTGTTTAATTTTGCAAAGGATCTGAGGTGTTCTGCTAATTGTGTGTAGTGTTTTGAAACACCGGGCCCTGTTTTAAAAATCGTGCTTAAGCAATCGAGAAAAACTGTAAGCCAGGTCTGCCACATTAACACTGGTAACACACTGACTTATCATTAAAAACACAAACACACACTCTAAGTACACACTCAAACAGCGCACACCCAACAAAACACAGTAAACAACCCCCCCCCGCTTTGATCCTGCAAATTCCTCCTCTCTTCCTCCTTCCCTTCATCACTTCCTCTTGCCCTGCACTAGGAAATATTAGACTAATAAAACAAAAAGCCAACTCAACACACTTTGATCTTTGCAACCACCCCGGTCCATTTCCTTCCCTACTTTCTCTCGCTGCCACACATCTTCCCGCCATCCTTTTTCACTCTTGCCAACTCTTTTTTTTCTATTTCCTCACATTTGTTCTCCCAGCACACGCTCTCTCCTCTCCCTCCATTCTTCACTCTCCTGAAGTGTGCTTTACAGAAGCCCGGCCTCATTTCTGAGTAGTTCCCCACCACAGCTCCCTGAAGCCAAGTTCACTCCACACCACTCCCATATGATTAGGAGCCTTGCAGTTGATGTGAGTTCATACTACACGACTCACTGACGACAGGGGGTCACACGCACTCCATGATCTTTCACCTGGAGAAAGCCTCGACTCGTATGTCTGGTGTCCAAACCAATCTACACCATGTTTGATCACAGGAACACACATGGGAACAGACATGGTGACTCCTGCTCTTCTGTGTCATCCTGATCACAAAATGACACATCAAGCTTGTGGAGAGGTGAAGCACTTCTTTGGACATCATAATGGTATCGGACACAGCTCGGGCCACATTTTTGTGTCTGAACCCATTCAACACGAACCGAGCCCGACCAGAATCCGAGAGATACTGTTTTTAATTTATCTGGACCTGACACTAGCCCTATGCAGGTAATGTTTAATGTAATTTTGGCCTTCAAGTCTTGTTTTTCGAAGAGTTCACACACAGCAATCGGTGAGTGCCCATTGAACGGCAATTTGTGTCTGATCTGGATCTGGTTTAGTAAGCTGAGCATTTCGCAGAGATTCCTGTGTTGTTGTGAGCACGTCTGACAGGAGAATGTCCTGCTTTGTAATTGGTGTTTGAAAGGCAAACTATTGTCTCCGCAGTTCTTGTCTGAAAACAGCTAAAGTAGGCAGAGTAGATGATCTGCTTTCTGTTTACACCAGCACGCACATGGCCAGTGCACTTATCTGTGACCTGAGGGTGAAGACGTGACGTTAGGCGTGTTGTTTTTATTTAACAGAGCAGTGCACCAACACAAACCTTACAAGTTCAGTCATCCAACCCACATGGGCTTTATTATTATGGGAATGTGCTCTAGAATCTGTACAGCACTGATAATTGGCATCACCCCACGAGCAAACATCAAGCTCACACAGCATGAAGAGGGGAGTGGGTGCGGGGGTGCAACTTCTGATACTGTATGAGCAGCAGCAGCAGCAGCAGGCGTGGCAGCGACAGAGTATTGATGGTTTAAAGGGGGAATGTGTTTACAGGTCTCTGGGAGTGCTACTGCAAACTGTATGTGGAGAAAGTTTCTACAAAGCCCTTTGTAGCTCCAGAGGGAGCTGACAAATTGACTCACACTGTTGGCAGTCCACTTGCATTGTGGGAAATGCAGGCGTCGGCTTTTGTCAAGGAAGGAAAATGTGTGGGATAAAAAAGACAACACTCTGGTTCTGCAGCATTTTCTGTTGCTGTCCATTGTGAGTTCAGCGAGGCAAAAATGTTCCCACCTGGCTACATATATGTGTACATAAGGTTAAATTGGTGGATTACTCATTTACGTACACCAACATAAGAAGAAGTGGCCTAAAGTTTAATTCAATTTAATTCCACCTTATCAGGATATTGAATTAGAGATCACGCTCGCAGTTTTATTATCGAGCTTTAGCATAAGTTAACTCACAGAGATTTCAGGCAAGGCCACAGCTTTTTCGGAGTATTAAAGTTTAATAACAATAGTCAAAAAATGTCTTAATTGGAATCTTTAGCTTTGTGGCTCAATTGGATGTTACTTATAGCCCCTGAAGAACTTTTAACTCGCCTCCTCTCCCTCTCTCCACCTCCTTTGCTGAGCGTTAAAAAAACATGTATTCCTTCTTTCATCTTTCCCTCCTCACATCCACCACTCCCTGCTCTACCACCACCCCCTTCTACTTAAAAAAACATGTATTCATTTATCTTTTTTCACCCCTCTTTTCTCCTCCCTGTCAGTCTAAAACGTGTCCACCCTCCTCCCCTCCCAGAGTCCATTTAAACATCTTTCCATTAACCATTCATTCGTCCCCCAGCAGAGAGGGATTGAGGAGCACGGCCACAGTGCAGAGTGGAGTAAATTGGCAAATGCTGCCAGCACTACTGGGATGGAGGGAATAGGCGAGGAGAAGGACTGGGAGGGGAGGAGAGGAAATCACAGCAGAACGGAGAGCTGTTGGAATGGAACCTGAGAGAGAGCCTCTGTTTACCTTTCCCACATTTTTGTATTCCTTCATCGCCCTCTATCCATTAATTTCTCCCCTTTTCACGCTATATTAGGTCCACAGCTCAGGGTGTTTACCCGTGTTTCCTCCCTCCACCTCTTCCACGCACCCACTCTTCATCTATCAAACTCACTCATCCACTATTCCCTGTGAAGTTGGAATATAAATGTTGCAAAAACCAGCCAGAGTTATGGGTTAACTTCCTTAGAACGTGATTCTTTTTTGGCTGCTTTCTTTTCAGGCACCAGAGCTTGATTCTAATAAATACTGACACATGAAAGTGCATCGGAAACAAGAGGAATTATCTTCACCCCAATAAAAAAGAATTCACTTGGCTTTAAGTAAAGTACGTTTCTCTTCTTCCATCCCTCCATCATCTCGTCTCTTGCTTCCTTTTGTCAAATCTGTACAGTTTCCCCTCCATGTCATGCCTCTAAACAGCCACAACAAGGGGGCTGTAAACAAGCAGGCTCAGGGAGTGAGGGCGGACGTGTTAACATTCAGCCGACAGCTAATTGATTCAGAACACAAACACTTTAGCAGCAGGGCGTCAAAGTCTGCTTGTGACTTCAATTTTCTGTTGTGTCTCTTTGCATTATTTCTTTTTCATCTGCAGAGAGAGAACCATCCAAAACAGAGAGCTTACGCACCAACAGCCAGAAATTATTGAACATCAGTCCCATGTAATATAAAAGTGCCACGGGGGACACGAGGCAAAGATACTGCAGGAGGTTGTAAAAACAGCAGGAAGTAAGGTATTGTACTCAGGCCCGCTCACCAACGGCAGCAGTAGCAGCGGTAGCAGCAGTAGCAGCAGTAGCAGCGGCGGTGGTGACATGCAGCTTGGGAAGGCAGTTAAGGCTTCTTCAAAACCTGGAGCATCCAACTGGCGTCAAAAATTGGAGTCATTACTCAGTCATGTGTCAGTATAAAGTGTGACGTTTACAAATGCCCATTACAAATAAACCTCCAGAAACACACACTGAGACAGAAGTGCTTTTAGCTTAGATCATAACTTGCTGAATCCACGGCAGCATTTGACATGAGCAGCGTTTCAAACTCAACTGTTTGACCATTTTGAGTGTACCATTTGAGTACTCTTGTTGCCATGTCTGTCAATAATGCTGCAGTAATTGAATAGCAATGTATTGTATCTGTAGTAGAAACATATGAATCGTGTTACATTAGGAGAGGCTGTGGCTCAGGCGTTGTCCTCGGGCAAGAGACTGAACACCAAATTGCCCTTGATGACCATCCTGGCAGTGTGTGAATGTGTGATAGAAAAAGTGCAGCCTATAGTATCACTGTATGAATGTATGTGTGAATGGGTGAATGACACCTGAAGTGGAAAGCACTTTGAGTTATCCACAAGACTAAAATGGCGTTATATAATTACGGGCCATTCACCTTTATTCTATGTTGCCTGCATTTGGACATTTCGTTTACATATTCATCTGCAAAATAATCCTCTAGATATAATGGCTCACCCCATATAGGCCAGTATCATTCAACACTTAAAGGGGACATAGCATGCCCATTTTACCACAAGTTGATATGGTTCCTTGGGGTCTTAATGAAATGTCTGTAACATACTTTGGTCAAAATACCACAAGGATCATATAAAACAGCACCCTTTTTACCCTGTCTAAAACAGCCCTCCACAGAGTGACCTGTTTTGAGTGCCTGTTCCTTTAAATGCTAATGAGCCAGCTCCTCCTCCTCTCCCCCATGATTTTAAACGATATAAATTACATATTTTATATGATATAAATTATCAAATATGCATCCCATACTTTGTATTCCCTTCTGTTGTCCTGGAGTTTTAATTTTCCCAATCACATAATTAAATGTCCCCCTCTGCCCATCCACTACAAGCACACAAGCAGACAGACAGAGAGAGAAAGAGAGGGGGGGGCTATGAAGACCATCATTTACCCCCGAACCCCGACATTCAACGGGTACAACAACAAGCGGAGAAAGCAGAATCGCGGGCTGACCTTATATATACAGTCTATGGGGCTGACCAGCGCGGAGAAATGCTCGTCCCGTGAACAGCCAGGCGGCTGCGTGCTGGAGAACGGCGCTGCGCTGCCTCGCAGCGGCGCTCCGCGTCCGTGTAACCTCCGTCCACGCCCGGCGTAACTACTGTAACCCGGCGTAATTACTGTAACCCGGCGTGCTGAGTAGTGCTGAACACTGCGGAAGTCTTCCACACTGCTGGCTGTGTGGAAGACCGCTGCGAGGCAGCGCAGCGCCGTTCTCAAGCCGCCTGGCTGTTCACACGGGACGTGCATTTCTCCGCGCTGGTCAGCCCCTAGACTGTATATAAGGTCAGCCCGTGATTCTGCTTTCTCCGCTTGTTGTTGTACCCGTTGAATGTCGGGGTTCAAGCAGTAGCGCTGAACACTGCGGAAGTCTTCCACACTGTTGGCTGTGTGGCGCTGACACAAACTCCAGCTCACGCACGGGAGAGCGAGCGGTCGCTCCCGAGCAGCTGCTGCAGCCTCCCAGTCCCAACGATCCAGACAAATGCCACATGTGAGTGAATCGCGAGCTGACCAGCGGAGAAATGCTCGTCCCGTGTGAACAGCCCGGCTGCGTGCTTGGGAACGGCGCTGCGCTGCCTCGCAGCCTCGCTGCCTCCGGTGTAAACCCGGTTTGACGAGTGTGGGGGGACGGGGGGGTTGAGGTGGGGGTGAGGTGGGGGTGGGCCAAGACCATGTAGGGAGACTTCCAGTTCCTTGTTACGACACAAAACCCAGGAAGCTCAATCGAGTCGCTCAAGCATGACGTTTCTGACTTAGAGGAACTATAACAAAACGCGCGAGTGTTTTTTCCCCAGAGTTTTTGGGTTGGTAGACATGCCAGATACCCACATTAACCTGTAGAAGCACTAACAAAGTGGAATTTGCATGCTATGTCCCCTTTAATCATCAGTGCACTCAATGGTAGCCCATTATGGAGCTTCATTCTGTTAGTCACAAAGCTTAGCCCATATGAACGGTAAACATGTTTTTCTTTTCATTTCATCATGATGATAAACTTGACACCATGAATAGGCCTTCAAGGCTGTGTGCATTTCTGCACTGACTTTTACTCACTTAAGACGTCAAAATGCACATATTTATACATGAGTGTATATACAGTACACAAGTTGTGAAACATTGGTTTGGTACATCGTGCCCAATGTCGTAGTTATAAAACCCCATTTTGAAAGAATATAGAAAATGTGTTTTTAGAAATGTTGGCATACATTTATGAACTGTTTGCAGAGTTGAACAGAGGGTTGATAACACTCTCTTGTCTGTACCATTAACTGTAGATAATGATGGATGACATAATGTCTCCCCAACAATGAAGCTAGAGTCTTAATGGCCACCTGGTGGCTGGCTGCAGTATAGGCCATACATCGTTCCTCCTCTATGTTAGTGGATGGGACATGGACCATCTAAATAGAAAAAGAACACTGTACATGGATCTCAACATTTCTGGCATTTTAGGTAGCTCTTATCACACTGATATATGTTTAAGTGCTAATTTGTCTGCTAAGTTTAGGTTTAATTAGTTATAATAACGAGGTGACATGTCGTGATTGATAGCTGTGACTGACTCACGATTGGTCAAGCGCACGTATCGGTGGGGCCGCTTCACCGCGGCCCCATTCCTCGTTTGCTATGGCTCCAAATGCACAAGATGACAGATATTTTGCCTTTATTTCTGGATATTGGGAGGATTAAGAGACGTATTGTAAGCTAAATATGAAGCTAGAGCATGGAGACGTTTGACTTAGATTAGCATAAAGAGTGGGAATGAGGGAAGCTGAGCTCTGTAAGGTAAAAACTGGTTGTTTTTACATTATGGTTAAACAAACCTGACAAAACTTTACAAAAATACTAAAGATAACTTTAGAACGGGCTTTCCTTCCTTGCTTCAAGTTGTTATGCCAACAGGCTAAGCTCTCCTGGTTGTAATCACAGACTGTATAAAGATGGACAACACGTCTCCACTTCCTGCCATCTTGCATTTTGGACACAATTTGGGGCGAGAGTATGTGCCGTAGGATTCAGGAGTTGTATCAAGGTCAGTCTCAGTTGTCAATGTTGATGTTTCTACCTGTTTTTATACTATCAAATAACTAATTAAACCCAAATTTACACTTCAACACACATCAATGTGTTAAGAACTACCAAAAATGCCAAAAAAACATCTTTGACAAAAATGCATTTCAGATGTACAATAATACTTTTTAGTCTAGATTGAGTTTTATGACCTATACTGCATCCAGCCATCAGAGGGCGATCAAATGATTTGACTTCACTTTATGGATCTGTCATGTTGTCCATCTATATATACAGTCTAGGTTTGCAATGCATTGGTAATCCTGCGTATTTGAAACATGCTGTGTTGACGACACTACATTTACCAAAGATGCTTGTGATTAATCCTTTTCAGCCGTGCAGACCATATTTCAATTCACTATGATCCAATCCCCTGGTTAATAGATATGGACTCAAACCTCCTTATTTCCTCCCTTCTTTATTCCTCACCCCACTTTCCCCTCTGCCCTGTTACAATCCCTCCTTTTTTTTGTGCCACCCATCTTTATGTTTTCATTCCACCCTCGAATTGAAAGAGGGAGCGACTGCATGGAAAAAAGTCAGACAGCATGGAGTATTTTAAATCAGTCTGAGCCCCCAGGAGAGGGCTGCAGGAGAGTGTACACTTAGGGCGATTTGGGAGGAAATGGTGGAGAAATAGATGAGAGAGTTCCGGTTGTACCAACACTTGCCTAGTCTTTTCATTCCTCCGTCAAGTCCCATATCCCCCTTCCCAAAGCCTCTCTGGTGTATTTGGCGCTCGGCTCCTGTCTCAGGTTTTAACAGTACGTGATGCATGAGCAAGCCAGACATCCTCCACACAGCGTGGTGCCGCACAAAGGTGTTTGTGCTCTCCTTTCACCCATTCAGCCTCTGTTTAAAGCTTGAGCTGCGTGACTAATTGGTTGGCAAGTCAAATTCAATGGGTAGCGGTGATGAAGAGCAATAGTGTGTATTTTGTTTTCAGGGACAGAGCAGAATTTCAGGCGAACACAATCTGCTGCTGAGCCAGTCACTTCTTAATACTTTCATCCAGTTGTGGGCAATAGTCGGTCCACACACTTAGAGCTGTTTACTAAGACTGTTTGGGAGTAGGAGTAAGAAGACGTGCAGAGGAGGAGATGGTTTCAAATAACAGGCAGTGAAATAAATGAAAAATCTAAAGTATATATTTATATGTCAGTGTCTTTGCTGAATGTTATTTCTGGGACTGTGTCAAATACTTGAATCTTTCGGGCTAAAGTTTTATTTTTAATGGAGCAAAATGTGCATTGACCAGTACTTGCTGGGAACAAATGGGAATCAACAGAAAGGGAGAAGAAAGTAGAAAGTGAAATAACATCTGTCCACATGTGTGCTACTTTTTACTGTGTTGACTATTAACCTTGTGCAGTAGGCTACAGCTTAAATTAAATCCGATGAATGTGTTTTCTAGGTCTGGCCTGTTTGAGCTGGTGAGGACCACCTACCTGCACAGAGGCTCCTTGGAAACTCGTTGGATGTAACTCAGAGGTGTTTCAATAGGATTCTGCAGCGTCTCTATGGTAAGAATGTATAACTAATCATTTGACATGAAAATGTGAAACTAGTCTGAATAAAAAAGGCATAGAAATTGGTGTCTAATTTCTGTTGCAGTGTAGCTGTACTGGAAACCACTGTGGTATCGAGGACGAACTGGCGATGACTGGGAGCACGACCAGGGTAGATATTCTGCTGTCGATCAGCGGATGAGCTGCATATGTGTTGGTGTCATCAGGGGAAGATGGTACATACAGTACATACCCATGAAGCTGCTTTTAGACATGCACCGAACTCCAGACAATCTCCTGAAATTATCAAGAGGGGCTGTATTTGAGAATACAAATGTCCAAGTCAGTTGCTGCAGAGGTTCTTCCTGCCACCCTCCCAGTAAAAGCTTTGGATAATGTTCAAATGAGTCCATCCGAGGACACAGCAGGAGATTATTTGGAGGATTCACTGCGAGCGGGTGGCCGTGTTGATGTAAAAAAGATGTAAAAAAAAAACAATACAAATATCTCAGAATGAAAAGTAGGTGTCACGTAAGACGCCAAAGAAGATGTCAATTTGGAAAGATAGAGCTCTAGGTGATATGGGCCTAAACCAGTGTCGAAGTTTAAATTACATGATTTACGCAGCTGAATTTCGACTCTTTGTCCTCCCTCCTGCCTGCAGCGCCACCCGTCACCTGGAGGTTTGTGTGTTAGTGTGACCACAGAATGTGTTTCTCATATGTGAAAGGCAAACTGTCTGTTTCTATCGGACTCACATTTATTTATTTTTTCGAATTTCCAAATTGTGCTGTAAAACAGGTGGATGCATTTCATACCAACTTTCCTCCTCTTTGAAATAATTCGGTCTGTGTAGGTAGGCTGCTATAAATATCCCTGTTCTTCCTTGTTTCTATAGCAATTGCAAAATGTACTTTAATCTGAAAAAACGACCTCGATATCTTCAGTTGAGTTGGCAAGTCACCTTGAGATTTTACACAATGAAGCTAAAACCATCAATGACAGAAGAGGACATTCAGATTTATACGTGGTGTGTATAATCTAGGCCGTTATCTAAGAATTATGATTCTGCCTTGTACTCGTGTCATTTCGACATCTTTCCCTGTGATACTTTTATTTCCTCCCATTCAGGATCCTTCATTTGCTTCTTCCCCTGCAGAGCATCAGTGTTTATTTCACCTGTTAAAGCATAGGTGTAGAATCCTATTATACAGAAATCACTCAAGGCGACACACTGTCACAAAGTCCTTGACAATAACTGATGTCAGACCCACTCTCACAACCGTTTATGTAAACTGCCTCATCTCACAGACCTTTGATTTATTCAGTGGATGATCTTGGTGTTGTTTCTCCCATCTGTCGTGAAAAGCATTTCAAACACGAGTTAACTAAATACCAGGAGAGAATGAGTTTTTTATGATGTCGAACGTGTCGACATCACGTTTTTTTGAACTTATCATTATGAAGTAAACGCAGATTGCACAATGTAAAGATGATAGAGTTATGACACAACCTCCCTTTAGATTGGTTCTCTTCAAGCCTCACTAACACTATTTTCTTGTCTTGACACCAAGCGTGAAATTTCACAGAAAAATGAAGGCTTGATTTACACCACTCAGGAAGCGTGTCTGCCGCTGTGCAACCAAAACAGCAAGAGGATAGCACTTTGTTTTCCCTGGTAGCTATCGTTAGCTTTACCCAGGCAGTGAAAATGGCGCACGATGGGACAACTGGAGTAACAGAGGGTATTTAACCTCACAATAAAGAGAGCTGTTGTTTTAGAAACAAGGGTTAGATCAGTAAGTAATCCGTAACTGCCTACGATATATAAAACCTGGTGTTTTCATCATAGCACTGAGCTCTGGGTTAGTTGGAAGTGGCCTTTTGGTTGTTTCAGGCTGATAGTGGTGGTGGAGGGGAATTGAAAAGTACGGCGGAGTATTGAGGCCACATTCAAGAAAAAATATTTAAAGAATAAAACCGTAATTTAAGAGAAAAAGAAAGATTAAAAAAATTGCTTCCGATTCCTCACTTTAACCCAGACGACAGGATCTTCTGGTATTCTCCCTCTAAAATAACACCAAGCCCCAAATGATGAGTTGATCTTATAATATTACGATTTTATTCGTCAAATTGCAACTCTTTTCTGTTAATATGCTGACTTTGTCAAATCTCAGGTTTTTCCCCCTATAAGTGGCCTTAATACTCTGTATTTTAATAACATTTCTATATATGTCAAAGTTACTTTTTATTTGTTATTGGTTTGTCTGTCAGCAGCTACTCAAAAACTCCTGAATTGATTTCCATAATATTTTATTGAGGGATGGGGCAGGACCTAAAGAAGAAATCATGAAGGTTTTTTTCGAGGATTTTATTTCCCTCCCTTTAACATAGTGAGATCGTTTTTGCAAAGTAAATTGCTGACCTTTTTTAGGTGATTAGTTGAGTAACTGTTCTGCTGTAGCAGAGTTTGAACCTGAAGCTCTTCGCCAGCAGCTTTTCAAATTCCTGCTGTAGAGCCTCATTTGTTCTCTGTGCATTCCATTTTCTTAATATGAGAATAATGCTGCTCACTTGACACTTACTTAACAGGGAAACGCTTAAAAATAAACCTCATTATTTTCCTTTGAGGTGATGCTGAGGTGATGTTTGCTTCACTTGGTCCCTCCACGTGCACACATTCACACACGCTTCCTGCCTCTCGTACACACTGACGCTCATTTCTCCCTGTACACAAACACATCACCACAGTTGGTCCGGCACATGCTGACACACTCATTAAGCATTCCTTCTGGCATCATGAGCAAAAGATAATGTCTGTCGTACACACACACACACACACACACACACACACACACACAATGTCCTGTGGCTTAGCGGTAGGTTTCCCAATCTGAATTATATGTGCCTCCTGGAACTATGGTGTTGTGTACTGACCCAAGTACACACTAACTGTTCTGATGTGTGTGTGTGTGTGTGTGTGTGTGTGTGTGTGTGTGTGTGTGCGTGCTCATATACTTAGATGGTCAATAACCAGCTTAGGGCAGGGTAGGCAAAAGAATGCGTTATGTCAGTGAGTTTCCACACAACTTTACAAAGAAACCCGTGTGTGTGTTTATATTTCTTTATGTTGATGAGATACATCTACACAGATGCTCATATAACCATATGGGTGGCATAAGAAGGTAGGGGGGGCATGCTGAAAGCGAGACGACCATCTGATACTGTGTTGGTGGAACTTAATATGCAGCAACCTGGATCTCTCTCTCTCTCTCTCTCTCTCTCTTCTCACTCTCTCTCTCTCTCTCTCTCTCACACAGATAGATAACATACACAGGGAGAGAGGGAGAAAACAGAATTCATTTTTGTTGACTTTAATAATGTCTTGGCTATAAATTATAACTTGCACCACCAACCATAACAACACATGCACTAAGTAACTAGTAACGTTCCCATTCATATATGAACATTAAAATTATTATTAACTTGGCTTTAAATTGAGCTCTAATCTTAGTTCCTGGAAATCAGCAGCTTCTCAGAACCTCAACTAATTCATCTATTTTGTGATTAGTACATTACATGGAAACTATGAGACTTAGAACATAAAGCCCACACTCACAAATGTGCTTTTGAAGCTCACTTTAAAGGGATGGTCAGGCAGGCTCGAGTGACAGTCACCCTCCTTCAGACTTGATTACTCTGCTGTAAATGTGTGTACCCTGGGCCTGATCCACCCCTCTGATCTCATTTAACAGTTTGACAGCTTTCCAAGTTCGTCCTTGTTTCCCAGGCTAAGGTTACTGCTACAAGCCACACTGTAGACAAATACTTTTTTTTCCAATTCCATTAAATTACTGTTCTTGGGCTCAGCTCCCAACAGCCTCTGCAACGTACCCAGCCCTCTATTAGGTCTCAACCCGGGGATTGGATATGCGGGATGCTGCTCAGATTCTCTTCCTGACACCAGCACTTCTCTTTTACAAGATTATTGGGCTCAAATGAAAAGATTAGGTCACACATGTAACCCTGGCCTTGTGTTGCTTACTTTCCATCCGTCCTGTGTAATCCACACTGTTCTTTTTTTTCTTACCTTCAATTTGATCCCGGGTTGGTATGGTAGTGATGTGGTTAGCACTGTCACCTCACAGCAAGAAGGCTCTGTGTGGAGTTTACATGTTCTACCCATATCTGCGTGGGTTTTCTTTGTCTCTCTGGGTTTTCTCTGGGTACTCCTGTTTCCTCCCGAGACATGCAGCTCAGGTTGATTGGAAACTTTAAATTGTCTGTAGATTTGAATGTGTGAATGGTTGTTTGTCTCTCTAAAGCTGCTTTCAGACATGCACTGAACTCCTGAGTTCCTCCCCATTTTCTCCGGAGGGGATATACTGTATGTGTGAAAGCAAATGTCAGAGTGCAAGCGTTTTTTTCTCCACGTGACCTGTTGATGAGGCTTCTAACACGCGACAGAGGCAAAAATCCAGTTGAAAAAGCAGCGTCATACACGTAGAAGACGCAGACGAAGATGTCAAGAGAGTTTGTGGTGATAAGAGCCAACGCCAGTGTCAAAGTGCTGTAAACAAAAACATAGTAGCGCAGCGTAGTTCATATTTTACTTCCTACCTCTACCTGCTGCCCCACCCCTCACCTGAATCCTGCTGAGCATTTGTTGTTGTTGTGGCCAGAGAACCCCCCCCGCTGTATGTGTGTAAGGAACATGTCTGAAAATGGCAGCCCTGTGATACTCTGCTACTCTACTCTCTCCCAATGTCAGCTGGGATTGGCTCCAACTCCCCCTGCGACCCTCACTGGGTAGGATGTACAGTATATATATGTATAGATGTATATATATATATATGTATATAACCGATGGATGGAAACCATCGGTTATATACATAAGATAGATAACCGATGAAGATTTTTTTACCTCTGTGCTGTGTTGCTGTGTTTCTTGAATATTCTTGGATGGTTTGCAGATGTATTGACTTCGGGTTGCCATAGTGAAAGAGGGAAAATGCAGTCAGTGCTACGATACAACCCAGCAATACAGAGCAGCAATAATACAGATTTATTTATTTAGGCATATTTGCTGTCGTTCAACAATAAAACTTATTGAGTTGGATCGCTCTCAATGCTCTAAGTAAAAAGTGAACCTGAAACATGGATGTGTTAAGGCTCCTGCTACAGGCTTGGTAGCCTTTGGTCTACTCAAAGGCCTAGTTGGTGAACTATGGTACCCAGTGAGTTAACAGTTATTATCCATGTGCCAACAGCTTTTCTCTGTGCTCATTTCATTCAATAAAGAAACGGGGAAAGAGAAAAAGCTTTCTGAGCCAGCTAGGTTGTTAACCACGAGTTAATTAGCATCACCTGTCAGCTATTTGTAGCACAGACTCCACTGTCATCAAACATTAAACTGCTTTCAAGCAGTTTGTAGGCCAACATTGGAGAAACAAATTAAACCGAATAAAGTGACAACAGGTTTGTTTACATTGACAGTTTGCTACAGGTGCAGCAGTTTTGAGAGTCAAAGTTCAACTGAGCTCGACAGTTCAATTCAGTTCAATTTCCTTTGTATATAAATCATAACATACATTAATTCAAAGCACATAGTAAGGCTGAGGGAAGGCAGTCTTCAAATCTTCAAATATTTGTGTTAAACGGCCAAATCAAATTCCACTGACAAAATCCTGAGTCAGGTACGGGCCTATAGCCGTCCCACATTATTATTCTAAGCCTCTTCCCCTGTTCAACAAACTTTCACGCAGTGTTTATAAGCTGCTGCTAAATCCGCAAAATATAAAAAGATAAATGAGGGAAAGATGGAGAGAGAAAGAGAGAGAGAGAGAGAGAGAGGGGGGGTAAAGATAGGGGGCAGAAAGGAAGAGCAAACGACGGAGGGGGATAGAGAGGGATATTCTCCTCTAAAGCCTCTTAACATTAAGCATTTACAGTTTAAGAACGGCATTGGAAGGTCAGTCAAGGAGGTGTGAGGCAGGACGTTGCTGACACACTTTTAAGGCAAGTGGAGGACTGTGGCTGTGTAACAGCTGTACCGCGGAGGCAACTGCCTTTTTACGTAAATGAAACAAGGGGAGTTATGGGGGAGGTCATTTGTTTCCCTGCCCGTCTTCTCGTATGACTCTCCAGCCACTCGGGTTCCTCTTTAAACATTCACCTGATGTCTACTGGCGTCATCGGCTTTAGAAATGTAAAACCCAGGAGACAGGCTGAATGTGATAGGAGAACGATAGTGGGGGTAATTCTGGCTTTAATCCTGCTGCTGTTTGGATTTGTATCTCACTCTCTTTAATTAAACAACTTTGTCAGGGTAAAAACACGTGACTTCCTTACTAAGAGTTTTGCCCAAAGTGTTCTTCTGAGAACACAGGATAAATACTGAATATTCCCACGAAGGTCAGGAATGATTCACCATGAGCTCAGTCAATTCCATCAGCTTTATTAAAACAGCGAGGCCTAATAATTGAAGTGAGAACATCCATTTGCAGTTGCCTGTCAGAACAGTTTCATGTCAAACAATTTTCAGTAATTTAATTGCAAAGTGAATCAATTTCCTGCGTTGATGTTGACTGAAAGTGACTTCCCCCCCCCCTGGCTGTGGCCCCCCAGCTCGCCTTATTACTGTAGGTGCTGATGTATGTTAACAGACCTGAAGGTGTTTATGATGAGCTGTGCATGTGAGCCACCTCACTCTTTTTACAGTATTTACTCCTGGATGTGTTTAAGACGGAAAGGTGGGTTGAAGTCCGGATTTAAAGCTTGTGAGACCCACCCAGTCTCTTCCACACCGAGGCTGAACAAACGCGTCACCGCCAACATCATCACCCATGAGTCAGATGCTTATTACACCATGGGTATTGTAAATTCAATAATATGACACTCCAAAGTGAGGTAATTAACTCTGCACACACTAGGTTATTTTATTACTGTGAGCTGGACCAGTGCATCTGAGAGCAGTGTTACTGACACATGTCTAGTAGATGTGAAGCAGACTAGTGCATGTGACAGAATTACTCTTTTCATCCTGTGGGTTAAATGAAGCCGTACGTGAATGAATTACACGGAGACTTATCATCATGTGGACGCAAGTATACATTTGCTTTTAAAAAGCTACCACACAATAACTATACCAGTCTCCTTTCTAATCCAGTTTCTACCTGGATGTCTTCAGTCAGATCCTCAAATGTGAATCTTTGGCCTCTTTATTGGAGCCTTTCTTCTCTGAACTGAACCACAAGTGTGAAAACGACCTCATGTGGCTACTTCTACTAACTTCCTGGTTTAGTTGCTGTTGAATATCATACTGGTCTGAGTGTAAAACAGTTATTTTTAAGGATTAGTCATTCACACGTTCACAACTATACGTTCCATTGAAAAGTAGTGAGAATCAGCACTTGTTATATAGATTGAGTGTTGTGTAAGAGAGTGAGAGTAAAAGTGAGATAAAGTCTTGCCTCCTCTTCTGTCTCACTTTAGTTACTCAGCAGCTTTCTGTAACCTGGGGTCTTTACTTTGTGTTTTTAGCTGTGATCCTGGGTTTTCAGTCAAATGTACTACTGCGCTGCACATTTCATATTTACACCTCATCATATTGAGAAAGATAATGCAATGACTATTTTTGTCAGCACTCAAAAACAACATCTCCCATGAGTCTTAGTCATTGACACACTGTAGAAGGCTCATGGGAGCACTTTTTAAAAAGCTGTTACACTCCAATGAACGTGTTTGCACTCAGGAAAATGTGGGAGGAATGGAAATTAGATTATCTGCTCTAAATAAAGCAGTTTATTCATGTGTGTGTGTTCTTGTACAGATATATTTGTGAGGACCATTCTGACTTGACCTTACGTATTGAGGACATTTTGTCTGGTCCTCACTTTTTCAAAGGTCTGTTTGGGGGTTAAGACTTGGTTGTAGGGTTAGAATTAGTGTTAGTGTTCAGAGCGCAGTGGTGCCGCATGAACCTCTGCCGCACCACATAGTGGAAAGCCCAGTGCGCCCGTGCACTGAACCCAGCGGAGATCTCAGCGTGAGCCGCGTTCTGAAAGTGACGTCAGTCAAAATTGACCGCAGTCAGCACCAGAAGAGGAAAGGTGGAGCAGAGAGAGAGAGGATGAGAAAAAGAAAAGCCTTGGCTGCAGAAGCAGCAAAAAATTACGGAAATGTTCGCCAGTAAGGGAGCAGCAGGTCAGATAAAAACACTTAATAAAACACGACATACTCAGTATGGCTAGCTAGCTATCATTAAATAAGTTCCACTTTGTGGAAGCTAATGGGGATCCAAAAATGATTTGAAAAATAGCATTTTCAGTTTTAAAAAAGCAATAAAGCAAAATCTTAGAATATGACAAGATAACACATCTCATTTAGAGATGGAGATACAATATTTTTCTAGTCCCAAAATTGACCAGGAATTCAGATTGTCAGTTTTATGGACTGTGATGTATGTTAGGTCTTAGTGCACCCTAAACTACAATATCAATGTTATTGTCTGTTGTCTTAAGCATATAAAAATAGGCATCAGGTGAATTTGAATAGCAGGCTAGCACAGATTACTTGTTCGTCAGTCACATTTTTGGGGGTATTTTGTGATCAGGATAAATTTCCTCCTAGATGAACATAGAAGCCAAATTCATAACTAGTCTGGTACCTGTTACATCAACAAATAGGTTTAGCCCACAGGATTAGTGGTCTGGTGGTTTAAGTGAAGAGGGTGGCAGTGGCCTGGGATGGAGTCCAATTCCCGGCCTGTATTATTGTTTCAGTCCGCCAGTGATTACAATATTGTAGAGTGAAACTCAAATAAAATCGAGTTTGGTGCGATGTGAACATGCAATACTTCAATATTAACATTTGAATAAACAGGCGATTAGTGTTCTGTAGAAGTCAGTGGGGCGGGGCACCGTGCTAACTTGCAGTTTGTGGACCAAGTTGTGTGTCTTCTTCTACCTCCTCGGATAAACTTCAGCAGCAGTAGGCAACTGGGTCGGACTGCAGCTCAATAGCCACCACATCATTTTGATGATTTGATTATTTTTATCTCACCATATTGGACTGACACAGACATTCAAGGGGGTAGTAGGTACTGATCTCTGACCTGGCAACTACATTCATAGAATCAGTTCCTGCTTGGCAATTTGTCGTTTGTTCTGCTGCTGCAATGCTTTATTTTAAGCTGAATTACAGAACTTTCCTTTTGAAAAGATGTAAACTAAAATAGTCGACATGTTATGTATGAAAAAATTAAGTTAACGTTTACCAGTGAAGTAAATCATGGTAATAAATCAGTTATATTTGCGACACAAACGTGATCAGCAATAACGCAAAATCTGATGAACCTTATGAAAAACACAGACTAGAAAAATCGGTGCGAAGAAACAGAACTCTGTTAAACACAGGTCACTTTTACAGTTTCAGGAAGAATGCTGCAACTACGACACGATAAAAAACCACATGTCCCATTTCCAGTTTTCATTTTATCCCTTTTTATTTTACACAACATAACAACACAGTACATGTTGCCTTTTTCTGTACAGAAGCTTTCCAGGAGCTCGTGACCAACCCAGGGCGTAGTAAACCACAGTCTGTGAAAAGCTCGCAAGGTTTTTATGTTCTTTTTTTGTAATTCTTCGCTTTAAAAAATATCAATTTCATAAGAGGTCCGTTTAAAGTCTTTGTCCGTCTGATACTTGTTGTCCCAGTTTGTGTCTCACCGTAAGTCAATAAAACGTCCGTACTCCTCAGTGGGTAAGAAAGGCTATGTGTGAAATCACTCTATTCCTTTGTTTGTCCCCCTCTTTCCTCGATCCCTTCTTCATGGAGCCTTGGTGGAGTCATAGATCCGGTTGTATCATGTGTCAGAGGGTCTGTTAGTGCAAAAGAAGGCACCGACTGCTATTCTCTTGCCACCGCGTGGACGCACACTTCCTGTGGCCGCGTGAACATTGAGATAGGTGCGCTGCTCAGTTCTTGTATTGTGTTATTTATCCTTTGTTGCTTTTTTCTTTTTCTTTCCTGTAATATTCCCTTTTCGTGGTATTTTCAGATAAGGTGAGTGTGAATCTGGGTAAGACGTGGCGAGCCCATTGTCTAGTTTTCTTTTTGTGCTATAAAGTGGAACCGATGAGACGACTCGAGGACGCTACGAGACAAGGCAAGTGATCCACTCGCTGGATGACCGACTGCGAAACAGTTAGGAAACTGTCTCAGAGTGAAAAAAACAACAACTGTAAACTGCATACAAACAGTCGTGAAGAGTATGAAAAATTATAATTAAAAAAACAGGTTGAAAAATGCCCAACAGTTTGGACGCAGAAGACACTCATCCAGCCGTAACTAACATGAACACACACCAAAAACACACATTCTAAACGGCAAAAACGTGTCTGACACACACACACCTTAACTTCACTCACACGTCTATTAACAAATCCAAACGAACACACACACAGACACGCCCACGCCCACACACACACACACACACACACACACACACACACACTCATACAAAACAATAATGGGTAAACCAAAGTTTATTTCATGTTCCATCGTGTTCCCGTTCAAACTGTGCTTTCTAAGATCCAGTCTGAATCACACCGCCCTTTGTCCGAGTCTCCATCCCCATCTTTAAGGAGCAGCATCCCGCTCATTGATTGGCTCCTTTTGTTACGCACTATGCGGCCCAACTTGGGTGCTGCTCCTCCCTGATGGGAGTTAGGGTTAGATCGAGTCTTTGAGCCTCCTTCACTGAGAGAATTCCTCCTCCTTGCCCTGCTCCTCCCTCCCTCCTCAACAGGGAGAGTCTGGTACTTGGCGGAGGAGGAAGTTGTGGTGGTGGTGGAGGAGGCGCGTGGAGCCCGACGCAGAATGGGTGTCTCTCTGAATCTTATTGAAGGGACGGGGCTCGGCGTGTTGAGAGAGCTGGAGAAAGGGGTAGGGGCAAAGGGAGGTGGGGTTTGGTTGAGGGAGGTGGAGTTGTTGCGGTTGGTGTTGAGGTTCTCCAGACCGAGGGAGGGAGGGAGGAGCACAGAGCAAGCAGTGGAGGAGGAGGAGGAGGAGGCAGGTCGAGGGGAGGCAAGATTTTCAGGGACAGCCGAGGTATTCGAGCAAACCGAGACCGGCTTACTCGGAGCGGGCTTCCGCTTTGGCTTGGGCAGAGAACCAGTGGTGCCGGTTGGCGTCAAGGCGCTAGCTTGAGCTCGATCTTCACCTGCTTTCTCCCGTTCCTCAACTCCTGCAGTCGGGCTTCTGGCCGCCCAAGGCTGGCTGAGAACTGACGTGGCCGTGGAGCAGTCAGGCAGGGAGGAGTCGGACAACTGAGTCACTGTATCTTTGCCTCCGACTCCTTCTCCTGCTGCTCCGCTCCTTTTCTTTGTGCCTCCAGAGAGGTCGTCTAATCCGATTGAGCCGTGTTTAGAGACGCTGGGAGTCACAGTGCATCCCTGCGACTGCTGCCCGTTGGTCTGTGAGTGGACGTTGGTCATAGACATAGAAACACCTTTTCCACCCTCGCCAGGGTTACACACCTGAGGAAAGAACAGAAGGGAAAAGGGAGGTTATCATCCTTTCCAGACTGAAATGTTTGCATATTCAGCATTTTTATGTAGTAGTTAAGATGAAAAATTCGAGAATTTTATCGTCATTGCGCAAGCACAACTAAATAACGAGTGTCATTCTAGAATCAAAATGTGCCTGTTAAATAGATTTACAAAGGAAATATACAAATGGAAAAGAATAAGCAACTATACAATACAAATATTATTATAAGCAATAGAAGTACAGTCAATACAACATGGTGCGAAGAGCATAACATAGTAAAGTGATTTAGATAACTATAATAAATATTATGAACAACATTAATATTGCACAGTGTATTTACTTGGTATGATAATCACACCAATATTAAAACATATTCATTAAATAATATGCTACTTTGGCTCTGATGTCTCCCTGTCCAAAGTCACCACTCTGTGGTCAGCAGCAATTTCCGTCCCATCTGATTGGTTACATGTTAGTAATAATACCCTATCAACACCGACGAATACTGTGAACATACACAGATGGGCATATAGGAAATAAACTGGAGCAGCTCTGGGGAGTGAGCTGAGCTGTGTCGACGGTGATGCAGCAGATAATGGCAAAGTTTCAGTAAACATCACATTCCTCTACGATGAAGTTCCAAACACAACTCAATCTTAACAACAATTTCATTTGTTGATCCAAGATACTGAGGAGGAGAATTCTGACAGACTGAGAGAGAAGCATCGCTAACTGCGAAGCTAAAGTCAATATTTATACGTGATTAGAGAATAAAATTGTGTGTGCAAAAAGTGCAATCAGCTTAAAGTACGAAGTATGTCAGTTAACATGTACTTTGACTACACCTTTTTTGGCAGTGTATCAGATACGCCAAGCTAAAACTGATGAAGTCCAATAATTCATTAAATTCTTCCTCACACAGGTTTCAATGTCAACAAACAGTTGTTGAACTACATGATCATTTTGTAGGACGCAGCTTGTGGTGCTGGAGAGCTGAGTTATTTAGATGACCTTCACTGGTATAAGTAGGACACAATAATAGAAACTACCTGACTCCATGGTGTCCATAGACATTGATGTGGCAGTTGTTTTATATTGGACTATCTTATTTTTTATTTTAACATCAAGATTTGTATTTGTACCGCAATTGTATGTTGGTCCCACATATTGGTTGTCAGTCTCTTTGAAGACTAATAATTAGTATCAGCCCTAATAAAACCCCATGGGTCAACCCCTTCACTTGTGACTGGGTAAAATGGTAAAAAGTATGAAAACAAATTAGTTTTACATCATGACTCAACTGAAAAACTGAAAACATGACTAAGAATTACATGAGTTGCAAACGGAAAATCGATTTAAACAAAAAAAATGATACCAAAATGAACTTCTTCCAAATCCCTGTAAATCCTGCAGAGCAAAATGTGCAGCCAGGGATCTGGATTAATGTGTTGCGTCAGTATTATGACATGTTATTGGTTGGAATTAGCTTCTGTTCTGTGATGTAATTGTTTGTTTAGTAAATCAATCATTGACAGCATATAGAAGTGTCTGATTGTTGCCATTTTTCACCATGAAAAGTAAACAAACAGGGGCAAATGAAAACTTTCATGAGAACGATAGAGAATCAATGGAATTTGTTGGCTGCTGTGTTGTATCTTGGTAGTGAACACCATGAATGGCTTGTGTTAACAGCAGTACAGCAACGCCAACTGGCTCACATAATGAAAAGCTGCCTCCTCTCGTTCTCTCTCATTTGTGGCCAGGGAGGATTATGAGCGACAGAGGGCGACCCACCTTGTACCGTATCATCAGGATGATGATGAAAACGAGCACCGAGGCCACTATTATCCCTCCTATGATGATGATCATGGTCCCGCCGAGGAACTGCGACTGCATGAAATGACACCTCATGTACTCCGTCTCAGTGCTGAACTGCACACAGCCGACCACTCGTGTTGCCGTCAGGGAGGTGATGATGTCATCGTAGATGGCCAGCACGCAGAGGTCGTACTGGGTCCCTGCTGCCAGGTTGTTGACCAGGAAGTTCTTGCTCGATGGGGGGATCATTCTGTGGAATACAAAAGGGGGAAGGGAGACACAGTTAGGATTTTTGTCTAGACTTATAATGTTGGAAATATTAATTTATATGGCCTGACATCAAATATTACAATTCTGGAAATTTCCATAGCTGGACTTAACATCCTAAGAAACTAAAATCTGTCTTACAGCCCATGTGATATCCCTAAATGTCCTCAAATAACTTCTTGCTCATTCTTTTAAGTTGCCCTTGGTTCAAATATTAAATTTACAACAACAATCACCAGCATAAAAAACTCAACACGACATAGTACAACCTTTTCAGTTAATGTTATGTACTGTAGATATCAGTGTGGTGAATCTTTTAGCAAACGTTTGACTATTTAAACATCAATGTTCACTGTCTTTGAGCTCTGCTTTAGTCTCCACCTACTCCTGAGGGAAATACCTGCCTCTATAGCTGCTAAATGTCGCACAATGTCAATCATCTAGTTGTTGCTAGATGCTAATTGTGTTTGTTTGCTGTTTGTGGCTGAACAGTTAGCCTACAGTGGGTTTGCGACTGGAAACAACAGTGAGGAGAACAGAGACTGAACCAAAACGTTAAAGCTTGAAGCCCTATTACCAAAACAATGAGCTAACAGATAGTGAAGTGCTCTGTGGAGTTGAAGGTAATATTTATTATTTTATTATAGCCACTTTAAACAGATCTCTTCAACCCTGTCTCTCCCGATTATTGTCATTTGGGGGCACTGACAGGATAAAAGATGATATGTGGTCACAGCAGATATGTTGTATGATTTGTTTCCTGTTCCTTCTGCACAACCTAAATAAACAATTTGCCCTGAGGAAAAAGGACAACAAAATATATATATTTTTTAAAGAGAGGAATTTAGAAAAAACAAAACAAAAGAAACAATACTTAACAATGAGGTATTAAATTAAATTGATAAAGAATCAACGCACTCAGCTCTACTGTGTATTGATGGCTGCTGAGCCCTCAGAAACTGAAACCCCAAAAGTCATCAGCAGGACACGAGTCCAATTACATGATTTATCACTGCGCTGGCCCCTTCCTGCTCAGCGTGCAAACTGTGCTCCAACCAAGTAACACTCTGCTTTATAACATCCTCTTTTGGTGTCAGAATCCACAGCAAAACACGCAAAGGGAAATCCTTAAATTAATTTGGCCAAGCACAAAGTTTCACCCGGAGCTAATGTAGGTTATTCTTCACTGGACACTTGTCACATTGATTAAAGGATTTGCACATTTGTCCTTCAGCCTCCCCAAAACTGCTTGTCAGCTTTCCTGGATTTCCTCTTTAAAATGCTAATGGAGTTCCTCATTAGAACCACTGAGGGCGGTTGGTTCACAGCGCGCGGCCTCTCGAGGAGCAGAGGGCTATTTGTGCCTAGGTTAAGCCTCAGGTTTAGGGTTTGAGTTGAGACATGTTGAGGTTTAATGGTTAGTATTAAGAGCGAGGGGATGGATTTAGCTGTAGGTCATCAGTGTGTCCTCAGTGGCACAAGGCCGCAGGAGAGTGTGTGTGTGAGCATCTATATGACATCATGAATACTAAGAGGGCCACGCGAACACTGGGTGACCATGAGAGTTCACCCCTATGCTGCTCTTTATGCTTTCATCAGTATGGTGGTAAACCTTGGCTACACACACACACACACACACACACACATTTACACACACACGCACAGTGACATCGGAGTGTGCAGGTTAATGATAGGGGTGAATGTCACCAGTAATTACAAGCTCACATACAAGCAGCTACACATACATACACAGACAGAGATTAATTTCCACATTATTGCCGTGGCCTTTGGCCTCATTTGTGTTCACGATTGTGTGTGTGGTCGTGTGTCACACCAACTAGTAAAGCATTCATATCTTTGTGTTTGTTTTATAACTCCTGCTCTCCATTATGTTCTCCAACAGAGACCATTGTTCACTGATGCATTAATACTGCATGTGTCTGAGATGTGCATTTATATAAGTGCATGAATATTCATTGGTTAGTGGGGACATTTCTTGAAGTTAAACAACGCTACCTCTTGATTCGCTCATGATTTGGACATTTTGGGAGCAAGACCTTAACCACTAGATGCACACACAAGGCAGATGAGGCATTTACGCACAAACACCAAAATACCAAAATCATGCTTAAAAGGGACATTACACAGATTTACTCAGCTGTCCTTGTTAGGACTTTGCATTTTATTTTTTGTTCAATTGCCTGTAGTCTCAATAGGAAACAATAATGCTAAATATCAATATAATATAAACCACCTTGATTACTATGAACTGTAAAATGTCATCTTCCAACAGAGAATAAAACTAATTGGAAGGGACATGAAGTAAATCCCTGCTGAAACATACAATACATAAGAACCTAACAATCTACTAAGGTTGAAAATATTGTATAATGAAGAGCTGTAAATATCAAAAACAAAGCAGATTTGATGATTCCTTATTATCTCAAAAAAAAAAGTAAAACGGTTATCGAAATGTAAAAACCACCCTGAAGACCTCTGGTTCCAAGCCTTAGCAAATAAGCGCTGCAGTCAGACCTGTGACAATCAAATCTCTCCATTACCCAGAAAGCCTCTTGTGGCTGCACAGCCCGACAGCTCCTATCTCACTGACATCATCTGATCAATCAACAACCTCCGATTCAAAACCAGATCCTCGGTTGGATAAATGGTCAGAGGGTGAGTTATTTTCAGGCTGTTGCTCCACTGAAATATGACATATGAGACCATATGGCAGAAACATTCAGTGCTCTGCTCCCCTAATGTTAGCTGGTCTCTGTGGTGATGGGTACGAAATCCCCACAGAATCTGCATAATGCTTCACTTTCATCGTGTAAAGCCAATTACTGAGTTAATGAATGCAAAAAATGACCAAGCACTAAACTGTTTTCAACGTGAACTACAAGATAAATGTAGCAGGGGAAATGCTGTGCCTCACCGGGGGTCAGTCCATCAAAATAACTTTATTAACGATAGACAAAATGAGATTTTTAAAATTTGTAATGGATTCTAATGTGAAACGCCGGTGGGTGTTATAAATGTTGTATTTATCTTAAAAAGTGAGACAATGATCTCAATCCCAAACGGAGCAATTCTATTCAGTAAAAAATTGCCAAATTCTACAATATAATTGGAGGATTGTTATAGGAAATATTTCAGAACTCCCTGTAACACTTACTAGATTAAAGTTCAAAATTAAAAAATTTAAATTGGAAAACTGAATTAAATTTTCCAATTTTCTTTTGTTAGAACAATGTAAAATAAGATTTTGAAGCAGTTCTTCCAAGTTTCCATTTTTGAATGGTTTGATGGAAAAATAGAAAAGGAAGAAATAGAAAATCAATTTTTTTTCAGGCTGTCAGAGAAGACGGATCTAAGTGTCTGACTGCTTGTCCCGCCCACCCAGCTTAAATCGGTTTGGCGGGAGTTTTTCTCGTCATCCATCCTGTGGGTGACTCGAACTCAAGAGGACGAGAGAGTTTATGTGAATGTCCAGCAATTAACTTGACAGCCAGATACAGTACAGAGACTTTACTGTATTATCCAGGAGAAGAAAAAAAAAAGGAAGGTGGTATGACAGACCCCTTAGTCAGACGTGTCGGGGAAAGCTTGTCTTCAAAACTCTCCACCATGTTAGTAGCTGTCGGGCCCCTGATGACGTGCCCATTGACCCTGTTGACGACTCCCTGCTGCCTCCTCCTCCAATATGTCTGTATTGCATCTTGCATACACGTTGCGTTAATTTCTGAGGACGTACAAAACACTCCCCCATAGATAACAACCAGTGCATTCCAACCCCTTCACAGTGATACGTTATCACTCGCTGCTGCAGCTTCCTCTCCTTACATCAGTGTAAGAACATACTTGCTATTATGTTTCTTAGAATATCCTATAGCTCCATTGTAGTGAGAATACAGATAGTATAGTGATTAGTCTGGATGAATCTTACAATATCTGGATACGGATCAGTAAGCTTTGTTCACAGTGAACGATACTGAAAACCGTAACAAGGCGAGTTAAAAACCAAAACTGATTATGTGTGCTTGCTTGTTTACTGCTTAACCATGATTCCACATGAATAGATGACACGAAACCTGCTTCCAAGAAACCGTCAACTCGCTGCCTCCTCCTGGACCCACTTGGACCGTCTCTCAGCGAAACCCAAGTTAGTAGCTGCTCCCGCCAATGAAACTCTTATTGCATGGTTAGCTTTCATTGTCAATGTGTAAGGCCAAGCTGTCATCATTTATAATTCATAGACACATGGAACAATCATCATACTGACAATGTGTGGCATAGTTGGACTCTGTTCCGCTCTACGCTGACTACACAAAATACATTTTCATGCAAATCTGCGTTGTTCTTATTTTTTGGGTCTTGCATATGATTGCTTCTTGACGGTGTGAGCCGTTAGCACTGTGAACTCATCCAAACTGACTCATTCATTGTGGCAAAATTCTTTGTGTCTGAGCTGGATCTTGCTGCCAGTATTTGAAGCCCCACAGTGGGCAGATGATTTCCTTGGCTGAGACTATTACACTAATCTATCTACTCCACTCTGCCAAACCCTCAGCCCAGGGCGCCTGTGTGTGTGTGTGTGTGTCTCTGGGTTTCATTGTCTGTGTGCATGGTCCTCTATGAGTTTGCATTTGTGTGCTTATGTCTACATGTGTCTGCAGTACATACTGAGTGTGTGAGTGTGTGTTTGTGTGTGTGTGTGTATGTGCGAGTGCGAGTTCCATTACAGTAATCGTCTCCTCCCATGTCAGCCTCCTCTTCCCAGTGGCTGTCACTGTGTCTGGCCTCCTGCCCACAGTCATCACCGATACAGCACTACAAGCTGCTAAAACCCGACCTCGCATTGGGTGTGCATGTGCACGGATGTGTTGCGTGCACGTGTGATTGTGCGTGTGTTAATCTGCTCCCCTCACTCCAGCCAGGACAAAGCCAGGAGGCCAGTGTGATCTCCATTAGTCGCTCTCAGCTTTTTGTCTCAGGACAAATGATCGCCTGCATGCACAGAACAGTGAACTATGATACCAGATTGTTCTATTCAGGCCATTGCACTTGATTAAATATTGGACAAAGGCTACAGGCCACAAATGTGCATTTTTCCAGGAAGGAAAAAAAGGCAATCGTGGCAATGATTCAACACACAAGACCAGAGCTTCCAGGTCGACCTGGAGCGCTGCGATAAGGGGCCAGAGCTACTAATAACTCAGCCGTAGTCTTCAGTCAGTGGCTTCCACATAGCAGAGCCCAGTCTGACCATGTGTAACACTGGGTGAACAACTTTCAATTTAAATGGATTTCACTGCTCTAGGCTAAAAATGCAGGGGAATGTTTATTTTTTTTAAACATTTCCTAAGTGGAGTGGAAGTTGTCGGCTTTTGAACGTTTGGTGACCCTTACATAATAATCATAGATATTAGAATAATGGTAGATATTATGGTTACAATAATTATACATTTAAAATACTTTTCAGTCTGCATAGAAAATATAAAGTAGTGCAATTTCCCCTATTTGCAACTCAATTCTGGATAAAAACACAGCAAAGAGTGAAATTGGAGGAATAAATGACAAACAGTGAACTAATATAATGTTTGTGGTCCAATAAATGTAAATAATTCATGTTAAGTGATCTTTTATGGTGCCCAATACAATTGTATTTTCCAAAATCTTGAGACACCTCATGTGTAGGCCTAAGCAAGACAGACATTTCCCAATAGAAAGTGCCTGCTAGGACAAGTGTTGCAAGCGCACAACCTCTAAAGGTTATTAAACACAGACGAGTAAAAACAACATTTTACAGTGGGCTCTATACTGGACGATTTCTTGGTTGAGTCGAGTAACTTCCCAGAATACAAATTTAACATTAACGATTGAGTTTTGGAAGTGCTGCTATGTGAATTTGTCATCCTTTGCACAGAGCCATGCTAAGTGTCACCTGGTATTGCCTTTTTGCAAAGCTAAGCTCACCTAAAAGCTGACTGAGGCATAATATTATCCATAGAGACGTAAGAGTGGTATTGATCTTCTAATCTAAATCACTACAGAGCAAATAAGCATATTTCTCAAAATTAAAAACTATTCCACAAAGAGGAAACCAAAAAAACCCTGCCAATATCACAAAATGTGTCATCATTTCGTATCTGACACGTATGTTTTATTCAAATCTTGTGTATTCTAACCAAAATTAGAGGAAATTTCTATTATTCCTAATTCTATCTGCTGTTGAAGATCATATAATGTGAAAAAAAAGCTCCACTCAAAAAAATGACCTCACGGTGAAACAGCTTTTGCTTTTAATCCACAACAACAAAGGAAACTCAACCTGCTGATGAGGATCATGTGATTTGATTGAGAGCGCCAGAACACCCTGATCAGAAGGCTGTTTGCGTCCCTTAAATGTATCTGTGAAACTAAAGGAGTAAAGTAAATTCAGTAATATAAGTAGCGCATTATTTCTACCCACTCTTGTTCGAGGTGTTTGAATGGAAAAACACTCCTCTGCAGTTTTGCTCAAACAGTGAAGGGACCAGAATGTGGGTCACAGATATCCAAAAGTAGGTTGTCCAATTATTTCAGAAAATGGTATTCAGTGCTTCTGGCAAAAGGCTCCCATACAAATGCAAATCTAAATCAAATAGCCTGCATCATGGAAAACTTAGTCAGATACTGCATCAAAATAGCACGAAAAAGCCATATTGAGTTTAAGACAAAAAAAAAAAAGTTTCTTTACACTGCACTTAACATCTGTTATCCCCACGCTCCCACCTGCTTCCTTTAGCTTTTACATAATGCATACGCTAAAGAGCGACATGACATTTTCATTTCATTTTTCATGTTCATTTCATCAGCGATCAAGCAAACGCTCGCACATGACAGCACAGCCCTCTGTAAAGCACACCAATGCAATCAAACCAGTGAAAGAATAACTGGTTTCTGAGCACAAAGTGAAGAGGATTAATGGTAGCTCAACTTCTGCTCCATTACTGCTGACCTTAAAGCTAATGTGGCTTACACAGCAGATGGCACAACGCCATGCTAATAGGTCTGAGTCTCTGAGGCAGACAGAAAACATTGCACTTGCACACAGCTAGCTTCTTCTCTCTGTGTTACCATGCATAATGCCCCTGATGCCGGAGCTAATGGTTAACAAGCATCCACACAGCTCGTAGTCCGAAGCGGACCAGGGGTAGTGGGCTCAGGGCGGGTGGGGCTTTGCTAACAACCCCCCCCCCGTACATTTGTATTCATTCAACCATGTTTAAAGTTCACACAAAGTTAGACTCGGGGGGGAAAGTTTTGCACTGATAAAGAAAAAGAACAGCTCCCACTGGTGGTAATAACTTACCTAGAAGATCAGTGTCTCCCATTATTTATCTAGACTGTGACGGCCAGCCATATTCCTGCTGGTTTAATAATGAATTAATGTTTTTACACTTGTAATAATAACATAACACTTGGTGTTTTGGGCATTGCTGCATTGTGCAGCTGTGGGCAGCGCTATTTGCGGCGTGCTTGCTACTGTCCATAAATGTTTTTACCGTACACGAAGACAGTCCGACCTCATAGTTTCAGCTGCAGTTGTGTACATATCCCCAAGGAGCATGGAATAAAATTCTCTCTCTTATGTGAAAATTTGTCTCTTACACTTTAGTCTGTGTATCTGTCACAGCAACATTTGAATGCGAGCAGTCGAACCCCCGCTACCACCATAGAATAAATTCTTTGGGAAACACTGATCAGGGTAATTTTTCCACCAGTAAACAGTTTACAGTCACAATATTATAGTTTCCGGTAACACACATTGCCAGCTCACTGAAATGCCAGAGTTTTGCATAATTATTTAAAAACTTTAATTATCCCCCACCCTTAGATTTGCTTTGCTCATAATCATCCTCGCACACTGAAATAGCTTAGGAGGAAAAAAAAAAGAGAAGCTCTTTTATGTTGAAATATTCCCTGTGAGAACTCTCTTAATTATGAAAACAGAGCACAGAGACATCAGCGCTGTTTGTTTGGCCCTTATCAGGTCACATTAGACTCCCTCAATGTAATGCCGGATTTAATTTGAAGTTATTTACAATGTCAAGTGAACATTATGAAGGGCAGACCTGCTTTCATTCATATAAAACCCAGTCAGTGTCTACATCGCCATCTATGTACTGCTGAATGTGGAGCTGAGAAGGATTTGGGTATTATGCTGGCCATTGTGGTAAAGCAAACATGCAATTAATCATAAAAAAAGTTTTAATTAGGAGCTGGGAGGGTAAGTCTGAGGTTTTCTAAGGAATGAAAGGGACTAGCAGGGGTTCTGGTAAAAAAAAGCGAGGATGCTCGACGCTCGGCGAGATCTCGTTACTGCTGAGCTCAGTGCAAACACGCGCACCGCAGAGTAGATGTCAAAGTGCCGAGCGGCGAGGAGCTGTCCCAGATGCGGGGAAGACTTCTCAGCACTATCTGCAGCCGGGTGTAGAGCTCCATCTGCCCACCTCAGCTCCATTCCTCCAGTTTAGTTGACTCATCTACATCTATTCTTAATGCTGTGGTTGGCTCCTCCCGTGCGTTCTCACGCTCCACCATCTTTTATTCACTCATCTATACTCACTTAATACTCCCTTCCTTTTCTTGCCTTCCTTTCAATCTCATTTTCCATTTTTCCTCCCATCTCTTTGCTTCCCCATTCCTCCTCCTCGCTGCTGTGGTAGTTCCCGCTGTACGACTTAGCCGCGTTTAAAACCCCATAGACTACTTATAACCATAACACTCTTACATTAGGCCCGCGATATGTTTATGGTGCTATAAAATCAGAATTGGAACATTGCAGCATGATAAAGGCAGAGGTTCTTTCACGCCTTAAGCACAGCTGAGCTAGGTGTTTTACCTGCAGGGACCATTGGGTGTGTGTGTGTGTGTGTGTGTGTGTGTGTGTGTGTGTGTGTGTGTGTGTGTGTGTGTGTGTGTGTGTGTGTGTGTGAGGGTGGGTGGCTTTTTTTTTTAAAGACTGGATTCATCCCCAACCCCACCGTGTGTAGCCTCATAAAAAAAAGCTTGCCACACAATTTGCTTGATGTGTATTTTTTTTGGCAAATGGCCACCAGCGCCTGTAGCTCGATGGGTGTGCTGGAGTGGAAAACAACTGCTGAAAGAACACAGCGGAAAAAGGAATAAAACACAACAACAGGCGGAGCAGACGAGGGCTGGAGGATGGAGGGCGGATGGGGTTTTTGCGTGCGAGTTCTCATGTAACTTAGTAAATGTCAGAGGAGAGTTTGTGTCCTGAGAAAGACTCTGAGATTCTGCACAAACACACAGTATTTTGGAGCCGTGATGTCTGCAGGCCTGTTGTGGAGGAACCTGATTCTATTCTTACAGCATGACAAACAGTGCTTCAGTATTCTATTGATTTAGCTTGATTGGTTTATCTTTTAGTGACACTGTCAACTTTCACAATCTTTGTATAGCAGCTCACTCACCATAGAGATGTTTACATTGACACCAATGTTCAGATAACAACCTGATTAAGACAATAGTCTGAGTACGACACTGTCATATAAACAGCATTTTTCTTAACCTGAATAAGGTCATATTTTCAGAGCAGTTGCCAATACATGCCCTGAGTTAGTGAATATACATAAACCCACTAAGAAAGGCAATTGTCTCCTCTCCTGTTGCCATTAAAGGAGTTTTCTGTTATCTTTTGGTTCACTCCCCCGGTCGAACTCAGTGGCAACGATTTCAGATCGCTTGGAGGTTCAATGCACGGCATCATGTTGCGGCCAAAAAGGTGCAGAGTCAGCGTCTACACTGCCATAGTAAAGCAGAAATTAATATTATTGTGTTCATGCGGGCGTCATGTTTCAAACACTACTGATTGAAGACGTAACTAACCTGTGTCTACTGTAGAGTTTCTATGACCAAGGAGTGAATGCCGATTGAATCCATTCTCATTTCAGACAAAAGCAAGATGTTAGTGGTTTATAAATAAATAAAATAATGACTTATTCAGGAAAGGTTTTTGGTGTTCATGCAATCATAGTGAATGATGCTCTATCTATCCATCTATCTATCTATCTATCTATCTATCTATACGCATGTAATGCTTGCATTACTAAAAAAATGTATAATGATATAGTATAATTGTTTATCTTTTTGTAATTGCTATGATTACATCCTGTGTTGGCCTTATAACACAGCCACCCTGTATTTGACTCTCTCATAAGCATGTGAGAGATTAAAAGTCTGGAAAACTACAAACTCAGATCACATCCTTTTTGTGAATTTAAATTCCATTAGCGGATTTTCCAAGTTTTAACATTTTTCATATACTTTAAACCTGACAAAATGATACAACAATTATGTATATATTACAGTTCAGGGTATTTATCGCAGTAGGTGTGGATAAAGGCTTTTAAACACCATTAAGAGCAGTGGGTCATGTGGACTTTCACAGGGGTGAAGATGAGCGTTCATCCCTGAAGGAACAGAAAATAACTAAAATAAATACATTTTGCCACATGTTTAATTATCTGTTAATCTTTTCTAAAATAAAAATCAGGTTGCTTCACTCTGCAGTGGGACAAAGGAGAGCCATTCATGCCTCTCAAACCTCACAGACCTGCGAGCTACGACGAGGGGGCTGCTCCACAATAGAAGGAAAATGCTGGCACCTTATTAAAGAGGTCCTATTAATCAAAAAACAATAAAACATGCAATTATCATGTCAAATCAAGTACAACTTCATTAAAAAGCTATTTCCATCCCTCTAACTTACTTTCTCTGTTCAAGGCTCACATATTTTTAATAGCCTTTTTAACCATCATTATTTTCTTCAGCAAAACAATAGATCTGTTCATCTCATAATTGGGGAATTCATGTTTTCTATGATCTCACAATGGCTCGCAATCATCAGAACCCTCAATTATCTCCTCTTCATGTGAACTAGAGCACACTTCCACTCTGTGGCGGTTTTATGGACGTCGACATTAGTGCTCGCCGTGAGTTTCACTATCATCATCGACAACGGCTGTGAATTGTTCAATAAACCCAGCGAGGTGTAAAGGCCAAAGATTGCCGTGGTAGGTCATGTGTAAAAGGTCGGCACATTATGTCAGCGACATCAGCCTTACCTTGACCTGACCATGAAATCAGGAGTTAACAGCCGAGGCTCAGAAAAGGGACGACTCAATTTAGTTCCTTATAGCTTCCATTTACGAAGGTTAATATAAAAGGTTTCACGTTAAAGGACAAAGAAAAAAATATATTGGAGTTAATGAGTAGACGTAGCAGAGAATTGTCATGCTACATGTAAATGAGTTTTATTAAAAACCTCAATGGATCCACATGCTGGAAAGATACAGTGCAGGTTTTGTAATGATTTCTGGTAATCAAAAACAAGCTATTTAATGAATATCTGGAATATTAAATAATAAAATACATTTATTTCAAAGATATAGCAAAGAAACACTCACCCATGCATGAAATTACACAGGAAATGAATATGGGTAAATTTTGACCCATGTTGTGCATTAGAAGGGTAGTGATCAAAAAGGATTTTTATGCAAAAAGTAAGAAAGGAAAAAATGTAATAAGGATTTGTGATGATCAAAAACAAATTATTGAGGAATAGCTGGAATACTGAAAGAGGAAATTAATTTACTGCAAAGATTTAGAAAATAAAAACGGAGTCTGTTCACCTTTGACCGATGTTGTGTATCAAAGGGTTATGAAAAGATATAACGGTAATATGAAATAATGACATTTCTATGAATAATATACATTTTTTCATAATGCTTTAAAAAATGTTTAATGTTGAGCTTGACATGCATAATGCAACGTGATCTAGGCTTTTTTAAAGCATAATACAAGTGTGCCAGATTATAAAGTGATCCGTACCAGATTTTAAAACTCAGCATTTCATATTTCATTTTTGGCACAAAAAACCCCAAAAGCTGTGCCATGTCTCTTCTAAATATGACATCTCAATTGTTTCTTCTGGTGTGGTTAGAAAACATGTCAAGGATTACAGAAAGGTATAGGGCCTGATCTACTAAACGTTTGCACATGTAAAAACATGTGCAAACTTGATTTCACCCGCAAAAAAACATGCAAGCTGATCTACTATCAGTGCGCACTGAGGACTGCGTGAAGAATAACAGGCGCTGTCCATTTAGTACATTTGCCCGGAGGAGTAGATGCTGAATACTTTAATGTAGCAATGTGATTTACAAAGCCTGAAAATAATTGCGGTGGTTGTGACTGCGTCTATACTTAGTACGTTGCTGACCGCCACAGCGGAAGAAGACGGAGAGAACTGTTTTTTTCTGCTCGTGTAAACATGTTTGGATTGACAGAAGCAAAACTAATCCATCTCCTGCCATGGCACTAACGGCCATCAGAGTGTGGAGCCTGAGCGCTCGTGCCACAGAGGACACAGCTCTCACCTCCTGCTCAATATTGGTCAGACGCATCTCTTCCACCGGCACCCCCACCTGTTTAATTTGTCTTAATATGAGCAATTTTTATTACCTCTTATGTCCTGCCATCTTCTCTTGATTTCATTGGTTTTTGTTCTACCCACAGCATTTACTTTCTCGCAGATACTCTCCAGATATCGAGTTTCTTTTAATTTACAATAATATTTCTTTGCTGTAGCTCAACAACATGTTTGTTTGCCTCTTCCACTAACACCTCCAATTCCATGGCATTCAATTTCACTTTGCGCTTGTGGTCACTCTGCTCTCCGTAATGCTCCATGGCGGAAACCAGTAACGCACGCACAAAAAACTCATTTAAATACTACTGCCTCTACCATGTTTGCACCTGTTATCATTTACGCAATTATTTGCAATCTTGTAGATATGTTGATCTCATGTGTAAAAAAACCCCATCAGTAATCATTTTAAACATCAGTAATAATTCAGAATGGCATTTCTCTTTCACAAAAAAACATTTTTTGCCAGTTGCACACAGGAAGCTCATTGACTAGTTGACTAGAGAACAGCCAAGGTTTCATATTTATTGTTTCACCAACTCACAATAACTAAGAGCAGAGTACATCATTCACTTACTGCAGCTTGATAAGATTGTATTAATTATGCATGATATAATTAAAACTGGCTCTTTGAAAATGGCACTTTGATTAAAATGCAATTTAGATATAAAGATGATTGATGCGTCAGCGTTTTTAATAGTAATTATAAGGAAATGCTCATCATTGCTTGAAGAACTTGTTTCGATTCTGAAGAAAACCTGAGCTGCAGTGAGCCTGCTGCTCTGCAGGGGTTTTACTCCTGTGACCGACAGGCCTCCCTCTGGAATAGAAATATAATACTGGAGCTGGAGGAGTGACATTAACACAGCGGAACTGTGTTCCTGTCTGTCTCCAGTGTCCTCGAGAAAGACACTGAATCCCTGTCAGCTCCGCAAGTGCTTTTCTGCAGCTGACCCTGACCTCCCTGTGGAAGCAGCCGTGGGTGGGGTTTCCCTGCGAGGGATCAATACACAATCAGGCGCTACAACATTCCAGAAGTGCAGCAAGTACGTCCAGAACAGGAAGGATGTGTCCGTACGCGCATTAAACTATCAATCAGGTTTTCATCAGTTTAAGCAGAGAGTTTGGAGGAAACGTACAGAACCTCCTCCTCCGCCCAACAACATTATGTCGAGGAGGTGCAGAGTTAAGTGCACAAATGTCGATGTGCCGCAAATCAATTATCTCTCACTGAAGCTGAAAACTAAAAGTTGTGTCTGTGACAACAAGATCAGTCTTCCCGTCTGTCACCCGCTTTTCCTCCCACTCTCGCTTTGACACCTCTGTCATTCCCTTTCATTTTCCACTCCTCTTCTCCCTTCACCCCTCTTTTCTATTCTCTTTTCTCCCTCCCTGGCCCTCTTCTTTGTCTTCACTGTGTTTGGGTAATGAAAAGAAAAAAGCACAATCAATGGGCGGCTGTTGTGCGCCAGCAGAGGTGTTGAATGGAAATCAATTGGGTATCTAAAGACAAGAAAGCTGCAAAACAACACGGACACACACAAACGACTTCACCACTTAAAGAAAGAGGAGGATGGTAGAGCTGGAGGAAGAGAGGGAGGGTAAAAAGACAGGAAGAAAGAGAGAAAGACGCTGATTGATGTGGGGTGGGTGGTGAAAGCCTTTCTAATCACATCTCCTCCGTATGTCCCCTCCGCAGGAAGCTGTTTTGTTCTGTGCTTTCTAACTAAATACTTCGCACAAGTGTTTTAAAGTCTGGGGCTAAAAGTACAAACGTGGCCTTTTGTAGGGTGAAAATCCGTCAAACACACAAAGGCTTTAGTGTGCTTGGTGAATGAACAGGGGAGTAAGAGAAAGAGATGGATGGATGTGATCGACGACGTTATCTTGATGAGAAGAATGTCGGCTACAAACCTATCGGCGCCGTCTCTCAGCGATGCTTCCTCTGAACAGGGTTAAGTGCTGATGAATTATGAACAGAGATTAGGAATAATGTGGAAGGCGGATAATACCAGCAGATTCTTATGTGGGTGATCTCTGTGTGTTAATTACAGGCACAGAGATAAAGACTGCAAGAGATTAAAGATTACAATTCATAGCTTGCAGTTAAATAATTAAAAAGAATCAGCCTTCGGAGATGCATTTTATAACAGCCATTGGGAATTGTCATCGTTGTGACCCAGACGGTCAGTCCCTATGTTCTGCCAGCTCTCTGTGATGATGATGATGATGATGATGATGATGATGCGTACCGATGCAGTATGCTTGGGGGATTATCAGCGATATGAAAGGCAGATAATACAGGCAGATTTCCCTACGAAGGCTCTTTGTGTTTGTTAACTCCCCCCATTTCGCCGGAGTAAATATTTAGCTCAAATAACAATCATCCCCAGCGAGATCCATCTTATCTCTGTTATCTTGAGCAAATGGCAAAAGTCAAGAAAGACGAGCGGCGCCCTCCCTGTCAACACCGTTGACAAGGGAGGGCAGGTGAGCCTGTGAGTCAGCAGGCGAGGGTGAGACGACGTCTTCTCTTCCATCACCAACTTTCTCACGTCTCCGCAAGTCTTTGTTTTTTTCATCCTCATGTTGTTCTACTTTGAACTGATGTGTCATAGACTGTGACATAAAGTCTGCACCTATGCTCTGATGAGACAATGCACTGTCTTCAGCTTCACCAGGGTGACAAGAAGAAAGTGTTTATAAGGGTACGCTAATGAATAATTCACACTTCATTATTTCATATTTCTCTTTGTGTTAGAATCTGCTCTTTTGATTTATCCTATGGTGTTACACTTCTTTTTGAATTTATAGACTTCATTTCAGTATCTTGCCTAAGGACACTTCGGCATGCTGAATGGGGATGAACCGCCCACCTTCTGGTTAGAGGACAATCCTGTACCCCGTAGGCGTGAACAGCTGTTAGGCAGTGTGTCTCAGGGCCGACATACAGAAACAACCTGTTCAGGGTGCAACCCACCTCTCACCCAATGTCGGCTGGGATAGGCCCTAAATTGGAGAATGGATGGACTCTGAGATTGTAACTTTGAAATGATTTGCCTTGTGTGTCTTGATTTACTGGCTGTATGCCTCCATGTAACTGTTAGCAGGATTACACCAAAACTTCAGGACAGATTCTACGGAAACTTGGTGAAAGGGTGCGGGACGGGCCAAGAGAGTTCTGTTTACCCCATCTAGTTAAGTGCTTCTGTTCTGCTCCCTGGTCATTCCTCCTGTCTCTACTTTGTTCTTTTGGAGATATGGATTTCTCTTACCTGCCAACCTGCCTACTAAAGACTGTAAACCTCTTTTCTATCTAGTCTGGGGTCTGCAATTTGGCTCCTGTTTGCTCCATTACGTACCACTTTTTTTACTTGCCTTTTCTTTTCAGTGTGTTACCACAGTTATTTCCAATTGTAAAGGCTGGGTGCATGCTGTCCTTTTTGTATGTATTTCATTTGTAGGATCGGAGGATTGTAGCGTCCTCGTAGAGTTCTCGTAGTACCCGTGTAGTCCCTGTGTAGTGCCCTTGTAGCACTCGTGCGGTGCCCTGGTTGTGAACTTGAGGCCTGCTTGTTGATCCCTCCTATCACTGCTGTTAGCCTGTGTTAAGTTTCTAATACCTGTGATCAGATTTTCCATCAGGATCATTAAAGATACATTTAATCTACTGTAATCTAATCTGCAGAGCTCAGACTTAGGTAATCGTCTACCTCCACATTGTGCAAACAGTCTGACCATGACGTAGTGGTCCTGTCAGTCTTACCTGTACACCAGCGAGTCGTCCTGGCTTCCATTGTACTGTATCTGGAACATCCTGATGCCCGGAATATTCCTCTGGAAGTTGAACTTAATCAGCGCTGTCGACGACGTGGCCTCGGCCGTCACCACCCTCTTGTCCACCCCGCCCTTCACGTCGCCCGTCACGTTGCTCCCGTTGGCCCCGCCCCGGCTCGACGTGGAAATGTCTGAAGATCCTGGGTCCGGTTCCTGGATGTTGTTGGTGTTGTTGGAGATATGCGGGAGTTTGATAATGACCAGGTCGACCGTTTGGTGGGCCTCACCGGCGGGGTTAGAGGAGATGCAGGTGAAGGAGCCAGTGTCTTTCACAGTACTGATGATGATGTCCAGGGTCCCGTTGGAGTACACCAACGTTCTGGAGGAGTTGGACACCAGCTTGCCCTCTGGAGAGATCCAGTGGATGGCTGGCTCCGGATCGCCTCTTGCCTTACACCTTTAAGGAATGAAAACCGGTGGAGTGGAACTTATTAGAAACATGACAGAATGGGGTCAACAGTAGGGTAAATGCTTGATGGTGGTTTCTGGAATCCCTCACATTCTTTCCCTCTCAGACCTAAAGTGGGAAGAAAATCTGAACTGTGTCGACACAGCACATACTCTATGTTATAATGCACTGCAGCAAAGCTGTCAAAATAAATTATAACTAAGTATTTGTTTTATTAATCAATCATGAGTTAAAGGTACAGTTGTATGTAGATCTTGGCAAAGAGAAAAATAAAAACAACCTCTGATGACATTTCAAAATGTTTTTTTTAATACCCAGACCAGCTGTCCCAAAACCCCCAAAATTATAAGATATTACAAAAGATATGTATATTTACAGTTAATAAGATGAGATTTAATATTACATTTGAGAATTGAAGAATATTTTTGTTAAAGTAATTTATTTGAGTGAGTGACTGACTGTAAATGAGTTTGACAAATCATTAAGATTGGCTGAATGGTTTAATTTGATTATTATGCAGTAAAATAAACCAAGGACACATGTGGCTCAGTCATAAATATTGACGCAGTCCATTTAGTTCATTGTGCAAAAAGGAACTATTGTCAATTTGGTTAAATATTGGAGGTTAGGTAAATTCTAACAATGATCCTCTGTAGGTGTCTGACTGAATTCACATGGCTGCAGTAATTTATAATTTTTAAGCCATTAAATTATAAGTCTATTGTGCAGAAATGTCGAGGTAATTTCCTGTAACAACAGCGAGGTCTAATTAAGTAAAACAGGATACACGCTGAGGAAAATGTAGGAAATGTTGTAGTTTTCCTGGTTGCTGCAGGGTCACATTGTGCGTAGGCTCTGCACACAAGCAACAGAGCCTGTCCATATATATCAGAGGCATTTAAAAAAAAAGGTATCTGCATTAAGAAATCATTGTCAAGACGTCCTTGTTTTTTGCAAGTTCTCTGCATTTTAATGTTGAAGATTAAAAATATGAGATACGTTGACTCTGATGATCTCTACTTATGAAGACGACACAATAAAAGACAGAGTAATGTCCTCCCATTGATTTTCTTTGCCCTCTTTTTCTCATTTTCATCAAATCTCCATATTTGAAAACATAACATGTGTCATGATTGGAAGCATGCAACTAATATATATGCAAATGGGGCTGTCTTCATCTCTCAGTCCCGTTGTTGTTTTGTCCTCTTGTGTTACATTTAATTTTAATGTAATGCCCTTGTTTTGTGGTTCAGTGAACAGAAGACTTTTCATATATTCTTGAGCAGCTTAAAACACAATGGACAACAACAGAAATTAAAAGAGAAAGTCATTCTGTGTGTGTGAGTGTGTGTGTGTGTGTGTGTGTGTGTGCGTGCGTATGAGTGCAGAGTGGTTGTAGGAATTAAGTATTAATACTGATACCTTAGTGCGACTCGCTGCCCTTCGAGCACCCTCATCTCATGGGAGAATCTGGTGATGAGGGGGGGCTCACACAGGAACTCCTCCTCGGGGACGGACCAGAAGTATCGACCAGCGAGGTGCTGCGGTGAGGCGCACGTCTCCAGGTCGTCCTCCCTGTTCAACCTCCTCAGCCACAGTAACTCACAGTTGCAGTGGAGAGGGTTCCCACCGAATGACAGCGCGAAAGAAGTGGACGTCATGAACCCCGACGTGGCCAGGACCTGGTCGTGTAAAACAATAATTGCATTTTTAAAAACTTTAGCTGTCAAAGAAAAAGTAAATTTTCAGTTCAAATTTCCACCTTTGCTGTGGAACCTTAACCCTAATGATGGATGAGTGGCTACATCACCAGGACCAGAAACTAAATAAGAATTTTTTAGAAGCAGTTTCAAATTATCAACATTTAGAGAGAGTTGTCCCTCCTATAATTTCCCCCACTGACTGACTTGCTCTTTTTTCCGCCATGTCAACTTATTGGCGAGTTGCATTTCTGCAGTTTGTTGTTTTTCTATCATCATTCCAAAGCTCTGTTGCTTTTGAATAATTTGTGTAGGGTAGCTACCTGTGCTCGTTGGAAAAGAGGGTCCGGTGGAAGCTTTTGCAGTTTGTTTGAGGTGACGTCCAGCCGGTTGAGTTTCTGTAGCAGCGAGAAGGTTCCCTCAGGAATATAGTCCAACATGTTGTGGTCTAAACTCAGCGTGTGGAGGCTCGTCATTCTCTGTTGGAAAGAGAAAGACAAAGAATTTTATTACCTTCACACATTTGGATATTTTCTCATTTTAGTTGTTGAAGATGTTATAAACTTTGTGTCTTTTCTCTCCCTTAGTTTGTGCTTTCCGCTCTGTCTTCAGTCTGCAGATAACTAACTGCCACTCAGACTCATCCATCCATTATCTATATCGCCTATCCTTCAAGTGTCATCAGCCCATCACAGCAAACAAGCTCTACGTTTCACTTATTATTATACTTATAACAATCAGTCTGACAGTGCTTGAATACAACAGTTACGTAACTTTCTCTCTCCACTCCCACAGCCATGAACATGCTAAAGGAGAGCTTTCATTAAACATGCTCATATATTCGGTGAACGGGGAACCGAATGTATCAGCTGCAACTGCTGAACAACGCTCACGTTTTACGGCATCACAAATTAATAGATTTAATTTCGGGCAAACACAATTGTTGCAGTTGTAGCCCCAAACTTCTAGCAATCCATAGCACAACATCTGAGCATGATGTGTTACACATTTTATTCTACATTACATTATATTACATATACAAGAACAACAGTAGGCGAGTGAGAGCCACTGTCACATCAAACCAGAAGTAAAGACTGATGTAATTGAACCTGTTTTTATTTCTCAGCCTCTGTGGCAGAAACAGGAAATAAAAACCACATCAAAAATCACTCGAAACATACAAAATCAATAAAAACATAACAAATGACCTGAAAATGGTGACAAATGTGTTTCAGTCATATCCAGTTTCCAAGGCATTATTTACAATATGCAGCTAATGGTTTTTATTTCATGTTTCTGCTTCACAGGCTGAGAAACTAAAGTTTGAGTGAAACCCTCAGGTTTGAGGAGATGGTTTTCAGACTTTGCTCAGGTTAGTAAGTTTTTGCTTATTGTGGGAACTGTTTCTCTCTTTAATATTATAAGATATTGACCTTGAGAAAATGTATGTTTTGATTTGGTGCTATACATGTGACATTTGTCTGAAAAGCATCTTTCCTTGATCTACAGTGGAGGTATAAATGTAAAGCTATATTACGTTATATTATTATTAACATGTCTGACTGTGGGTGGAAACTTTCAGTGTTACAGCAGCTCCCTATTCTTTTTCAGATTGCAGAATACTTCAGGATGATGACCCACAGAGGCTGTGACATTTAGATCACATAAAAATTGTCTGTTGACAAAGAGCGCTAATAAAATGTTTACTGTCAGCCATGAAAAAACATAGGAACGAAAGAATCTCAAGTGAAACAATCAATAGCAAAGTGCATGCAGTCTTATTGAATTGTCTATTAATGGCCTCTGTTCTGTCCAAAAGCCCATAAAAACTTTTTTTCTATTTTATTTCAAAGAAATGGCCAAAAATGTTTTATGGCCTTTTTATTGTGCTTGGGATTGGCTCATTACAAACCCCTCCAGATATAAACAGGTTTGAAAAGGATGCTGCAGATTAAAGAGATCCTGACCTGGATGGCTTCCCAAGGAATAGAGTCCAGATTATTGTAACTCAGGTCCAGTTCTTCCAGCGCCAGCAGGTCGTTGAACGCTCCCTGGTGGATCACCATCAGCTGGTTGTTGTTCAGAATCAGGTGGTGGAGCTTCGACATCCCGCTGAACGTGTCGTTGCCTATCCTCGTCAGGCGGTTACTGAAAGAGGTCAAAGAAATGAAAACTTTTTTTATAACCCGCAGGCCTCTGCAGCTATGGCGATAAAGTGGAATGAGCCTGTGCTAGGTCAAACCTGTTGAGGTGTAGGGCTCTGAGGTTTTCCAGATCAGCAAAGGCATGAGGTGTGATGAAGGAGATGGTGTTTCTGGATAATGTGAGGTCGACCAGTCGTGTCATGTTTGCAAAGTCTTTCCTCTTCACACTATGGACATAGATGAGAACAGTTAAATCAGCAAAAGGACAGACACACTGTTTATCAATGGGGATATTTCCTCCAGCACTATGACTATCTAGGTTTACAGTAACACCAACAATTCTAATAATAATAATAATAATACAATATTAAACTTTATTTGTATAGCACCTTTCATACAGGAAATGCAGCTCAGGGTGCTTTACATACAATATAGATAAAAACACGTTACAATGTAATCCATAAAAAACAACATATTTTAAGTAACAAAAGAACATGTTGAAATGATATATAAAAGAAAAGTAAATAAAAAATAAATGAAATAAAATAACAAAAATGCATAAAAACAGAATAGTTAGAAAGTGATTATTATTCAAATTATAAAGGGCGCATAAGTGCGGGCAAGTTTAAGATCTAGTTAAAGGCTGAAGTATAGAGAAATGTTATAAGTTTTCTTTTAAAGGTGTTTACTGAACTAGCTTCTCTGATATATACGTAGCTGTTCCATAACTTTGGAGAATAGTTTAAAAGCTGCATCTCTCATACACTTGCTGCAGATGATCTCAGTGTTCTGGAGGGAATATATTTAGTTGACTAGAGAGTGAGCTATGTAACTCAGTCCTCGCCCATTCAGAGCCTTGTATGTGAGCGGGAGAACCTTAAAGTCAACTAATACTAATATGCTCTCTCCTCTTGGTTCTGGTTAACAGCCGAGCAGCCGAGTTCTCAATGAGCTGGAGTCTCTCTATTGTTTTCTTTGGGAGGCCTGTAAAGAGTGCACTACAGTAATCCAGTCAGCTAGAACTGAAATCATGAATCAGCTCTTCAGCATCTGTCTGATATATTAATGGCCGAACCTTTGCTATGTTTCTAAGGTGGAAAAATGTAGTTTTGATCACCTTGTTAATGTGGGCCTTGAAACTTAGATCAGAGTCTAAGATAACACCTAGTCTTGTCAATTCTGAGTAAATCCAAGGAGTTAGCTGACCCAAAATATCTTTCCAGCATTTGTCTATTTCAATTTTACCCTCATTAATCTTAAGGAAATTATTGCTCATCCATGTATTTTTGCACAAAGAAATTTAGTGATGGAGCGCAGTACGTTGGCTCAGAACCAATGTACAGTTGTGTATCATCTGTGTAACTATGGAAACAAACATTGTGCCCTCTGATGATATCACCCAGTGGCAGCATGTACACTGAGAATAATAACGGTCCAAGGCAACTCCCCTGTGCAACCCAAAGAACAGCTGTCATGTTTGTCCGACACGTAATCTCCAACGCTGACATAGAACTTCCTCCCTTTAATGAACCCGCATGAAGAACAGCGAGCCGTTTGAACAGGGGATAGACCACTGGGAGTTGAAAGGGATGAAAAGGGATGGCTGCTCAGTTTCTGCATGAAAGTCGGGTAACATTCCTTCTCTTTGGCTCACATTCGGTCAGCATCGTGTTGTCCTGTTTGCTAATGACTGTGGGTGCTTAGTCAAACAGTTTGAGATCAGCGGCGCACCCTGACAATACCCGTGCATGAACGTGGGCGGTGGAGCCCCTGGAGGAACAGTGGAGGGACGGGTGTATTTGTTTTCTGTCTTTCGTTCATATATCAACAGTCATTCCCCAGAATCGCTGAAGATGCCGGAGTCAAATTATGGATGAAAAATCCACACAACTATTCCTTTTGAGCTTCCTGCTTCATGTTTGTCACTCACGTTAATAGTGTTCACATACACAGCCGACTTGAAAGGGGAGAAAGTCTTTCAACATTCAAAATAGGAATTCATTCTAAAACAGAAGTCACATTTGCTATTCCTTTTTTATCTTTTCAGCTCATTCAATATGTGTGAGCGTGAATGTCTCTCTCCAAAGACTACGATCCCGAAACTGCAACGCCATCAGGACACAGCCTTGAGCCGCTCCAATGACGAATCAAGCGTAACATACTCTGCAGCCTTTTCAAGAATGTGCTTCTTTTCTTGTTAAACCCTCAAATGAGTTTCATTTCTCTCTGGTGCCAGCGGATAAGGACCCTGCGTGATGTTGCACTGTCCAAATACTCTAAGATCTATTTGTCTGTAGCGCAGAAACTTGTCGCCCGATAACTTCACAGATCAGACTCTGAAGCCGAGCATTCTCTCATGTTTAGACTGAACTTTCCCGAACTAGTACACTTATTTCTTCAAGTATTCACTAAGTAGTACTGGTTGTTAATAATTGAATGTCAGTGAAGTATTAATTATCACATTAAAGAAAAACTGTACACACGCCAACACATTTTCTTCATCTTTTACTTCAAGGTTCAACGTCTTAGTAGAGACTTTCTGACTACTTTCATTTAACCAAATATTTATTCTGTTTAAGTTTTAGAGATTTATTCCCACAGATGTCAGAAGTTAGTGTAAACATTTTAAGAAGACAGGAAAAAGAGGGACCAATTTCATGGATGTACAGCATCAGAGAAACCTGAGCAGGATAAACGTAGCACTTTTAAGCCATTTTCAGACATTTCTGACTTTGTACACGGAGGATCTCCGGGTCAGACGTTCACAACAAAATGAAAAAGTCTGGAAAAGTAAGGCGAGGGGTGGCACCTGGACAGATCTTGCAGGAGGCACATGAAATAAATTGTGTCAGCCCCACCGTTGTCTTTCCAATTTCACATCTTCATCTTCTCCTTCTATGGTTCGTCTTGTTAAATTGAATTCTTCTTATTTTTTCAGTTTTTGGTCCTTCGCGTTGTAGAAACTTCATCAACACACCCCACTTGCTTCTGCTGTTTGAATTGAATTGTTTCCTGTGTATTCTCAGATGGGCTCACTCAGCCTTTTTCCAGACATTTTTGCCGTCAATTGCTTGATGCTGCAAACAATGGCAAGTAATTGACTTGAACATTTGCGTCCTCACATACATCCCTTCAGGAATATATGCATGTCAGTGCCTGCCTGAAAGCAGCTTAAATGTCCTATGAGTAGGATTTATGAGGCTCTGTTGGCATAAATTAAAGATAATATTATTAGTGTTGTTTTGATTTGTGTACATCATCTGAATTAAGAATTATTGTGTTTGCATTACTGTAGAATGAGCTGTTAATATTAAAATGAAGAGCGGGTCCTCCTCCATGGAGGCTGCCATATTTCTACAGTAGAACCAGAACGGACCTTAAGGCTTAGAAAGTTAGGGGTGAGGGGAGGCGTATTCAGTTGGTTGCCATTTGCACAAGTTGCCACTAAATCCTACACACTGGTTTGTTTAAGACACAGTATACAGTACTGCACTTACATGGAAGCAAACATGCAGTTTAAACTTCAGTGTTTTTTTTCTTAAATGCAGATTTAGTCATAATAGAATAGAAAAGTATTTTGAATATCAATATTAAAGAGTAAGTATTTTTTTAACTGTTCATGATTGTTCTGCCAAGGTTAATAACATTAACAAAAGCAGAAGTTCTAGTGGCAGCAGTAGACTTTGTAGAAAGTATCAATGGATTTGAATTGTAACTTGCTCTCCCAGCAGAACTAACCATTGTACATTGTAATGCAATTAGCACTGGACATAATTTGTTAAGAGCGGTATAGCATTAGCCGGTGTTCAGACTGAAACCTGGAAATCTGCATAATTGTTTTTCAAAAGTCTCCATTTATTGTTCATCCAGATTAAAACGTGATTTTGAGAGAAAATGGGTCCAGCACTTTTTCCTGAAGTCTCTGTTTTAGCGGCTGGGAATTTCTTTCTACAGTGTGAACGGAAGGCGTTGACATAGCAAAATTGATGTTTTAAAACTAAAAGGCATTATGTGGATAGCCTCAGTATCAAAAATCGTAGTCGGGTGTTAACAGAAGCAGCACCTGCAGAGTATAAAACATTAAAATGATGTGGTTTTGAATGTGTCACTTTTGTTGCTGTTACCTGGTGACAAAGTTGTCAGCCAGCCGGAGCTCCACTGTGTGCCTATCAACGTTGGGCGGTACAAACAGGAGGCCTTTCTTGGCACACAGGGTTGCCAGGTTGGGCGACAGGATCTGACACACGCAGCGCTTTGGGCAGATCTGTGCCCGCACCGCCATGGCAACCGCCAGCATCACACACAGCAACAGCCTCTCCATGGTTACCACCCCACCTGGACACAACACCTGTAACATGAGACAGAGGGAGAAAAGCACAAATTAACATCACCGGACTTTTGTCTTTTGACAGTTATGCCGTCTACCTACTAATTCCACAAACGTCTCTGTATTTGTCGGTTTGTGGAACTCAGCTCAGTGCCAATTTGGTGCAGTTTGGACACGTGATACATTCAATAGTAAGAAACATTTAATAACCAGGTGACCAGTGCTCTGCAGCAGACATTGGGGGCGGGCTAACATGTTAACAGTCTGTGGACCTAGTTGAACATGTCTTCTTCCATGTCCTGTCTATGTGATAAACTACAGCGGCTGTCGACAATTGGGTCAAACCTCAGCCCAAAATCGCCAGCACAAGGACTGAGCTGCAACAGGTACAGATCTACGTCATGGCAACAACATTCATCGAATACCTTCTTGTTTGGTGATTTGCTTCAGTAAAGTAAAAGTTTTGTTGCTGAAATCCTTTATATGGAACATCATTTTATGAAAAACACTGACTTGAAAATGTCCACTGCTGATAAACCAGGTAGGATGAACACAGAGTTTTCTAACTTCACTCTGCACCACAGACTGTTTATAAAAAGCTCTGCACACACAACGTCCAGCACACAAACAATAAAACGTGACCGTATATTGTAGAACTGTTTGAGGAGGACTCACTGAGGAATAATTCTGACGTAGCTCCAGAGCATCAACACAGGTCAAGCAAACAGCCCATTCACATAGACAGCTTGGTTTAGAACAGGCACTGCACTAGCACTAGGTAGTAGAAGTAAAGCAATAAACGTATATCTCCCTAGTGTTTATGTCGTCAGTCTGCAGTACAAGAAAAACTCTGCTTCAGTTCTCTATAACTCAAACATGCTGTGCTGAACTAATAAACTTCCTGTCATCCTCTGTACCCTCCACTGAATCGAATAAACTATATGCCCGTCTCATTAATGCGAGTTGAATGTTTATACAGTGTAGTAGATAAGATAAGGGCAGTGTAGAGAGGATTAGTTTAAGGTACTCTGTTAGTATGCATCAGGAGTCACTTTAAATATGTGTGCATATCAATATAGCTCATTATCTCAGACTAATTACACTTGGCAACTGCAGTGAATCTGATTTTGATGAAGATAAAAATATTAATGACCAGACTTGACTACATGAACCCAAAGACCACACCGCTGACTTTCAGGCATCACTAATCAAACCACAGGAGATCTTTATTAGTCATTGCCCAGCAGCGTCTAAGACAGACACACACACACACACACACACACACACACACACACACACACACACACACATTGTGAGGATATTCATTGACATAATGCATTCCCTGGCCCCTTACACAAATCTTAACAATATATTCATACGTTAACAACACACACACACACACTGGACATCATTAGTAAGCATCAGTGTTGTAGTTAATTAGGAAAGGTTTACAGAGAAAAAGAGAGAGACAGAAAGAGGGAGAGAGAACAGGATGACGCAGGGAGAGAGAAAATGCTCATTAATGGCAACCTTGAGTGGTGTTTGAAGGACGTGGGAGAATCAGGATTAAAGGGATCACAGTGCAAATGCATGCTGACACACACACACACGCAGACACACACATGCACACACTCTCACGTACACACGTGAGAGTGAAACAACATGAGGTTTTCACCTCTTTGAACCTTTCTCACACTGTCTCATGTAAACAGAGGTGTGAGCTGCAGAATGGTGAGGAGAGCAGAGAGATGTGTGATTCCTTCACCGCTCTCCAGTCAGTCAACCTTTCTAAAAGGTTTATGTTGTAATTAATAGCTTAACTGATAATAGCAATCTATTAGTGCTTCATAGAACATTATTACCCATTGATGAGCACAACTTTCAAGTTGTGAATGATGAATGCAGACTTTCTTGGCATGGCACTTACTTTATCTCTTTAGCTCTTATATTGATTATCACAAAGGGTCAATGAAAAAAAATATGAATGACTCTGTAGCATTTATAATTCTAGAGGAAACCAATGATAATTAACAACATTTAAAAGGTATAATTACCAAATAAGCTTAAACCCTAGCAAGAGGGATGTCATTTACAAGGTGGTAACACAGAGGTGTTTCTGAGTAAGAGCTTTCAATATATTATTGGTATACGATTCATCAACCACTAATAAAACCATTAGTTGTGGCTTATAAACCCTTTATAAAGGGTGTTATTAGACCGTGACGATTAAAACTACAATCTGTCACAGCAATACAAGCAGAGAATCAGTGACAAAAAAAACTCAAAATAAAATGCAGCAATTTCGAGAAACATGAAATTAAATTAACCCTTCTCCACCAAAGTGAACTGACTGCTGGTGCTGGTTCGGAGCTTGGTTTTAAGAAAGAGTTTGCTTTTCAAGGGTTAGAGCCGCGTCAACCCTTATGTCACTGTTTATGTCTCTACACCTCAACTGTATAAATGAACCCACGAACATTGATTTGTTTGTACCTCATTATCAACACTGATCATCACATAACGATTGATACTTTTCTCAAATCAGTAAAATCTTTCTTCATAGCTGCAACTGACTCCTCTCGCTCTCCTCCTCTTTGTCTTGAGCGGACACACATACACGCCATTTCATCGGACATATGGACATTACTCAGAGAGAGTAAAAACAACATATTTTGGTCTCCACCAACACATATGTCGTGTTTATCTGCATACAGAGCAGGGAAGTGAGATCCGAACCCATTGGGCCACAACAATTTTTTGGGTTGGTCTTGTTGGTCATGATGATCCCGCCCCCAGCCTCTAACGTAGGCGGTGCCTTCTTCTAGATCAGCAACAAGTTGGTGCCACTCTTGAACCTGTTTTTGTGGCCGAAAGCCAGTTTTTTGGATGTCGACACACTACTAACTGGTTCCAGATTAGGTTCTGGCTCCGAACCGGCCCTGGAACTGCCTTGGTGGAAAAGGCGTATAATAAATGCCTAATAGAGGAATAGATAATGTCATAGAGCTGTAATTCCTCCGCACTGAGCAACAAACAGTGAAGGTGTTAAGATGAGAAGTTTGCTCTGATCTGTGGTGTGAACACAGCGTTCCCACAATGCACCTCTCAGACATGGAGCTGTCAGTCAAACTGTGGTACCTGGACTGAGGCCATCACTGCTCATGTTATGGTTGGTGGTTTAGATATTTTATCAGATGTGTGTTCAACTTTTCTGTTGGTGGATCAAGTTACCTCTACTGAAGACATGTATATAGTTTCACGATAGTTTAACCACAATTACGATTAAAAGCATCCTGTATAACTTGTGTTGTAAAGAATGATTGGATTGTGCTATCTGCTATGTGCTGTGCTCACAGTACAAGATCACATTACCACACTCAGACACCACCAGGATGAAAGCAGTACACTGTAAACCCGGATAACAAATGAACTGGAAAATTTAATTTGAATGTACACAAAAAATGTAAGTATGATACCATTATTATCAAATGTAAGTATATTGTACGAATTTGAAGTAGAATATACTTGCATTTGTTAGTAATGCAGTGGGTGGATAACTTTTAAGTGAAATATACAAACATTTTTAAGTTTTGGCTGTATAAAGTTTTTTTATTTCATGACCACACATCTTTATATCAAGGAGAAGCTGCAGTATTCAGAATACTTTACTAATTGAAATTAAATATGAACTATTAGTGACTTATTAATAATGATAATATTAAGAGTTTTGTGGATAAATGAATGACACACCAAATTGTATCACCTTAAGTAATTTCATTATATTTCTCAAAAGTTAATATTTTCCTGTCAAACAAACAGTTACAGGTTCACAGAGCATTATTTAAACCAAATACAGGTAGGTTTAATATCCTCATTTTGACTTCGAGGTCAAAGTCATGCTGTTACACACCCTGCGACGTAGGTGGCGATGCACCTGTAAGGACGAAAACGACAACGAAGAAGAAGGTACCTTCCCGCCTGTACGTGTCGTGCTACTGAAGAAGGTGAAGCTATTCTCTTCGTGCGTGTGGATTCCTGTTAATTTTGAATCGTACTTGGGACATTTGTTTTTACCATTTCACGGGTTAGTTTCTAACTACTAATTTTTTTAATCATTTGAATAGCATCAGACTTGGACTCCCAATTGGCTAAACAATTTGCAGTGCTGCTTTTAGTCTCCATCATGCTTAAAAGTTGTGGAAAAACTGCTCCCAGAAATTTAAGTCCTATTAGTCCTTCTATATTTGACTTAAATTGTTTTTAAGTGAGGAGTTCTGAGTGTGCTTGTTGTTAAGGAGTTCGAGTAAATTTCTGGGAGCAGTATTTGACATCTTTTCAGTATGACTGGGACTGAAAGTGGGTAAACTTGCCTGAGCTGACTAGCAACAAAAAACTAATAAGGTGTGTGAAGTCAGTTTAACCAGTTACTGTCTGTGCTGTTTATTTTTGTGCAACACTTTTCATAATAGTCTACATAATCTAGGTTGCATAATTATGTCCTCTGCTTGTCCATTTGTTTCTTTCTCTGTTAGGATGTAAACGAGAACGGATCATACAGTCAAACTGCAGTGGGAATCCTCTGCATGGATGAAGACAATCCTCAACTCAACCCATCCACAGTAGGGATCATCTTGGAAGGGAGCGTGGTGATGGACAACCTGGCAAACGTACCTCAGGCCTTCTGCCTTCTTTTTGGCCTAATTTATGCCCTGCACCTCGATTACCCTAAGTATATGAAAAACACTCATTCACAAGTCAAAAGTTGTCTAAAAACTGGTGTAATGTGCCTTCATTTTCATATTGTATGATCAAACAAATACAACTGAAAAATGATGCATTTTTGTCATTACATTTTTTTATTGTAGTTTAACAAATTATAAAAGAAAAGGAAAAATGTCTCACTTTAACTTAACAAAACTAAGTAGAGTAATAAGGCAGAGTATTTGATATTACAAATGATTTCAAGTTTAATCAACTCATTTTTCATTGCACACAACTTAACATTTTCAGGCATATTTGCCCAAATATTTTAAGTATATAAAACTACTGACTACAACTGTTTTTAAGTTAAATCAATTTGGCATTTAGTGTATTGAACTTAAAATAACAATTCTAGCCTTTAAAGCTTTTAAGTTAAATCAACTCAAGTTTTCTTGTTCCATTACTTAAAAAATTTTAGGGCAACCTATTTCCTCAAATTTTTAAAGTAAACTCTACTTGAGAAGATGATATTTTGGGAAAACTCTGAATAGTTTATTCGTTAATACATAAATTAATGATTTGCAAATTAGTTTGCAAATATGGTTTTATAGATTTGGGCCAGTAACACAGCTCTCTGGCAGAAGGAACAAGCTACATGAGGAGTGTAATACACAGGCAACACATGTTATTAGAAATCATGCATGGATTATTGAACAGGCCAATCAGGTGCAGACACACACAGCTTGCCTCGTAGGGCTCAACAATCTGTACAAGGTGCAACGTCAAAAAAGACTCCTACTGACTGAGAAGACACAAAATGACTAGAAATAGGGAAAAAATAGATGGTGTGGTGGTGACACGTCTGTGCCCAGGGGCCCTTTGTCTCATAATGCATCCATTTATTGATGCATTGTTGGATTTGGTCTTTTTGAAAACAGATTTTTAGGGCATTTTTCCTTATTTAGAGAAATAGGGACAGAGAGCCAGGTCGGAATCAAACCTGCGGCCGCAATTTCAGCTTCATCAGCTGTCTTGGTTGAGTGTGAGATAACTGGAGCTTTGCATCATGGGACATGTACATTACGTTAAATCGAATCACGTCTAACGTCTGTGTGTAATTACTGGAGCTGAAATCTGCTGCGATGTCGGAGGTCACACAATCCCTGTTTTCCTTTTCGCTCTCCATTTGAGCGCAAACAAAGACGAGGATAAAGACAGAGCGGCGGCTAAATGGAGCGCTGGATGACTCATACGCACTCGCACTATACACAGGGAGAGAGAAAAAAAAAGAGGGAGTGAGAGAGAGCTCATGACCTTTGTAACCCCAAAGCAGATATCAGCTCATTAATTAGACTGAGAAATGACTGTAATGAGGGTGAATGAGTGAGAGAGACAGAGAAATGGAAAAGGAAACAAGGGAGAGTTATCAGAGAGGGAGAGAGGAGGGAAAAAAAGAGAGATCAGAGAGGGAGCTAATTAAAATGAGTGCTGAGGTGTGAAGGGAAAACGGGAAGAGGGACGAATTTCATTTAGCGCGAGGAGACGAGGAAGGATAGATGATGCCGCAGTCGCACTATTACATGTATATTTCACACGAAAACCACATTCAACCATAGAGGAGAAGATGGTTGGGCTGTACAAATGAATATTCCACTAATCCTGAGATCAGATTTCACACAAACTGACATGCGGCACCACTGGGATCAAATGGAATGGCGAATTAACCAAAGGGAGTATGGGTAAGGAAGACAAATTTAAGCTCTGTTCGTGGCGGCGGGGTGTGTAAAATACGATTCTGTTCCACACGTGTGCAGCCTGCTTTATCCACTTCTTTGAAAGCCTTCCACCCGGACACCCCAGTCCCCCGGAAGGTCCCACGGAGCCAGCTTCACCCCCGGCTCGCTGGGCGATGAACAACCGGCTTCTTGGACAGCTCAACGGGATTCTCTGCACGCTCCACATACTGAAACTGATCTTAGGCTGCATTCAAATCTCACGGGGGATAACCAGTGGAACGACTTGGCAGCTGAAAGAGATGGCTTGGAAGCGCTCGCACAGTCAAAGTCTTTTGAAGCTGCCAAGAAGCTGCGATTTAAGATTACTGTTCACTTGTTGCAACCGATCAGCTTTTTCACACTTAATACACATTCATTTAGCCAGGGAGACATTCAGGCTCATCTGTTTTACAGCAAACCATACAGTTTACAATGTAAGAGCAAGTTAAATTTAAATTTCCCCTTTTATCCTGACCCTTATTTTCACACTAGAAGCTGAGGTAAAACGTTATGAAGGCTGTTGCTGTGTTATTATCTCGGCTGCTTCAAACATGTGTTGTCTTGAATGAAATTGCATAATCCATAATCTGATAAACCTCACTGCTGTGTTTTCACTCGGAAATCCCTGTAAACTGCAGGTTGAAGGTCAGGTGGAAATCATTCATCATGTACGATCTTGTAAATGTCACACTAATGTCCTTGTGTAATTACATGTGAAAGGTGTGAAATGAGCCTTGATTCATTTCTGACTTCAGAGATGGGGTTAGTGACTGACTCCGTTACCTGAGGCTACAACACAGAAAAAAGAGACTAATTACCGACGGAATGTGAAATGAAATTGGATCTGACTGTGTGTTGATACTGCAAGTTATAAGAGGACAGAGTGAGAGATTTACATATTCTTTGTAATGAAAATACATATATATACTGTATATGCATGTATTCCTCATCAGTTTGTGATACGGTCAGGTGAACTGGAAAATCAGAAAGCTGAAACCAATTTTGCTCTTTTTTTCCCAGTGCATGAACAGCATCAGAATTAGACGATGTTCCTCTGAACCGCCTGCCGGGCTGATGTGGTTATAAGGTAACTTTACCTGACGTTTAACTGAGTTTCACAGATTCAGTTTGACTGAATAATCAGCTTATTTCTAGACATATTTCTGTATTTCAAACGAACCCACTGTTTCTGCCTTAATAAAAAATGCTAGGGTGCACTACACACAGTTTTTTTCATGTGCATATACTTACATTTATCGTTACTGAAGCATTTTTTACATTACACTTAATGCTGCTTTTAAAGTCATTCTATTTTTACCTATTTATAGTCAAGATTATGATTACTTGCTCAAATTGGCACTTGTTTGTTGTATAGCTTTGAAAGAAAATAAGTCTTTTTGAATTTTGAAGTTCTTCTCTGTTCTCTATGGCAGCTACGCTTCACCAATCTTTTTGGTTAAATAATTAAGAAGTAGCCCGCTGGTATGTCAAGTCATAAGAAAATAAATGTGTCAGGATGAATTTTGATGAAATGTGTATTAATGGATTCTCAAGATGTGGGATATTTCCATTTGATGGTTTGGTGAAACCTTATAAATGTGAAGTCCCACAATGCACCTCTCAGACGTGGAGCTGTAAGTCGAACTGTGTGACCTGGACCGAGGCTGTCACTGCTCATGTTATGTAAACATCATTTAAGAAATGGAACAGGCCAAATGGGATATATGTTGTTACAAAGATTGTGTTTTTTACATTAAAGCTATTTAATGTCAATATTAAGGTGTTCAAGTTAGGGTTGGTGATCCTGGAACACCTAGCAAGATGCATGTTCAAAAACAATGCATCCCACCACCTCCCATCAGCCCTCCTGTCAAAGCCACGCCTCCAAAACATGTAAACATTCACTAACAACTGCAAGAAGACGAGCCACACATTTCATTCTTTACAGTCCTGTGAGGGCAACAGACACCAGCTCTTATTCTTCTTTTTTCCATACGACTATTTATGGATGTCTGTCGGGACGTAAAGAGAGGACACAAACAAAACTTACCAACCCTACCTTTAAGTAGGTCTCAGTAAAAATAAAAATAAAACATTTTCATAGTAAGAAATCTGAGATGAAGGGTCTTTTTTAATTATATTGGGACTGATGACGACATGATGCAGATGTGCCATTAGCAGCAGGGGACAGCACTGCCTTCCTAAAGTGCCATGCAGTGGTTTGCAGGGCTCTCTGCTTGAGGAGTGTCAGGTCGTTTCCTATAGCGTACTTGTGCCGTTAAAACAGATTAGTCATGTCGGAGTTAGGAAAACACTCCAATGCGTCAAAGTGTTCTCCAACAGTCTCGGAGGACCAGGCTCTTGTGGTGGAGAGCGACGTTGTTTACTGCTACAGATGCAGCTGAATCCAGGCACAACCACAACCTCCACACATTCAAGTCGGTGAGAACATCCGATCTCTCCCTTTAGATTACTGTACAGATATTATAATGCTGATGCAAATACAGAGGCTTATGCAGATTTCTCCTTCACATTCCTGCTGGTTGTAGCAGAATAATACGAGATTATTCCGATGCATCACTTGATGCTTCTGTTGTGCTGTACTCAGCTCTTATGGAGAGATTAAGATAATATTTATACTTGAATTTAATATTGGATATATTTGTAAAATTGGTGACTGAATTGTTGCAGAATGTGGATGTGCATTTGTCTCATTTGAATTGTCATACGCTAGGTTTGGGATTAAATGGGAAAAAAAATAATAACGCAAGGTTCAGTTCACCTGAATTACAAAACTGGTAATTTGGTCTCACTTACCATGTTTGGCATTGAATCATCTACCGTATAACCCAGAAACCTCTGCCTCTCTGTCTGTAAAAAGCTCACATATCTCCAGAATTATCCACCTTATCAGCTTCACACTGGGCCTATGTATTGTGAAGGGCCCAGGGGAAGAGCTGAGTTTCAGAGCTGACTCTTGACCTTGGCCGGTTTCACCACAACATCCATTTAGTAGCTTTTTACAAAGCCTCAAACATTTAACGACACAGTGTTTCTACTGTTTGCTAAAATGTTATCTTGATGTTTTTTGTCCTTCTATGTAGCCATACATTGGTTAAGTTTTTATTTTTTTTGATTGTGGAAAATTAAGTTTAACCCTGTCTCCTCACAGCAAGAACATTCCTGGTTCAAATCATGTCTTTCTGCTTTTTTTCAAGTTGACATATTCTCCCTGCGTCTGGGTTTCCTCCGGGTACTCTGGCCTCTTTCCCTGTTTCAGCTGGGAGTGGTTCCAAGTAACCATCATGACTCTAAAAGGATAAGCTGGATGGATGGATGGATGGATGGAATAAATTAATTCAACCAAAGACGAAATGTAAACATCTGCAGATCAGTGGCAAACAATGTGATGTGGTTGAAAGCTCTAGAGCAGCTCATAATGGACGCTGTGGTGAGAGTTTCTCAACTGAACATAAACAAATGAGATTAAATTCATTTGTATTGTGAGATTAAAAACATCCATTATGTATGTAGCCTGATGTATGAGGTCAAATAATAGCCAGGGGACATTAACATGGTATTATTAGAGTGTTTGTGTGTTTTCACTGTTATTATGATACAAAACACAGCATTAGGTAAAAATATTAAAATCCCTTGTTGATTTCACTCATGAATCCTCCTCAGTAATAACGGGATATGTACTGCACACATTAAAAAAATGTTTTGAGAGTAAAGTCCAGACAGACATGGACAAACACTTAGTTTCGGTCTTCTACACATTTAAAGCTGGGACATTATAGTATATTACTGTTGCTACTGGAAAAGCTTTTAGCTGCTGTTTTTTTTATATTTCTCAATTGAATTAATAATTTTGATGTGGTCTACTGTGCCTTCAGGCTTGTACCTCTCTTGTTTGCACCATCATCTAATGCATAACAAAAAAGCATCGATGCCCAAGCCACTTAACCAGCCCGCTGCCTCCATGTTCTCCAGCTTCCACTCTTTTTTCCGGTGTGTCCATTGGAGTAAACCTTATGCTTAAGCTAATGGCTTTACCCACTTGAACAACAGGGGTCAGCAGCTGCCTAAATACATCACAATTACTCTTTATTCAATTAGCTCACTCTGAGACCGCTGCACTGAGCACACCCACACACTCTCAGACACACACACACACACACACACACCATGGACACGCAAATCAAACACAGGCAAACCCTGCAAACCCACACCAGGCCCATATGAGCAAATGAGCAACCTACCACCAACAAACAAATGCGCGCACACACACACACACACACACAGTAAACAGACAAGTAAAACAAAACCCTATAACACAATGACTCATCAGTGCTTTGCATTCAAATCAGGAGCAAATTATATTCTGTGCGTGGTTGTGGAAAGTCTCCCTCGTTGCACCCGCTAACTCTTTAGCGATCAGTCACTTCCAATTCATCCACTTCACTCACGGAGACCTGCGAGTGGTTTAGCACATGTATGTTTTTTTTTTTACTGCATCAAGGCTGAGAAATCCTTCTCTCACCTGCCTCCTCCTCCTCCTACATCACTCCGTCTCGCCCATCAGGACTGAATTGGACTTAACGGATGGAATCAAACCAATCAGAGGCAGATACAGCCAGACGGATGATTTGTTGGAGCACACAAGCTGCCAGGAATACGAGCCGCTCCTGCCAAGGTCAGTCTGATAGCAGTGGAATGAGAGAACGCACAGATGGACGTGCACATCCGCGTGCACATGCATTTACCCACTTACTCCTGGAACTCTTGAATACAAATGCAAACATTCTATACATATAATGCACACAAAGCAGTAAACCCTGGATGTGCATCAAACATACATGGAGTACTTAAGTATTGATTTTAGGAGTTTATGCATTATGTTTACAACTGGGAGAAGTGGGAGAAGCACTGAAAGACAAAAGAAAACGGGAGAGAAGGATGTGTAATGGGAGATCTTGGCACTGAGAGTCTAACAGTGGTGCTCTAAGTGCCTGATTCATGATGGGGCTGTGTAATATCTGGTCTACAAAGCTATTTCCGCACCATTACAGCACAGAACTATTTTTCACAACACACCAGAGTGCATCCATCACTGGCTATCAGATGATATCGTGTTCACAAGACAATTTCAAAGCCATAACATTCCTATCAGTATCCCTCAAAAGGCACACGAGTGCATACATCAGTGCCGCTGAAGAGTATCTGATGTGAAATGGCGTCTCATCTCATTGTTTTATTGAAGATAAAGGACATTAAAATACAACACCTATATTTTAAGACGTATAGAAGTCCATTCATCACTGAATTGGGATAAAATCTCAAGCATGAAGCTGTTTCAACAGCATTACACCATGTGAGATATGCTTTGGCAGTGGAGTGCATGTCATAGAACTGAGGGGAATAACTAATGTAAAATACCTTTTAGCCACATTAGTGGATCAGAGAGTGCCTGGGTGGCGGTTGCCCTGCTTCTGTACAGAGTGCAGAAGCTAAATATATATTGGATGGACTTCAAGACAGTTTGTACAAACACACATGGTTCCCAGAGGATAAATCCGACTGACCTTTGTGATTCTGTGATTTTAAAATTTTGCACAAACAGTAATTTAACGTTATTGATTCCCTGATGATGGATTGCCATTAAATTTGGTATGTTGCCCTGCTGGTGTTAGCGTTTAGCTGTTTAGCCCAAAGAACCAATGTGCAGGCTCACAGGGTCAATGTCTAATGAAAAGCCATCTAAAGGGAAACACTTTTAGTAGTTTTTAACATTCAGCTGACAAAAACATTTCAGTTGTTTCTGGTACTTTTTTTCCTTTGACATAACTTGCGACATAAAGTGCTGCAAAACACATGAGAGCTATGACGCACAAAACGATCTATAAGATTGAATGTCCTTTTCTAAGAAGAAGAACTGATAATAATAAATATTAATGCATGAATAATAGTGCTGCATTACTGCTTATTGTTAAAGCAGCTAGAATGACACTCAGTAGGGCGCATACCTCCACCGAGGCCTTACAATTCCCTGATGAAACCACATTTAAATTGACCAGATCTAGATTTTCATTTGGATCTGCACCAAATCACACTCACTCACATATCAGTCCCCTAAATGTTTTTTCAAGATCCATGAATTATTTCCCGAGAAAACAACATAAATGTTGATAAACACTCGTAATGTTAAAGAAAGGGATTTTTTTTCAGAATTTAATAAATTCAATGGGTTCTTCTATGACCCATACTGCAATTACTATGGCATCGGTTGAACCTTTGAATGTGTTTCCAGTCTGAGCTACTGTGCATTAAGTGAATGGATTAAGAGGATTTCCAGTTAGTCTTGTGTCTATGCCCTTACATCGCTATACATCCCCATCAAACTACACAGGTATAAAATTCTGACAACAACAAAATCTTTGCGCAATCCCTACACATTGAAAAAAATACTGGATGACCATGAGGAGTAGATAAATAAAAGATGCACAGGGTGAAAGGATTCAGGTCACTTTTTTCACAGTAGAAATTTGAGCTGTAATGCTATGACATACAGCAGCGTTAGCTCAGCTGTCGCATATTCAATGTGTAGCAGGTAAGTAATAGGCATCATGTGGAGCCATAAGTACAGCTCTAGGGCAGAGCATTGATCCTCTGCAACTCTCTCTTCAGGTTAATAGGCTTTGGGCTTGTTGGGGCATCTGTGTTTTAGCTGGGTGCACAGCACAAAAGGATGAAAGAAGCGTTGGCCACAGCTTCAGCCGTTGCTACAGTACAGTGTGAAACGACTGAATCCCTTTTGAAATGCTGTGCACTATTGATGGATCGTGTTTTGGCAATATTCGTTTAGAAACGGACAGAAGAACCAAGAAGGATCTTCTGACTAAAGCCTAAAGGTTCTCGTATTCAAAAGGAAAGTGAAATAAAAAATGGAGGTGGAATGAATGCATGTAAAGATCAGTGGAAAGACATGGATAGAAGGTCCAGGTCAACTTCCATTTCAACCATTGATTTCTGACTCCTGGTTTTACTCTTAAAGGTTGCAGGGGTCTACTTCGATTGATAACGTTTTATCTTGAGCAAAATATTAATGGTTATCTTGTGTTGGCTCAGCAAAAAGAGGAGGATCTGGGGAAGCAGGAACTGGTAGAGCTCCTGAAAGTTTAAAGTCATTCATACACACGCTACAAGGGCTGTCGGTTTTCCAATAATCAAGTTCGAACAAATTCGCCTTGACACTATTTGTTGGAATATATTCGAAACCCCCAACACACACACACATACAGTCAGACAAGATTGAACACTCGCTGTTGCTCCGCTCATCTGTGCTGCTCCCTCTGCTGCTCTGTGAGTCCACTGTTTAGTTATGCAGCAGTTGCGTGGTAAAAAGGAGACAAACAGCCTCACTTTGGATCGTTACTTTGCCGTCTAAGGTGTAAATCCAAATTACTTCCACACGCTGCCTCTCAAATGCTCTGGTGTCATTATTGTAGGCTCACGACGGCCTTGCATCCTAGCGGCCTCGATTTTCAAAGCAAAACAACAAGATATATTACTGATCAAGAGGGCACGCTGATAGTAAACTCCCTCTGCTGGATCAGGACACAAAGTACTTCAGACGGTCTTATTCTGAATTCAAACAGGACATTACAGGTCAAAATGTCCCCCTCATTTAAACAAATGTTTGAATTTCAACAACCTACAACTTATGCTTGTGGACGAAAGAAAATGTGGGAAAACAAAGCAAATTTTTGAATACACTATGAGGTGCGACAACAAAATCCGCGAGTGTGTCATTAACTCAGAGTAGACGACGCACGTGATGCTTAGCTCCTCTCCGCAGCTGCGGTGGATTACACTTTCAAAGCTGCAAGGTCTGCTCTGAAATGCACTGACACACCAGCCCCTCTGCAAGGTCCCACTGTGATTACAGTTCTCTCACACACCAAAACAAACGACTCCAGGGTTAAAAGGACTTCTGCAAACCAAATAGGTGTGAAAGAGCCTCGAGCATGTGTCGGTTGTACAATGCAACATTGTCTTTTTACTGCAAACACTGTGATTGTCTTTTTCCTATCTCGTATCTTAACAGAATGCAGCAACATATGGAACACAGTGAGCACTTACTCCAAATCACTAATTTTCTTTGCTGTCGGTGTTTTCATCCGCTCAGAGGCACAGATGTGTTTGATGTTAAATAAACATATTAATATGTTAATTTTTTTTACTCTGTCACCCAAACTGCCACAGCACTGAATTCACACCAGAAGAATTAAGGTGAGGCTGGGATGCGTGCAAGAAAATAACACATCCAGTCATTGCAAACACATATTGTTCTTAAAGACATTTATGCTTCAGGAAGCACAAGGCAGATTTGCAGTTTTTTATTATACTCATGCATATAGATGGCAACTCATATTTTGCTTTAAACAATCAGGCTTAAGTCCCTTCTGAGACCAAACCTGCCAAATATACTCAGCTTCACAGTTCTGCCTCTTCCTGTCTCATTCACACAAGCGAACACCCACATATACCCACACATTCACTCCCTCGCAAAGTCCCAGGATATTTTAACCACATTATTTCAGGCATAGGAATTCTGGGCAGACTATTTGGAAAGGATAGCCGACGTACAGCATGTCTGGGGGTTCATAACCATATTACAATCCAGTACAGTGCCTGCCTGTATGGAAAGGGTTGTTCTCTTGACCTGTGTTAATGCTCCGGAGCTAGTGAGTCCTACTCAGACACTTCTACAATATACTGTCATTTAAACAACAAAATTGTGTCGTACACTGTGATTTACCGCTCTACAAATTCAATAAATTGAATTGAGTGACTTCCGGCAGTAAGAGACTGTTTTCCTTCCCACATATTCTGCGCTACAAATACCGTGTACTCTAAATGTATGCGGATTCAACCTATTTTAAGCAGTTTGAACTCATTTGGGAAGTAAGGGTCCAATTATAAAAAACTATGCAAAACCATAAGGGATGATAGCCTCAGTAAGTATAAATATTTGATTATCAGAATCTACTGAAGTTCCAGTGAAAAAATACTTCGGAAAATTCATGAAAATGTGAAGAAATATAAGTTGGCTAAACTGAGATGACTAAAAAGGAAATCAGAATAAAAGACTACGAGAGGTACACAGAAAAAGGACCTTTTCATAACAGGCTCTCTAGAGTGAAAAAAAGTATTAATCATGGACTGGGAAGGGGAAATGAATATTATATTTAAGCAGTCTAAATTAGGTCAGGCTGTTTCATATTAGGGAGACATATAGTGACAGTAATGGACTGAAATACAGTAGAAGGGAAAGAGATCACATATGACTGACACAAAGAGAAAAAGAGACCAGGACAAGGGGTGATGTTTCCATTCAAACATCCAGAATATTACAGACAAACTTTTGAAATGTCACTATTAGCAGCTGTACAGCTCAATAAAGTGCATATCAGCACAGAACTACTTTAAAACATAATAGAAAACCAAGAACATGTACCAAAAAAAAGTAATTATTCAATGACTGATAGATATGCCTCTTTCATGTTTTTGGTGAAGTATTCTCCTTTTGTTTGTGTTTTGGTCTCCACCACCAGTGAAGGAGGCTGGAGCTTTAGGGTTCAGTTGCTAAATTCATTTAAGTTCACTAGCTATAGTTGCTTACTTTATCTGTTTATTATTTGGTAATTTATTTTGTTCAAAATAGTTTGTTTAGCAAGGGCATGATTAAAGGGCATGATTAAAAGTAAGTACCAGTAAATACCAGTTTACCTGTAGAAGCTCAAATGTAGCTGGATTTTCTAACAGCTAGTGCCCAAGAGGTTTGTAGATTGCTCTGTAATATGAAAGTTGAGTTGAGAGGAATGATTTACAAAATTAATGCAAAGTGAAACGTGCATGGGGAAATAACACTGTTTTGTGTACTTTCCTCTCTTAGAAGATAATCGATAACACTGAGATTTTTAAACTTCAAGATTAATGGAAATTAAGTTACTTTTTATATTTTCAAACCTGAAACCTACTAACTGATTTGCAGGCCACCAAGGGGCAGTGAAACCAGTAATATTGTTTCATTTTTTGTTAATAACGTCAATTTGTTTGGCATCAGTTGCTTATATACATCGAGAAGTGTAAGCATTAATTTAGCTGCTGGATGAATTTAAGTCCAACATCTGTTTTAGCTCAGTTTTTGGTCTCTACCATCCAATAAGGGACATTTCTGACTCTTTGGCTGCTAAATGCTAATGGCTAACTGTGGATGACTGCTGTTTGATGCTGAGCAGCTATTGCTTAAGGTATTGCAGAGTGACTTCTAGACTTTAGCAGAGAGCAGTTGCCTGCTGCCGCTGATATGTGGGATGGACAGTGAAACAGCTTTAAATCTCAATGAAGCTATGCCGAGCTTTAGATATGTGACCGTTCTTTGTTGCTTCATCATTACAAACAATGCTTTTCCCATTACACACTGTCCTCCCATAAACGATCAGTTTAACGTGCCTCTCTTCGTCTGTTCTCTTCGTCTGTGATTGGTCAATTTGGGAACAGTGAGACCAAATTGCTCGCAAGTTGCTGCACTAAATAAGGCTAAGTGCTCTGAAGAGGATGCCTAATGGACACCCAACGATTGACTTTCACTGAGAGGGACTATTTCCTCTCCCATAACTGTAACAGCTTAAAGCATTTCAGTTTGAGACGTCACATTATATGTGATTCATGCAAAAGTATCATCTGAAAATAGTCTAACAGGGACCAGTGAAGCTTTTCCTTTTTTGACATTAATCATTCATTGCTTCACTGACACCTAGCCTCATTCTCTCATAGTGGCTGTTTAGAGGAACTGCAGTGTCTCCAGACAGCCCTCAGGATCATTCCCTCGCCTCCACTCTGCAGTCCTGCACAACAATGCAATCATCGCACACTGTGACACTGTGTCACTGTTTGAGGAACAAACCCAAGGCGCACATCATTGTTGATATGCGTTTGAAATTCATAATTAATTGGGAGTTTGTGTATGTTGGCACGGTTATGTTACCCTGGAACTGTCTCCGCTGTGCCAATAAAGCACTTGGGTTTGAATGGGTGGAGAAAGAGAGCGGGAAAGAGCGAGATGGAGAGAAGTGGGAGGATGACACACACTTTCCATCATCATCCTCGAGGCAAGAGGAGGCTGCGTGCTTACATAAGAATACACACACACACACACACACACACACACACACACACACACACACACACACACACACACACAATTTGTGCAGCTATCCTTGCATTGAATATATTCACTGTGGACGGCCCAAACCACCTTAACCACGACCTCAGAAACAGTCTGGTCCTGACAAGATTGGTCTTTATACCAGAAAAGGCTCCAAAGACGTAACAAAACAGGCACACACACACACACACACACACACACACACACACACACACACACACACACTTGCTTTTGTTTGTTTGTATGCAGATCAGTAAATGGGGTTTGCCTGCGGAGCAAAGAGTGGTGGGAGGCCATGGCAAACACATAATGGTATTAGCTTGTAATGACATATTGTTCCTTCACGTGTGTGTTTGTGCGTTGTGTCTGAAAATAGCCGGAGTGAGAGCCACACGGGACGTGGAAACATAAATCTTTTTCTCGCTCTCATCTCTGTGCCCGTCTCCCTCTCATCTTATTTTCTACTGTACTGCACCGGCGCCTTTGACAGCAGAGATACGAGGCGGCGAGCGAGAGAGCGAGCGGTATCGCGGTTGAAATGATAATCAGGAAGCAGCCATCTTTTATTTCCCAAACAATTATAAATAAAGGGGGAAATTCTCACAGGGAATGGAAAATCTCACTGAAAGGATATTTCCTACAGGAGGAGCTGATCCTTCTTCCGAAACACCTCCCCGCCCCGCCCGCCTCCTCGCACCTCACAGCTCCACTATTGACTTTTTCCCTGTGTTGGTGCAGGGGCAATCAAACAGCTAACATGCAGCCAAGATAATCCCCAACAGCCCCTCTAGTTCTGGCTGTTACGTTGAATGTCAATTACTTGAATGTTCAATTTTCTTGTCAAACTAGATTTCCACTTGAAAGAGGATCCAACCAGACATTTAATTTGTACAGATCAGGGCAACGCTCTTTGGGCAGTGTAGAAATTTGAAACTGCACCAAAGCTTGTAACTACAGCATCTTTAAAATCCCCTTACAACACAGAAAAACAAACTAGATATAGATCGGGATAGTTCTCAAAATAAGGGAGTTAGCTTTTTCCACAGTCAGTACAGGCATTCACGACTACTGCATTTGGTATTTCCCAAAATGTCGTTGACCATTCGACTATGTTTTTTCTGACGTTTGTCAATATGTGTGAGAGAGAGAGAGAGAGAGAGACTTCTATTCTGAAGTCTTGTCTCTTCATAACTTATTCTGTCACTTGTTTATATTACCTGTCTAAAGTCCTTAACTGTAGGTGTTGAATGTAACAAGAACACATTCTGCAGCGAAGAACTATCTTTAGCAGCAGAGACAACAAGGACTCCTGAAGCTGATGGTATTAACCCCCCCCCCCCAACAACCCACCCGCACTGTCTCATGGAAATTCTATTGTTTTCCAGAGCACTACATTAAATAACAGCAATAAATAAATAATGTTGCAGGATTCTCACATCCACAGGCCACTCTGTGGTTAAGGTTACTGCAACAAAAGCTCTTTGGTTAACGTGAGGGGAAGACTCTGGGTTTCATTAAGTGTAAATACACATGTCGTGTCACTGGGAGCTTTTTCTGTATCAAACCAAAGCATCATCTCCACCCACCAGAGTGATGTGAGACTCTGCACATAACCACAACAAGTTTAATAAAGCTGTCAACACTACGAGTGCATCTTGTACTGAGAGGACAAATATTTTGGCAGAACATTTCACTATTGTGCTCAGTCACATTGTCTTTGTGGAGACACAAACTTAAATCGAAAACTCTCAAGATTAGAAATATCAGAGCCTATAAAAGAGCAGTCTTTACTGATATCCACTTTTTTTGCTTCGATATATTTCTTTGGTTCCTGTTGAGGTTGACTTTTTCTCATTGGCAATTTGACTCAGTAATTACCTTCTTTATTTTTTCATTTATAGTCATTACTTTGTAATTAATGAGCAGTAGCCTAATTTACCTAAAATCCCTTTTTGTGTGCGTGTGTGTGTGTGTGTGTGTGTGTGTGTGCGTGTGTGTGTGTGTGTGTGTGTGTGTCAGTCAGAACACAATATTGGCGGGTTCATCAATAGTCAGAGCTCATTATCAATGGCCATCAACAGAGAGGCTGATTACAAACGTTTGTTTAATTAGTATTTCACCTTCTCTACTCTCTCTGTTCTGCCCGATAAACACACAGACAGACTGAAAACGTATAAAGGGGATGTTGTGTTTATCTTTTATTTTATAAAGGCATTTGCTAGAGGAAAAATATAGACCCCCCCACACACTTTGCCCATTTGACATTTCTTTATCATCCGCTGTGTATTTGTAGGCAAAGAATGACAAATGGGTGATGGGTCGTGAGGTTTCTCCACACAGAAACAGGAACCTTTTCTCTGTGAGGCGACAGTGCTAACTGTTTCACTGTGATCAGAGAATTGCATTGACAACTGATTTTGTACATGAAAAGTAAGAACTCTCATTGATGACTTTCATATACACAGATATATATATATATATATAGCACGGCTGACAGACAGCCTACTAACAGCCTATTGTGACAGTGTCGCTTTTTAAAATCTTAAAAAAAAGAACTTCTGAGATTGATTGATTTTCAGGAAACAAGGCTCAAAGAAAAAGAAGCAAAGTGGCTCTGCAAACTAAACTTGTAAAATATAAATGACAAGGCAGAGCCAAAATAAAACAGAGCAGGAGTATGTACTTGAATAAACCGTGGACTCCTCCCTGGGACCTGCTCTTAATGTTCCTGCATCGTGCTGTTATCAAAGTTACTAAATAAAGACTTTTCCTTCCCCCGTGCGAGTCCAGCTGGAGGATGTGCTTCAGACACGGTCAAGTTTGAAAGCGACTATGGTAACTGCTGGTCCCGAGCCAGCCCGCTGAGATGTTTACTGCCTGCAAAAAAAGAAAAAGTCGTCTTGAGCGTGTAATTTTCAAACGAGGATCCTCAATAAGAAATGAGATACAGAGAGCGAGCGAGCGAGCGTGCGGAGGGACAGGCGGACAGAAAGAGACAGGTAGAGCTGTGGCGTGCGGGCAGGACGTCGCAGGGGATGAAGTGTATTCATGAGCTTGTGTGTGTGTGGCCTGGGTTAAATAATTTACACTGATCCAAACATGAGCACACTCTTTCATTATTTACACACCGCACATTTAACACACACAATCACACACACACACAAATGCCAAATTTAATGCATAACCAGAAAGTAAAGGTAAATCACAGCAAGAGACACGGCGGGTAAGAGAGAGCGGAGGATGGAAATATTAAACTTGCATAAAGATTTTTTCTCTGTGTTTACTTTGCTCCCTGTGTCCCATCGTGTCATGGCAATACAAATAGACTGAGTACTTAAAAGTGAACAGAGGGGGTCAAGTGCTTTGTTTCCAGCGCTTTATTTCCCCAAAGCAGATACACACACGTGCCATTACTTTAAATCAAACGCCGTTTATTCGCTCCATGCAAGTGAGTGTTGCACTCGTCCTCTCCTCCCTTCCAGCAGTGTGAAGTTGTACTAAGCAGCTCCTGGGTGTGTGTGTGTGTGTGTGTGTGTGTGTGTGTGTGTGCTCAGTTGTATAAATGTAAAACAGCTTCTGGAAGAAGACAGACTACATGCATTTATTTATGACAATAATAAAAAAAACATCTTTATTTATGTAGCCATTCTTCAAACTACAGCGCACTTGAAAAAATACTTCAAAACAGAGTAAATCAGCAGCAAGAACAATGGAAGCTGGAAACAGCAACAACAAACCATTTTAACCACATTGGCTCGGAATATGTACCTTTTCTGTTTTGTTTTATGTTAAATGCTTTGAAAAGTGCGGGTAGTCTTTGTTGTGTGGGTGGAAGCTGTTGACGCTAGGGTTGGTAGTGGTGGAGGAGCTGACAAGAGCAGGCTGCACTTTGAAATCATGCAACCAAAACATCCCACCACCTCCTCTTGGCCCCCTCGTCGTACGCACACCCATAACTGCTAGAAGACGACTTTTCCATGACATCCGCTGTTTCTGGCTCTTGTCTCTGCTTCAGTAGAGTATGTCTCGCCGGTCATGCACAGTGAGAGCCCAGGTAGGATTGGTAAGTGATAGAGAGGTACGCCAGCCAATCATTTCATACGGTCTGAGAGGAATGATTGGTCATGTTTATTGTATCTCTTTTTCACAAAGGTGATTGACTTGTTTCCCATTGTCAGCAGAGGAGTTAACCTTTCAGCTTTTTTCACCCCGGTGCGTCATGTTTACCATCATAAACGTTGTCGTCGGGAAATTGGCGTGTTCACCCAGGTGTCGCGTTTCCATATATGATAAAAAGCTGCGTCCACTGCAGAATCATTTGACTCGGGAGTGAATGATGATTGCATCCATTCCCATTGCAGACAAAAGCCCGATGTCAGTGAGTGTTAGTGGAAAAGTGGTTCTGCCGTCCTGCGGGGGGGGGGGCACAGACAACCAGCATTTTTCTTTTTTTCCCCAGACAACTTTATTTATTGATGGCTTTCAGGACGTGAGGATGATATCAACAAATGGAATAAAAGAAACAACGATAATTCTAATAAAAAACACACACAAAATAATCCATTTGAGAAATAATTAAAAAAAAAATGATTATTAAGATTTACTATTGGTGTAGACTGACCTCCTCTTCCACAATATTCTGGTCTGACAATGCGTGATACCAAAATATCCTCAACTTTGAAAAACATTGTCATTTCCATGTGAGTTCCTTTCCTTAAGACCTGCAGAATATGTTACTAAAGCAAAGAAGTGAAGCTTTTTCCACATTGTTATCAGCACATGTTCTGTTGGAGGCCTTCACTGTACAAGATGGATGGGTCAGTCAGCAGATGTGTCACCTCTGGATCTCATACAGTCGACAGTAGAAAGAACAAATAGTGTCAGTCGGGACGACGCATCCGGACCGACACACTGATTTAATCACTTCCTCACATTAACTCACACAGCTCTGCAACTGGCCTTAGGTTGTTTTGATTTGACAGTTTAACTTGAACTCGTCTCCGAGATGACAAGTAGTTTCCTCTTTTAAATCCCTTCTTAAAATGTTTGTTTAAATAAAACTATTTAAATAAAGAATTTTAATTTTTTTCAAATAAACATGTCGATTTTAATGACATAATCATGATTTCAGCTTAAATTTGCTTATTTTTCCTGGCAGGGTTATGGGGGTTCATGAACCATCAAAAAGTTCAGAATCCGAGTCTTATTTCTTTTTCTACAGATTCTGACTCTTTCAAGTGGTGGATCTTTGTGGTGGATTTTTTAAAAAGTAAACATGTTTTTTTTTATTCAAATATTTTAAATTGTGTGTCGATTGTGTGTCAAATTCGTTCAAAGTTGAGTTCTGGAAAACTATGTGGATATGTTCAGTCATTCAGCTGCACTTCTGTACCTGAATTTGACCCCCTGAAAACTCTTCACATAGATGGGAAGTTACAAAATGTCTTAAGTAGTGTCATGCCAACCTCATGGTGAGTGCGTGTATCTAAATGCCATGTTGCTTTTGATGTGTCAGGGACTTTGTAGCCAATGACTAATCACCATAGTATGTAGGTTAAATACAGATCACTACCGAGTGTGTGTGTGGGGGTGTGTGTGTGTGTGTGGTTATGCAATTTGTTTGCATGTGTGCACAATACAAGCATACAAAAATAACCAACACAATAACTAGGCTAAATACAGCTTGCACCTGTGTGTTCACGTGTGTGTGTGCATGTGTGTGTGTATTAGCCCATCACATTCCAATAGCCGTGTATGATCACTTCCTAATACCTGGAAGTGTGACTAATCTAAATTTATCCATCAAAAGCTACCTGTCACTTCACAGTATCAGAATCATTCACGGGCTACTGTGAAAGATGAGGTGTGTGTGTTTGTGTGTGTGTGTGTGTGTGTGTGTGTGTGTGTGTGTGTGTGTGTGTGTGTGTGTGTGTGTGTGTGTGAATTATATCCTGTGATTCCTCTGAAATGTCATTTTATCTATACATACTCTTGTTTAAATCTTTTAAAAAGATTCCATTGTAGCATGAATAATTAGGGATTTTAGCAACAGACATCCCCATAATTATAAGAGGTGACATTTTTTACTTGTAAGATAACTCAGTAGCAAGTGTTTAAGTGTTAAATATTAACATAGTTGTAACATTATATGACGTGTAACACTTTTCTGGAACATCTCAATTTATTAATTATCATATGTCATCTTCAAGGAGTTTTTTTTGCCTAAAATCAGCTCATACTCACTTTATGTTGATTGAACAACACAGCCAGGTTTAAATATGAGCTGTGCCGACATGAGACAGATTCCCATGTGACGAGAATGGTGGAAAATGGATGAAATTTGAATTTCCAATGTAATGCCGGTTCAAGTGGAGCCTAAAACTCAATCTGTCGACCGCAATTATCAACACACGTCTCCAAAAGCTGCTCACTGGATTCACCTGCCCTAAAAAACGAGTTAAAAGTATCTGTGCTGCCCAATGGAAATGTGAGTGTTGTAAAAGTCACAGCACAGTTATTTTTGATGGTGCTTGAATTGAAGATAACTAGTGTAGTATTACTGCGGCCGTGATGTGTAAAGAAGCTGAGTGTCTGACTGAGGGACAGTGCTGCTTGAATATCATCCTCAGCCACCGAGGCTGAGTCGCCTGTTCATGTTGAACAGGAGCAGGGAGGAGCTCTCCGTGGTGCTGAATATGCAGCTTAATGCTCAGCACAGGGACGTCAAACCACTGAATGTGTCAGAAAGCATACGTAGTTGCATTTACTTAAAAGCAGAAGAACAAGGTGATCTCTGTCACTGTAAGACCATCTCGCCACCCTGTCTCAAAATCGATATGAATGCAGGCTGGCTGGTGGGCATCAGGTGACATGGATAATAGCGTTTTAGACAAACCAGCTGATATAAGAGATGTGGTGAGTGATAACATATACGTTTGATAGCTTGGAAACAACAAGAATGACAGTAAAATGTGACAAAGTGCAATGGAAACACACTGATATGAGCAAACTTCCACCAAGGTCCGAAGTCCCCCTATAAAACCACATTTAAATTTACCAGATCCAGATTCAGATCCACACTCATAAATATAAGTCTCGTAAACATGCCTGATTCGTTTTCATCAAGATCCATGAATTATTCTTTGAGAAATCAAAGAAAATGTTGAAAGACAGTAATGTCTTCTTCTCTGACCCGTACTGCATCCTTTCACCGTGGTTCACGCTAAGCCGTGCTGCAGTTTTTGTGTCATCTTGCTTACAAACAAAGAAAATAAACAAATGAACGGGGTGAAAACATAACCTCCTTGGTGGAGGTAAAAATCATTACAATCATGAAACGCAAAACACCTAAACACCTGCAAGGCAATAGACAGACATGTCACTTAGAGGTAATGTAAATGTCATATAGAGTGTATGCCCTGTTAATTATTGCATTTAAAAATGGCCTAATTCTGTACTGCCTGACATTTGCTCATCACATCCTGTATTTGATGCTAACCACTTAACTTACTGTGAGTGTTAGATTCACTTTTTTCATCTTGTAAAAACATCTAGGAAACCAATGATCTTGATCCAAAGAAAATACTTCATTTCCACGTCCATCAGGCATCAAAACAGGCAAGGTTCTATTTTCACATCTTCAAGAAGTATGGAAGTGTCACTTCTCTACATTGACTGTAAGTTAACAATGTTTATGGCCAAATTCTTGCATGATGGCCCCTGATTTAGAGAGACCATCCAGATCGGAGTCCAGTTGTCGACAAATTTTGACCAGTGCATCTCAGTGGGTTCCGAGGACTCGCATGAGTTTTCTTATTGATTTGCAATAAATCAAAAGACAATTATGTTTCATAGTGTATATCTACAGATGGGGACCATTGCACCAATAAAAAAAACATATATAGATAGCCAATAGAAACTCTTATATGATTGTTACAAAGACACAAATCTGTCATGAATCACTCACAACGCTCAGGATGCATGTGGCGCACTGTTCATAGTGCTGCAGCCTTGCTTATTAACCTATCGGCTCGTGAGCATGAATAGATATTTAAGTCAGTCCACATCTTCAACTGATTTGAAGCCCAGACCAGCTTAACAGAGAAAATATGACAACAGATATCTTGAGTTTGGTTTTATTGAGAAAATCCACAGAAGACCAAAATGCGCCATGTGCCTTCAGGTTCTAGCGAATGAAGCCATATATCCAGCCAAGGTGAAGTGATATGTGATCACAGAGAACCCAGAGTTCAAGAGCAAGTTTTTCCTGGCACAAGAGCAAGGAATACAACCGCAAGAAAACAGGGATGATGAACTTGGCCACAACTTCAGAGAAAGCAAAGAAGGCTTCTCATATGGTGGCTGTATGGATCGCCAAAAGTAAGAAGCAACCATCAATGGCACAATAACTTGCTGCAGTTAAAATGTGTGGAGCTAATAAACTGAAACTGTGCTTCTTTCAAATGACTATTTTGACAGGGGTCCATCTGTCTTTGGAACTATTGTTCCACTCACTATCAGCTCCCTGCTCCAGCTGCACTAAGGTGAGGCTGGAGACTTTTCAGAGGATGCAGCTCCTGGGCCTTGTGATGAATTCCCAGGGCTGAGCTGAAAAGGCACTCAGAGACTCACAGTTCAGGTTGGAGGGTCAAGATACCATTAAGGCTGTGTCTCTGTCTCCTGAGCCTCATGTTATCATTTACTCCGGACCCTACTGCAAATGTGCCTCTGGGACCTGGGACTGAGCGCCACCGGCCCTTTCCGTGGCGGCAACAATGTTTGCTTTCAGGCGGTTATGGTAAGCCCTATGCTGATTGGAGCGCAAAGAGGGAATTGTCAGAGCAAAAGCACACGTCAATACTGTAATAGCTTTTCCTCATTATGATTCCTGAGCAGCATCCAAAGTGACGCTGTTTCAAAACAAAATAGTGTGATATTAACTCTAATTACCAATGAAAACCTGACACGGGGCCCTCACCACCCACTATCTGTTTTGCTTGCCAACCAGATGAGAAACAGTAAACAGAATGCGTTGCTGTATCATTGCACATCAGAAAATGTTGCTGGAATTAATAAGCCAGTCAATATACACACACAGAGTGATAACACGTTTGCTGCACGGCTATGAAGTAGAAGAGACAGGTCTGAGCCAAAGGCTGAACATAATATTTGAAAGATGGTCACCTCTTAACTCAACAGTTCAGTTCGGCTTCGCTGAGTCAAAGTAAGATGAAATATGAGCAGCTCTTCATCATTATACTGTTTGTTTATCTGCTTCAGCATCAGGCAGGAGACGCAAGGGCAGATTATTCTTTTGTTGATATTTTTATGCCGGTTACATTGATCAGCCCATATGACGCTGTAAGTTGTACTTAAGTCTACAGCCTGTGCTGACACACACACACACACACACACGCACACACACGCACACGCACACACACAAGCACGAGTCATTAAGAAAGCGTAGGCAGTGCATTTCCTGCTAAGGGAGTTGACAACATATTTCTCCAGTGATTACAGTCATCTCCGTCCATATTTGGACAACCACAGAGCACTTCCTCTCTCTCTCGTGTTCCACATACATCAGCAGTTAACAACGGCAACGTGGGACAGATAGATGGAGATAAAACAGCAGAGAGCGAGAATGAGGAGGAAACAGGGATGAAGAGGAGAACAAACCCAACTCATCTCGTTTTGAATCATACAGCTGCTGTCTGTGTTAAGATCAGATTTTGTTAATTTTGAACACTTTCTTTTTGGAACACACAACCACTGTGTGCAAATTCAAATCTATGTGTGATAACAAAAATGTTGTCAGAGAAAAGCTTGAACCCAAGACCAGAAACTACATTGTCTTTCACACAAATGTAAACAAATGCTGGTTAGACCCTGCCGCCTACAATTCCTTCATTGTTATCAGTACATCTGTTTCTTTCCACAATAAAGCATGTGACTCCTCCACTAGTTATATGGAATATCACAGGGAACAAAACACATCAGATATGTGTGGAACGGATGAGGAAAACATCATAAATACATGAAACAAACAGAAATTCCATATTTCCATCACTCTTGTTCTGCAACTGTTTAATGACGGTAGTAACGCTAGTGTGTGGAAACAGGCTTTAATTTGCATTTTATTCTGACAGTTTTTCCTACAATTTGGTTAAAATTGTGCTCCAGTTGGATGGAAACCTGGCTAGTCTATTCATTAATATGAAGTAACCATTGAGCTGACAATATAGTGACATACCAATCATTGGTGAGATATCATCACATCTACACAGACAACATCTATAGACCTGTCCAAAACTGCACCCAATACATTGTGAACAAACAAAGTTTGCCCGTGCTCTCGAAAACATCAACCAAATACTCAAAGAACAGAATATCCAAACAGAAAGTAAGACAAATGTCAATGTTGTGAAGCAGACCACTCCATTTTAGTTGTTGACCGCTGATTTTGACTGCTTAGTTACAGTTGCTAAGCTATGATTGGACTGTTTGGTTTATAGTTTAGGAAATAAGACTCTCCGTGGACAACATCACAAAATAAAGCGACCTGATGGTTCGATGGCTCTGTCTGAATCTGTGCAAAATATTCGTCTTCGAGCATTTTATTTTATATTTTCAAGAGACCATGTGATTGTGTACTGAGGGGTGGCCTCTGGACATGGATATGGATACAGTATTATCTAGTCGGCTCAGGCTTCACACATTGGAGGTGTGCAAAAGCCTCTGGAACGGCTTTTAAAGCTTCACGGGGCACTGCCGCTCTTTACTGAAAACCAAAGTAAATAACTCTAGGAATCAAGAGCAAAACATGTTGCAGTATGCAAGGTAAAAACTGAATAAACCGTCTTTCTGTGAAGAATTCAATGTGTTCTGGGCATCTATTTTTACCACTGGAAAGATACCGATGTGAGACGTTGAAGATATAAAGAGGAAGGTATGCAGATAGGCCGACAGCGAAGTAAACAGCGAGCCGAGACACCGAATGCAAAGACAGAATAAGATTAAGAAGAAAGAAGACAGTACCCGATAAGAAATTATTTAGAAAGACAAAGGCAGAAATGGGTGGATGATAATGACTGCCTGAGAGACTAAGAAAATGAGATAGGATCAACGTATCAGGAAGAAAAAGGAGGAACATCTGAGAGGAGATAAAAAGGAGCAGAGCACAACAGAGGCCAGAACTGTGAAAAGGAGCCAGACATGTCGGTAGAGACACATTTAGCTTGAGGGGAGGAAGAGCAGCATCTGCAAACTGTCTGACTGAACACACTGGGTTTTAAAAGGGAAAAGGGAGCATCTGAGGGAACGTAAATGTGCAGCATCTGACGCGCATTAATGAAAGACCTCCATAAAAAGCTCAACAGGGAATATATAACCAGTAATGTTGCACAAGTTTCACACCAACTCATGCAGCATTTAAAGCGTGGATGTGACACAACCTGAGCTGTGCGATAATTATGTTCATATATTCACGTGAGATCATTTCTGCTGAATGCATTCCACCAAACCTCATACAATTTTTCACAGCATATAAGTAGGACCCGAGAACCGACCAGTGCAAGGATCCTATAAAAATACTGTTTATTATTATTAATAGTATTATTATTACTATTATTATTATTGCTATTATTATTTGATCTGTTTATAATTATTCCTTGTGCCCTAAACCCAACAGGAAGTCTGCCATTTTCTATATTTTTTTAAATATTTGTATGGTTTTTTGGGCCTTTAATTAATATCTTATTGAATTAATCAGATTTGTGGCGTCGAGTGGTTGCCAACACCATGGACCTGGCCAGTTCAAACTAAGTCAGGTTTGCATTCATACTGCTATCACTTTAAGAGGTGGTGGCTGGACATTTAAACCATGTCCCTTACTGTGCAACTATCCCGATGTCACCGCTCACCTACTGGTGAAAGCCAGCCAGCCGATTGTATCTGATGGTAACAGTACTCCCTGGTAACTAGAGAAATACCCCCTGCTTCACTGTTGTCATGTCATGAAATAGAGAACAGATGTGTGGGGGGGTCTATTAGTTAATTGTATAAATGGCAGCGATTCCAGAGTTTACATTTTCTTCACCCTGTCTGTACCTTCACAAGATGCAAGAGCAGTCACACACACATCTATTACATGCACATATTACACACATACACTAATGTGTTCACACAAAGGTTGCAGTGCTGATAGAGACAGATGTACAGATGTAATCCCAACACCAGCAGCACATCGTCTCACAATAGAGTGTTAAATGTGTGAGGGCTGCAGAGAAGGAAGAGTGATGGAGCTGACACTGATGGAAACAGAGGGAGATAAAGTTGAAATGATTCAGACAGAATAGAGAGAAGAGAGCAGAGTTGAAGAGAGGTGACTGGAAAGAGAAGATAAACTCTGACAATATCATAGTTTGAAATGTGCTAGACGACAGAAACTGTATCCTGAATACCACACACAATAGTTGATTGTGTGTGTGTGTGTGTGTGTGTACACTGTGTTTGTCTTCATGCATTTCTATTATAACAATTTGAATTTTATTAACAACTGAAAACTGAACAGCAAAATGTAATCAGTATTGACTGTTAATGTTCAATGTAAGTACAACAGAATCTATATTGTTGGAATAGTTTTACGTGAAATATATATCTGTCTGCAATCTAAGATTCTTGGCTCGTCTGACTGAACATCAGGATTAGTGCACTTCTTCATCCTGGTATTCATGGTCTCCATTGGATAAATACTGCTGACTATACGGCGACTTCCTGACTTTCTTTCTAGTGCCACCTTAAGCTTACAATTGTGATTTTAGGTGAAAAAATGATTGATTTACATTTTAAGTTTTTCAAAGTAAAACATTTAACCTAATTTTCACCATGAATCAGTGGTGTCCTGGCCTATAGTATGTGAACCATTTAGGAAAAGACTCACTCTTCACACATCCAGGTTGGCTCAAGACAATAAACCTTATCCGACATAAAATCAAGTGTTATTTTTCCTGCCACTGCTAAAATCAGTGGACAGCATCAACATCATTTATGGAAAGGAAATTATTATAATTTGTGTGGAGTTGTCGGTTTATTTAATATCTTTGTTCTTAGAAGTCAAAGTCACATAAAAAATAACAACTATAAATCCTAATATTAAATACAAGCACGCTCCAGTGTCAGAAAGTATGTATCTGTGCTCCTTAACTGAAAAGCTATTACATTCTTGCTTATGACTTATAACTTTTTCCATTTTCTTCAACTTTTTTTAATTTAAAATGTCATCACGGACCCAAAAAAAGCACAGAGTGAAGTCCAGCTTCTGCCGGGCCTCACTGTCTCTGTCCATTGTTGTCTTCTGTCAGTGGTTTCCAGCCAGGCTCGGGGCTCCATGTAGAAAATAAACAAGTATGGCTACCCTCACATCCTGTTTCACACACTCCATTTCCTGCCACTGCCTACGGTGAAAGAACAGCGTAGAGACAGAGAGAATAGCTAAGTAATTTGGAGAGGAAGTCAGAGATAATACAGCCGTTTGCAGTGTGATGAGGCAATGATACAGACGGAAACTCACTTACTATACCACGGATAACAAAATGAAAGGGAGGGGAATTGTTTGTGAAGTTGTATTGCATCTCCAAATCTCACAAACAAGCAGAAATGGCCTTAATGCTTCAGAAATAAGAGGCTTTGTCTGTGTTATCTACAATATCCCTTTGTTGTAGTAGCATATTCAGCAAAACAAGTACAACTACTACTACTACTACTGAGTTCTACCTGTAAAATCAGTAATAAGTGGTACCATCACATCTTAGTATCACTGCTGTGAACATATGAAGATGTGGTCATGCTGAATGGAAGTTACTATCATAGTGATACAGGTTTATTACTTCCTGTCCATCCCCCCATATCCAGGTATTTTCTGTAAATGTTGAAACATGTTGCAAATCAATTTTCTATCACTATGCTTCAGTGAAGATGACAAATGTACGTGTTTTAAGCAAATATCAGGAGAGTAGATAAAGTGTTTGCTGTGTGCTGTTGAAGCCGGTGGCATATATGCAGTGTTTGTTGGTATACAACAGTGTAAATACATTTAAAATGTGTGTCTGGTACTAATTTACAGAGATTAATTCACAGTTTACAGCTTATTTATTTGATGTAAACATACATCACCCTATCACACTTTGATGTGTGGGCAAACAGAAAACAGAAAATGGTGTTGCTAAGCACCAAAGTGAAACAGCAGCAGTTACACTAATGGTCTGTATCTACTGCATTTGAGATTAATCACTTATCAACTATTTCAAGGTGTAATATTTTGTTTTATTCTTTTGTTAAACTAAGTATATTCGCAGTTTATTGGTGTGCGAGAATAATAAAATTATAATCAAGACAATGGAATTTCTCAGCAGTTGATGGCTGTGCTCATACTGAGAAATAAAATCTCTTCCATGACACCAAGGGCTGCACAAACCAAACAAAGACACGTCACTCTTCCAGTCTGCAGGGAGGCTGCTTGGTGCACTAGGTATTGATATAAATACGACTGTATTAGGGTTGCACGATGCTAGCTCCATAACCAATGGCTGACAGTGATCTTCATGTTGACGAGCACATCAGGATGTGATGTCTCACACATCATATGCTCAAGAGAAATGTTTTTGCATGCAGAATGGCACATGTCGACTTCTTCTTGTTCTACTTTAACATTAGTCAGACAGTTTGAGCAGTCAGGTTGTGGCTTGATGAATTCGACCAGACCGAACAGTGTGTTTCTGGCTTCTCATCATAGACGATTTACTTGTACACTGTGAGCTGGAGTTTCACATCAAAGGGATAGTTCACCCAGAAATGAAAATTCACTCATTATCGCGTCTCAGGGGTAAACAGTGTTAGAGCAGAATCCAATACAATTGAGGTCAATGGTGACCGATTCTTCAGACGTAACAGAACAGAGAAAAAAACAGAACATGCCTCCATTCTGCTCGTGTGGTATCATCCAAGACATTCAAGTTCGACTCGAAACGAGGTCATTTACGTCGTGATTTTTAAGCCTTAATGTCCGCTGATATCTTCCGACGAGGTGCATTCGGGGACCTTCACTAATGCTAACGTCCGCTAGCTTAGCCACTTCTTGTGGACTTTTGATCTTAAAACAGGGTGGAAATGACCTTGTTTCGAGTCAAACATGAATGTCGGGGCTTGCGGACACCACACGAGCAGTATGGAGGGCATGTTATGGTTTTTCTGTGGTTTTATTACGTCTAAAGATAGGTCACTAATCAGCTACACTGTTTACCCCTGAAACTCCAAAAGTGTTATGTGGACTCAAACACTTTTCTGGGTGAACTATCCCTTTAACATTTCGCCCAGCCTATACCCAGCTTAACTTTGTAGACATCACCCAGATGTCCCTTGATGCGACGTTATCTGCTTATGGCTGACTAGCTGCTGTATTACTGAAGCTTTGGCAAAAGTTCCTTTGAAGATCTACCCCTCATTTCTGCCTTCATACTCTGACCGTGACATTACGTCAGAGACCTCTATGCTGCAGCTGCTTGGTCAACCTGACACCTTCTTACGTTCAACGTCCACAAACTTCCAGTCAGCTGTGTTCATACTATTGTTTTTTGTTTGTTTCAAAGTAATAGTGTAGATGTATAATACCGTGGTAAATTGCTGTGGTTGTTGTGTCGGTGTCATACTGAGAGTGTTTGTCTGCTGCTGCTGATGGGGGGGAAAAACTGAAAAGGAAAGTAAAGACCACTTTAGAAGTGTTCACCATGACTAACAACTGTACGCAAAAGCAACAGAGGGAAAGAGCGGGAGAGGGAGTCTTAAGCATGACTAACTAACTACCTCAGGGTGTGTGTCTTATGTATTTGCATTTCCTCTCATGTATGAATTATCCCCCTTGCTTTGGGTTCCTTTCCCTTTTATCTCTCCTCTCCTCTCCTCTCCTCTCCTCTCCTCTCCTAGTCCTCCTTAACACCTCCTAACACATATTATCCCACGGGGGACAGAAGCGACGCAGGTTAGCATGGTGACCCAGGCTTGGCTGGCCCTTGGCAGGTCTTGGCTGCCAACCCCCCCCCGCCTGCCCCGAGGGATCCAGGCAGCCTTTCAACTCTTTGGGAGACAGTACACAAGCACACACACACACACACACACACACACACACACACACACACACACACACACATACACGCACACACACACACTTATGCTGCCAGAGAAAAAGGTAAAGAGGAGGTAAACGGAGGAGAGAAGAAGGACAGTGTGTGATTAAGAAAAAAGAAGAAAATATTAATAATAGTAGCATTTATAACAAAGTTTTTACAGATGTAAAAACAGAGTGTAATTACACATTAGGCTACACATGAGGTAGTTTCAGTACAATCAAGGACCGGAGATCATGGTCGTTGAGGATAGATACATGAGTAAAAGCAACAAAAAGGAAAACTCTAATTAAAAGCTATTTTATAGGAAAGAAATGACAAAAAGAGGACTCTGAGGTAGGTCGTCTGATTTCAAAAAGGAAGATTAGGGGGTAACGACGAGATGAATAATGATTGTGTGTCGTATTTCAAAAAAGATTTAAGGAAGAGGAAAACAAATATGAAGGAAAAGGAAATAGGAGTAGAGAATCAGGAGAGAAGCAGAGAGGGAACATGTAAAGGAGGCAACAAAAAAAGAGATATCCTAAATAATAATAACACTAGGTTCATCTTCAAAATGTTAAAAAGCGATTATAGTGAAAGGTAAAATAATGGAAGAGCGAAAGTATGTTCCTGATAGGGTCAAATGTGAAGAAGGTAATGGAAAGGTCACACCCAGCCACCCACCTCCTTTCCTCAGTTTACTTCCACCTCACATACTTAACCCCTCCAATCCATCCACATCAAAGTGAGTAGAGGACAGAGAACCTACTTTGATATGTATGGCTGAGCAGCACATACACAATCATGCTAAAAACAGAGAGAGAGAGAGAGGCATTATTTGCTGTCAGGAGCTGGAGGGTTGCGGGTTGCATTCCCTCATCAGTGTACAGGCCTCTGAGTGAACTCTGACGTGTGGAACGATGTTCATTAAAATGGTAAAACAAACAGAGGCTGCTGTGTGATCTCTCGTCTCTCTCTGTCTGTCTGTCTGTGCATCTCTCTCGCTCTCTCTCTCTCCCTCTATCTCCCCGAAGCAATAAGAGCAAGCAAAACAAACAAACAAATAAACAAAAGAGTTTGTGCTATATATATATATATCTTAACAGTCTGCATGCTGCTCGTATCTATTTGAATTCTCGAACACTGTCACTTATACTTCTGCCACAGAACAATATAAAATGAATTATTAAAGACTTCTTCATCAGTATTGAGTACAGCTTGGTCTGTTTGATGTATCAGCTTTCTAACTTCAAAAGAATCAGCTGATGATGCCTTCAGGGCTGCAGCTAACAATTGTTTTTATGTTCGATTAATCTGCTGACTGCAATTAATATTAGTCAATGACATGTATCACTTTATTATAATTATTTAGATGCTTTTCATTTATATCTTTGCAGCTGGTGAAAGCAAAGCAAATTGTACCTACTTTCTAAGCTTCTCTGTAGCTTCCAGTAATATATAATACAATTTGACAACTTTTTAATCAATTGTTTGTGTTCATATTTTGTATTTGCAAAGTAAGTGGTATCTAAAGTTTAAATGTTTTGGAGTGAATCACAATATTTCCAATATTTGAATGTGTGTAATGTAATATGAAGAAGTATAAAGTGACAGGAAATAGATATACTCAAGTCAAGTAGAATTACTGCAAAACTGTACTTGCATACAGTAATTGAGTAAAGGTACATAGTTGCTGGAACATAGATATTTCTCTATACATTCATGTGGTTTGATAAAAATCTGAAATATGCTCTTGAAAATGTTCATGACCAATGCCAATTTATAATATTTCTAGCAGCCTAACCTCTTTATAAAAGCATATAACATGTCTAAAGTCTAGACAGGTTGTGACAATAGAATAATACTTAGCCCTGTATAGAGAAAGACAGATGAACACAAACTGTCTGAAACTAGAACGCCACTCAGGGCCATCCGCCTCTGCCACAGTCAAAATACAACATGTCAGTGGAGCTCCTGTAATAGAAAAATAAAAGGAGAACAAAAGAGTTTGATCATCTGCACCAGACTGTACAAACCCACTGAACTCAAAACCATAAACCAGTCTCATAAGGATCCAAACATTACTTCTTGAGAAACTGATGAAAATGTGGAAAAATTATTTTACAACGTAAAGGGACGTGATAAAAAACAGCAACTAGAACCCGTTCAAACAGGTCACATCATAATATCTGACATTTTCCTTGACCAATAAACAAAGTAGAATGGCTCAGTAGAGAACTGTGAAGGCCCAACATTCCCCCTAAGTGATTTAATTCATCTAGATCCATAAATCATTCCCTAGGAAATTGGTGACTAAGTAGAAAAAAAAAATAAAATCACAATTTTGCAGTGTTAAAGAGAATGAAAAAGAAATAGTTCATCCCTGATACATATCGCATCATTGCATAGAATTGTGTGGTAATCTACCAAGGTGTTTTTGTGTTATCCTGCTAACAGACAAACATTAGGGAAGATGAAAACATAATCTCCCTGGCTGAGGTAACAAACCAACACAGAGTCTATATATGTTAGAAGTAATGAAAGGGTTCAAACTACGGTGCTCTAAAGTGTGAATACAAATTCCACATAAGTCAGAAATTTATAATTTCCCATGTGAGCATTTAATGAAGAGATCCAGATTTTGTAATGAGATGTAATAAATGTCAACAAAGAATTCCAGTGTGCTACCATGAGTGGAAAGAACACTCCTACTTTAAATGCAACATTTTAGAGGATGATGATGATGGGAAATGATGAAGACACCACAGAGACACAACAAAACCATGCATTGGTCCAAGTTAAGAGCTCTGAATAGCATGCTGTGAATATCTTCTACCTTCTGGCTATGAATATATCTCCACAAACACCCTTCAAATTCATGTGTGTGCAATTTGTTCTGGTCAGAGCAGATTTCACATCTGCCTCAGGCATTGTGGGGAATGTATAGCTCCCACACACACACACAGATGTAAACACACTATCCTCTATATCTCATCCTCGTGTCACTGATGGACGGATAGAACAGAGTGTTGACTTTCTCTACCTTCTACCCCCCCCTCCCTCCTTCCTCTCCACACGTCTCCCCTCTCTCCTCTACCCCTGCCCCTTTCTAGCTGAGTTCAGCAGTCAGCCACATCCCACCGGGACGCATCGAGGTTGGGAGTGTAGATCTAACAGCCGAGTGAAGAAAGGGAAAAGAGAAAGTGAGAGGGCACGGAGGAGCGGGGATTATCGGCGGAGTCTCAGGGGGTAAGGAGGATAGACATGGTTTTCTGACTAAGGAAGCCGATATGAAGATGACAGGGTGGCATGAAACCATTAGTGAGGAGATAACGTTTGAAGAGGAAAACCATAACAGCATCGGTTAAGACGAAAGGTATTGCGTATTCTTCCTGAAACAGCCAATGCAGGGCGAGCTCAGTATCCAATACACATTCACACTTAGTTAAAACAAGACTAGCTTCCACTACAGGGCAAGGCAGGGCTAACACTTTCCACGGTGATCTCACACACACAACTACGTACTCTCCACTAGATCTCCTTTTCCACTACAAGGCCAAAGGTAACACATCCGAGGCCAGTTGCTCTGACCCACATAAAGTCTCCCTCTGTTTAGCAAACAGCTCCTAAGTGGAGCACAATTCGTCTAACAAGCTTCCACAGCAGAACTGTCAGAGGAATACATGTCAGTAAACATTTTGAGTAATAAGGGTTTTGAGATGAAAAGATCGTCACTCCTCTCTTATGTCAGCTCACGATAAGCTTTAAGACTGCATGCAGCCGTGCATGCAACCAAACACCAAAATTCACCAACCAGCACCTTTTGTCTCGTTTGTAATATCTGTACTAAAAATTGTAGCTGACTATCAATTTAGCTTTAAGTGCTTGTAAGTAGATTTTGTAACTTTTGTGACAGAGTTCGGTGTAACAAACCAAGCCAGGCCCTTTAGGAGGGTGGCATTGTGGAGAGTGCAACGTTTTTTTTGGAGCTACAGCCACAGAAAAAGTTGCTCCGTCACCTCCATCCCCGCTAGTTACCTGTTTTATGAGCAGGGAGCACTGAGTTTCAAGGCTACGAATGTTCTCCATAGTTCTGCAGAGTGGGTCCAGACTGTTCTAATGCTACCATAAACCTTCAAGGCTAAGCTAAGTGTGAAAGCGTAATACTAGAAGGCTCCTTACTTTGATTTGGAGCCATAAAGCTGGTGATGTAACTAACCTATAGTACCTACTGAGCTTTAAAGGTGCTTGTAAGTAGAGTTTGATGCTTTTGGATAAAAAACAGATGTTACTAGCCCTTTAGGAAGGCTTGAGACATTGCCTCAGTGTTGTAAGTTTGTTTTTTTTAGCTGCAGTCACGCATAAAGTTGCTCCATCACCAATGTTAGCAATCAGTTTTTATGGCTGACAGTGACCCAAGGCAAACCCAAGTGTGCTAGCATGATACCAGAGGTGGGGGTCACCTTGACTTGAAGCTGGTGAGGTAAGACTAGTTGTTTCTATCAGTTTCCAGTGTTTATGGTAACCTTAAGTTATTCATGCTCTAGTTGCAGCGTCACGTTTAACAGACCAGAAAGCTGTCAACCATCTCATCTAACTCTCAACAAGAATGAGTGTATTTCATAACTAGTCCTTTCAGTAAAATCATGCTGAAAACAACACTTACCTTCAGAGACGTAAAAGCGGTTAACACTCTGCTTCAGGTATCACATGTTACCACCGCTATAACATCCTGGATGAGGGTGCAGGTCCAAAATCTTCTCTCAGGTCTCACTCACTGAAGAGAACAGGAAATAAAGAAGAAGAAATTAGTCTTCAATAGGTCTACTAAAATAAAATCTGACCTGTGTCTCGACACCATATTTTCTGGGCCTGCAACATCTTATATAGTGCATTTGTTGTCCACTTTATTGTTTTTTAATTTATTTTGTTGGCTGAAAGCACAGTATGAGGTGTACAGTTTCCTCCAGTGTGGTCAGAAACTGCTTACTTTGCAACTTTGAACTACTGAACCAAGTAAAAGTGGGAAAAGTTGAGAGCATACACACACGCACACACACACACACACACACACACACACACCACACACACACACACACACAGTAAATCTGCCCTCACATGCTGTTGCTACTGGGTATCAATGACTTGAACAACACCGACCATTGATCCAAAGATATCCCTCTTCCTTCCTCTCCTCCCTTCAACCTTCCGCCCCCTCTTTTCCCCCTTTGCCTCTCTTCATCCTCCCACGCCTCCTCTTCTTTTTATCCCATTTTCCCATTTGGATTTTTCTCTCCTCTCCTGCACATCCAGGTTTCACTTCTTCCCTGTACCCCCTCCCTCTCTCCCTCCCATCCCTCTCGCTTGTCAGCACTCCTCCTTCAAAGGATAGAGGGCACAGCCGAAACAAAGGCTGCTTCTGTACCAGCTGAGCCAGCAGGACGGAGGGAGGGATGGAGGGAGGGAGGGGAACGGATCAAAACGAGGCAAAGGAGGAAGAGAATGAGGGCAAAGAGTAAGGTGAAAGGGAGGGTGAGGAGTCGGACAGGGCTAAAAAGAAAATGAAGAGCAGGGGCATAGGGATGGCAATGGTGGAAAAAAAGGTTAAAGATAGAGAGTGATGTTACAAAAAAAGCGGTGGAGTGTGAAGGAACGTAGAAAAATAGAGAAACAGGACAACGGGGATGAATGTGAAAGTGAAGAGCAGAGAAACGGAAGGAGATAAAGATAGATGCGGAGAGGAGAGTTGGAGATTGTTCTCACATCAATAGTGTGGCGGTGTCTGGTATCAGCAGGATCTCACACACACACACAAAGAGTTATCACAGTCGAACTATAATTAAATCTGCCGACAGCAGCACAAACGCACGCTCTCCGTTTTATCACATAAAGAATATCTACCTTCCCTAAATCTGACATTGGTTTGCTATCGCGGCTTTGCCTGTCGATGCAAAAGTTATTCATTTACTTACTACTGTGATCACAACTGACGTGATGCACAGCGGCGGAGGTATAACACACTTATCTAAGAGCTTATCAGGAAAACATATTGCACTTTAAAAAGCTGGATGCAGGTGGACACACGAGATAGACTGGTAACATGAGCTGAATGATGCATAGGGTTGTAATTTATTTATTCTACCCCTCTACTGACTATGACCTTGGGAATACACAGAAGCCCATAGTGAAAATTATACGGTGGTAAAATAGTGCCCCTTTGTCAGCTAATCTGCCGACAGCGGCAGATGTGATTGACTCTGTTTTAATATGCAGGACCACACCTTTAATGCAAGGGCATGAGCTTTTAAATCTACGGGCACCTCAAAAGGACAAATGCTAAGAGATGCTTTGCATTGCAGATGCTACGTGCGCTGGTTTAGGTTTATATTAAGCACTGCAGCTAAATAACACAAATGACTTCATGGTTGATTTTTTTGTTTTTTTTGTATATTATTTTTATTCTCAACAGCACAAGGAATGCAATGATACAATGTGCATGTCATTTTTCCATTTTCTCCCCCCACCCCAAAACAGATCACACTGCCTCAATGCAGAAAGTACATTGCAATATTAGTAACTCAAGAAGTCTAAGCAAAATAGTTTACAAATTACAAGATGATATTGTTTTTAAGAAAGAAAATAAAAAGAAAAAAGAAACAAGAATGTAATAAGAAAAAACATACACACACCCACAGCAATGTGTAATGTGTAATAATAATAATTTATAAAAAGTGCAAAAAAGGGAAGGAAAGTCTAAGGGAAACGGAAAAGGTTCATAATTCTAGAGAGAGAGTTTTCAATTCATCAAAGTATTTTATGATCGGACCCCAAGTGGATTTGAATGTCTCAGGGTGGCCCAGCAGCGAGAATTTAATTTTCTCCAAATTTAAGAAGAACACCAAATCCCTCAGCCACATAGAACAATTTGGGGGGTGGTGTGACTTCCAGTCCATTGAAATTCCCCTTCGTGCCAAGAGGGTTGAGAAAGCGATTATGTTTTTGTGTTTATTTATTAAAGTTTTGTCTCCGTCGCCCTGAACACCAAAGATGCACATCCAGGGATTGGGTAGGAGATTAAGACTGAGGGAGTCTGATAATACTTTGAAAACTTTGTCCCAGTAAGTTGTGAGATGTGGACAGGTCCAAAACATGTGAGTGAGATCTGCTGGTGAATTATGGCATCTATTGCAGCTATTGACAGCATTAGGGTATATTTTTGAAAGTTTGGAGTTAGAGTAGTGCAAGCGGTGCAGTACCTTGAATTGCAGTAAATTTAACCGTGCACATGGTTGATTTAATGAATTAATCACTGTCTGTTTTGTGCAACCAATTTGTGTGCACAGCTCAATCTAGTCCAAGGCTCTTATATAACTCCGCAACAAACTTTGTTGCAGCACCTATTTATAGAAACAAACAGGCAAATAAAAGTCATTCACCTAATCTGATCCATATCACCTGTCAAAAACACACTCCTGCTTTTATGATAAAAGCTTTTGTGTCCTTGTGAAATATTAGTCCCAAAAAAACCATGTCTGCTGCCATCAAATACATTTTTCAGCAATCCGAGCATTAAACTTTGATGTGATCCATAACGGCACAAAGCATTAAAGTTGCACCAGACAACCCCTTCTACAAAATCCTTGGGTCAGTGGTTTGCTTCTCGTAAGATACCCAGTGTGAGAAGACAACTGGTGCAGCCTAATGAGCCTGCCCCCCCGGGGTGAGACAAGCGTTCCCTCAGTTTTGGGGCCTGGATCTTGAGAAGAGAGCATTAATCCTTTAATGAGACCAGGTACCTGGAGTGAAATGCCACAGTCACTTTACATGGCTTGCTGAACCCCCCCCCCACCCGCATGAGACGAGAACCAAAAAATCTGTCCAAGGAAAAAACGTCTCCTAAATATAATTACTTTCAATTATTCAAGATCTTATATAACTCCAACCTAGGAAAAAGGCTTAACTAGTGTGCAGGAAGTCTGTGATATATCTGCTTGTTTATTCTTTATCTTAGAGTTCATAGCATGGGTAGAGCACAGAGACGCCACAGACATCATTTATTTATGGTTCATGCAGTCACAGTGAGGACGCACTGTACGTACCAGCCGGCCATCGCACAGTGCTTTAACAATTTGACAGTAACACGAGGTGCATGCTGGCCCATATTTTACCACATGGTGCCATATTTCACTTAATTACATAGACCTCTGCTTGAGTAGCCTAAAGGTAGTGGAGCGATATGTGAAGGAAGCGGTACAGAGAACATGTACGTGAATAAATCATTTTACTGAGAAATTACAAAGTGTTTCATGTCGAGCCACTGAGTTCTCAGATGTCTGGTTTTGTGACACATGGGGCTGAAAGTGTTGACTTCTCGAAACTAATTTGTTTGATTTGCATAGATATTCAAGTTAAAACCCCAAATGATCTTAACCAAGATGGTAACATCACAAATATGACAAAATGGTTACTTTAAATGTACAATTTATTACTTATTCCACACTGTACTATTCATTAAAAAAAGTAACTACACTACATATATTTTTGACTCAACAGCAAAAGTAAATAGTTGCATTACTTGTAACGTGCCTTTCGTTACAATAAGATAAACAAATAAAAACTAGAACGGTGCTCGGGGAGTGCACAGAGCTCTGCCAAGGCTAACGCCCTATCTCGCCAAAAAGTTATTGGTTACACCCGTTTATCCAGATCCGCATAAAAGCCTAATGGTTTTATCCTCGGGTCAGGCCCCGCTGCTCCATAAAAATTTCATGTCAATCTGTTCAGCAGACAAACAAACGCTGATGAAAACATAATCTCCTTGGCGGAAGTAACGGGACTATTGTTTAACAAGGTTAGAGGTTTGTTTTAGTTTACCCCCGATGACATCTGGTTGGAAACCTGGTCATGCTGACGCACACAGTGTCGTCTGCTTTTATAGAGGCTACACATCCTGTCCCTGCATCAGGCTATTACGTCCAATCTGTCATCTGAACGCAGAGACACAGCTGATGTCCATAAAACGTACAGTGAGACAGCAAACAAGCCAACAGGAAACATTTCAAACCAACTGAGGTTCACTGGGAAAGGTTTCACTTATGTCATTACTGGGTTTCATACTGGAAGTGTTCTGGAAGCTGGTGAAAGGAGAACTCAGGCAGCAGCGGATGTCTTATGCAGAAGATTTTATTGTAGACTTGATGCATCAAGGAGACCAGAAGGTGAAACAATATACAAACGCTATCAGAGCAACATGAGCAATTGTCCCCACACTGTGTCCTTACGTCTTACCACTGGTGTAATACGCAAATGAGTCGGAGTTTGGTGCCTCTCTGTCTGGGGCATCTGAATAAGATATGAAAGTCCATGAGTGTAGACACTACAATGTGCTGTTGGTTGGCCTTGGGAGTATTTGTGGAGTGAGACAGGCTCTATTATTATAGTAGTGTACAGATGGAATTTCTTAGGAATTCATAGTTTTCTTTTAAAATAGTTTATTTTTCGTAGTCTTTTAAAAAAAATATTCACTCACACGGCCGACGTTTTACAAAATATCTCTATCTAAACTTTCTGTTTTTTATGTACGGACAGGTAACTGGAGTATTTGACAATTTGCACTTTGGAAGGCAATTCTAAAATTCTCACTTTTAGTGATTTAAGATGCAGTGGCCCAAACACGGAGGAAAAAGTTAATTTTGTAAAATATCGGCACAAGATAAATTATTTATTGCCAAATAATGTTTGGATTATTGAAAAAAGCTCTAGTTGAGATCTGCTTTTTGAACCATATATATATATATATTTACATCCTGATGAGATTAGCTCCTGAATGTGGCAGCTATGCTTTCTTTGCAACAACCCTATGTTGTTTTAAAAACAACACGTTCCTACTGGTTTGAATTTTTTGGAGCTAACATGTGCAGCTAAAAATCTTTTGTTGCATGAGTGAGTAACTAAAACGTTCCCTTCTTTCACTGCTTTACTATATAAATAATTGAAAAAGACAAAGTAGTAGCAACATTTCTTTTCTGTGAGTGAACCCAGGTGTCATATCCTTATGGAATCAAATCTCTGAGGCTTGCTTGGTGTGTGGAGCTCCACAGATGTAAAAACTGCCAAACATAACAAACACTGTATTTGTGCGAGTGTTTGTGTGCAACGGTTGACCGAGTCCATGGATAGAGCCTATTGCCATCCAGCCAGCACATCGCTCCTCTGAATTATTGAAACAGGTCAGTAAGCAGGAAGAGAGCATCTGTATGTTTGTGTGTGTCTTTGCCGTTTGTCTGTGTGCATACAGCACTGCAGTGCAGATTCACGGCTTAAGCTTTCGGTCTTTTCAGGACTGTACAGAGGGAATTAATGGCTGCGCCCTCTATTCATTTCTAATCTTATAAATATAAAACGGAAGCCGCGTCAAGTAGATATTTGAACAAAGGTTGTATATCGCAAATAGTGGATTATGTGTGTTTGAAACAGCTGTGCTAAAACAAGACCCAGTAATGAATGCATTCACATTGAATAGTTAATAATAAAAGCCTCTCTGACTTTGCAGTTTGCAAAAAGCTCCAGAGCAACGCTGTGTTCTCGCTGTGTTCCGCTTCTCCTCTGTCCTGAGCTGTTTCCTTCTTTTAACAGAACAGCAGCTAGAATAAGAACCAAGGGCAACCACTGCTCCTCCATGAGATAAATATAACAGCAGCAGGCAGAGCTTCTGAGAGCTGGGATGTCTACGCACAAACTGCTCGTTGGAGTCTTTTTGGTGCCCGAAGAAAATAAGCGCGGATTTTAAATAAAACAACAAATGAGACTTAAAACAAATGTTATAAGGCATTGGTTATGAAAAACAAACAAACATAAAAATTAGGTTGAAAATACAATTTGTTAAGTACAGATTCAAAACAGTGACTGCAGCTCATGTTAACAGGGGCAATAGAAACAGGCTCTGGAGGAAGAGCCGACATTAATTCATAAAGCCACCACACGACTGTTATAATTAAAAACCGTCTTGGTTATACAAGATTCTCATCAACCTATGATCTGCTTCCTAATGACTTTTTTTTGTGTGGATTTTCCTCACTGGACTTCCTTGTTTATATCGGGTCAATTATTTCAGTTTCCAGTTCATCTTGCTTCACCCATACTCTGCTTTTGCCCATTCTCCAGTACCAGCTTGTCTTTACTACCTCTGTAAACACATGCACTCTCGTGTTCTAACAAGTGTGCCTCTTCATGTATGAACCTTGCTTCCCTATGTTGGATTGCTGATGATTGCCTGCTCCTCGACTAGTTTGGGTTGCCAGTTTGCAGCTGATTTTTGTGTATGATACTTTGGACTGCTGTCTGGACCCCTGATCTGTTGCCTGCTCCGCTTTGATTTGTTTGCTTGATCAGATTACAAACTTTTTGCCTGCATCACCTCCTTGTGAGTTGATTCCATTTTATTATATAACCTCACCGCAAAAAGTAGCGTTATCTATGAAATGCTGTGGAGGGATGGTGCATGACCCAAGTATGACAGTGCTAAATTTCAGTGTGGATCCAGATCAGAGGGACGATCCAAGAATTGTGATGCACTTTCTTTAATATTGTGAGATCGGGCGTTTTTTCAACCTTTCTGTGTTTTCTCAGAGAATAATATTTAGGGGACACATTTTTACGAGTGTGTACAATTTGATGCAGATCCAAATACATATATAGATCTTGTAAATTGAAATGTGGTTTCATAAGGAGACTGATGGGCCTTGTTCAATAGTTAGTAGAATTAAGCAAAAACTACTTAAATTATAATTTTTTTCACTTTCCATACCATTGTCAGACTTGGGGACTGATATCGAGGAAGGTAAAAGGTAGTGCAGCATAATTTAATTGAAGGGGGGTTGACGGAGGTATGAGTGCTATTCTAGTTGTATAATTAGTTTGTCACATCTCTGTTTGGGTCTTCTCTCATTGTTGATACTGCAATAAGAGTTGCACCTAATCATAAAGAATCATAGAGAAGATGAAGAAGACGCTAATTGTTTGGCGACAAGATGATCTTACGAACGCGCCATGTTATCTTTGCAGGGCAAGAGAAGGCGGCAGGTATGGACAAGTGAACACAGTGAACTGGAGGATCAGTCTAATTAGTGCAGCAGTATCCTTGACTCAAACCCACTCAGTTGTAATGGAGCACAGCGCGGACGCTCCCACGCGTTCACTCACATTAACTCATCCAGTCACTGTGAAACACCACAGAGCTGGTAGAGTACTACTGAGAGCACTTACATAACCGAGGTGTGGTCAATCACTGGTGGTTACACAACTCCGTGCGTGAGTGTGTATCTGAATAGGCATAGTGCATTTTAGCAGGCACATTGAGTAGGAATGTTATATCGCTCACTGTTGCAAAGTAACAACTTGCATTAGCTGTGAAACTACTCATCGCCAACACGCACACGCACACACACACACACACGAACAAAAAACGATGACAACAGTGAAGACAGCACAACAAACACCAGCTGTGACTATGTTCAAATGCAGCTCAGTTACCCAGGAACTGACTAAGTGCTTATTTGCATAGTGTTGGACAACTCATCTCTAACCCATCCCTGTTCACACCTGGTATTAACATTACATTTTGACTCAGTCTGACTACCCTGTGTGTGTGTGTGTGTGTGTGTGTGTGTGTGTGTGTGTGTGTGTGTGTGTGTGTGTGTCTGCAAAAGCGAGCAAGCAAGAGAGAGAGGTAGAGACAGAGAGTGGTGAGAGAGGAGCTAAATGAATCTTGTGCAGCTGTGCTGTGAATAACGATTTTTCCAATTTAAGGAACGTATCGATCATGATGTGGGGATCAGTGTTGATATGGAAGGTCACAAACCAAATACCAGAAAAAAATATGTTTGATTCATAGTGAAACTGCAGCGGCTGAGAGGAGGTCAGCTGAGCAGGAGGTCCTTCATATGTGGCCCTGGGTTTCCGTTCACACTGCTATATGCCACCTCTGAATGTTGTCTGGCGTGATCGGAGCGCGATCCGATCTAAGTGTGTTCACACCTGTACTTAAAGCTGTCCACTTGTGATCAGATCCCAAAAAAACATGTAAATACTCGGTGTGTACGGGGCCTTGCTGTGAGTTTAGAAGAAAGATACCAACAGCTTTGGACTGACTTTAGTTTTGGCTGCACGCTTCTGGTATTTCGTAATGGGACTATTTTCATTCCCGAAGTGAACCCAAAACATTGGCATGGCTTCTTTGTTTTGCTTCAAGTGATATTTACACTGAACTGCTCTGCACTCATTCTTCATTTCAATATGTTCACCAGCTGTAGTCACCATGGCATCAACTTCATTTGCATACAAAGCCTTAAGTACATTGGCTTAACATATGATTGTGAACAACTGGGGTTGTAACAATCACTATTGTGCCATCATATTGATAATTCTGATTCGTTATTAAGTTATCTTAATGCCTATGAAATGTCTAAATGTAATCATAAATACCCAAGATGAGCCGACAGATCTCAAATCCTTATTTTTTAAGGGTTTACAGCCATAAAGCCACAGATCACTCAAACAAGTAATTATTTAAAAAATGGTGTCTATGAAGGAACCAATATATTAACTGATCATTTCAGCAGCACTGAGAACTACACATCCCCTGAGGAAAAATTGATTCACCTCTACAAATGCATCTGGCAAGAATAGAAGTGAGATGTCTGCCATATTGGTTCTAAAACCTTTAGCGTTAACCAGAAGAATACACTCTCAAGACGGCCCCGTCATATTGGACTCTTCACAGGTCGACATTTTTAAATGCAGAAAACAAGTTGGACTGGTACTTTGTTTTTGGCATCCTTCTCTTACAATAACAACGAGCATTTTGTATTTCTTTTTTTTTAAACGGTACACAAGGCAGCAATCCTAGAGTAATTTTCCATTATCCGCAGCCTTTTATTCTATATCACATAGCTCCCTGTACAAATGTAAACACCAGATGACACCTTACCATGTGTGTGTGAGAGTGTGTATATCTATCTGTGTTGAGTAGTGTGGGGATGAGTGGGGGGGGTGTTTCTCCAGCTGGACTATCTTTCATCTCCACATCTGTCATATCCTTTACCACCTCATCCCTCCATCTCTGGGACTGCTGTCTCTGTCTCTCCCTTCGCCTATCTCTATATCCATCCATCTCTGCCCACCCGACTCCCTCTCCCTTCCCATCATCCCTCAGTGCATCTGACTCGATCCACCCCCACAGCGGCCTCGTCATGGCGAAAACCCAAAACTGTCTCGGAGGAATCAAGATCAAACTCCTTTGTATTCCATGCTACAAGGTTAAAAAACTGCTTGTAAACTTTACCTTCATATTCATGCTTAACAAACTCAGTTCTTTTCAATGTATTCAGGCTGGCTAATACATTTTGTTATATAGACACGTTTTAATGAAATCACTTAAGGCTTACTGTTCTACCTGAAGAAACACATGAGCATTAGAATATAGAGCCTGACCAACATGACTGATTTGTTACTATCAGCATCTATATATCAGCCAGTAAATGAGTCGTGCCAAAGATAAAGATGCTGTACGTTTGAAAACAGTGTCACTCGTCTGTAGTTTGTCCACAAGAAAGTAGAGACAAGTACAACTTCCTGACCAAGGTTTTGGTTATGATTGGTAAATATATATTTCTTTTAAAGAAATAAAAAAAAATACTAAAAAATCTGTATTGATAAAGCTTTATATATAAAATACCTTTAGGTAAAAGTAAGGGAACTAAAAAGCAGTATCCACAATGTTTATTGTTTCTTTCTTCTACACATTAAAATCCTTTTTGTTTAAGAAAACGATCATCATTTTTAAGAAGTTTGTATATGTACTATATCAATTAAAGATTAAAACTGGAAGACATCTGTTATTTTTATTGGAATGATACATTTCTACGGTATAATAATGTAAAAAAAATGATAAGGCAGATTAGTCAGAGTAATCTTAACTCATTTTTGACTAAATAAAGGGCTCATTCTAAGGTATAAGACAATACATCAATTCTTAGTTTTGGGTGATTACACACTAATGGAAATACAATTACAATATTATATAAAATTTCTGCCAATAGATCCCCTAAATCCTACACACTGGACCTTAAAGCACATTTTTCTATGTTATATAGACGATGAAAAACACAAAAGTGATCCTCTACCTGAGGAGTCTAAGCCACACAGCCATGCTTTGGTTTCCTTAAGCACCTGACAGGCCGTGCACTCCACCTGAATGATAAAGAAGACTCGCCGCAAATACCTCCATAAAACAGTAAACACAGAGGCAGAGAAAGTAAGAAAGCAGGGCAACGAAAGTGGGCACCCAATTCTTTTAAACTTCAAGCATCACTCCCACAGGGCTGCACATTCAGAACACAGCGAAGTGTAGGGCCTGAGTGCACGCAGGGTTTCATATAAAATCCAGTTGGCTGAGACTTAGCTCCATTTAAGCTCTTTTCACACTAACAGAAGCAGCAAAAAAAAAAACACACACTGCAAAAGGCTAGCTTACTGATTTTAGAGCTCTATCTGTGTCCTAATACCACCAGCAATACCAACTAACACAGCAAAAAGGTGTTATATCTTTTGGATGAATAGTCCAAATAGTATTCTACAGAAGACTGTAATGTTTCGGACCCAGAAGAAAGACATTTAGTTTCTTTCTCCCTCCCAATGTCTGCTTTTGCTCTTCTTCAACACGCAAATCACAAGTGATACTCAAGTATAGCCTGTTGTGTCTCTGGACTTCACAGCACCTCCTTCCCTGAGTCATGTTTTTATCAAAGCAAGTCTGCTGCTCCAGAACAGTCCAAGCATAGCACAGACAGACTCGCCACTTCTAATGAACATGAGATTCATATCGCCTCAGCAACTGTTTCCAAGGGTCGTTCGTCATTGAACACGGGTTGACTTGGGATTACAGTGGATCAGAGACGATTTCTGGCTAAACATAATGTAGTGGATCTCTGCTCCACCTCTTATTGTTAACGATTGATGAAAGAAATGTGGGGTTGTTTGAGATCCAATAACAGAACTCCAGAGTATCTGGTTTATTTGTATCAAACAACTTCTATATATTCATTTGATCATCTGCATCTATAGAAAATATTGTATACGATTTCAACATGTCATTTATTATAGTGAAACTTTAGATGGGGCGGTTAATTCAAAATAACTTGGACTACAGCTGGAGCCCAGATTTGTCTTTCATTTATTTATTAGCTACTGGCTAATTGGAGTCAGAAAAAAAGAGAAATCCTGTCATGTTGCAGATTTCTATCAGCAGTGGGATCCACAACATGGATTTTTCATCTTGATGCTGATGCAAGAAGATTGAAAAAACTAAATCTCCTGAGTCAAATCCTCCATTTTTGGGTTTCTGTTAATCTATTGCCGACAGAGATGCACATTGCATTCACAGATGCTCCGTAGCTTAGAATGGCCGCAATAAACTGTGGGAGGATTGAGGCTTGTCGATCGATACCTGTGACTCAACACTCTCTTGGCCAAGTGCTGAGACGTCTCATTTTAATTTTCTAATACATATTCACTGTTTTGGAACAATAACGTCCCTCTCAGCAGAATAACAAGACACGTCAATTCCCAAGATCTCTGCCTGAATTAGCCACCTCACTTTGAGCCTTTTCACACAGAAATATTTGTATGAATTCATATTCGCTGTGGATTTACGTTTGCAGAAAGAAGGGTTCATCCAATCGCATCTGATTCAGGACAAGTCTCAGATTAGCTTTTAGCTCCATATTCACATTATAATGATTTTTTTTTTAAATAAATAGATCCACTCAGTTTGATAGAATTGCGTTTGTATGACATGACAAAAGATCAAAGGTCATAGATCGGTTGGTTATTTTCATGATCATAAACCCAAAGACTCAATTTAATTTAAATTTATACACAACACAGACATTTCAATCAATAGATGGTATTTCTGCTTGATTAAATGACTTAAACAAACAATCAATTATCAATGCTGTTGCCAACTGCATAATTTTATATTTTGAGACAATCAAATGTGTTGTTGTGCAGAGTATAAACTTGTATCAGATGATCAGATTTCAAGTTGACTGCCAAACACTGCTTTTAAAATACTGCAAAATACTTCAATGAATTGATTAGACAGAAAAAATGATCTGCAACATCTTTGAATACTAATTGTTTTTGATTCGATTTTTTTATGTAGCGAAAACATTGCGTGACAAAAATCTTTCATACACGTTGGACAAACCAAAGACTTTTCAAAGATGTCTCAATGAACTATTTTGTTGAAAATGTTTTATAAACTAATCCAAAAGACAAGGAGCAGGCTAAACAAAGATAATAATACTCAGTTGCAGGAACTTGACTTGCTGAACAACTTTCTTCCTAGACACATCTTTATATTTTGCAGCAAAGTGGAACATTTTCTCAGAATGCTTTTCACCACATTTGTTCCTGGGTTCCTTGTCGGAAAAATGATTGATCTTTAATTTGCAGATCATTTTGCACATCCTATAGGACATTTGCATGCTCATGCCTGGGTTACAAATACGACATTTGCTTTCATCAGTCTAATGCATCAACACAAGCTGGAGGGGATTTTCTCGTGTGGCAAATTGCAACTTTCATGTCGCAAATCTGGTGAAACAGACCAGAGAATCCTGCGAACGGGTCCTCGTGTTACACTGCTGTGTGAAATGCCCTTTGCTCGCTTTCTGTGCGGAAATACTTTATTTATGGGACTTCAGTCGGTTACAAGCTGAGATAACACAATTTTAGTGTTGTTGTTGGAGATTCTACTGATTGCATAAGTCTATTACATTTCAAATAGCTTATTATTGAGCTCTAAAAAAGGTGACACATGGTCCACTCATTTTGGAGATATCTACATCGGACAATAAAATAATATGCACATAATTAGATTCTAATCTTACAGGAAGCAGGTCAACCTGACCACAGCCTCCTTTATATTTCTTTCAGGAGGACACTTCTGCTGCTCTTTGAACTGCTGCACGCTCATTTGAGGCAAGGATGAGTCAGAGCAGCGATTGCAGGCGGAAAATTCCATCTGGTCAGACCTGCAGCTCTCTTACCAGGTAGTCTGGGAAGGGAGCAGCAGGTCAGGTTATCCTGAAGGCAGCGCCCCCCCCCCCCTCTGAAATGATGAGGGCAACATCCGACCTGCCAGTGAGGAAGGAAGCTATTTTTTTAGCTCTTAGGCTTATTCTCCCATGGTAAAATAAAAAACAAAAGTTTTATTTATTCATTTCATTTCACTTTATTTATTTCATTTGGGATTTGGGATTTATGCCTTTCTGATTTCAGGAAACAGGTGTTCCAGGCATGCGTGAGTGTAATCCACTCAGAATAATGCTGTTATTTGTTCCAGACCATTAAATCCATTGAGCTGCATTTTGGTGATACGTCAGGCTGGATATATTTTCACAGGACGGCCAAGCAGATGTTTTTTCTTTATAAATAAATAAACATACAAATAGATAAAGCGAGAGAGAGGAATAAGAATGAGGTGGATGACGGTGTGATGTAAAGGCAGTTTACAGATGTCTGCATGCAGAAAGGGTGAGATTATATTTTCTGAAAATAGACACATTTTCTGGTTGAAAGCAAAAGAGGAATTATTTACCTCCAACAAAGGTGAGCACAGTATTTTATTAGTTAATTGTCCAGTGGGGTATTTATTTCTAACTAGGCCTAAATGACTGTGAATATGCATTTACTTATGTTTTACTATGGAAGGGAAGTATGGGTCAACTACACTTGCACTTACACTGAGTATTCTGGATTCTGATTGGCTGGTAGGTGTGCATTAGGGCTAAGCCTAACCCTAACTTTAAACACCAGAGAGTAAAACAGTACAACAATGACGCAGGTTTCGGTTTGTTTTCTAGACAACAACAGTGAGGCTGCAGATCCTGGACAAGGGGTTATTTGTGTAGTCAGTAAAATAAAATGCCAAACCAGTAGTTTGTGCGAGCCATATAAATTTGATTGCAAAGCATTTGATATATTTGTGAATGTTGAGGTCTGGAAGGAGGAAGAAAATGCAATGCTGTTCAAATTGTTTATGCTGCAAACAGTAGTGTGCAGGTCACATGCATTTAAAAGCATCTGCACATTTTAATACTGTCACTGACTGCATGCCTCCGTGTGTGGCTTGTCATAATGCAGAAGTATCTTCAAAAAAAGGTGCACAACTCATTGTTCTAGAAATGGAAAAGTGTGTTTGTGATGGAAACGGAAAAGTTGAGCATAAATTATACCACGGACCAACATTTTGACAAGGACAACAGGACTGCATAAAATGTTGACTCCAACAAATGGATATTTTCGACCGTGGACAATGGATCAAGCTGTAAACAACATTCATATATCACCGCCTCATAAACTTCAAATGGTAAAAGTGTAAGCACATACAGCTGCCTATAGAGTTGACACACAGCAACATTAGGGCTCGCTTGGAGTCGTGTTTCTGACCATTCAACGGCTGCAATTCCAATATTTACTCTCTTTGGCTCTGCGCTCACCTGAGTTGCTGTGGGAAATATGTGGGTCTTTCACAACCTAACAGTCCACTATGTTTGCCAGCTGGCTGCTAACTTTGTATGTCTGCTGTTTGCTGCCAAACCGGTAGTTAGGTGGTGTGCAGCCAGACTTTTCCATGCTTCTGGAAACTCTGTTGGTGAGACCAAACAGAGAGACGGTGATTTTCCTGACCCTCTCCCATGTGAATGCTGTTTATTTGATTTCAGTTAAAGATGATTTGATGCTATCTGGTGGAGGCTACAGAGGCAGCGCTGGATTTCAACCAGAATCTTTTCTGCAAACCTTGAAAAAAGAAACAGCAAATAGTCGGAGAAGAAAGAGGGAGAAGACAGACCACCACAGAGACACAAATGTCTTTGATCTACAGCCCTGTGAAACCGGCCAACACACACACACACACACACACACACACAGCTCCAGAATATATTCTGGCCTATTTCTGAAAATAATGGGATATGCAGTGCGTGTCTATGTACTTGCCTGATGTCCTTTTGAAGTCCACTGACATTTGGTTGAGAAATACATAATTATGCACACACTGTGTGTGTGTGTGTGTGTGTGTGTGTGTGTGTGTGTGTGTGTGTGTGTGTGTGTGTGTGTGTGAGGGCTAGTGAGAGCTATGTTTGTCTATCTGGGACAAAAGTTGTGTCTTTATTCCAGCCACGTTTTCATCTTTGACCAAAGAGCAATACAAGTTTTGAAGGATGGAGAGTCGGTGTGGCAAAACTGAGAGGGAGAGTAAGATAATAATGAAAATAATAATAGTAACTTTATTTGTATAGCACTTTTTAATACAAGTAACAAAGTGCTTTACAACAAACAATTTAAAATTCACGGATTAAAAAATAAAGAAAAAGATACAGATATTAAACATCATAGACATCATGCGAATAAAAAAGGTAACTGATTCTGCTAGTCTAATCTATCCCTCACGGCAAAGGCTTTATCTCCTTTGGTTTTAAGCTTAGATTTTGCAATGCCTTACCAGAGAATCTCAGACTGCGTCCTGGCTCGCAGGGAGATAAAAGGTCTGAAATATAGGGAGGGGTCAGCCCATGCCTGCCTTTAAAAGTGATTAAAAGACTCAATCCTAAAGTAAAAGGGCAACCAGTGCAAGGATGCTGAAACAGGCGTGATATGGTTAAAGTTTTTCGATTGTGTTAACAGCCGAGCGACAGCATTCTTGACTAACTGTAGCGGGGGATTGACTTCTGAGTAAGACTACTAGACCACTATAAAGTGAGTTACGTTAATTGAGTTTGGTCAAACACCAGTCATAGACTTGGTTGGAAATGTATGACCTGAACCAGTTTAAAGGCACGTGGGTGATTCCTGTCCACTTCTCCAGTCTGTCACTGAGTATGTGGTGGTCTACAGAATTGAAAACAACGCTGAGAGAACAAGGATGGAGGATTTACCAGCATTTTTTTCCAGCATCTTCAGTCAACAGAAGGTCATTGCAGATTTTCAGAAGAGCATTTCTTTTACTGTGGAGGGACCAAAATGTTTGAAGGTTTCAAATAAGTTGTTGTCTGTCACGTGCGCTACTAATTGTTTGAACACAGCTTTTTCAAGGATCTTGGATAAGAAAGAGAGTTTTGAAACATGTCTGTAATTATTTTGAGTGGTTCAACTAGAGCAGTTTTGAAAATAAGAGGGATATGATAAAAGATTAAGACAGTTATTGATAATAGCAATTAGAATGTTTTCTTCTTTTCTCTTTCTCAGCAGATAGATACTCCAAAACGTGTTACAATGAGCACACATTCAGCAATAATGACTCCCAAGACAACAGTCCCATTTCTGGGCAACTGCTGAAATTCCCATATCTTCCTGTATCAAAAACCAAAAATGAAAAAAAGGGAAAGGACCTGAGGTAAAACGCTAATAAGGTAACACAGACTGTAAACTCAACCAAGAGAAGTGGAGGAGAGAACTTCATCAGCGTGAGGTGTTCTGCCACGCATGGAAAACCCTGAGCACCCACAGGGAAATAATAATGAGAGTTTGACCATATTGGTAGAACAGTTATGCTGTCAACTGAGGATAAATAGAGGAATAGAGGAAGTAAGAGCAGTCTAGTAGAGCCTTATTTGCATCACATTGTGAACCAGTTATACATTTTTATCTTTAAAAGTGCTTTTCTGAATACATGTACATGTTGATTAGTGATTGATTTGTCAAAAACAACACATATGTTGTAAGGTGACCAAGTGCCCTGTGACATTTTGATGAATATCTTGAATTGTTTTCTGATATTTTCAAATAATGAACTGAAAATAACTCTGAGATGCATTTTTGGTGAAACCCACTCAGGTTGTTTGTTATTTTATCATTATTTATTCACTGAAACAAATTTTACTGAGTGATGGTTCTTTGGTTGTCCACATTTATACGCTCTAAAATGGTCACATGTTTCAGACCCCCCCTGATAAAAGTCTGGATACTCTTTCTTACACTTCCCTGAACTGTTGGTCATTTGTGTCAGTTCACTTGGTAATATTATCCCAGATGAAGAGGAAAACACATGCATTAAACCAGACACATATAGGTGGTGGCAAGTAACTGAAGTACATATAGTAATTACTTAATTACTGTGATTAAGTACAGTTTTGAGGTACTTGTACTTTATTTGAGTAATGGTTTTGCTACTTTAATTTTACACTAAATAGTGACGTACTTCACTTCATTAATTTGACAGCTATTGTTTGTTTGCAGATCAATAAAAGAAAAGATAAACAGATACATCACCTTGCATTGCTATAGGTTAAGATCAAAATCACACACACACACACACACACACACACACACACACACACACACGCTGTCTGATTGGAATTAATTATATGTAAAATGTGCATTTGATTGCTGATGTAAACCAACAGCTGAACAGTGTTCCTCACATATTGACTCATTTCTTCCACCTTAATTCAATGCTGTAATTCACAAGCTATTGACCTGATCTATGAGTTATTGGCCTCAGTTAGAAAATAATTTTCTAAACCCTGAAAAATGAAAAATTGATGTTGAACTTATAGGGCCAGAATCAATTTCAAGCCTTTGAGATCAGTACCAAAACCCACAAGTCTCATTAGCAGTTAAAGCGCTTGTGACTGCTTATCCACACACATTTGCTTTTCCACATCTCGCCTGATAAACCGGGCCGAGCCATTAAGTCATAACTAGTACAGTGCCCATTCCAAACCTGTCTGTTTGGAATGGGCTGTGTGCCTGGGCTGTGGCAATGCATGTTGGAGCTTTCTCTCTGAAACTGTAAAAGAGCTGTTCAACTCGACTCAGTGACGCTCACAACCCCAAACTGGAGAATCCGTTGTCGTGATCGACAACATCAATTAACTTAATGAGTCCCAGCCACCACTGCTACAAAGCGCTGGTTGCCTGTTTATTTGAAGTTTATAAATGATTGACATATAATGAGTGCAAATAATACCAAATTTAACAAGGCAATCCTCGTGCCATTAACAATACATGTGCCAAGTGCGAAGCCGATCAGATGAATGGCTCTCCAGTAATGCGTTCCAAATACAGACAGTCAGAAAGAGGTTTTCGAGGAAGCAGTTGAAAGATGACTCCATTCAAATAATAGAGATCTGATGTCTCTCTCTCTCTCTCTCTCTCTCTCTCTCTCTCTCTCTCTCTCTCTCTGACAAATCCTCCTCTCACTCGTGGGTGTCCGCAAAACCAAGTAACAAAACAAAAGAGAAATAAAAGAGGAAGAGTACAAGAAGATGTCAGCCATTTGTGAAGCTTTGCGATGCTGGGGCAGAAGCTGATTGTGATACTAATTGCCAAGTTTAACTTGTTTACTTTCATTGGATCAAAAAGAAGACAGACACTTGGTCTCGTCTTCACTTCCATTTCGGTCTTGAAGAACGTCCATAGTTAGGGACTGATGTGTTTACTGGCTAATAGCTGCTAGCTGACTACCTGACTGGTTGGAAACAGTCAATTGTGATTGTTCCACTCACACAACTGCATGTACACTCGTGTTCAGTGTGATCACAATGTGTCCCTGACCACTTCCGGAGGTTGTTGGGCTGATTGTTCTCAGGACATCTTGGGTGCATTTACACCTGTATTTTCATGTGGTCAAGCTCTACCTGATGACAACCCAATCAGCTATAAGACATTTAACTGCCATTTAATGATCGGAGTAAAACCAGACTGAGATTTGCAAACATTGCACAACAGTTTTAGGAGTGGCTTATGCAATTTTCAATCAATTCATATCAATTGTATTTGTATGGATAAATCATAACATACATGCACATGAAATATATGTAATATTACAGTTTTTTTTCATATTTCAATTGATTTTAATATATGTGCAATATTTCAATTAAACTGTAGTTCAGTCAGACAACTCACGTTCAAACGTTTATTGCAGCAGTAGAACAGGTTTAGTGTTTGGCGTCTAGGCTCCAACTTAATCACTCCCCCATATGATTACACAGGAATGATGGGAGTGATGAGCAAATACTTGTAACCCCCGTCGGAGCCTACAGGTGGATGCTGGGGTGGTGGAGGGGCTGAAGCAACTGGTAGCAATACTGCAGCAGCAGTGCGAGCAAAGGGGATGATGGGAAATTTCTCTCTGCTTAAATAGACCACCTGATAAGGTGGGTGTGTATTATAGATGGTTGTGGAGAGTGAGGTATGTCACATGATGTGTGTCACATGATTGGAGCAGCGCAGCTCGAGTTGGCTGCCTGAACTAGCTCGCAGGCGTCGCTCCATTTCAATATGTAATGCAATATCCCATTTTACTTACTCCTTCATTATTCAACTTCTACTGACTGCCACTGTTTAGTACCGTCGTCTAATGTAACTTGCCTAATTTATGCTCATACTTGTCTTAATCTCATTTCTATTCATATTTACTCTTAGGCACTGGTTCTGCATTACTCGGTGCACACTTTATATCTTTATTTCATTTACAATACAGTTACACTTTTTTTTCGCTTTTTTAATTTTTAGACTTAATTCCTCATTGTTGTATTCACTGTATTGTATTTTATTATAAATTAGGGGTTAGCATTATACTGGCATTATCTTAAGGCACCTCACATAGTAATGTCAAGACCATAATAGTTGTAGAGAAACCCAAAACAGTTTCCCAAACCGGCAAGCTAAACGGTTGAATATCTGATTTGTTGTTCCCACAGTCCTGGTGCACAATCTGTGGCCTGTTCAGCCTGTGTGGGTGGTTCCTGAGCCAATTAACACCCATATGTCCCTCATATGTTTACTTCTGCTGTGTTTACTTCAAGCCTATGGGGGGGAAACAGTAACACACACTGACGACTGTACATGTTACTTCTAAGTCGTTGCATCACTGCATTAGAGTTCTACTTGAATTGAATGATTGCACGAATGGATTGAAGGGGATTTATTATCTCCAAATTGATTGTACAAACATGATGTGTATTTCATGCATCCCAGTACCAGGGGGCTTTGGAAAAAAAATAGAGAAGAGTGTGTTTTGGTTTATGGAAGGCATTCTGTCCACAGCCTGTCAAGGTTCACTGGTTACTGTACATCTTCTGTGGACGGCTGGCCCCAGTGGATCGGAAGCCACTGAACTGGCAGGGTTGGTTCTCTGCTCTGCCTTTTGAGCTGCATACAGTCTATTTATACATTATGTATGCACACACACTCACAACTCAACATATAGACAGTGACAGAGCAATAATCACATGCCTATGCAGTATATATGCATCATATAATTTCAAGTCATGTGTATGATCCATGTAATTCATGTGTGCTGAAGTTACAGGCCAATGCAACTATTTCATATGCTATACAAAATCATATGTTGTTACAAACAACATATGATTTGTCTCTTTTGAACATGACAGAATACACGGTGGAGAGATTCTCAGCGCAAAGGTCCACATCCTATCTTGAGAGCTTTTCCACTGGATCTCAAGCTCTTTATTGAGCAAAATAAATACAAAACAGGGATATACCAGCTTCTGATGCCTTCTATCCATTGTCTCTTTTGCGAATGGATAATACTCCCAGCACTAAGCTGCTTTAAATGCTGATTGTGTGCATAACCGACGGTTCCTCTGATCTGATATCTGTGCCTGTTGCCCATGACCCACCTTTAAGCCAACATCATGCCTTTCATAAACCTCAGTATGATACATCCACGGAGGGATTAGTCTAATCCATGTACTAATATTGCATAATAATGTAGGTCCACGCTACCTATATGTGTATTACATAAGATCATAATGGAAACACTTACCATCTGGTTACTATGATGTTTGTGACCCTCTGTATGAATAACAGCCGACCTTACTTTTCACCCCAGCTATTGCACGCAACAGATTATGGAGCCTTGTACTAATTTTTACTTTGCCATTAAAATATTAAATAACAAAATCACAATGTACAGTGAAAGAAATAGAACAGAATAATACAGAATTTTAACAGTTTAACAGAGTATTATTTTAAAACCTGGTGATTCAAAGGGTTCTTTAAACTTTAAACCCGTTGTCACGCACAACACTGTAACACCGTTGGGAAGAAAACACCCCAGAGAAAACAGGGTATTATTGACAATATGACGATAACTGAGGTAATCAGGTCTACAATCGATAACTGGACTTTTGATAATCCTTTGGGATAACAAAGTGCACAAAGAAAATAATCTCCCAGACATAATAGAACACAATAATCTAAGACCTTACATGTTAAATGCTCCAAGTCAGGTCCTGTATTTTTGATATCTTGTCTTCCTCCCTTGCCTGGCCCGTGTCAAAATATAAATAGTGCCTACATACATTTGTGTGTGATAAAATTACCATAAACAGGAAGTCATCAGGGGCCTGCTGCTAATTTCTGCCTCTAGCCTCGCTTGTGAGTTAATCTACCCAGGCCTCTGATTTAAACAAACACAGAGAGAGCATCACTTGGAGGCAAAAAACAGTTTTCATCCTTTTGCAGACTTAAAGCGATACAATGTTACTACGGATGAACAGCAGCACATTTGATCACGTCATTAAATCCGCCTTTAGTTCCCAAGATTCCCAAGTCACGCACTTTTAAGACGATATAATTTCTGACATGTTAAATGGTTAAGCAAATAAAGAGACAACTTTTAAAGTGAGAAAAGTGACTCAGTACTGTCTTAACACAGTCATATCTGTCTTTATTAACGTGAGCTAACATTAGCCACCAAAAGCTATTGGACATAGCAATAGACTGTATATTAAGATGTACGCCATGACAGCCAAAGCATCTTGATCACACCTGGTGGCTGGCTGCAGTATAGGTCAAAATCCTGCATCCTCCATGTTAGTGGCTGGGACATGGACCAAACTAAAACGTCAAAGTTCACACACAATGTACACAAAGATGGTTTCTGTCACTTTAAGTTGTTCCTATCACATTTGTCCAAGTGTTCATTTTCCTGTCAGTCTGCTTTTAGTTGTTTATTTGATGCTATAAAAACGGGGTGAAACATTACATGCCAGCTCAGAAACAAAACCTCAATAGTGTTGAATTCCTCAAGATTTCAACAAGATAATGGATTTTACATAATTGCGAAATCCATTGAGTTAGATGAACAAGATTTTCAAAATACCAATAATACAACTCAGCTAAGAAGGTTTTGTCTGAATTTGTTCAAGGACCAGGTAATACTCTGAGCCCGGTACAAAGCTACAGACCTCCAGATCCAGGGCCTCTCAGAACAGCCTGTGTCTGTATTAGTTTAGGAGGTGCTGGGACATGTGCTCATGTCTTTTCTGTCTTTTCTCTTGTAGGACTTTGACCAAGCTGCTTGTATTATATTGAGTTCGGCGGAGCTGGGCTGTCTGCCAGACAGTGATGCAATTACATTGTTAACAGTCTTTGTGTCAGGCACTGTGAGCTATACACAGGTCGTAGCCTTTACCTCCCTCACTTTCCGAGATGACATTACACTTGCTCTGCCTTGCTCCGTCTCTCTCGCTCTCACAGTCTCGCTCTGTCATCAGGGCGGACACTGAAGGCTCGCGAAGGAGACAGAGATTGCGCCGCTGCTTAAAATGCATTTGACTATATTCGACCTATCTGGGCATCTCTTTGTCTTGCTGATGTTAAATTTGCCTTTACTTTTGTCGCTTCGTTCACCTCTCTATAATGCAACACCTATCCTTTCTCTTTAACCACAGGGAACTATCCTGAGGGACTACTAGGCTATCCCTCCCTTTCAACGTATGGTAGCAGTACATCTGATTTCATTCTAACCATATTTCTGTTGTGCTATTTTTTCTAAATGTCTCTTTCTTTCAGAGCTGCTGGCATTGACAAGAAATAAACTCAAAGTTGTCACAGCTGCCAAGAGACTGGAATCTGGAGAGGTGATCAGAGACATGACTGATCAACGTAAATGCAATGTGTCTTCAGCTAATATAAAGCAAGAAGCACTGAACCTTATAGAGACCTACAAACAAAAGGAGGCTCAGAAGTAGGGAAGAGACAGTTCAGACCATTAGATACTGTGCTAGGTCAAACTTGGGGGACGAGAGATGAACATGTAGCGTTGAATCAGATAGTGAACAAGTTTGGATGATTCATTTCATGAGATCCAACTGGGGGGAATGAAAGAAAAAAGAGTTCAGAGTAAAACCTGCAGACGATAATCTAAGATGTGTGTGTGAATCTACTTTGGTTTGGCTATTCCTGTTTTCTTAGCGGGTCACTGGAGTTGAAGCATACCTGAGAACAGATACCAGTAAGTTAGGTTACATCCTGGGCAAACTACAAGAGAGGGGGTAAAAGTCACAGAAACCCGAGAACAAAATTAAGACTTCTAAATAAAAAAGGAAAACAAAGAGTTAGATGTAGGAGATTAGGTAATATAACTAACAAGTGATAAACTGTGTTGTAAAACCAGCTCAAACCCTAGCCAGGCAACAGCTAATCAAATCGCATTTAAACAAATACTCAATTGCAGGCACGAGCCAATCAACTCAGATTAAACATGCAAATACAGGAACTGGCTGACATCAGCCGTCATAATGAACCTGGGCCCTTCAGCATTCCATGGATAGCTAGCATCGCACATTAGCAGTAGAGACGCCCTTTGTGTCCTGAGGGAGAAGCAATTGTAGAGACACATTGCTGCAGCTGAAAACAACACTTACAAGCTAAAATGAGCTACTGCAGCTAAAGCCAGGCATACACACGATTTGAGCCCTATCTTGACCCGATTTCTGAGACACGCAAACCCATTATAGAGTCGGAACAAAGTTTTGTCCTGCTTCGTTTGTCGTGCAGTGCACAGGGGGTCTGAGGAGTGATCAGACGCTCTGAGGATAGTCAGATGAATTCCTGACACTGAATGCTCTGCACAGTTAGAACAAAGTCAGGAGTCGATTCCCAAATCTCGGTGTCGATTCCCTCGTCGCATCTGTGCAAAATGTCAAAACACAACGATCGGCAAATGAAGTTTATGGCTGGAAGCAATTTTAAAGCAAGAAAGAAAGTCGTGTCAGACAATCGGACCGTACAGTGTGAGCACATTAATGATGAGCTTTGGTTTCCCATCTCAGATGATTTACTCATACAGTGTCAGAGGGAGTTAACATCTCTACTCTCACACACTGTATGTCCTCCTTAAGGTGCACTTCAGAGTCAGGTGGTAATTATCTGTGGACCCATCACTTTCAGCACATATACATTTTCCTTCATTCAGTCATTGCTGATATGAAATTGCTGATTACAGCAGCTTTAATTATTTTTATTCCACACTGCTTAAAACTGGTTTCAACAGTATTAACATTTAATCCTCCAGTCACCTCTGGCTGATACGCGTGGCTCATTAAGAGGCCAGTTCTACTGGGGCAATTAAATTCTTCTTCTCTTATGCGTGTCTCCTCGGTCTGTCCGAAAAACCTTGCGTTCAGAGATGAAAATGTAAAATAACGACCGTACTCTCAACAGGGTTATCTCGCCGCAACATTCAAAGGTTTAAGCCGCTAAGACCTCCTTCAGAGCTGTGGGTGTTTTTGATGCTGAGGATTTTGAAATCCCATTTAGGTGTTCTGTTACATTTGCCTCCTCCACTTTACTGTGATTTGTGGAAGTAGCTTTGATGGCAGCCACCTCCCTGTCGTTAAGAAGAAAAAAAGAGCTAACACTAGTGACAGGATGTGTTCTGTTTAAAATAGGTCACCATGTTCCTGTTCCCGCTCGCTAAAACACTTAAGGATTCTTGTCCCTGAAAATTCATCATCCTTCTTTTATTCTTTGTCTCCATTTTAAATGTAAGAGATTACAACTTTTCTTCCTTCTTTGACCCTATTTCTCTCTGTGCTCTCACCTGGACTTGTAGTTTAAATACTGTTTTTCCGTAGCTTTTAATTGTTTGAGCAGATTATTTCAAACACAGGGCGAACAATAAGCAAATACATATTCACATATGGACACACACTCACTCACACCAAGATCCTGAAGTGGAAACACTCTTACTCTGCCAAAAACAACCTTCTGGTGTTCTCAGAGGTAAAGACCATAACCTTGAATTACACTGCACTCTGGAGTGTGTGTACTTTATTTTTTCTGTGTGTGTGTGTGTGTGTGTGTTTGTGTGTGTGTGTGAGGTGATTAATCAGACCAGCATCTTCAGCAATGTCAGCCAGGAGGTGATACATGAGAGCTGAAAACACACAAAATTGCATACACAATCAAAAGCACAGGTTACACACACACACACGCACACACACACACACACACACACACACACACACACACACACACACATAAAGAATGCTTACACCTGCAGTAACTTTAACAGATGAAGTGAACTTCTTTTAATTGAGAGCTTTGGTCCTGTGAATTATGGTTTAAAACTTATTGCTATTTTTTGGTCAGCCTCTCATGGCAATACGCACACACACACACACACACACACACACACACACACACACACACACACACACACACACACACCACACACTCCATTACACATTCAAACCCATCAGGTCCAAAACAAACTCACAATTTGGGCATATTGTAAACCATATTGTGTAAAACTGTTTGCAGCATAATTGCACATTATTTAACAATCACTTGACAATTACTTGCACAAACACACAGAGACACGCACCATTTATAACTAATAAATATTATTTTCCAGTTATTCCTCTGGGTTGATGCTTTGGGGGGTTGTCAGCTTCTCTTTGTTTTCATTTTTTGCTCTGTGCAGATTAAAACTTGACACGGAGACCACAGTCTGTGTGTGTGTGTGTGTGTGTGTGTGTGTGTGTGTGTGTGTGTGTGTGTGTGTGTGGGGGGGGGCTGTGCAACTTGCTGACTAACTGGGTGCACAGCAGCACAAATACACACTCAATCCTTAGAGTTCTTTAGTTCCTTGCCCTATTTTTTGCCTTTTAATCAAGCAAATAAGACATTCACCCTAATGAGTGTAAGTGAGTAAATGTTGTAAGAAGTAGAAGCTTCTCGCCTACAGAGTTTCCTGGTGGCCTAAACCACAGTCGTCCCAAGCTGTTTGAACCACTGGGACAGGCGGCTGTCTGAGCCAGTGGTTCAAATGGTGAGTGTCTGAGTATGTGAGAGAGACAGGAGAGCCTGGGGGACGTCTCTGAATGGTCGACGATGTGGTGGTTTAGAGGTTTAGTGTCTCATATGAAAATGAGCGCAGCTTTCCAGATTCCCACTCACAGGAAGAGCTGCCCACCTTCTTCTTTTTCAAATATATGTCAATGTGATTGGCAGATGGTTGACTCTATGTAAACATTGGTCGTGAAAAGACCAAGATGGTTTGAAACGCAGGGTGGTGTTTTTAACTATAGTCAACCCATAAATGTAGATTTTTTTTTTATATATATATATAAATGTGGTAATAAATGTAATATTTAAAACCAGCATTAATGTGTTTCATCAAAGAACAATCATGTCCACTTTAGTTTACAGCTCAAAAAAGACATAGTGTGCAGTATCACTTAAAGGCTGCTTTCCTGACTTCTCCTCATTCTCTTTATATATTCAAGTAATTAAAGACGGTCTGCTTCCTCCCCAATATAAAAATACCAACCATAAACTCAGCCCATCCACAGAGCTGCATGTCTCCACAGTTAAAGACATTTTATCTTTCAGTGTCCTGGATGGATGGATTGTAATCAAACAAACTAAAACTCGTCATTGTGTTGTAGTTAAAAAAGAATCAGCGTTAATGAGAAAGTGTGAGCGGACGTAAAGACGAGCAATTCTTCTCCAGCACCATAATAACTAAGCTACAGCTACTGTAAGTGCTTAAAACTGCAGCTTGACTTTTGATTGCTGATTTCAAAAAGCCATGCCTTGAAAATGAGCATACACTTATAGCTGGCAGTTTATTATGAGTGACATAAAGAAGACCTCGATGGCTGTAAGATTCCTTTAGCTACTTTTTGTACAAATACTGACCCATTATCTAAACTTGTTTCGGAGTGTGTGACAAAATGTGGAATGACTTATTATCTCGTTGGGAATTTGACAACAATTTCAGACCCAATGGCTAAAACGGTAAATTATCACTGGTTGTCAACGACTTGATGCTTGAATGGTCTTTCTGGCACCGGAATCTGACCTACTGGGGTTGTTACTCCTTTTCTCACATTGGTTCGAGCACAGATTTCACATTGTCTTCGCACCTCATCACCATATAACTTTGTTCAGCTGATTTCTATCAGTGAGGATAGGCTCAGAGACAGACTCCTCTCTCTGGATACACAAGTCAACAAAACTACCTGCCAAGTGTTTGCTGGAGGGGACTCAAGACGACGAGTCCCTGCTTAAATATTTACTCTCCTAATAGTATTAACAATCCATCGTGTAGTGGAAGAGAAAGCTTTCTTTATTTCCCACCAAACAAGCTACTAAAAAAGATTAGCTGACGAATTCAGAACTGGATGTGGGTTTGTTTTTGAAAATCTGTTTCTGTATGGATCCCATAAAAGCCGGAAAAGGCTGGAGGAAGCTCTCAGCAGAACTATAGCTCTACGCTTCTCCTCCGCACAGCAACTTGTTTTTGTGTCTCTCTGCTGCTAAGTGCTAAAAGCTCTTAATGCACCGGTGACAGGTTGCTCAGTGCCTTTGTGGCAAGTTACTAACGATGCACTTTAAGTTGATCACAGTATGAAATAACAGTAAATTCATGGAAACTCATGACCACTAATGACGCTTAAATCAGGATTACACCTATGCGAGGAAGCTGCAGAGGTATTTAAACCTGCAAAGTAAGAACATTCGTAGTGTGATAAGAAAGTAATGCAAAACTGTTAAAAGCACTTACATATCATTCATATGGTTAAAAACGGGTTAAAATGTTAAGAAGACGTTTGTTCACATTGTTTGTACATGAATACCATCATGATTTAACAAGGGTTAGATTCATAAAGTGACAGGATCAATCTGTAAACCAAAACATGCTCTTATTTTGAAGGTGAAAAAGAATGTTTCTGTTTCTGCCCACATACCTGGGAAGCTGCAGTGTTTGTATTCATTCGAGTAAAGCTACTGTTGTGGAAACACCAGCTAAACCTCGTGTGATTATTCCTCCAGGTCCCTAAGGTACGTTGGACGATTCTGTCATGTCTATGATATGTTATTACTTTCCATCGTGAATACAATGTGTTGTCAGATGCTGCAATGTGTTGCACCTGTGTGTGTGTGTGTGTGTGTGTGTGTTCACCTTCCCTGCAACACGCTGTCACACTGCTGCCCACTAAGCATGCCACATGTCACAACCACTTTCCTCTCCAAGCCACGCAGGGGCTGAAACGCACACCTTCAAACAGTCCCCCTCACGCACAGCTCAAAATCAAGCTCACAACGGCCAAACGCTCTTTTCAGCTCCACACTGAGATGTGCGCGGTGCGCGCAGCTTGCGACGGCGAGGAATCGTCTGCCTACTGATTGATTGCTGCAAGGTCAAACAGAGAGGGAGAGAGAGGCAGAGAGAAGGAGAGGAGGAGTGATTTGATCCCATCTCTCCCAGTGTGTCATTACTGGGTGATTACGGCGGTAATGACCCCGTAACTCTAACACCTGTCAACTTCACATACACACTGTTTCACTACCCTCCTTACTCTCTATTTCTCTATCCTTTAGAGTGAGGGGTGGTGACCGAGATCACTATATAAGGGTCTGGGGCTTCACAGGGGTCTTTTTAAGAGGGTCCACGGGTCTCTTGTAAATAAAAGAAGTAAACTCTCATTACTTTAATTTGCTAAATATTATACATGTTGCAGAAAGCAAGGGAGAGCTGCTCCCTTTACAGACATTAGCATGTTTAATATGATGCTATCGTTTTTTAAGACACCATGACTTGTGAAATGCATCCTGACTTGCTGGAATTTAAAGTCGGTAAAGAAAAAAACGCAATATGAGAAAGATTTACTTTATTGTTTACTGTGCAGTCGCTGACCACAAGCATGTGACAATGTTTCAGACAATGGCAGGAGACCCTTGCGGGAGAAGGTATATTGAGTAACTGCAGCTACAAGGATGAAACCAACATGACTAAGAAGATTTAGACACGGATGTCGACGCGCCTGCTGAGTCGCCAGCCAAGGCCCGGGGTGAGAGATGTGCTTGAGGCGGAGGAGGGAGGATTTCGAAGAGTAGGAGCCGGCATCACCGAAAGCCAGACATAAAGATTGACCTGATGTAACGCTGTAACAGGGTCAATAAAAGCTTTGCTTCCCAGATAGAAAAATCAAATACAACAAATTGACAGCTTAAACCTTTGGCTTTGATTGTAAATCACTGCCTTTGCCCTAATGTTCATTAATTACAAAACAAAACGAAAATGAACTAAACTGTTAAATGTGCTCGGTGTTTTCAGCCATATCCATTTTTTCAGGGCAGTGGAAATGATTTGCAATAAAAGCCAAGGATTTACGCTCTCAGGTGGTTTTATGTTCCTATCGGCTTCAGAGGCTGAGAAATAAAGGTTTTAGTGAAGGTTAAGCTGTTCAGAAAACCCTCAGGTTTTAAGGGGTTGTTGTCAAACTGTGCTTTGGTTTTAGATGCTTGTTTATAGTACGACTCAGGTCTTCATGTATTAAGACAGCTGTTTTCAGAGATGAGCTCCGGAGGGTTCCTCTTTTCGTCCTTCTTTACTTTTGTTTTCCGTCACGCATTTGGAACGTCATCAATACGGCCATTTGTATTTGGTGAATCCTCTGGAAAATGTCCTGCTGTATTCTCACTTGGACATCATCCAGACATTTTACTACAGAGAGTCTGGTAGGAGAAATTACGGAGAATGTTCGCAGCATCCGACACTGACATTTGTGTTCTCACATACAGCCCCTACTGATGATTTCAGGACATCGGTGCTGGAAAGCAGCATAAGTAACTTTGGGGTTTATCATGGGAATTAAATACAAAACAAAAAAAATCCACAGTCTGCAATAAGTTGCAAAAGTGGAATTGGATAGAAAAGAAATCTGCCTCTAGAAAGTGCCACAATGCTTTTCAAGTCTTAGATTGGAGCCGTATTATTGGGGAACTCACAGTACCTGACAGCAAGAAATCGGTGTGACTGTGAATGAATGTGAGGCACGTCTCTGCTGGAAAAGAACACTGTGCTCAGGAAAAACACCCTCCTCGGACAAATGACAAATGAAGTGACAGCTAAAGTTGCAGTGCAGTGACAAGTAAAAGCCGACAAGAACGTGTTCAAACAGAGGTGCTGCACGATCCACTGTCGCATTCAGAGGCGACTGACATCTTGTGTCCAATCTGGCCTCTATTGATGATGATCTAATGAGAGGAATCGTGATGATCAGGGTGTGCTTGTGCATTTTGAGTCACCAAAGGAATCAAATTAACCTCCCACTGGATCCTGTGAAAACATGTAAATAGATATCACCTTATTTGACACTTTCAGCTCATTCATTTAAGAGATCATAACGCGACTTCCAGGCACTGACCTTGTCAGGAAGGGGGAGTTATAATAATATCCCTGCAGTTCATATAAAATGTGCTCCCATGTGTTCCGGGTGTGGTCCCCTTCATATTCACCTGTACACTACTGACCTTAAAGGGCTTCACCAGCAATTCTGTGCATAATGTCCACATCTGCAGACAGAAGAGACATGGACTCCTCATGATAATAAATTGATCATGTGTACGAAATTTACTAAACCAACCATTACTTTTTTTTGGCAGCTAAAATCCCTCTTTTACTACATTTTCGAGAATGGTTGTGTGAGGCTAAATGCACCAGCTCTTGTACAGTATGTGAGTTCACAAGCAGCGAGGTCTGAACAGAGGGCCCTATGTAGAGTAAAAGAAAAACACTAACACTAACTAGTGTGTCAGAGGTGAGAAGACCAGACTGTGATGGCATCTGCTTTACTTGAAAAGTAGCATAACGTCTAACACTGTGCACTGGCTACTGTAGCTGAGGTGAAAGTGTGATGTGGGATCAACACTTTTTCTGTTACTGCTATCAGTGACGAGGATTCAACACTCTAACGTTTGAAAGTTGTCTTCTGTTAGAGTTTGAATCAGTGGGAGCATATTCACATGTCAACAACCCACCACATGCCTAACGCTGAGGGACAGGTGCTTCTCTATGGCTTCAGTGTAAAGTAGCTCCCAGTAGCTACAGTTTAGTACCCAATGGCAATTGGTTTAGATTTTTTTTTTTTATGGTCACAGTAATTAGATTACCATTTGTGGCCGCTACATTATCTCACTTTAAATCGAGCGACAGATCCTTTAATTTTCTAAATTACTGGGACAGGATGCAGGGGATGAAGTGGGACATTTTCAAAATAGCTAAATAAACAAAAACTCTTCCATTTGGTAAATGACAGACAAGACATTTTGTAAATGTAGCAGCATTTGCATATTTGTAACAGTGGCCGCCCATACAATCCACTGGACATTTCCCCCTGGTCATCATCACTAAAAGCCTCTGCACATTAAGCTTCCGTCTCTTTTGTTGGGGAGACCAATGGTCGGGCTGATACTGCTTTCTTTTGTGTGCCTGGGCGTGTTGTGTGTTTGTGAACTGTTAGTCTGAATTTGCATATGTGCCATGGTGCGCAGATTCCCTCTGTCTCATGTTGAAACATCTCAATTATACCTCTGCACTTTAATGTTTTCCCCCGTGTGTGTCTGTGTCTGTGTGTATGTGTGTGTGTGTGTGTGTGTGTGTGTGTGTGTGTGTGTGTGTGTGTGTGTGTGTGTGTGTGTGTGTGTGTGTGTGTGTGTGTGCTATGTGGGATCCATTATGCCCTGGTTTGTCAACGAACACAGCGGCAGGGCTCACAGCCAGGGAGACTGAGACCTATCAAATGCATGTGTGCACCACTCAGTGGGAAATAAATTCTGGCAGTTTATTGTTTTCTATCCGATTTCCCCCCAAACGCATAATGACATTAACAGGGGTACTTTTAATAGGTGACTAATGAGGGAGGTAACAATTTACCTTGTCAAGTAGTGTGTGTTGTTACTTCACAGTCATTCCTCTGGCAATTACTGGCATCACACACTCCCTTCTCTCTCTCTCTCTATGTACCGAGAAGCACAATAAGACCAAAACCACTGTTGTGTCTGTGTGTCTGTACTCTCAGCGTGTGTCCGTCTGTGTCTCTGTTCACATCATTATAAACCTAATGAAGAGGCTTGCTGGCAAAGTTAGCCTACGGCTGTGTTATTCCCATTGTGAACACACACACACACGCACAGGAGGGGTATTTAGAGAATTGGTTTCGAAGCAGTTCCCAGCTTGCCCACTGTGAACTGAATTTAACTGTACAGGCAGTACACAGGCTAATACATGAATGTGTGTGTGTGTGTGTGTGCGCTTGTGTGTGTGTGTGTAGCCTGCTTGGTTTAGGGTTAGGGTGGGGGGCAAGGGAATGCATTACATATGTCACTGATAGTCTGCCATAGGGGTAGTGTGTGTGGGTGTGTATGTGAGAAAGAGAGACAGCGAATGAGAGAGACTTAGTTCTTCTCTACACGTTTTATTGGCGTGGCCATCAGGTGGGAAAATGGAAAAATGAATCGAAGTGAGAGAGAGATAATTCAAACTGAGCTGAGAGTTGAGGGAGAAAGGGGGGGGGGTTTGGCAAAGACAAATGAAGCAATCAAACTGTGTGTTACCAGCAGCAAACAATCTTTAAAATAATCACTGAGCTCAAGCAGCAGAACCGTGTCCATGCCAGTCTGGTAAAGCAGCAGTAAATCAATGAATATATAAAAATATATATATATATATATACACACAAATCATCATAGTATTGTTTAAGTTTAACTCATTCTGAATGAATGTACATTTATAAAATGGTTTATGTGTTCAAAAACTGCTCGACCCTGAAACATAGCCATCTATAGGAGTAGCATTAGTTCAGTCAGATGACTCACATTTGCGATGTTTATTTCTTATGATTACATTAGTGATGAGAAATTATATTTAACCCCACGATCAGAGTCTACCGGTGGGTGTTGGGGGGGGGGGGCTGAATCAACAGCTAGCAATACAGAAGCATCAGAGGCTTTGACGAGCAAAAGGGAGCGATGAGAACTCATGGCAGTTTAAATAGACAGACAAACTGGGATGGTGTGTATCACAGAGGATGTGGAGGGTGGGGTATGTCACATGATTAGAGCAGCCCAGCTCAAGTTGGCTGCCTGAGCTAGCTCACAAGTGTCGCTCCATTTTAGAGCCGCCAGGATTTCTACAGTGGTAAACCCTCCTGGTAACTGCTTCGGTTTTCTCTCTCTAGCTACGATGTCAAAGTGATGTCACACGGGGCTTACCTCCTGAAAAGGCCGCAGGTTCAATTACAACCCCCGCCCCTCTGCGTGGTTTCCCAGCTATACCACTAAACACTGTCCTGTCATCATCATAAAAAACATAAAAAGCCCCCAAAACACACAGTTTCCTTGCCTGACAAATAACTGAATGAATGATTGAATGATTTTTCTCCTTCATCTTTCCTCTCCTTTTCTTCACTCCACCTCTCTCTCTTCTCCCCCATGGACCCTCTGCGTCTCCATTCGTCCTCAGTGCTGTGCTGTGATGCAAACTGTCACAGTTTCCACTCTGACCTCTGCTGTGCTGTTTCTGCCACCCTCTCTATCCCATGTGCATATCCCACCATTCCCTCCGAGACTCCATCCATTCTTTCATGTGTCTCCTGTTACCTCTCCTCCTCACATGTCCCAACTCCCCCCTCTTCTCCCCTGTGACTTAACAAGCATCTTTTTGCTCATTTTTTTACACTTTCTTTTCTCTCTTTTCCCCCTCATTGTTTTCTCTCCTTTTGTCCATCCCCTCCTCCTTTCAATTACTGTGTCTGGACAGCATCTGGCCCAGTGTGTGTGTGTGTGTAGGTGACCAGGTGTCTAGGCAGTGTTGTCCTGGGTTCTTGTCATTCTGAATGGAACAGATGCTAACAGATAACAAGTCGCTGGCTTCCCCTGCAGGTTTGGAGACAAATTAGAAATGCAGTCCCATTATTCTGTCAGGACCTTCTCTGTGTCACTCTGGGCTCTGACTGAAACAAATGGCTGCATGTGAGCAAATTATCACCATCTTATCTAATCAGCCAGTTTAAAAAGAGAAAATCTGACTTATTGATCATCATATGACCCGTGTTTTGGATTAAAGGAGACATGTAATGCTCATATTGAGGTCCATGATTTTAATTTAGTTTCTGGAAAGCTTTAAATATTCTAATGTTCAGCAAATATCCATCGCTGCAGCTCCTCTTTTCAGCCTCTGTCTGAAACACTTGTTTTAGCTCCTGTCTCTTTAAGAACCTTCTCCCAGTAAAGTCCAATCTCTCGGGCGTGGTCACACAATACGCAAATATGAATCAATCATCGCTGGTCAAAGTTCACCAAAGTTGAATTCTACTCAAAGCTACGCTGCAGATTTGCTTCACCACAGGAATCTAATGTTCAATTCACCCCTTTGCTTGCGTTGATTGGAGAGGAACAAGCCTCGCTGTGGTCCAGGCCAGTTCAGCCACGAGGAGCTGCTGTATCTATGCCCTCTCCTGAAACGCCAAGAAGCTTCTGCCAATCAGCAGCCACTTATTTATATCTCTGACGGATGATTGAGCAGAAACTCCATCCTGCTGTTTCATTAGGTTAAGTTGCCTCATCATCATTTTTCTGTGAGGTAGACTCAGCATGAATCTGCTCACAGCCAAACCAATATTACTCTCCAACGTAACATAACTATGAACGATGCACCTTTCCATTTGGGGCGCGTTGCTTCTGCCCAGTAGCAGCGTCGCTCTGCGTCTGAGAGAGAGTTTCTGACTTGAAAAAAGGAGCAAGTGAGACAGCTGAGCATTCATATGACAAATCTCACAAAATCCACAACTGCACCTCAGGTTCACAGTGAACTGAGTGACCTTGTGAAGGTCACTGCAGGACTGAGGATTCTGTCCAGTAAACAAACTTAAGCAATCAAAACATCTGACAGTAAACTGAAAAAAACATACCATGAACTGCCAAGTGTCCACTAACAACTGAATAAAACTGTTCACCAATTCAGAAGTTGATGTTTACATTGATTAGCCATTTATTTTTGTTTAAAGTTTTTCCTATGCATCCACATTTCTAACGATAGTTTGGGGATCAGCCAACATGTAACCTACACCTACACCAAACAGCTCAATGTGTCAAAGTGTATTTCTCTTTCCATTGTTAGAAGCAACTTAGGTATGACTGTCTGGTAGCTGGGGGCAGCTGTGGCTCAGGAGTTAGGGTGTGACGTCCACTAACAAAGAGGAAAGTAGTCGAACCCCGGCTCATCCCTCTGTGTGCCGAAGTGTCCTTGGGCAAGACACTGGACTCCTGATTGCCCGTCGCAGCGTGTGTCAGTGTGTGACTGTGTGTGACAGAGAAAGTGCTGTATGTGTGTGTATGTGTGTGTGTGTGTGTGTGTGTGTGTGTGTGTGTGTGTGTGTGTGTGTGTGTGTGAATGGCAAAACTGTACTAAAAGAGCTTTGAGTGGTCATTAAGACTAGAAAAGAACTTTATAAATACAGAAAATGTACTCATAGTAATTATATGAGTACATCATGACTTATTTATTATTACATACTCGTCCTGTTGTCTGATAACAGAACAAAAAAAGAAGTAAAATCAGCTCCTTGCAGCATTAACAGTTTAACTGCTTCCCTTTCTCTGTTATTGTTTTTTTTACTGAATACAAATAGAGAGAGAAACCTCCTCAAGTTCTCCTGAGCCACACATCCTCCAGGTTACAACTATTAGTTTATAATACTGATCATATTTCCCTTCCCTTGCTAATACTTCAGCTGGCACTTCCAGCGCAATCCTATCACTTAGTCTTGGGCTATTGTAACTCATCTCAAATTGTATTGATAGTGTTTTTTTAATCCTCAAATTGTTATTCAGTTGAACAGCTACCAGGCAGGTGAGAATTGTTCATTTATGAATTGAAATAATTGGAAAAAATAGATCAAGACTGTAAAACATATGTGTATGTGTCCTTACTGGTTGTAAACCGAGACAAAGCCGATCACTCCTGCTGTGATACTCCTCCATCACTTGCAATCTCACAGTAAACATGAACCTCTTTGTGTGACTCGATGCCAAACTTCCATTATGACGTAGTTGTTTGGTGAATGTTTGCGCCCTCCTCCAAGAGAGGATCAGCTTTAATGTTTTCTCTGCACAAAAATGGCACAAATGTAATGTAAATTACCTCATTGTAGTACAGTAGGGCCCGGCTTCCCCTGTGACCGGCTGGCAGCCGTGGAGCTGATGGTTGAGAGATGAAATGGAGAAAGAAGATTAGGAAACCTGATATTAAACTTCTTATAGGGTATTTTAAAGCCTCTTAGGGCCTCTCGTTCTCACTTTACCCCCCCCCCCCTTCTTTCTCCTGAAGTGCTGAATAAATGATGTAATTCAATCTGGCTCCACAAACACTCCAGTATTCTGTTTCCCTACCTATTCCAGCCTGGGTTACATTCTCTATTTTCTCATTCAGGATGAAAGAGTGTTTTCCTGTCATTGTTTATCCTGCGTTCCTCTTCTTTTATTTCATTCATCCGTTCTCTATCCCGCTCCTGGTGACAGTACTACAGGATTACGTGGCTTTTTTCCCAAAACTTTTCATACCCCGAGTTATTTACCCGATTAAAGGTGCAACATACACTGCACAGAGAGATAATGCATCTTCAGTCCGTCTGCTAAACTGCAGTGTTGGCAGTTTAGAGCACAGCCTTACTTATGAGGGTACTGCTAAACAAAAGTATCAGTACCAAAGCAAGGTCAGGAAAACACAGATGAAAGCAGCAAAATCATTCTCTCAGTAAATAAGAAAAACTACCAGCAATTCAAACATCGTTCCTTTGTATCTAACAAGGTGGTAAATACACAGTACAGATACAGATAACAGTACATTGTCATTACAGTATACATATTACAGTATAACGTGTTCAATGAATGCCGTTCATTTTTTTTGTGAACGATAAACTGAACCATTTACATATGATGAACGTGAACATGAGCTATGTTCACTCCAGCGAGAGTGAAAGTTCAAGTTCATGTGAAATACCAGGGGCGGCCGAAAATCTGTGTTTGTGTGCTCCTAGACAGTGCACACACACACACACACACACACACACACACACACACACACACAGTGTTAAGGTGACCGGAGCAACATGCAGACATGATCCGACACCATCGATTGATAATTAAACACATGATCCCAAATCATCCCAATAAAAATGGAACAACTAATCTGAACTAGTTCATTTTTAGAACCTTGAACTTAGTTCAAAATAAAAAAAAAATGAACTATGAACGGGAAATAGTTCATTTTCATCTGCATGACCTGACCTTTAAACTAGTTCATGTTAAGTGTGAACTGGCACAACACTACATATGTAAACTAAACTGCTTTGGAGTAGATCAGTTAATACCTACAACGCTTCCTTCCTCTAGTATTTCAACTTCATTGGTTTGCAGGTTTATTATTAATTAAAATTATTGCAAGGCTCTAAAATGATGACGATCCCATTCACAGTAACACAACTACTACAGGGACTTCTGGATTCCACACACAAAGCTGTCATGCCATGCTAGCTGTCCATGTGATGCTTAAGGGAGAGGAACAGGATAATAACAACCAGATTTGATTGGCTAAAACCTGCACTTGATATTTGTTCGGCTGGTGCCTGCACTGCCACTAGAAAAGATCACTAGAAAAGAGGAGCTGTTCTCAACTTCTACCAGCAGATACCAAAATGCAGCTCAGCAGCCCACGGCGTTACCACATTCAGGGTGAATGAGCAGCATTGGAGGGACTGAAGTCACGAATCGAGCTGAAAACAGCGTAAATGTGTGCAAAGATGGAGAGATGCAGAATTTCCGCGTATCTGGATTTCCACTGATAGGTAACACGATTTAGGGAGGGAGTTAAATCGGTTCAATAAATTTACACACTGTGTTCTCAGCCTCGGTTTGGAAGATGATGGCAAGCTGTTTTCTTTTATTCAACAATCTCTTGAGGACTCATCATCGTTACTGCTAATACAATAAAATACCCCTCTGTCCTCATCAGTCCATTTGTCTCTCTCTCTCTCTCTCTCTCTCTCCCTCTCTCTCATGTGCCATCTCTTTCCTCTTGTCTGATGTACTAAATAATTCATTTCCATTCTTCAAGGAGCCCCCCCACCTCACATCCCACACCACAGTGTATTCATTTAAAGCACTCGGGACAGGGTGAGTGTGCAGATCTGGGCAGCATTTGTGTGGCTGAATGAAGCTGAACTCACCCCCAGATTCCCAGGTACTTTCATTCCATCCACAAATATGTGCATGCTTATACGCGCGCACGCACACAACGCACGCACGCACGCACGCACGCACGCACACACACACGCACACACACACACACACGTCCACGTCCACGCCCATGCCGACAAACACAATTTGTTCTTTGTGTAAAATCCTCTTGCCAGTAAGTGCATGTCTTTTATTTATGGTGTCCTAAAATGTGTTTGCCTGTGTTGTATGTTCTCACATATGGTTGTGTACTGTACCGGATCTAAGTGGACGTGTGAGAGCATATGGCATTGTGTGGAGCATTGTGTCAAAGTTAGAGTGCTGTGCATCTGAGTTTCTCTGTGTATGTGTGAGATACCAATCAGTATCCACAGCGCATGAGAACAATGCATTGTGTGATAATTGGTAAATGGTCTGTATTTATATTGTGCTTTTCTGGTCTTATTGACCAATCAAACCACGGTACACTACATTTTTACATCCACCCATTCACACACACATCCAAACAGCACTTTTCTCTATGAGAAGGGGCAATTTTGGGGTTCAGTATCTTGACCAAGGGATGGGGAAGACTGGGATCGAACCGCCAACCGTCTGGTTAGAGAACACTCTAACGCTCTAACCCCTGAGCCAAAGCCGCTGTGTGTGTGTGTGTGTGTGCTACTGAAGATGAAATGGAACTTACTCAACCCACTGCAGAGCAAAATAATGTTTTTCTCTCTCCCTTTTTCACACTCTCTCACACACACACACACACACACACACACACACACACACACACACACACACACACACACACATACTACGGCATTATTTGAAAAGGGAGGATTTGTGGTCCCTGTTAAGTGTCGTTCCCCAGTTCTGTGTCACACGGTCACTTGCCTCTAGTGTAGGGAATTATGGCTCTTTGAAGGGAGCCGGATCTTATGGCTCTGTTCCTTTCTGCTTTTCAAATGGGACAGGGGTTTACTCAGTCGATCTGCAGGTAACCACTAGGATAATGATGACGATATAATAGATCTGGATTCAAACTAGATATCCCACCGATAGAATTTCTTCTTGCATGTGTGGTTTAGCAACACTAAATCACTGGTATTGCCAGACCTGCAATAATCTGCATTGCAAAAAATACACAAGGTGAAACCTTATCCCTCTGCTTTGCCGGTGATTTAACTTTACTTTGAATTTACCCTCTGTATGAAATGTGTTATGCAAGTAAGGTTGCCTTGCCTTGAATGCAATTCATGCACATGTGTCTGTTTTACAATGGGTGGGGCTGAGCCAGATATGCTTACACACACACACACACACACACACACACACACACACACACACACACACACACACACACACACACAGAGCAGACACAAGGAAGTAGCGTGCGCTTCAGCAGTATTCAAACAGAATTAAGGAGACTAATTCGTCAGCCAGATACCTAGCTGTCATTTAGCTATTCATTCAACTTGGTAATTTAAACAGTAAATGGTTATTCAAAAGTTTCCTTATAGCAGACAACCACACATCACTGGCACATAGCCTGGAGGACAGTTTAATTTCTCAAAATCAGCTCACAAATAAAAGACTGCCTGGGGGTTAACAGTGATCACAACCACTTGCTGATGATGTTAAATGGCTTCACATGAAACAATCCTGAGGGAAACAATGGGACATTATTAAAGGGCAAACGCTTACTCTGCTATCAATGTAGTGCATGGAGGGTGAGAAGTCCCCTCCCCCTTGTCCTTCTCGGAGAGGGGGATGTTTTTTCGCTGTTCAGGTAAAGGGGAGGAGCGTCACTGGCGTGGGTTTTAATAATTTAGGGCAGGCAGTGGATGAAATCCGGGCACACTGATAAAAAGAACGGCTCTCAGACGTTGAAAACGAATCTGGTCGTTCACAAACGTCACAACACTACTCGCCTCCACGCTTGATTGTGTTGCCTTCAGGCAGATTTCATGGTTGCATCCTTGTTGTGCCAGAACGCAGAGTTATCCAAATAAGGAGAGATATTGCCTTAATGAGTGATGAAACATATTACATATTTATATATAGCAATAAAGACGATGAGTAACTATTATATTAGTGCGCATGATAAAAAACGTGATATCTTTTTCATAAATCGCTGTACTGACACAAATATGTTTTCAATGAGTACGTGCAATGACTTGATTAGAACATGTAACAATCAGCTCATCTGTATTTTTCATTTTTCATTGCATTGTAAGTAGGTCATACATCATTTTAACGTGCCATAAGATTACAATAGCTCACTCCAGTCGATTGAAACCTCAGTTTCATATCCGCAACCAGCCCTTACACCCTGTCCCATCCTGCACTTACAAGACAAACACAAATTGAAAAGGTGCTTCTATTTTTCAGCACAAAGTCTTAGAAGTACAAAGTACAAACATGAGAGCATCCAGTGTCCTTTCCCTTCCTTCTGCACACTAACCCAATTTGAAACCAGCTCGGCTTATCTGTGTAGATACTGAATATTTTATGGTTGTAGTAGAATAAACACCAACTAATATTTTGTATGAAATGATGAATATCATACGGGATAATGAGTGCAAGTAATGTGGTTGTTTGATTGACAGGTGTGTCAGTGATTGTGGTTGCACTCAGCTCGTCACCTCGGCTCCACCCAGGATTCCTTGCCTTTCATCAGTTTGGCTTTTGTGGTAAGATCTATTTAATGTTAATATTATTCATGCAGGGTCTTTGTACTCCTTTGCTAAAGTAACATTCCCGTGCCTCCTGGGGCCTGCACAGCTACTGTACTCGTGGGCCCAGGTTCAGACTTCAAAGTGATATTTCGGGGGGTGAAGCCACATGTTTTCTTTTTCGTAATTAAAGACGTGTGCCTTTGTGCTGTCAACCCAGCCGGCGTTACTTATAATTTTCATACACCATTTATCTTCCTCGTAATCACCATGACATTAGTCATCTCCTACTTCACAGAAGGCAAACACAAGGCAGATCCACCGAACGGAGTCAACACATCAAAGACATCCACATCAGACCGGATAGAAATCAAAGAAAATGAAATACAGACCCAACTTTTTTTCTTTTACATTGTAAAGAAGAGCGGAGCTGTTCAAGGACCAAATCCAAGGACACAACAAGAGGAATGACGCATTAGAATTTACTCTGAATGTCTTTGCGCTAATATTCAACTTGTTTCTTTAGTGATAACACAAAAGCTGTTTTCAGACTTGAGCGCCAGGAAATCTGGGATATATCATCCAGACATTATTGCGGAGTTTGCCTTTCACATATAAAGAACACAGCAGGGGATTGTTTGGGTTCAGACGTGTTCACAACAACAGGAAAATGGAATATTTAGGCGAAGGGTGGGGCCTGGGTGGAACATGCAGAAGGCACAACATTCACACGCATCGACTATTAACACCAACAAATCTTTGGAATTTAATTATCTTTCCAAGTTAACATTTTCTGCACATTGCACAGGGAAGCTGTCAGGAAAGGTTCCTGAAAATGTCAGCAGCAGCTGACTCGGTTGGCTGCGTTCTCACATTCAGCCTCTTTGGAAATATTTTAAGGAAAACATTCAGAAAGCAGCTTAATGCTCAATGATGTGATTCTGTGTGTGAATCCTGCTGCTGCAGCTTCTCAATTGGACTATGGTGGATAGTCTGCCCTGCAGCTCCTCGCTCGTTTAACAGCGTCATCTCAGCCTGTCACTGTTTTTGTCCGAAGATAAGTTGAGTTTGTTTCTGCTTCCATCTGTCCCTCTGTCTTGCAGGCACCGTTTCCCAAGCATCATGCACATCAAATATGGCCGCCATGTGACTAAAGCAAATGTGATAATCCTCGTACATATGGCGCTCGCCGAGCACACCAAGAGGCCTGCGGCAATCGGCTAGTGTTCTCGTCCACCACACAAAAGGTTGAGTTGATTTCTGTTTTGCTGATTGGAATCGCAGCCGCTCCACCCATCTACGTCCGGAAGGCAAAATGAATATTCATACCAGTTTAGACCCCAGACATGAATATTTATATTGGTTAACACCAGATATGCAAATGAGCCCGCCAACCCAGATGGCTTCAGATCACGACATAATGATCACACACACACACGGATGCAGAATCACACTCGTCAAGAAGCAAGCAAACACACTGTGATGTCTTCCTTCCGAGAGGAAAAGACAACACGCTTCCCATCGGAAAGGAAAAGCGGAGACAAAATGGAGAGAGATTAGAAATGGCTGCAGAATTCAGCTGCCAAACCAGTGAAGTGGGGACGTGATATTGACACCAACAAGATGTGCCCCGACAAGTTCAGTCAACAAACACGTGCTGACGCGCCAGGAAAGGGAAGAAATCGGGGTAAATAAATATTTTCTAATCCATATATTTAGCTGTCTGGTGTCGGTGATCAACAGTGGCTTATTGCGAGATTAAAGCTGGTCCTCGAGGACGGCTGGCGGTGAAGTGCCTGCCAAAAACGTACCCAGGTTCCTCAAGTCTACAAGGTAGGATGATAGGAAAGATAAGAATAAAGCTTAATGCCACATACACAGGGGAGATTAGTCATTAGTGATAGTGTTGTCTACAAAGCACTGTGAAACACTGTCTCCGAATTCAAACTGGGTCAATATAAGCAGAGGTTGAGTTGGAACAAGAAACACTTAACTGCTGTAAACACAGACCTGCCAATGAGGGCTGTGACATATTCAACTCAGAGACACTCACACAAACACAACAACCCAGGACAAATATGGAAAATGAAAACAACTTCACTAGAACACATACCAGCGTTTCACACATAATGAATTAGGTCTAAGGTGGTAACGGGGTGCACATGCACGAAGGTCACTGTCACACGAAACAGAATCCAGGGGACAAGTACACAGCCTTAAGAGTGAAATTAATATAAATTCTCATGTAAAATAAACTATGTCTGACTGTATGGGTGGATGGTAAAAATGTTATGGACCATAGCATGAGCATGCAGTAGCGCAAGATGCAGGAAATAGTGCTGCACACACAAAGTTAGAGATGTTTTTATGTTGTCAGAAGTGGAAAAAGACATTTGGGTAATAATGAAACAGTGGCGGGACAAATTTGAATATGAACATACATACAAACAAAACACACTCAGACTCTCATACAAACCCAGAGCTAATAGAGACAATGTGCAAGTTTCAATAAGCCAAAACAAATTCATGCTAACATGTTTACATTCATGACAGTAGCATGTCCATTTTTTGGCAGTTATATGTAGTTTACCATCTTCAGCAACTAACTCAAGCGTGTTAACATTTGAACTCTCACTAAATCCTGCAACTAAATGTGTTTCTTCGAGGTTAACGTCATTTTAGGATTTCTCTTTTCTGATTCTGTGTAATCCTCATTAATGCACACCTCTTCCCTTCCTGAGAGAGAGAGAGAGAGAGAGAGAGAGAGAGAGAGAGAGAAACTGCCTAGATACACTGAACAGAATCAGATATTTCCTTTGAGCCAAAGCATTGCTAACAGGCTTATCTCACCACATACTGTGTGTAAACTGTGTATGTGGGGTCTTCTGAGCGTAGGTTAACGTGCTGCAGATGACACATCTAATACGACCAAACATACACACACGCACACACACACTGGCACACACACACACACACAAAGTGAGAGAGAGAGAGAGAGAGAGAGAGAGAGAGAGAGAGAGAGAGATAACAGTACTTGTGTTCTGATGCAGGATTAAGGTCAACTAGCCAGTTGTCTCTAAGCTTAACATCACCTGTGACCATGCACACGCACACACACACACACACACACACACACACACACACACACACACAGAAAATACAATCTTTGCTGTGTCACTGTCAGTTCTCTGGAATGATCACCTCAGTGTCTTCCTGGTAGGGGACAGGCAGGTAGTTAATTACCCTGCCTCACAGGACTGAATCCATTCCTGGAAAGCAGCATATCTTTTAAAGAGCACATAGAAATGCAGCAGTAATAAATCCACTGAAAATGCACTAATAAGTTTTTGCTGTGTTGTGTCTGATGAAAACAGTTGCAGTAGCATTGACAGTTTCTTTTTAATGCTGTCAGAATGAGGTCATGTGGAGCAAACAAAGCTCAACTGGGTCACAGGCTGTTACTCACTGTGTGATGCTGTGTACCTGGACCTGGTCAACCCCCCCCCCACCTGGCAGAGAGGCATTAGCGTGGTGCTCTCACTGACTCGTGCTGCTGTGCATTCACATCTTCATTTATGTCTTTAAAATGGCAGCGGCTGGTGTGTTGACTCAATATGTCGAGCAATAAAAACACACTGCTAGTCTTTAACGTTATATCGGTGGTTTCTATACAACCCAGTAAGCATTCCTTTAGCCTTTAAAGCACTGAATTTCCTTCAAGGGCTGAATTGATTTCCCAGCGTGAAAACATTGTTTTTACGAGACCAGTCACAGAACTCAGTTTAAGACAGCAAACACACACAAGACAACAATGCCACAATGTGAACTAATCCACAATAGACTGATGAATCCCATCGAGGGTGTTTGAAGCATGGTTGGATTGTTTGTTTAATATGTCCTTTCAATTATGGCTTAGCAGCGCAATACCCTTTCTTTTTTCTTCTGCAGATTTATAGATTTTTAGTTGTTACATTACATGTACAATCAGTTTTACACAACTTTTATGTTTTTTATTGCACCAGTAAAGATTCTTCTGCACTGGAAAACAATCCAGGAGATTGGAGAGGCTGCGCTCCAGTGAAACACTGCTAATCAGCCTGGTTACAGGCAGAGACGCCCTGGATTAAGCTCCTGCTGTGTCACTGCAGCAAGGTGAGGAGTCAAAATACCGCAGGTCAGAAAACAGAGTTTCAGCTTGTGTTCATTTGCCCAGGGTATATATTTATATTAAATAGAATGGCACTCAGTAGACAAGGCCCAACAGTCCCCTTATATAAATCACATTTAAATTCACTAGATCCTGATTTATATTTTGATATTGTGCTAGATAGTTTTCATCAATATCCTTGAATTCACCTCTCAGAAAGCTAGGGACATTTTGAAGACAGCTTATCTCGCAATATTAAAGAAAGTAAAAGAAAATTCCTGGACCCGCCCCCTGATCTGGATGTGCACCAAAATGAAATGGGTTCTTCCCTGGCCCATATCTACCTTCCACCATGTTTCATGGTAATCCATCAAGTAGTTTTTGCATAATCCTGCTAACAAACATCTGAATACAAATGAAAACATGAACTTTTAGCAGAGGTAATAATCATGCTTGCACTGCACACCGACCACACCCAACTGCGATCCAAGTGTGAGATCAAGTTGTACATTTCAACCTGTAGGGGTCAGCGCAGCAAGGCTTCTCCATGTAACATCTAGACTGGAGTTACCCTTTCAAGTTGTGCACTCTGAAACGCAGACACCAAAGTGAATCACCTGCCCGGGAGCAAGGCATCAGAATAACAGCCCTACTATAAATTAATTAGATGATGCATCCTCGAGCATATCCTGAAAACTGTAGCATATGCACAGCGTGTCCAAATACGTGTGCAAAGGTGAGGTAAAATGTCTCAGGAGCCTACTACATCTCTCGTAAACGTGCTGACTCACTCTGCGCTGCCGGTAAATGGTTGAGTCATGCTTTCGCTTCAACTCCCAGAGGGCAGCTAGGGTAATGTTGTACATCTTTTTATCAGCCCACTTTGTGCCAGGTTAGATAGTTGCCTACATATGGAGAGGTTTTGTGTCCATCCGTGCTGTACTTTGTATCTGTGAGTGCTCACAGAATAGCTCCCACAGGGTAAACAACTTGAGATCCTTGATTTTGCCACTCCACGTTGACCAGAGATCTGCTGGACTCCTGCTCCATCAAGGTGTCACTTGTTTTTCTTCAAGCACTCTGATGGGAAGCTGTGTATAAAGCCGTGGAGGGCAGGAGCTCATGTTAAAGTAACCACCCGTACAGGACTCTCCAAGACAAACCTAACACCCTACACCTGGAATTCTATTGGTTGGGGAATTTTGACAAACTTGTTGCACAAAAAAGATCAAAGAACTGAAGAGAAACTTCAAGAGCAGCCGTTTCACACGGGCACAGAAGCAGCGTGGGCACAAGGAGCTGAAGCTGGAGCGCACGGCATCCAAGAATTAGCAGGGTATTTTGGAGTGTCTTGAATAAAGGACAAGGGGGACGGGGGGTTGTCATAAAATTCTCCCTTTACTGCATTTTCTTCTTTTCCATTCAGACTCCAGTGCAACTCACTGCTCAGAAAAATGTCAAACTCTGTTTGCACATAAGATGTGGAGGCTAATGTAGCCTAAAGGCAGTTTTTACTACATACAGCATATGGACAAAAGCAATAACAACACTAAGGCTGATTGAAAGTCACAATCATGAACATCTCTGTGTAAGATCTTCTGCATTTGCTGTGGGAACATCATGTTATACAAGCTGCAAAGAAAGAAATGTAGTCAGATCTAATGGAGAGGGAAATAATCTGCTAACTTTAAACTGCTTGAGGCGGAATTATCATAATAAGTAACATACAGTAAGTACATGTTTGACATATTAAGGGTCATTAGGTTGAACGCACACAACTCTCAAACCCAACCCGTCACTGTGCTTCAGTCTTTTTCCAAGGTATCATTTTTTATCACCAGCAATATTTCAAAACCAAAAAACTAAGTTTAGCTACTGACACGGAGATCAATCACAACCGTGTTTTCTGTGATGTTTTTTTCTTTCTGATTAAATCCTTCACAGAATGGAGCAAGAGAAAACACATTTTGTAAAGGAGGACTAACAGCAGAGGTGTAGTTAAGAGGTAGAAGGACTTTAAATGCAGCCCGTTTATCGTGTGTGTGTGTGTGTGTGTGTGTGTGTGTGTGTGTGTGTGTGTGTGTGTGTGTGTGTGTGTGTGTGTGTGTGTGTGTGTGTGTGTGTGTGTGTGTGTCAGCAGGGTGGCTGGGAGGTCAAGCCATCCTGACAGACAGTCAAAATGACAGCTCATTATTGGGGACAAACAGCCCTTAAGGGTATGGACACACACACACACACACACACACACACACACACACAGTTTCATTAGCTTTATCCCATTGTATTATACAGAGGAGTGTTGAACTAATTCATCAGACCAGAAGCAGAGCCGTCCAATATGTAACTTTTCACTGTTCTTGTGCAAATATCACAACATTGAAACAAACTCATATGATCACTTTGTAATTACAGACCCAGGATCAGGGCTGAAGCCATGTCACGGATCGTGATTGTGGTGGCAACTGATCGTGGATTATGATTAAAACTAGATCCCTCACATGTGACTCTCTCTGAGGTTCCTACGCTTTGTCCCTGTTCAAAGTTTGTCCTCACTCTTGCTGAGGGCTAAGAACAGAGCATGTGGTACCTTGTTAAACCCTATGAGACAAATTGTGATTTGTGATTATGGGCTATACAAATAAAAAGTGAATGATTTATTGATTGATTACAACATTGATTGTTTGATTACATTATACAGCAACACACAACTGACCACACGTGTTGTTTTTAATCACATTCCATACTAAATTAGAAGAACTGGTCTTTTGAACTAACCAACGTCATACTGTCGGCACAAAGATAATGTGGTGGTGAGAGTAGAAAATCTTGGCAAGAAATTGGGTCAGTCCATGTATCAAAGGTAACCCGTGGATTAGTACGGATTGAAAGTCCAGATTTGTCATTCACCCGTTCGTGCACACATCAATGTGCAGCACTTTCACTACCGCACATCATGTGGGGCCAATTGGGGTTCAGTATCTTGCCCAAGGACACTTCGGCACACAGGATGGGGAAATCTGGGATTGAACTACTGACCCTCTGGCTAATAGACAACCTGCTCTTCCCCCTGAGCCACAGTCCTGAGCCACAGGGCTAAGATACAACAGTGTGTTTTGGTTAAAAGTTGACAAAAAACTGTTGCAAGATACATTTAATTCTTAATTCTTAAATACTACGATGCACAAAGTCTTCACAAATATGTACGTTTTGTCTTTACAGGAACCGACTTCATCACAGCTTATAGGGATTAAATAGAACAATTTAGTCTATACTAAAAAATAGGTCAACGGTCAAACTCCCTTTTCCTGTAAACCGCCAGAGGAGGAATCCAGGGTATCTGCTGTTATCTGGTCATCAAGTGCCAGGGGCTTAATCATGAACCCTGAGCAGCCGGAGCATTACAGCCAAGTTACTACCAGTGCAGGATTAAAGTCATCCATCACTGGACCTACTCACAGGGTCTTATTCTGAAATCCAAACTCTTATCTGCAGGCTTGTTGCAGCGTGTTGCTTCTGATCAAGTACATCTTCAAACAAGTTCATCAATCTCCCTCGCTGCCAGTCTGCTCAGGGCTTTCTGCCCCCCCCCGCTGTGCAGTTTTTCATTACTGCTCAAGAAATAATGAACTCGGATGCTAAACATCAAAACAGTATCCTCCAATTTTTCACAAATTTACTGGAAACTGCCTCAAGTCATATCCAAATCCTTCAGCCAAATACATCAAGGCATCAGATAGTTCAGTGTTTTTGGTGAGTAGCAGCTTTCTGAGCTTTGGTTAGTTCCAAGTAGAAAGAATAAATAAAACAAATAAATAAAAATGCAGCCAACAGCCAGGATTAGCGGGGCTGCTATTTATAGTATTTGGTGTAAAAGCTAGCTAAGTGGGATGCAGTGATTTGGAAGTCATCCCTGCTTATAAAGCAGATGGCTAAACCTTAAGTAGCCAGTGCGGGCAGCCTACGGTAGATATGATGCAAAAACACTTTACAAGAATCTTTGAAAATGAACAAACACATTTGGATGCAAACAACAAAGAAAATGCCCTCAAATCAGACTTAAGTAAGTGAGGTCACTGCAAAGTGTAGAGAATGATCATTCCCAAATAGAAAAGCAAACACAAATCCTCCAAGTGACCTTAACAGTAAACGTCGACAGTGTCATTGCTTTTTTTTTTTACATTAAACGATGTGGAGAAAGACAGAAAATTGTCAGCAAGTACTGAAAGAGGATCATCAGATTAAAAATGAAAGAAAATGCAGAGAAAATTAGGCGTTTTCGCCCATTTTATTCGGGAACAAAAAGTATTTTAGTGGACATTTTGCGACGTGTCACAGCTGCTCCAGAACATTGTAGCCACTGCCGCTGTTTATTTATTTAATTTTTATCTGTACGATTCATTTACACATCTACAGTCATAAATATAGGCCCAGAGTTGAAAAGTACTAAAATTCCCCTTTAATGAGACACAGGAACTCGGACATACAGGGTGGAATATTCAGACACACAGCGTTTACGTTACTTCCTCACCGGACCCACTCTCTATTTATAGACATCAAACCCCATTTGGCTCATTTCATTGTGTCAGCGGTAGTGTCCACGTCCATCAAATAAACTCCACTTTGTAAAATACTTTTAGTACTTAGGCCGACGCTACAATTATAAACTGAAAGTGTCTGCTCTGTGCAGCAAGATGGCCGAGTCACATCTCAGAGTAGCAGAGACTTATCACCTAATGAGGAGAGAGTTAAACGGCAACATGGAGGATTTGGTGTCAAAGCATATGCGCCTATTCGGAAATATTTCAGATTAAACCTGGTGACATTAATGAGACTGCAAACGTTGTCTGATGGGGGAGGCAGCAGCTGGTGGCAACACTCCTCCTTCAAGGGCAGCACCAGAGTGAGGCAGCTAACGCTATACTGCAAAGGAAGAGCTCCACAGTTACCGAGCCGACACAACTTTTTTTTATACATTTTCTGCTGTAATCCGTAACACCTGTCTTGTCATTTGTTTATTACCCGCTGGGAACATTCCCACACCGGAGGCTCTCTAGTCCACCACCACAAAAAGTCACGCCGACCCTTGTGGTTTTAATTCAGAAACAAAAAAAACAGTGATTCAAATGGCCACACTCACTGTTGAGGTCACTGAGGTCCGGACTTCTGTATTTTTTCGGAGGAGTAGATAATGTGAATCATGATATAACTGCCTAACAATAACTTTACTTTGGTGATGTCAGAATATTATACAACACGTAGGTGACCTGGTTTCACATCTGGTCAATGGCGTCATGGCTTGTGTAACTACAGAATCTTTACTTAGCATAGTAGTTAATTCACTTTTTCAAGGAATATAAAATGCAGCTACATCTGCATGATCCAGGTAAATTGAACATTTTATCCTGACCCTGGCTAGTTAGTTTTATTTGGGTGAATTAACTAGTTAGCTAAAGGTGATTCCTTCCATTCCACGTCAGATTGAGTTTTCAACCAAAGTCAAAACATTAAACTTTCAATTTAGTTTGTATGAAGGGTTGAGATGCATCTTCAACTGTGGTACCCTACATGTGCTTTTCACTGCAAGATGATCCCGGTGGAGGGTGGGAACATGTATGCACGAATATCAACTGATCCTGTGTTCACTGACACAGAGGAAATGAAAACGCTGCATCAGTCAAAGTTCAGGAGGGAAGAGACACAGGACAGGATGAGGAGATTGAGAGGAAAAGAAAGAGAGCAGGTGATGAAGCAGAGAGAGAGAGAGAGAGGAAGGAAGAGAATGTCAGATAGAATCAGCGATACGTCCCCGTGCTATTCAATAACAATAAAAACTGCCATGATCACATTCGAACTATGTGAACTAAATTACCACAGAGATAGGAGTTCTTGAATAATTACTGTGGAACCTACAGGCTCGAACTAACTGCAACACTTAACCTAATTCTCAAACATTATTGCTTGACAAATGATCTGTCCTACTGCCCAAGCTATTTTCAGTTCTCTAATATTTGCCCACCCAACTTTTTAAAATACACATATGTGGATCAGGACTGCCCCTGACCTACAGTGAAAATGTAGTTTAGAAATGAAAAGGAGGAAAGAAAGGGAACAGGTCTTCTGAAAAGCAGCCTATGCAGACCTGAACCAGAAAAATGCACCCAATGCTAGTGCCTGCTGTGGAGTGCTAATCTGTGTGTGAACAGATGGCACTCGCTAACAAGCTAGGCTAAATGTAGCTACTGCTGGCATGAGCCAAGACTGATCTCTGACTTCCTGATCCCAAGCCTCTTAATTAAATGCACCATTTAATCTACTCAGTTTTCAGTCCCTCTGCTCCAAAAAACAACAGCGTTCATCACTGATGACCTCCTCGTCCTGCTGATTAGAACATCACAGCACTGCAGCAGTTACAATGACAGAAAGCCTCACTTTCTACAGGTCCCCGTTTTTTTTTTTTAAATGATCATTATCCTGACCAATTATATTGTTGTTGATAATAACTGTGAGAAGTGTGTAATTATTTTTTCACATTGAATTTTTCTAAAACATAATATGCGTCTAAAACAACCTGGGTTTTAACAGTGCCAATCATTCGATGGCCCTGTTGACTAATGGAGGATAAAGAGATGCAATGAATATGAACACATGGATGGTTCATAAACGTACAGTGAAGTCTGCCAGAGATGCATATACTGTAATTTGCAGTGTCCACGACCCAGAAGTCACTGCACTGTACTGCATCATGCAACATTTCCCGCACCAACACGTCCATCCAGAGGCAAACCCTGGGACATTTCCTTACAATCTTTCAAAATAAGAAAAATCTCTGCTGAGTATCAGCCATAAGCAGCAGTTCATCTCACTAACACACTGTCACATGAAGTAGTGGACAAGGTGCAATAGAAGAAGAGAAACAACTAACCAGTCTCCAAATATTATGTGTCACAGTGGTGTCTATGCTGAATACTTATATAATATACTGTGTGTGTGTGTGTGTGTGTGTGTGTGTGTGTGTGTGTGTGTGTGTGTGTGTGTGGCCCACATATTACTCATGTTGTGTGGACACAAATCTGTTCATGTTTTGGTTAGGATTAGATTAACGCTAAGGTTAGGCAAGTTGTAACAGTGGTTAAGTTTAAAGTCAATCAAGAAAATCCAGTCAGTGTAATGGAGAGATGACTGCCACTACAATATACAGTTTATATATATATATACACACACAATATATATATAATACAACCAATGTAAGGTGTAGCAAAGATAAAAAGACATTGACTTTATATAATTTCAAAATCAAAGTCCACATTGATGAAAGTGTCAACTGGAGATGACTTATTTCTGCTGTAATACAAAGTGAGCAGCTTGATTGAGTGTGTATTAAATCGATAGCCTTAGGTTAGCTAATAAGAGCAATACAAAACAATGTTGCTGTCAGTTGACAGCTTAACTGACATTAGGGAAATGTTAGTGAGTACAGAGAGCTGTCTGTGGTACTGAACTCAAATCATCACCAACTGCTGCACTGAGCTGTCCATGGTCCTGAAACATCTGCTTCAACTGAGCTGTCCGTGGTCCTGAAGTGTCCACTTCAACTTGTAGCTGCATGGTGGAGCTTTCCATGGTTCTTAAGAACATCTCGCTTCCACTGCCTCTCTCCACCGTCCCCCCCCCCCCTTCTCTTATTCTCTTCTTCTGCGCAGAAGATAAAGGCACACCCCCTTGTTGCTGACTGGCTGGAATAGTGTTGTGGGACTTGGTCCGAGGCAATTTTGTTTCTTTTTCATTTACAGAGCCAGGGCTCTTTAGGAGCATCACACTTATATTTCAGCCCACTCACATAGAGCGACAGCTAGTGGCCCATCGGGGGGTTTTTCACTGAATTTTACAATGTGTGAATTACATATTCCAACTGTAATACTACAATAAATAACTACCACTTAGTGTTTTCCCCCTATTTTCTTTTGCCTGCCATAAAGTATCATACTGTTTGTCACTGAGGTTGTAATGGTTTCTTAAACTGAAACTGTGATGCATTGCTCCACAATCTTGTTACATGACCCTAACCTGCTGCCACTGCTGCAGGTTGAGCTCTCATTACTCAACTGATGTTAGGGAAACCTGCGTTTTTTGATAATATTACTTCCAACTACACATGTCACATGACTATTTTGGGCATATCATGACTGAGTGATCACGTCTGGCCTCACGCACATTCATGTCAGCAAACCCAGAAACCTGAGAAAACAAACGTGTGAAAGCTGAGCAGTCTGTCATTTGTTACCCTATGAATTTATTCTGAACATTTCCAGGCTTTAACCAGTGCTTCTTTGTCGGCTAAATCAGCAGGAGAGGGTCAGAGAGACAGCTGTAGTTATGAGGAGAGCGATGTAGGAGGAGAGGAGGAGGACAGCAACCAGCTCTGACAGAGGCGACAAGTGAGATTGACAGCGAATGGAGACAGAGCTGTATATTGTTTAGTTATTTATTTCTCATAAAGAACTCCACAATTCAAATATTTGCCGTTGAGCCCCTGATATATGGTGCTATGACGGGCTGTAGGCTTTTTTCTCTGCTGCTGCACTGACCTATTTTCCCCAGTGGAAATGTTTAGATTCTCTGATTTACTGTCCATAATCTCCATGTCCAGCCGAGCACTATGAGCTGAGCCTTACATCTACTTTAATGTCAGCGTGACAAATGTGTCTGTGAATAGAAAGAATCTGATTGATGTCTTGAAAGATCCACCACACCATACAAACCTTGTCATATTTCTTGCCTAATAAAGCTCTTACAACCAAAACTTAAAGTCGTAACTTGACACATGGGAAAGCCCTGTTATTTATGGAAATGGCCTTAGAGGAGTGTTTTTCTACAAACAAACATATATTTCACTAATAATAAACTGCACCTACAGTTGGCCCAGCAGTACAGTGTTGTAAACTGTATGTTAAGCTGGCTGCACATATCATAATTTTCTTAAAGAGGGCCTTGTGGAAAGGGGAAATAGAAGGTAGACACTGTTTCAGAGTAAGGCCCCGTCTCAATTCACCCCTTAGCCCTACTCATGTGGCCGTGAAGGGGAAGTGTTGCCCCATTTCTCTCTGTGATGTAGGGGTAGTGGCCATCTAGCCCTTCAAACACCCCTTCAGGTTTAGTGAAGGGGTAAATGTAAATTCCTGACTGGTTTACGAACGGACCAAGAAAATCAGCATGGTGACCACTGCGGGTAAAATGCTCTAATGTAAGTATGAAATCTGGCACATAACCATGAAAGATTGTTTACATCCAGCGGAATATCTTATTTTAAATGTCAGGAAATTGCTGTGACATTTTTCAATACCAATATTTTGGCCACTATATATTTAAATATATATATTTAGCAATTATTCATAAAATGTCTTTTATGATAAACATATTTGAGGCATGCTATTTTGCAGTTTCACCACAACTTCACCACAATCCACAAATAAAACAAAACACAAGGACAACCAAATATATAGAACTTGAAAAAGAAAATAATAATTTAAAATACAATTGAAACCTAAATGTATCATTTTTGCATTTTTAGTCCTTTAAAGTAAAGGTAAAGCAAACCAATATATCAGTCAACCTCTAACTTGGACTCTCCTGTTTTGTTCCTCCAACACACTCCATCTCTCTCCAGCATCGACTCTGGCAGTTGATTGTGGTTTGTATTCCAGGGAATGTGTGTTGTTGTTTGCTCTCTCTGGCTGTTTTTCATGATTTCACATCAAGCAATTGAATACATGCAGGGGAGACTTTATTCAGCACAACATGAAGAAAACAATGTTTGCACAATCCTTGCTAGAAACGGAGAAAGCCTGTAATCCCGAGACAACACTAAATGAACCCTGGACACGTCATCTCGGTTTAGCTCAACATACAAATGCAGCTCTAAAGTAAACACAGACCGCACACACACTGTCAACATGCTTAGCTAGCAGAGCCTGGGGACTACAGAGTTGCACAAACTCAACAAGTCAGGGAGCTTAACTGAAGGTAAAAAGAATGGATGCATATGATAACGGCTAACCAGAAGGCCAAGAAGCACAGGTCGTATCTGACTGCATTCTTCCATCTCATTCGATATGTTGTAATCCTCATAGTGTTTTCACAGAGTATGAAAGAGGAGTTATTAAATGTTACTGCCTCGCTCTGGTCCTGCTCTGCCTCGCTACAAAGGCAATTTCACAATTCTTTCAAATGGCATTACTACAAATCATCTCTCAGTTTATAAAAAGCTTTGTGGTGCACTGATGTTTCACATATGTCACCCTCGGGATTTTGTCAGAGGAGCTACCGTTTGACTGTTTTGTCTAAAAACCTGTTTTATGAAGTGTTGGCCAGTTTCATAGACTGAGCGCCACGTCTGGTGCTGGAAATCCCCCGGTGAAAATATGTGTTGCAATATTTATAATTAGCCTAATACTGATGGTGAAAACGGGTCCAGGATCTGCTGGTGATCTCGAGTCACAACTGAAAAACTGTAAATTACTCTCAGTGTTACCTGAGATGAAGTTTATTTTTGTGTGACTCATTAGTGAAGCCATAACCAAACCAAAATGACAATGATTTAAAACAGTGGTTCCCCATCTGTGGTTCGGGGTGAGATAAATCCAAAGGACAGTGAGATGCTTTATAAGAGGGGAAAAGAAAAAATATTGGGGTTTTTTTGGGGGTTCTTGTGCTCTTTATGTCTTCATGTCGAGCTTATTAGACAGAAAATGACATGAATGTCTATCAGCTATGAACATGCTTGAACTTGTCGATTACCATAATGTAAAGATAGATAGACAAAGAGAGAGACAGACGGGGTAGCGGGAATTGCAGGCACTGAGCCAGAAGTTTTCTGTCGTTCGCCCACAGTTATCTGACCTGAACACAGCTCATTATCTCCCAAGGTGTCTCACATCTGTCATGTCACCCACTCCTCATGCTCACGCCATCACACACACACACGCACGCACGCACGCACACACACACACACACACACACACACACACACACACACACACACACGCACGCACATCCTCCCACCGGCCTCCTCAAGCAGGATCCAGTGTCAGTGTCAGAAAGAAAGACAGAAAGAAAGAAACATAGCTAAAAAATGGAAAACACACATAGATGGATAGATAGATAGATAGATAGATAGATAGATAGATAGATAGATAGATAGATAGATAGATAGATAGATAGATAGATAGATAGATAGATAGATAGATAGATAGATGGATAGATAGATAGATAGATAGATAGATAGATAGATAGATAGATAGATAGTGCAACAGCAACATAGTCAACTTTATTTGGATAGCACCTTTCAAGACATGCAGTTCAACAAAGAAATTATATGCGCTTCATATAAAAGTTAAAAATATGTATGTAACATAAGATAAATAATCACAGTTGAAGTTGAACCAGCTGGTAATATTGTATACTGCCAGAACCTTTGGGGACAGCTTAACTGTATCAAACATTGGATACCGCCTAACCCTATTTCATGTGTTAACCTCATAAACTCCTTTAAAAAGATTAGGCGGCAGCTGTAGTTACAGTAAGAATTTCCAAGAGAACACCACACAAACACACACAACAACAACAAATGCATTCAAATCTTTCTAATGTAATTAAAGACTCTGTAATGGAATTTAAGGAGGAATTACATTAGAGCTACCAGCCAGCCAAAGACTAATCCCGCCCTGACAACAACAGGCTATTTACTTAAGGCAATAGCGTTTTAACACACTATAGCAGCCCTGGTTTCTGCATGTTAATAAAGGAATACCTTACTGTTAATTCAGAATAGTAGGGTGCAAGTGCCTGTAAATTAAATTAAATATACATATTTCTTAGGTGTACTTGCATTGAGAGAGCATGTAGAAATTGAATACATCGGGAAAAATTTAGAAAATGGTCTGCCCATTGCAGAAATGTGCACAAGTAAAGCAGAAACTATCAGTGTTCTTATGCCTGCCTACTGAGGATGGTAAAAACGTTATGGGGCACCGGGCCAAGTACGAATAACACCATGACTTTGTATACCGCTTAAAATCCTATGTGTGGTCCCCCAAGGTCTGCCTGACCTTTAGTTTCTGGAGGACAGACCTTGGACTTGATTTCATCCAGTTGCAAAAAACTGAGGTCAAAGGGTCGGGGGTTGCTAAAGTCCAGGGGAGGCAAATCCCAACAAACAAAGATGAGGACACGAGATCGAACCCTGAGGCACATCATACTGATACGGAATTTTCTATTCGGTCAAGCAAGTTTGATTTGAGAGGCAAGACCTAAACCAGTCAAGTCAAAACATAGGCCCAGTCACACAGGCTGAAAGAATAGAATGGTATGGGTGAGTGGATAAAATGCTCAGGCACAGTACAGTACCGTGACAGGTATGCAAAATGAAAATGTGGCAAACCAAGGTACTTTAACATTTCATATCATATGAAATGCAGGTGTGATAGAACATGTATTTAATAATAATATAACTGTTCCCTCTCTGTACTTGGCTGTGTAAGAATTGAGCCGTGGGCATTTCACAAACTGAGGTCATTTGAAAACGTCAAGTCAAATCGTTTGTGTTTCAACCAATGGCTGGGTGAGTAATGGGAAAGGGGGAGATGTTTTGTCTTTGTTTTCTCTCTTCAGACTCACTGATGTCAGTTTTTGGACATATTGTTGTAGCTGATAACGACCACAGGCTCACACACACACACACACACACACACACATAATTCCAGTCGCACGCAGAATCAGTCCAGATGTCACAGCGTCAGGCCAGCTCCCTACAAAGCCTACCTCTCCACTGCTAATAGGAAATGTTCCCTAACATCTGTGGTCTCCATCCTTCTCCCCCCGTCTCACTCTGTCTTCTCTCTCTCTCTCTCTCTCTCTCTCTCTCTCTCCCTGCTCCCTGTCTGTCTCTGAGCAGGAGAATAAATTGAATTAGAGCTCCACCACCCACTCCGCAGGATCCTGCAGCCCTCTGTCAGATAGCTAAACAGGGAGAGAGGAAGACAGAGGAGAGAGTTGCAGCGAGATAAACAGAGGGCAAGAAGAAAGACGGGCATAATAAAACTCCCCCCTGCCCCTATAAAGAATAAAGAACACTCCTCACAGCCTCTTTACTCCCCTGTATTACCGAATGATAAGAGTCCTCCCATTTTTTTCTCGTTTTGTAGGTTGACGAGGTGAAAGAGAGACAGAAATAATGGGAGAGAACAGGCAAACAGAGGACGAGAGGGCTGCTGCTTCTGCTTCATCTCAGTCTGCCCTATACTGTACATGTCATTATGGAGCGGAGAAGTGAGCTTTCATTATAAAAATGCAACGCATATGCACATAAACAAACAACCGCAAGTCATACTAGCAGGCCAGATGTTTATTCTTCAGTCGTGCACAACTTTAAATGTTTCTCATACAGCATTGAGGCCATTGAGGCAAATTAAATGAAAAGGAAAAGAACTGGGTGATATTTCAGATGTAGCTGAAAAATACAAACTCTTTCTTCGCTGTCTTACTTTCCCCAGAGAAACTCAGAAACAATCAGTAACACGAATGCGTTGCGATTCATCCTGGGCCTAATGGCACAGCCAACCATTGCTTTCAGACATAAATAGAGGGCTAAACACAACTAAAATGGACTGAAAATCACCAGTTTCTCTCGCTCGCTCTCTCGCTCATTCACCCACACTCCTTTTTCTGGAGCCAGGGAGGCCATTTGCATAATGCCTCCATATCCACGGGCCATTAGCGCCAGCATGAGTGGCTCGTGTGCATAAATGTATTGCCTTGATCAATCAATGCGAGCTACTGTACCGGTGCAGACCGATGTAACTCCACTCTGCCGAAAGACGGAGCCACGGGAAAGAAAGAGAGGAGGGCAATTTTCAAATGTTGACATGTCACGGACCTAAATTACAGAGGCATTAAACTGCAGAGACCCTCTTTGGGAAAAGCTTTGATTAAAATAATCATTTCCACTGATTTACTGCACATTATAATAAAACTGTACAACTTCTCATTGGCTGAGGGCCTCACAGACCAGTTAGCAAGGTGCCGACAGAGTGCACGGTGATGTCCACTCATATAAAAGCAGACTCAAGTGTTTTCAGGGCAAGTGCAGCTCAGGAAAACACATCTTAAGGTGGAATTAGATTTGATAGAGGTCGGTGATGCTGCATACAGCTGTTGCATTAGTCATTTCCAACCTACTATTAAAGTCCCACACATGCATCTTCTGGAACCTGAGGAAACGGAACATTCGCCTCCTCTTATCTTTATTAAGGGTTGACCATACTTTACTAATTCTGTTTCTGCTGAGAGTTGCATAAAGGTTCCAGCCACACTTCCATCCCCGCAGTTTCATTTGTACTAAGATAAGATGCAGGCACATCTGATTCCACGTTCCATTCCATTAGGTGGAAATGTTGTACATAAGCATATGCAGTCTTAAAAATGATCAGGCACATTTAGGCAACAGATATCTATGAATGTTGGAAGTTTGGTGCAGTGTGATTTAAGGGGACTGTTGGGCCTTGGTGGATTCGCTGTGTCCAGAGAGATTCTTATTGTTCTATGTTTCTGTAAAGCTCCAGTTTTTTTCAGATCTCTTTCTGTGGGCTGGAGAAACCAACCTTTCAATACGATATGAAAAACATGTATTTATAAAGAAGAGAATTTTGTTTTGTAGAAACTTTCACAGGCAGAGACTTTTTAGATTTTACAGTTTTGTGCACGGTTAAAACAGAGTTTGTTCAGGCAACGTTTTCATGCTAGTAGTTATAATGCAATCCTCATAAGTTCCACTGAAACATGTGAATAAGTGATGCAACTGTAACAATTTCATACTTTGATTAACATTTTTGACAATATCATGATATCACGATTTGTGGTATTTCACAATTATTCTAACTACTACGACTTGAATTATCATTATTATCAGTTACAAACTGGGGAAGTATCACATCCTTGATTTAAGTAAAAACACCAATATCAAACTGTAAAAGTTACTCTTCCAAGTGAAAATGCATTGGAAATTGAAAAAAAAAAACATGTTATCACAAACATTTACATAAAAGAAGAATATTATTGTTGTAGTTGGTTGAGGTAGAGCTCTTTGTAGCCATCAGCTACTAATGATTATTTTCAAGAATTCATTAACTGGTTGTTTATTGTTCTACATAAATCAATGGATTGTTTGGTTTGTAAAAAAAGTAGGAAAATAATGAAAAATTACAACAAAGGCGTGAGAAATGATTATCTGAAATTTACTCTCTGTACCTTTAGTCACACACACACACACACACACACACACACACACACACACACACTTTTGTTACCACCCTTACTGTGTGTGTGTGTGTTTCTTCATGGGGTCAGATCAGGGTCAGTGTGTGTTTAAATTAGAGATTACTGGTCGGACAGACAAAGCAGATGTAGCTGTGGGACCAGATGTGGAGAAAATCATTTCAATGCAGATTTGGATGATTTGAAGATGAGCGAACAAGTTTGGTGTGTTTCCTCTTTTGGCAGCTTGACGTTTTTTTCCATGAACTGGATAATCCATCCATAAGGACAACCATACGTCAGTTTTTCAGGATATCCCAAGTGATCCGACGCAATTTTCTTTTCGGGGAATGGAGATTGTTGGTATCAGTGTCGTTTCTCTCAGCCATATCCTACACTGCATGTAGGTTGGACAAGTCTGGCAGGCAGTCGGTGGGAAAGGAGATACACATGCGCCATTGAAATTCATGGATGTTGGCGTTCCCTGACACCAGCAGCCTACCTCTGCTGCCACACATTATTTTTAACATATAATATAATAACATAGAATTTTGACCATGTTTCTCCCCCCCATATAGTAGAGTTCATTCCAATTGTAATGTCCCGGACTCTATAGGATTAACTCCTGCTCTCCATTCACTGGTGACACACAGACACACACACACACACACACACACACACACCCCATGAAGCTGTTAAGTGAGGTGGGACCTACACGTGCACTTAACTCAGACGCGATAACACTATCCAGTGTCACCACGGTTTAGGGCAGAGGTTCGGTTGCGCGCACCCACAGGCCCAGTTATTTGTACCATTTGCACACATAAAAATATGAAAACAGACACACAACAGAGACACACAAACCGAGCACACTGCCCCCTCTCATGGTACAGGTGCATTATGTGGCGCATGAACCGAGGTGCATTGTGTTGTGCGTGTGTGCTTTTGTAACAACCATCCCTGCACAGGCTGCTGAAATCATCCTGGAGTCTAAATTATCATTTGAGCGGGTTTAAGAAGAAGGAACACACTGTGCACGCACGCACACACGCACGCACACATACACTGCTTCTCGCTTTCTCCATATATATCTCGTGGTACAGGCGCAGCATGTGGCGCACACAGTAGAGCCGAGGCGCAGTGTGATGTGCGTGTGTGCATTCATGACCAGCTTCTCACACAGGCTACTAAAATCATCCAGGAGCCTCCACCTTGGACAGGAGACACACAACGTGAGCACGCACGCACGCACGCAAGCACAAGTCCCCCTCTCTCCCTCTCTCTCTCTCTCTCTCTCTCTCTCACACACACACACACACACACACACACACACACACACACACAGCTTCTGTAACTTAAACCAGGCTCAATTTTGACCTTGCAATGTTCTCACTGCTGCTTCTCCAACATACAGTATAGCACCTTGTATCCACTCCCCACCCACCCCAACACACACACACACACACACACACACACACCGCCCCATTTCAGCAGTACAGCCCAAGATCTAGAAATAACTCTATACCTTTGCACCTCTTTCACCCTGATCCGCCACCTCCATCCCTCCATCCAACAGACACAGATAGATAGAGAGAATCAGAAGATATATATATATATATATATATATATATATATATATATATATATATATATATATATATATATAAAGAGAGAGAGAGAGAGAGAGAGAGAGAGAGAGAGAGAGAGAGAGAGAGAGAGAGAGACAGGAGCGAGCCATCATTATGAACGGATGAAACTTTACCTCTCTCCGGATGCGGGTCCTTTGGTTCACCGGCTGTCAGGGCGCAATTAACTTTCCACATCCCATAATTAAAGCGCAGATGTAACTCCACACAGATTCGATCCAGACAACACAACAAGCCCTGTATGTGTGTGTGTGTGTGTGTTGAGGTAAATGTGTGTATTATCCTTCTGCTGGGTGTAAAATCCTCGCGGATGTTTCTACAGTTCAATCCGCTCTTCCAGAAGGGTGCGTCCGCTTTGCATTCTCACAGCGCCCGACGGCTCCATCCTCCACTTCTTCTCCCTCCTCTCTGGCTCTCTCCCTCCCCGCGGTTCCCCCCCGGTTTCATCCCTCCATCCAAGAATCCCATCCGAGAGGACCTGAAATGATTTCCCTCCCCTCTTTGCCTCTTTTCTCTCCCTCTTTCGCTTCTTCCTTCCCTCCCTCCCTCCCTCTCCTCCTCTTCCTCTCCTCGCTGCCCCGGTGCAGGTGCAATAGGAAGAAGAAGACAAAAAAAAAAAAAATTCCACCACAAGAAAAACAAATATATCCAAGAAAAAAGGGTGGAAAAGTCTGCAGATCCCAGAGAGAAGAGGGGAGTCCGACTTGTAGTGTTTTTAAAACACTGATACAATCCCGTGTGCTCGCTCCCCTGCTGTGTGAGACACCGCTCAACCTCTTCTGAGAAGATTTTGGGGGGGTTTTCACTTCAGTCTCTCTCTCCCGGTCTGTGCATACCTCGCTCACCCTCCGTTAACTCGACTCAGTGCGTCTCCTCTGCGGATGAAGCGAATAGAAAATAAATTTGAAAAAAAAAATAGAGGGAAAGATTAAAAGAGGATATATATGGATATGTCTGTATAGTTCCGGTAAGGCTGTGTCCCGGTCAGTCGCACCGTAATAAACCCGCGTAACGGCGCAGCCCCGCTGATCCTCGGTCCTCTCCGGTCTCCTCTCTCCTGCTCCGCTAATCCACACAGCGCAGCGGGCAGCACGCCGGCAGCTCGCAGACAACACCACCACCACACTTCCTCTGAGGCTTTTCACAATAAGAACTGTGTTTCGGCCATTCCGTCAACAATTCTAGATTTGTACACTAACCCTAACCCTAACCCTATAAGATAAGTGATGTGTGTTGTGTCCTTCACCCATTGTCTTTGCAAAGAGGTTATATTTACGAGTGTAACATGCAAAGTCCAGTTCTCTCTCTTTCGCTCTCTCTCTCTCTTTTGATTTTTTGTAATCCCTCCATAGACTTTATGAGTATGTTTAATTCAAGCACCTTAAAGTGACCACATACACATTGCAGATAATGATATCAGGGCTTATGGGCAAAAGGCTTGTGGCTCGATTATTACCCTTGGGGAAGGTCTAGTAATCCAGAAATGCATTTTACTTACCTTAAACCTAATTTAAATAAGGAGAGGCCTGTATTTTTGTTAATCCAGTACCTATAAAGCTTATCGTACTCTGAGGGTTGCAGGGGGAGCTGCAGCCAATCCAAGTTGACATTGGGGCGTGAGGCGAGGTCCACCCTGGACCGGTTGCCAGCCTGTCACAGGACCAACATACAGACAAACCACCACACCCCAATCTGCATGTCTCTAGACTGTGTGAGGAAGCCAGCTTGTCCAAGGAAAACCGACGCACACACAAGAAGATCAGGCAACCTCCACTCAGAAAGACCTCAGCCAAACAGGTATCGGAACCAGGAACCACACCACCATGCTTCCCCTTGTATTTTTCATGAACTTTTAAGTGTCTATTGTCTTGCACTTTACTCAGGCTTTACAAGTGGTGGAGTTACATCTACATACAAAAGTATACAAAACTGGGCATTCCTATTCATATATAAAATGTCACGTTGTAAGTAAACTATTATAATCAGTGACCTGTCATCATTTGAATTGGAACAGTACGTTCATATTGGTGACATCTTAGGAAACTTATCAGTGCCACAATTGAATGTGACAATAGAAAGGTTTATCAGATACCACATGATAAGTGTAGCCTGTAGAAAATGTCACCATGTTAAATCCAGAGGTCGTGTCATCAAAAACAATGCATGAGTCCGTCCCTCTCACTTGCTTTGATATAAAGTATAAATAATATGACAAAGTAATGTTGTATGTGGTTTGACCAACTTTACCAAACCACGTACACTTCTATTATCCTGCGCTTCAACCAGGTTTCAAATCAAATATTACCCAACACTGGCTTTTATTTTGAAGTACAGATCCACTTATTTCCAGACTGCGCCATGATAATCCTGTGTAGCTTTACGCAGCTGCATGGAAGTTGTAGAAAGCCTCTCTCTCTCTCTCTCTCTCTCTCTCTCTCTCTCTCTCTCTCTCTTCTCTCTTGCACTCGCACAACTCTGCTGTCGTTTGTCAGAGAGGCTGTTTTCCTACCATCCCTCTCATCGTTGTTAAAAGTGGGAGACACTGAGGAGAGGAAGTGACAGACACCCTTCTCTGGCCCACAGGTGTGGAACCTCAACACCAGATATACATCACTCCCAGAGACACCGCTTCTCAACCAGCTCTCCTCTTTTCTCTGACGTTTTGATATTTTGGAGAAAGGGAGTGATGGCAGCTCTCCTCGCTCTCATACATAATATTAGAAACAGGTCGATAGAGAGAGGAGACGAAAAGCGGAGGAGAAGGAGTAAATCCAAATAGATTGTGGACTCTAAAGAACATGGCCCATTTCATCTACAGACAAGGTTATGGACGAAAAACGTGGTTTTCAATTTGCGACATATGATCGTGCATCGAAAGGGGTATAACAAGGTGTGACACATAATTCTTTTCATAATAACAACTTTGGTACAACAACAATACAGTCAAGTGATGGCTGATAATATTTGGATTATTATAAAGTGGGTTTTTGTGTTCATGTGGCCACTGCTGTAAGATGCAGGATGGGGGTGTATTGCACTGATGCCTCTGTTAACATCTAGAGGAGCGTATCATCTCTCTGTGCCATACGAGACGACACTGGAGATATGAGGTTTCCTGTGGGCCGCTGATAAGCCTGATTGTGATCTGTGGGAGCACAGACTGGGAGGTCTGTGGTTTGGGTCCCGGGGAAGGTAAGGGGTGTAGAAGCAGGATGAGCGAACCAATGGTGGAGGGGTTGCATCCCCTTCATTTATCAAAACCCTGAATGATAATTATTGAGTTATATCAAGTAGGTGATTATATCTAAGGTAAATCAAGCTATGTTTCAATGGCAAGAAATAATGAAATAGGGTTTATCCAGTATGGGACAATGCCATGTGACCTCAACCCCAATAATGTTTAATTGCATTTTAATATAAATACATGACGTGTAACCCAGAGGGGATGTCAGAGCGTAAAAAGCATTAGTGTTGCTCAAGTAAAAGAATAAAGAGAATCCTACAAGAGGCACAGAATGAGCTGCATGTTATTCTGAAGAGGCCGTTATCCCATTACCTATAGATTTCATATATATTTGATGTTATTGTTTTGTGAACACAGACAGAACATACACAATAGTTAGCAGAGAGGCTAACGGACGGCGGCGATGCGATATGATCAATAAAAATGACTTTGTTAGAGCAGGTTTTTTTCAACTAATTTTGAATAATTACTTCTTCCCTGAACGAGCTAAAAAACAATTGGGAATCGTGCGACATGTGAGCAGTGTTACATCAGCGCTTCAGAATGATTGCTCATGACAATAAAGCGGTGTAATCTCACCTTCGGGCCGTGGCTCCTGCCCTATCAGTTTATTGATTAGCTCTTAATGGTTGTTAAAGTCCCTGAGACATTGACTGGGGGCTGATGGCATTGCTCCCCGCTGAATATCACAATTCATTTGCAAGCTGGGCGCTCATAAAGGCGACTGATCGAAAATTGGTTAACCATTTAAAGCCTAATCTTTTTTTGTCCTCATTCAAAAACCAGTCCTGAAATACCACTTTGTTATGGTTGAGGGACGTTTTACGGACAAACTGGATCCACTCGTTGGGAATCGAAACATGTGTTACCGAAGGTAGCGCACAGGCTGCTGCACAGCCGCAGTATATGTGTTATGATATAAAATAGTTAGTCTTGGTTTAATGAAGGACTTTTCCGGTGTACATGCACTGCTGTGACCTCCCACATGCACTGCTTATGAAGTTATTGATTTGCCTTTGGAAAAGGTGGATATGGTGAACATAAAACACAGAGAGTGGAGCTATCAACAGCCAATATACCCTGACAGGTTTACAGAGACAGCATTGTGTTTCTGTATAAAGTTTCTGAAGGACACTACAATGTTTGCTTCTAAACTGACTTGCCAAATGCAGCCAGGTACATAATATAATATAATAATATGATATATAATGCATATACAACATCACTATTTTATTATATTCAATCATAATATTTATATTCTATAGATAACTTTCACACACACACACACACACGTTTGTTCTTCTTTCTTATTGAGGACACTCAATGACATAATACATTTCCTAGCCCCTTACCCTAACCTTAACCATCCAAACTAAATGCCTAATAAGCCTAACTCTTACCCTAACCTTAACCTAAAGCTAATTCTAACCCTAATCCTAAAACCAAGTCCTAACCCTCAAAAAGCCCCAAAAAGTGAGGACCGGTCAAAATGTCCTCACTCTGTAGGGTCTATGCTTAAAATGGTCCTCACAAAGATATAAGTACAGTAACACACTCCCACACACACACACACACACGTTATTACATTCATCTGTCAGCTAATCACTTTCTATCACATTTCAAATCATTATTCAATTGATTAAAAACCAAAACATACGGCACATCTTCAGTAATTTGCTATAAATATAAACATTTCAACCATGTGATATCAGTTTTGGTGACAAAAATTGAATTTCCCTTCCAATCTCTCACAAATTTCCTTGTGAGAGATTGGAAGGGAAGCTAGACGTAAGCTTTGGTGACACACAACAACGTTCCTCGCTCACTGCATCAACCTGTGATCACGGTTATATATTTCGTTTGTATTCAAATCGGTGTTAAGGATTTATCCAGTCTACTTTGCAGGGAACCTGCCACGGCAGCAAAGGGTTGCACAGACAATACGTGTGATGTTGCCATGTTTATACAAATATGAACTGATACACTGACACTGTTCCACATAAGGCGTTCGCGCTAATTGTTTCACAGCAGGTCTTCAGACACTCAGATCATGTGACACAGGTTACTGGCACGAATAAGTCATTTAATTTACATGAAGGCCCCACAGACTGCGTAGAAGGATCACATTAACAAAGAGCTGGAAATCACTACTCCAGTATTTATGCTTATATTGCACTTTTAAAAAAAAAAAACATATTGAAGGAAAATAATTGTATAATAATGCAAGGTGCTCAGTACATAAATGTGTCAGTCGTTTTGTATTTATCCCTCTGGTTTATTTCATTGCGCCATAAATCACTCTTTACAGCGATGTTTTTCATCATTCAGACGGCGATTTATGTTCTTCCACATGGCACAAATGCAGGCAGGAAATTTGCCTGAAGGCAACAAGATCAAACGTGGAGGAGAGTGGATGTGACACAGAACGGGGTGATTCTGAAGGACTCTAACCAGCCGAGACAAAACAAGGAGCTTGTATATAAGAGCGGGGCTGCGTCTGTTGCACGAATGTGGTTTGAAAACTCAGTACCTGGAAACTATAGGCCACATTGCAAATGATGTCACAGACCAGTCCCCACAACTCGAAATACTGCTGACCTCTTACTTCCTCTCCAAGAATCTTGTAAAACAATACAGGTATAGAGAGTTTAAGAGTGAGTTCTGGGCTGGATAAATAAGTGGAGGTTCAAGGTATGAACCAGGATTTTATTCTTTTGAATTCTGTTCAAAAATATATGCATGTATCAGTTATAATACATTATATATTATGACTGGCTCACAGCTTCTGCTGAGGATGACGGCTGAATCCAAAGTAGACTCTCAGCACAAAATCCTCAGACCATATCTTCCCTCTGAACTATGCCACCCTTTCCATAGACAGTGGTAAATGTAATGGCGTCTTGGCACAACGATTCCTTGGGACTGCTGGAGATCAGCCAAAATGAACATCAGGAACACAGAGACCATCATTCTTACCTATAGTTGATACAAATTTGAAACAAGAGGGCTTTCTCCTAACAAGCACTGCACTGTTATTTCCGGTCACCGACCAATGCTCTTGACATTCTAAGCCACTAAAATTGTCGGCTTCCAGTGGTGCTGATCAGTGCATTGATTGCCCGATCATCAGGGGACCATGCTGGAAACGGTGGTAAGACTGAAATAATTGGATGGCTGGATAGAAATCCTCTCAGTAAGGCTTGGATCAGTGATCAGAAACGTTCCTGATCCCCAACAAGCCAACTCGAGATGAGGCTTGATGGACTGAAGGTACAGATATAGATATTTGTGCTATCACTTCAACACATTACCTTTAACTTATAATGTCAGAACTTCACCAATTCCTGACTTTCCATTACCGCCATCCAATGAATTGTGTTTATCAACCTGCAATTCTTTCGAGCTTATCTTTTAAATTCTCTCCACTTGCCAGAATTTGACTGGGTCAGGCACTGTTGTCACAAAAACGAGCTGCCACTAAAGCTGTAAAATCCCCAAACCTGGTAGTATTTGTGTCACACTCAATCCACTCAGGCAAAGGCTGGAGATCGGAAGCACAAAGGCACTGTCAGTATCAACGTAAGCTGCTACAGCTTCAGCCTTCTGTCATTATGAATCAAGCTATTGATTAGCTGTTATGGCTATTGCAGACAGTGGCAGGTTTTATTGGCTGAAATCCGTTTGCGCACAGGTGAGTGGTCAGGAAAAGCACAAACTCAGCAGTGACTTAAAGCCTCAATCCAGGAATTCTTCCACCGCCTCTATTCCCTGCTCAGACTGTTTCCTTTAGTGAGAAGTGATGGCCTTGGACATGGCATTTAGAGAATGGAATAGTTCCGAGCTGTTCGCGAAAACACAAGTGCACCCATAAGAATGCAAAATATGAGCTGTTACATTAGTGCTGTGTAGATCTTTTTTTTTTTTATTTAGGGTCTAAATCTATGACATTATCTGAATTGTCCTGAAGTCAGAATTATCAGTTGTGTTGCTAACACACTGAAAACTGTAGGAAGATATGGCACAAGACACTTTGATGGCTGCAGGCTGCAAACAACCATAGATACTGGCAAAGAGGCAGGAGTGGATAGACACAAAGCTCAAATCGTATATACAGAACACCTAAATAGCTTCCACTCCATGTAGAAATGACAATTGCGACCTTAAAGAAATCCATATAAACGCTAACTGAGCTCATACATTGTTAGAATCTACATATTGAGTATTATATTCTAGGGTCTTCTATAAGAAGATATAAGACTATAAGACTTCTTATAAAATTATCATATAGCACTTTCTAGTTTATCCACCACAAGTCACATTCATCATTTTATACAGTGCTTCTTTACACAGTGCTTTTTCTATCTATCACTGCTGACAGGGTTCAGTGTCCTGCCCAAGGACACTTTGGCATGAGGACTGTAGGATACAGGGATCATACTAGCAACATTCCAGTTAGTGGGCGACCCGCTGTATCTCCTGAGCCACAGCCACAAATAACCAAACAATAAACAAGTCAGACACACCGATTAATCTCAGTATAAAGCATAAACCTACATGTGTGAATGGAAAGATTATAAATCTAAGGAATGTCAGAAAGTCAATCAATAGATGAATAATGTCTCAGTGTCCAATTTGATGAGAGAAAATTCAGAAGGTGCTATCTAAGTGGCATAGTTAAAATAAAATTAAAGAATAAAATCCTAAAAAGATCAAATATAATCAAGAAGACTGTCCCTAAACCGGATTGTGTATAAACTATAAACAAATACCAAAGGTGGCACATAACAAAGATATAGACTGCAAACTATTAAAGTTGCGATACCCACAACTGGTGTTATATTATTGTATGATGCAGGTGCTGCATGTGTCCCAATCAGTCATTGTTCACAAATATAATGTCGTAATGATGATTTCATAATGAAAGCATCATGACGTTGATTAGGCCATATGATGATTCATTAACTGTAGATCACGTCTCTAATCTCATTGGTTCGCATGCATCACTACATTATACGACATCATTTACTGAATTGAACTGACTCGTGGTGAGATGTAATAGGTCCTGAAGCTGTTAACTGGATCTATAGTAAACCTCCTTAGTGATTATAACACACTCGCATGCATACAAGACAGGGTGAGAGGAAATGGGAACATTTTATTCAGGGTCATTCTGACCACATCTGTAGTCATGATACATTTGTGGTGGTAATTAAATTTGTGTTATTATCCAATATTTGAGAAATTGACAACAAGAAAGAAAAGAACATATTTTGGCATTTGCGGTGAAACTGCTTGTTATTACCACAGGAAGCAGACAAATCCCTCACTGGCCTTATTTGATCCTGTTGAGGAATTTAAGTTAATGCGAGTTCGCCCTGTTTCAGAGTAGCTGCTAACTAGAGATAATTTAAGCACCCAGGACAATATGCCAGCACAGAAAGACCTGCTGTGCAAAGGATGAGTGAGGGTTTCTAACTGCAGTCAAAATATGCAGCAGCTTACCCAAAGACTGAAGGAGAAGAGCTGTTTACTGAGTAGAATTACTTGAATCTTACAAATGATATGAAATATGAATAATTGTTATTTACTATAGTTTTAACAAATAATGCTTTTAACACATCAGGGTGTCTGCTTTTCAGGAAAACTGTTGTTCTTAATGGTTAACATTGGTGTGGGCCTAGAAATAGATCTGTTCCTTTATGAGTTTCTGCACTGCAATATGTTTAATGATGACATTATGCTACATGCAGTATATATTAACATTACTCCAAAAAGACCGAAATATAATTGTCACACCTCTGAAACAATAGTATAATGTTTTTTTATATTGTCAGTACACCAGTGAGTCTATGACCAGTTTTTAATAAAGTTTGACCCTAAGACAAAGGGAGTAAAAGTCAAACGTTCATTATTTGATGAAGATAATTTAAGCACATGGGTTCTCTTAATTAACATTAAAGCTTTCAACCATATCTCATGGGTTTTAAGTCAGCAACTAGAGCTGGCTCAGGCACGTGAAGCATGCTTCACGTGCCTAAGGTCACATGGTTGTTAAGGGTAGTGGCTGCTGTGTGATGTGAATGTCCTCTTTGATCTTCTTTCTGATGCCAGTTTCTTGCCTGATGACCTTAATTCCTTTCCGGGTCATTCTTGTTGGCGGTGTTGGGAATAGTGCTCCTTGCCAAAGATGCTTCTTGCTTCTGGTCTTCTCACAGCTTCCCTGAGGCTCATTATGTTTCCCCAGTGTGGTGTTCTCCACAGCTTCAACTCAGGAAACGTGGTGTCCTCTGGATGAACCAGCAGACACCTCACAGTGAGGTTTATGGTAAGCCCTGTGCCCAAGACTAGGGGGAGATGTTAAAAGACCAGTGGGATGGATCGGGTCTTGAATACCCATCTCTTGTAGTCATTGGTCAGGAGGGCGATATTAAAAGGTTTTCTCTATGCAATCTCACCACTGAACGTTCGTGTTGCAGATGATGGCTGGTAGTGAGGGTATTGGTTCCAGTGTGGTGACTTCCTGTACACTGGTTTTCGGGATTTACATCTTCATCTACATAGTTGGAAGGGGCCAAGAATTATATCATTCCATTCTCTTCCCACTTCATTAACGAACTGCAATCTTGTTCAAACTTATGCCTAATAACTTTGGCAGCTTCCTGGGCAATTAAACCATTGAGCATTACACTTACACTGAATGATTCCAATTATTTGTGAACCAGCTCTATATTTACTGAGTAAAGACCTGCAAGCTTCAATGCTAAGGAAGTGGATGGGATTGTCGTCATTACATATCGTTCTCAAAGGTCAAGAACTAATCTATAGTCTTTAGATGAGTTTGACTTCTAACTATAACAAATCACTATGTTCAAACTGCAATGATTAACGGCAAAAGAAAACTGTTAAATGTTCAATTGCAATTTCATGGGGGAAAAAAAGTCCATTGCTGAAGCACTTTAACACTAAAGTTGGCCTTTTATTCTGCTGTTGAATCATCTATAGTGCATGAAGCATCTACAGATACAGTATGAGGTTCATTAGCAGACCAAGTTTTGACAGCTCTGACACAGTAAGCTTTGTTCTGGAATAATAAGGCTGAGAAACATTTTCTTTCCAAAGCATGCACTCACACACACACACACACACACACACACACACACACACACACACACACACACACACACACACACACACACACAGTGACAACCTAAAGTTATCTATTTTTTTTCCATCCGCACAGTGAAACAGAAATCTAAAATACTCCATTATACAACACCCACTTTCAATATGAACGTTACACTTTAAAAATCTAAACGAAATTATGATTTTTCAGTGCATGGGAATATAAAGTTACATATTATTGCAGGTACTGTATATTTTTCTGTGTATTTTTATTTTTCCGTTTTACAAAACGTGTTTGTGGACGTAAACCTGCACTTTCAGACCCAACTGTAAGGAAACATGATTTCCTCTGATAGCATTTGAGTGATAACTGAAAATCAGCGTTTCCAGTAGATGCTTTGTAAACTTCAGCGCTGAGTGCTTGGTCCAATAAAATTTTATTAAATCGAGATTGGCTGTAACAGGATGTAAATATTCCATTGACTTAGTGTTGCCACCGAAAGCTGCTGGAAACTGTCAGTCTTGAATGCAAATTTTTGTCGCTGCCTCCTGCTTCCGCCGCCTTCTTGTGTCAGCTTTTCAGGAAAGGCACAGTTAATCTCAAACATGCTTACTGTCTATGGGAAAAAAATAAATGGTGACTCTTATGTCTGGGACCAAAGTCATGCGAAATAGATTATTCCACTTCGCAAATCTCACTTGAAGTGACATTACAGACGCCTTAAGTGCCTGCCCACACAAAATATTACGCCAACCTGACATCTTTTGTCGGTAACCTGGCGAAAAAACTTTTGGAAAGGGCACAGTCACCACAGTAATATAAATAAAACTTTTGTAACAATTGTATGATGCAAAGATATTATTAAAAAAAGTTTTTTTCAAAAATAAAATCGTAGTTTTATGAGAAAAAGAGTAAAGTCATAATATTACAAGAAAAATATGTAATTTTTCAAGAATAAAGGCTACATATCATGTTAGAGGGGGATTATCAGAAGATCAGTTTGTTGCCTGCGTTAAAATGTTCAGTTATACTTTAATATAGGTTTCACAAATATGTAATGAAATACTTATTTTGGCACATCAGCAACACGTATCAGGACTATGAAAAGATAGTGTAAGAAAAGTATTCTGAAAAATAAGCCACACACAGGAAATGTTTGGCCGTGGCCTATTGTTTATCATTGGTTACATCTGCTTGATATTGAAATGAGATTGGTTCATTATTTTTGGATGCACAAGGAGTGAAACTCTGCACAGCAAAGGTTCACCTTGCCGCCTATTTATTTAATCGCTTAAAATTATTTCACTCATAATGTCTTCTCAATTAAAACTTCATTGTAGTAATATTACGACTTCAGTGTAATAAAAGTCAGACTATATTTTTTGTATAATTACAACTTTATTATTGTAAAATGAATGTAACGAGTTTCTTCTCCATTGAAACTTTATTCTCATAATATTAAGACTTAATTTTCGTAAGGTTACAACTTCATGTTACAATGTTGCAACTTTATTCTCAAAAATCCCTAATACTCTGTTGTACATTAACACATAAACCATGAACATATTTTTCTGTCCTCTTTTTTTATCATAACCAGTGGTAGTTGATCGAATGAGCTCTAACTGCCTCCAGTTTTGTAAACAGATTGCTATCATGTGAGCGTTCATTCGTTTTCCTCCAAACAGCCCTCGGTGTGCGCTGCCATAAGCATATTGCACAGTGCACTGCCATTGTGCCTCTCACACCACGTACGTATCACAGAGCTGAGGGCGTTGTTAGTCATGTTCGCCTTGTCGGGGGAACTGTGCTTCAGGTCACAACATCTGCTCTGTAACCTAGGGAACTGCTCCTGGGTGTATCTGCCTGTATGAGTACCTTCCTCAGCCAGGTACATGCTCCATTCATGCCGAGATCAGTTCCTTACCCTTTCGCATCGCAATGTTATCGACCCTGACTCCGATAAGGCCTCAAAAGCGTGTAGATGTGTGTTTGTGCATGTGTGCGGGAGAGAGCGCAGTGCCAACAGATAAGTCTCCCCTGCCAAGCCCCTTATTCATGCAGCACCTAACAAGACAAGGCCGCAATCACTCTGAAACCATCTTTTACTTGTTTACACTCCAGCGTGACCAAAGAGAGCTTGTGTGTACATATGTTAATGAGTTTGCCCACGTTAATACGTGTTAAAAAGTGTGTCAAAGGTTCTGTTCCTATCTGTGCTTACATGCATGCTCACATGGGCTTTACGCGTGTGTAGACTTTTTGTATTGATTGTGTGTTTCTGCATTGTGCCGTTCGCCTGCGAGTGTGTGTGTGTGTGTGTGTGTGCACTCTCACAGATAAGCCTCCCTCGCAAGCCTCTTATTCGTTCAGCACAGAACAACGACAAGGCTGGCATTACTAATAAACTCAGCGTCTGTGCTCCGATATGAGCAACGAATTCAGAGTTTCTCCGAGACGCGGGCAAGACTGACGCGCTGTAAGCCCCCGAAACATTCCCAGAGAGGCAGAGGGGTGAGAAAGACAAGATTAAAGAAAGAGAGTGAGGGAATTCACTTGAGTCTTTACATGGCCCCATGCAGAGTGTGTGATAAACAGACTATTGACATGATTCTGCAAATGTGGCCTAAACATAGAGCATAAAGGCAGCTTTAAACCATGTCTGAGTGAGGCTGCACAGGAGAAAAAGTTAAGACAGTGCGCCTCATGACTAATGCAGGATGTGCCCTCACTTTGCGATTCATTTAAGCTGTAAGATAATTGTTTGTCCTTCTTTTTGAATCTTCAATTATCACATTTGGAAACAGCAAACAGCATCAAAATGTTGTCTCTCCGCTATAATGAGGATGGTTGTTAGAGGTGCTGCGGAAGAGCTGATTCTCATTTTAGAATCAATTCCAAATTGCGTGACTCCTGAGAGTCAGTCGACAGTTCCAACTCCTGTTAATAACACTTCCTGTTATTGATGCAAGCATAACAAGCGAGAACACAGTGTCACAGTATCAGGCCCATAAAACTGAAGAAGATGCAGTTTGGTTTTGCAAAACTGTTTTTATGGAAGGGATGTCTTAACACAAACCCATTCACATGATGAGGCTGGTTGTTTTATGATCTATATTTTGTATGCAAAGAAAATCAACATCATACTAAATAGCATTGCCTGTGTAGCTGCAGCCTGAAAAAAACTTGTTTTTGTATTGGCAACCCATTCTAACTAATTAAATGGGTTAAGGACTAATTAAATAATAATACAAATAAAATATGAAAAGAAGGCTTCCCAAAATACCAGAATAAAACAATACAAAACAAAGATAAGAAAGAAAGATACCACAAGGGACAATATTTAGAAAAAACTAAACATCCATTAAAACCAGTTAAATCAGGCATTAAAAGTCTTTCCTATAAAAGAATATGTTTTAAGCAATCATTTAAAAACAAGTGAAGTGCAAATCCAATCTCCTCAGGCAAGGAGTTTCACAGCCTCGGGGCCCTAATGGCAAAAGCTCGGTAGTTACCAGCCTTGACCTTGGAACTACTAGCGATGCTTGGCTGCTGTTGGGACTTTGAAATTGAAATATTGAGTATTGAAAGTCGACATCATTGTGATAAGGCGGAGTGACGTGGCTGTAAAACCCAGGAGGTTCTTCAGGCAAATAAACCTTGAATAGTGATTTGCCACCAGAATTATCTACAATGTGATGTGGCACACTGCTCGATATTGGAAACTACAGGAAAACCTTTATTTTTCTGATATGGTGATGCTACAGAGAGATTCATTGCCTCTGATAGTCTCCACTGGACACCACAATAGAAAGACGTCACAGACAATACAGAGGAGTCAGTGAGTGGGAGAAGAAGAAGAGGAGGAGGGAGTCAGCTCACTACGCTCCTGGAATAAGACCTTAATAAACAGCAAAGACACAGTGAGAAGAAAAGGCCATTTCTCTACTACATGAATACATTCATATGTTATTTTTCATTCATGACGGACTCTGGTGATTCCATTGCTGGTTTTTCACAGACTACGTGATTCTCTTTGCTCATCTTCACTGTTAGCCACCGCTCTCTGCTCCCAGTTAATTTATTTTACCTTGCGGTGCGCAAAGTAAAAAAAAACAGCTCCTTGCGCTGACAGGCAGGAGAAGAATGAGAAGTCACAGTGTCACAGGAAGTGTTTACCATCACATCAGTGCAGAGTGTTTGACTATGGTGCCCTACCGAAAGCAGGGATGTCTTTGCAGCAAAGTTGCTGTGAAAATCTGTTTGACAGGCCACAGTAAACCTATCAATACCAGGGGGAGTTCTGTGGTTGTAGTAATTGACTTAGAAGGGGTGCTCCCTGCTTTTCAGACACTGTAGGCAAGAAATAGAGCCCAGAAAATGAGTGAAAGGAAATTCTGAGCCCCGGTCTATGTGCAGCAATACTGAAAAGTGGATATGTGAGGAAAACATTTCTCCACTCCTGGTTCAAGTTTCGAGCCAACCGCGGAATGGCTTTCAGGACAGGTCTCGGCATTACTATGTAAAATGCCTTGAGATAATGCATGTTTTGATCTGGTACAATGAAAGTAAATATGATTTGAATTTAATTGAACACTACTTTATGTCAAGCTTGTGTGGCCGTGCATGCAACAGGTCAACAAGGCTCTACAGATCCGTCCGTCTATCGAAGAGTTTACAGCGATACTGAGAGCTCTCACAGGATGTACTCGGGCACAGGGGCTCCTTTGGGATAAATGATCACCAACAGGCTGACACAAGAGCTGTGTCTCAATTCAGCGGCCCCACCGATGGAGAACCCGGTCTACGCAGCAGATGTCGGCTTCATCCTCAAACGGCCGCAGAGAACGCATCGCGGCACCAGGTGGTCCATCCCCTGAAGGCTCTGGGGACTTTCCTGTTGTTGTGAACACGCCTGACTACTACTGTCCAGACATTATCTGGAGTTCATGTCTGCAAACATTTTGAATTTAGTGAAAGAGAATGCGAGCAAAGACTTTGGCATTAAACCAGTGATGAAAGTGTATCATAGTCGATCCTGGGTTCATGGCGATCCAACCAATACATGTGGAGCAATTTCACCTACATCTGCACACACACTTCCTTTTGGCACAGTAGGAAAAGTCATGGGGTCACACAAGCCATCGGTAAACAACATCTGTGAACTATGAACACGTGCATTAAAGATTGCAAGGTGTTTCACATGGGTACGTGAAAAATGTGTTGATCAAAGTCATTGGAATTCATTCGCTGAGCTTCGATAATGTCTGCAGACGATTTCAATCCTTAGGACGTCCAGAGTTTCAGTCTGCCCCCCTGCTATGTTTCTGATTAAACATGGACTAAGGCTGTTCCTGTTAAACTGAAGGAACGCTGTGATTGGACAAGTCAGAAGTGTGGTAACTGTGGATTTGGAGAACCAATACACCTCTGTCTATAGAAGCTGTCGGCTGCTTCCATGCTTTTTATCAGAGGACAACAGCTGGCGTGCTCAGCAAACATCACACTTACGCACCCGCGATTCAAACCTTCCGCTACAGAATGAGCGTTAATCACACCTGAACTGCACTGTGAAGTAAACATATTGCCGCTAAAGCTTTAAGTGGGAGCCTTTTAGTGCGACCTGCTGCCCCGCCACAGTTATCACTACACTGGGGCTGGATGAACATTATCTGCTGTTTAATACATAAGGCAAGTGATTAAAGGTCCGTCTATATTCATAACTGAACCGGCAGAGCTAAGAGAAGGAGCGGGGTCATTACAGGATAAGGGAGATAGTAAATTAAACCAGAAGAACTTCACTTCTAATCTCTTTCCTGTTCACCTCTTCTGCCCTCAACTTTACTTTTATCCATTTCAACCCCCTCTCTGACAGGGAAGTGGTAGCTTTCCTCTCACATTGAGTTTTAGCAGTTTGGGAGCTGAGTACACAGCACAACTGCAAGTGCCCGCTGTTAAAAAGCTGCTTGCTTGGTTGATTGATTTATTATCTCGGATGTTATGTTGGTCAGAGATGTTTTGAGGGCATGGCCGGGTGAGGCTTTGCGGTGAACAAGGGGGCAGTTCGGTCGTGGCTTTCAGGAAGCGACATTGTTTTTGTCATTCAAATAGGGAAAGGAAACGCTTTAGAAATGTGCACGCTGAGTGACAGGAGGGCTGAGCTCTCATGAATGTATTTTGTGAAACCTTCCTTTTTAATAACTGTTCTTTTCATCACTTGTAATTCCTTTTTGTCAGCACTGCCAGCTCATACATATTACGTGAAACACGCCACATTCCCACTCTTCAGCGTTGATAGTGTGATGAGCTCTACAGCATTGTGGAAACACACGCAGACACCAGTCTACAGTGTACGTGAGCAGACAAAACAGGGCTCGTTGGTAATTCAACTTGTCGTTCCGGATGTCGTTTCAACCATCAGGAAATCACAGGATGTGGTCAGAGACATGGACGATCTGCAGGACAAAGCCAAAAGGCCTCCACGGGGGTGAGAGGGAGTTGAAGGACAGGCCATGATACCGCATGAGGTGAATTCAATTTAAGAAATTGCTCTCCCACTCTGAACACACATCGATAGAACTCAAAGGGGGTCTTGCATTTTCTGCAACTGCCTGATAACTTTGACATTTGTTAGTTTCTTCTGTGTTAAAATAATTCACTGATAGTTGTCAGCTCATTACAAATAGTGACTGCTAATGTAGGTGGTGTAGCTACATTAGCTACAGTTTAAATAGAGTTTCATTATTTAATATAATATAATATTGTCCACCCACCATGATGTCACTCATTGCTTGGCATTTTGTTTTTTTTAAACCAGAAGTAACCATATTTGGAGGAGCAGGAGGTGGAGCCTGACTGAGAGCTCGAGGACACTGCACAATCACCGGCAGCCATTGGGCAATACGAGCTGTCAATCACATGGCATCCTCGTTGAAATACATTCCGTGCTTTATGGTCTATTTTACACCAAATGGCACCATTTGGTGTAAAATAGACATCATATTGGGTTGAAGAAGACTTGAAACTAGCGATTGAGACATTATAAAATCAAGTGAGGAGCAGGGACTCAGCTGGGCATGTGAGATAATACAATGGCAAGGCAATGGTCTCACTCTCTGTACCGAGAGTCATGTCCACAGCTGTATACAGTCCATGGGTCTCTTAGATTTGGAACATTGTCTATCATCCAATTAGTTTCCATATATACATATTTTTGTACATATGAGATTTACTGCATGTTGGTGTCGTAGCAGAAGCATTTTTGAGTTCCAAGTTAAATTTCATACATAAAAAATGTGTTCGCGGAAAGTTTGTAATAGTCACTGAAACTATTAATATGGTTTGGGTGAGAAATAAATCCACAGAGCTAATTTTGAGTTTCCGTTCAATTTGTATGGTGCCTGAATCTAAATAAAGCACATCTGCAACTAAGCACATGGTTGCATCGACACAGAACAAGCATGTGGATTTCATTCAAAAAAAAAATCTGTATTCCTCCAATTGATCGCAATGTTGATCTCCGGTATCGTCTGTTTGTGCACAACATAAAACATCTACAATGTTATGCTAAGAAGAAGTCCATCATTAATGTCTCTCATGAGCAGGGTTTTAAGACTCGATGTTTAATATGCTTGTTATTTTTAGAGAGCTGCCTCCATATATCCCTCAAAACACGGACGAGGAATTTCAGCCTTTGTGCTTTCCTTTTAAAAATCCGACGCGGCTGTCACTTGTTCTTTGTCTGCCTCACTCTGCCCTTGACGGCTGCAGACGGACCCAGATAGTTGTGTGGAAACTAACCAACACATTGTTGTCACAGATGGACAGACATTTTTTATTCTACTGACCGCCTACTCTTTTGTTCGAGTGACAAAAAATCTGAGATTTCCTTTCAGCAATAACTTAGTGGATAGTTTGAGTGTTCAGTAGTACAGCCACATCAGTCCAGCTAACTGCGTGGTTTCTCTGAAGCTTCTTATAAACTTGTTTAATTTTTCTAAAATGAAGTTCCAGATACTAAGACTGAAAGCTGTTTTGGTTACAAGAGTGTCTAAACAATTCCTAACAAACTGCTTTTGCATTGAGAACAAGAGGGTGACCAGATGATCAAAGCAGAGACAGGAGAGCAGAGAAATCTTGGAAATAGTGTCTTGTCTTTTGCAAATGTTTTGTTCAAAAAAAAAAATCATTTGGGTGAACAATCTGAACTGAATCACTTCCCAAAATGATCTGGTCAGTTGAGCTTTCAGTCAGTCAGCCACACACGGGACATTACTGTTTGGATAAGTAGACAAGTATAAGGATACCCCCACCGAGGGGGCCATAGCAGCAGTTTATAATGCCTGATGGAATCTGCCTTGCAACATGAAAGACGGTCTCATATCTTTGACTGGGAGTAAACCCTTTCAGTACGTTCACATACTCCACAGCCCTCAGTCACAGAGTCGCACAAGGGCGCCTCTCCTTCTCTGTGTCCCACCATGGTTCATTCAGTACGTTCACTGAACACAATACACAGCAAACATGAGTCCTTATTTAACCCACATCTTAACGCCCGGGCCACACTGGCTGTGGATAGGCTTGCTATTCATCTTTGCCTCGTGTTAACAGAGTAGAGCAGCCAGACTGCCTGCAGTTCAGCCAGGGTAATGAATATGACAATTATGTTTCAATGTTTGTCTGTCGATTATGTCACAAACATCACTGTTTGTAACATTTCATGCACCCATTTCAAAGTAAAAGCACTTCAGCGTTTCTGTTGACTGAATCCATTCATTTGTTTTAACAAGGCTTTGATTGTTATTGCAAGACCGGAAGATGCACGACTTCATACCATAGTGTCCTGGCATTTAGTTGAGTACATAACCCGACTTTTATTCGAGGCAATACCAGCAGCTACGCTGCAGCAGACACACTGCCAGTGTGAACAACACACAACCGCGACACGCAGCAGAACCACGGTGCAGCTGCTCCGCACCAGAAATGCAGCCAGGGCATAAGATTCCTCCAATCTGCTGCTCTCCCTCTTCTCCTCTTGAACAAGTAAGATATTTTATTATTCATTATTAGGTGTCACAGAAATATAGTTGATATACAAAATTGGTGAGAGCTTTTAATCTGTTAAAGGAACTGTATCTGTAACTGTATATTCAATCCCATTGTCCATAATCAGTTCCCTAGTTGAAGTGAACAATCAGCGGTGTTTCTGTACAGTGAGTGGCTCTGCAGTCAGTTGATCAGTATCACTGACTGAATCACGAAGTGAATGTACGCCCTGAGTGAAAGTGAAACTTAAGAATCCTCCACTCTCTTCCCCTCGACATCTAGAACAAAGACGTACTTGATGTTTTATTTAATAATTAGGTGTTCCAAAAATATATGTGACCGGTTTTAGTTTTTCCAATTAAATTCTCTGTTCTCAGTTTGCTAGTGTACAGCTGAAGAACGTTCGTCTGAGTTTCAGGTCAGTGAATGGGGCTCTGCAGTCCCAGCAGGTGATTCAGTACACTGATAAGAATTGTGATGCCCATCACTACTTGGCCATACCTCAAGGAAGTTTTTTTTTGGATGAGGCACGGCCCCATCTAACTTAATGGTGTAAGAGCCCCAACTTGTATTTTTAGTGGTCACCAGCACAAACACTGCACGTAGTGAATCACCAGTCAATATCATTTTTTTCCCCCCAAGGGTTACACTTCTATCAAACATGCACAATCTTTAGTTTGTGCCAGTGCGCCAACACTATTGGCGCAATATGTTTTTTTCTGTTTCCATTACCCAATCAGCTTATTGGGTGAAGGAGCAGGATTTGTGTCATGCAACCACCATCATTATAGACTTTGTCTCTCTCTGGTCCAAAAGTAACAAACATCTGATAAATCCTACCAGTGCTTCTCTGCTCACGAACACAAAGCATCTTGTCTGTTTAATCCATACAAAAAGTGCAGTGGAAAAAAAATGACATATTGGGTTTTTACGGGTGCTGTTCGCTAGACTACTTCTTTGCCAGGGACAGTGAGTCCCTGGAGTCTCTATTGATTGCTTAACAATTACACTGTGTTATGACAAGTTTCTTGGAAGTCGATATTTTCAGCACAGTATTTTCTCTTTATTTCAAATCTTTGTGTTGGCTTTAACAGTATATTAGTGTCTGAGTAAATGTTTGTAAAATGTATTTGGGTAGGCAAAAAAGAAAAAAGCAACAGTGCTGGCCTCCCAAATCATTCTGTCTGGGTGAATCAAGTCAACCTCGCTGAAATGAATGGCACCACCTGAGCGTGCAGCCTGGACTGGGTAAACTTACTGAGGAGAAGCCGCATCCATCACAACATGAGAGAGAGAATTTAGGCAAGGACAGAGACAGTAGCAAGGTGGAGGTTTGAAGAATAATTAGCATATGGCCTAAAAAAAGCTGAAAGGACACACATGACAACAAGGTGAAACCAAAGTGTTGGAAATATCTTACCCTAGCAGAAGAGGGAAGGACAGGCCCTAATGATGGAGCTGTCAGTCCCTCGTGATCCTGAGTACAAACAAGCACAGAGGACATGATGAACCTGAAGGAGATTGTTATGGGTGTTTTTCTGAAAGTGTCTCTGTAGAAATCCTCATCAAACCAGAATTGTAGCCCAGCAGGAGGGGCACACTTCCACACACTTGTGGTCTAAAGCCCATGAGTGCCTTTTGTGCAGGAGAGGGATGGACTCTCAGCTCGCAGACTTGACTTCAGGGACTAATCCTTAACTGAAAGATGCGACTTGGAGAGTTTATAAGAACCATTTATCTTCATTGCCAGCACATTATGGATCTCTTGCCTCAAGCATTTTGATGATTGGATGCATCCACACACTGACTTGCAGATGTATGCCCTCTGCCAACGGCAGCTGAAGGAGGCATAGCTCAAACGGCTCTTTCTACAATATTTCAAGTTTACACAGGCAACAGGAAAATGATGAAATACAACCAGGGCCAAGGAAATGTAATTGTCATGCCAATAAAACTTCAACTCAGTTTGTCAGACAGGTTACTTATTCATATATTTTTCAGTTTTGGAAAAATAGATGGGGTGTTGCGTCTTAGAAGAACCTAATATACGGGCCCCAACAGGTCCGGATATGGGCAATTTATTATTATAATAGGTATTGCTATTTCCAAGCTCCTCCCTGCTGAAAGGAGAGCTGAAGCCATTTGCTGTTTTATTTACAAGGACACGGGCACACACACACACACACACACACACACACACACAGCGTTATTTAAAATGCAGAAGTCAGAATGATGGCAGTGACCCAGGAGTTGAGATAAATAATTCCCAGGCAGCTGCATTTAAATTCGTCCTCCTTAGAGACCGGCCAAAAAGTTATCAAGTCTAATTCTGTCCATATCAAGTGCTGTCTGTGTGGCAGAGGACGTTAGAGATACTTATGAATCACTATTTGAGCTCAAAATCTAAGAGATTATTTATTAACCCACCCTTATTATCATAAAAGTAAAATGTCAAGTTCTAATTATGGGGGACTTGATTTGTCAAAATTAATGTTTAACTCAATTGTTGTTAATCTGTATTGCGGACCAGGTATCTTCATGTGTATTGAAAGGTTATTTAAGGTAATTTAAGTTAAGTATATTTTAAACCGTTTTTAATATTTAATATGTTAAATTTCAACATCCAGCTTGCCTGGCACTATTAAGGAACCAGCACCGGTATTGTAAAAAAAACAACTAAATTTCACAAACAAAATCTGTACCATACAAGACACTTAAAGGGTGTGTGTGTCAGTAGTGGTGTCATTGGCTGTAAATGATTGATTGATGGTGCTCTTTATCAATATGCTCTTTGTCATTTTTGGTCACCACTAGAAACAGTGAACCCCTGAAACCACAGATGCTGCTGTCAGTCAAGTGACACAAAGACGAGGGATCCCTTGGTGCCACCATGCTGTCAGTCAGTGGGTTGATCATCCAGCGCCCTGTGGTTGGCCCTGCCTTTGCAAACCTGTGCTGGATGTGTCCTCCTATGTATTGGCAGATAAAGGCGAATGAAAATCTGCTACAGTGAAAATGGTATCAAATTGTAATCAGGTAGAAAAATCATTCATAACATGTACTATAAGCACAGGCTCTGCTCATGTTATGCACGGCTTTAGCATACTGCAAAAGCCAATTTTGCATTTTTAGTGAGTACAACAAGGCCTCAACTGACAGTGAATAAATCAATGTTCAGACATAAAATAAAACCACTGGTGGGGCTTCCTTCAGCTCAAAAAGGTCTCAGACAAAGAAAGATTTATGGTCAGAGTCAATATTGGTCTGGCTTTTCTGAGATGGAGAGCCCTGCAAGCTGCTGAGGGGCTCCAAGGCGACTTGGAACTGGCTTTTCTTCTGCTCGATGGGGCTAAAGTAGGCCTGATAACATTAGTTAACTTGTCATTACTATAATATTATAGATCTGTTTCGTGAATGTTTAGGTTCCGCACTTACACTTTGATTTTTTTGTTATTTTTCTTAAAGACCCTCTGAATATCACTTTAAATGAAATTCAAGACCAAACTTATTATATTAACAGCAAAATATAATAAAGTATTACAGTAAATGACCTGGTGTGGTCCCTCTGACTGATGTGTTTTAGATATGACATCATTAGATGTTGTTTAGATGAGGTAAAAGGGTGTAATCAGCATTTTCCTGTCGGAGCTGCTGGAAGTGGTGCCAGTCTTAATTACTTAATTACTTTTATAAACAGAGCTGGCACTTGAAAATGCAGATGTAAGACCTGGCGATGATCCGTTGCATGGCCCGTGAACTGTGATCTGTTCACTGCACATCGTCTTTAAACAAACAATGCACACGAGGGTCTAGTAGTTAGCTTTTTGTTGAGTGGTTCAGAGTCTTGTCAAGCACACTGCTTGTGATAACGTCGGCTCCTTTCAACATATGAAGTCGAGTGGAGTCAAATGTCACCAGAGGGGCTCCATAATCAGGCAAATACCATTTCAAATTAAAAAAATAGAACAACTTTACTTTGAATAAATGTGAATTTAATTAAAACCAGCCCTCTTAAGTGTGATATGTTACCACATTATCACCAGCTGAGCAGTGGAATTCTCATGCGGGTGCAGGTCTCTAAATTGGACAAAATAATTCCTGCGGGTGGTGATGGGCGGATGAGTCAAGCATACGTGCGGATTCCGATATCGCCAGAGATAATCCGCGCATCTCTATTGTGCACATAACAGGAATACTCATCTGAGACACATCTATTGTAAATTTAAGCTTATATTAATACTTTAATCAGTCAATGTCATTTTTTAATTACGACTTCTCATCTCCTATGATATACATACATACCAGAAAGGTGTCATTTCTCTTTGTGACTCCCAAAGTCCCTTCAGGCTCCAACTGTCTCGGTTATACTGTTGGTAAAGGTCAAAAATGAAAAGTTTTTAAAGGGCACATGTTACAAAATAGCTCATAGTGTCAAGATGTAACGAAGCAACTTCTCTATCGTCAATATTGCTTTCAAACTTTGGTGTATTTTGAGTTCTAGATGTGTATTCAGTTAAAATATGTTATCTTCATACATTTTTTAAAGTCTAAATGTACGATAGGCCCCGTAAAATTGCTGAGCTGCTGTGCATCTAAATTAGACTTCTCCCTTCTCCGTCTCTCTCCACCTGTCTGTCTGTCTGACGGTAAATGGATTCAGAGGTACAATTAGCATTAATCTGCCATGCAGCTCCAATAAACGACTCCTAATAGACTCCACTGCAACAGACTGCACAATGAGCTACACTGGCCAGCCAACACACATCTGCTCTTCCATCCAATCAGCGTTTTTCCGCATCAAACACAAAATAAGCAAAACATCATTATTTTCAAGCAATGATAAAAAATCAACAAGAGAAATTACACAAACAGGCTGACGTTAACACCATAAACAACATTTCTGCAATCAACACCAAGCAAAACTCAAGAAAAAAAGGGGGAAAGATACAACATCTTGTTTATTATCAACACCCAACCTCTGATGCGCCATCATCTTTTCCGTGACAGACAAACAGCCGCTAAATACTGTTTATCCACTAAGACTAGTTCTATCTGCTGTCGAAAACTAATCAAGCTAATATCATTGTCATGAGTAAAAAGGCTGTTCTCCAGTCGACGTGTGTTAAAGCTAAGATCAGACTATTATTTCACTCTAACTTTTAATTAGTACGTTTTTAATTTGACTGTTTCAGTAGGAAAGGCTTTTATGAAGTGGACTAACCATTAATGGTTGACTATATCTTTCGTCTTCTGTGTCGACTGAGAGTTGGGTCTTGTTCCGGGCACACGTACATGCTCACACATTCCATTCCAGTGAGTGGATATATTGTACCTGGGGCATGCACAGTTGGCGCGTGAATTCAGTACGGTTGCAAATTTCGGCTTGTTTAGGATGTTCACATAGGGGTCCATGCATAACCTAGCAGACCTGGGTGGATGATGGCATTTATCATGAGGATCATAGTGGACCCCAGCAAACTATTTATTTGCGTTCAGGCCTAATACACTCAACAATCTTTCAATTCTATCAGTTATAGCTAGCTAGGCTATCAAGCTAACATTAACCTGTCTTAAAAACTATGTTATCTAGCTGGTTTGTAATAAATGTGAATAAAACAAATATTTCATTCTACAAAAGCCTTAACTCGCCATCCTCTATCTCCATCCCCATGGCCTGACATCAAGGTCACTGAGGTCCGCACCATAGTATTTTGCATTAATTACTGGTGAATCACAAGGTTACATGACAGAAATGTTATTCAATTGGTCGTTTGATCCCCTGCTCCCACAGTCCACGTGCCGAAGTGTCCTTTGGCAAGACACTGAATCCCTGCCTGTGCTGGGCGTATGAATGCTGTGCGATAAGCACTGTGTATAGAAGCGCTGTATGAATGGGTGTGAATGGGTGCACATGAGTAAAGTGCAGTAAAGCACTTTGAGTGCTGAAATACAGTCCATTTACAGAGAAGGGGTGAAAAATGTTATATGGTGATGGTAAAAACATACAACATAAATATTTGAAATCAAGAACATCTTCCTGCTACCAGCCAGGACTGCACTGGTATTTGAATAGGCCATTTCCTGGTGAGAACCCCACCAAAGACAACCAATGAATTCAAGTCAGGTGCTTGGCAGCCTGTGCGTAGAACAGATAATTACACTTATTATACAGCACACTCTGTTGTCGATTAATAAGGTACACCTAGCTTAAACTAAGACAAGGTAATACAGCTGTCCTGCAATACGTCCTGTCCTAATGGAGGTTAATGTTCAGTTTTTAATGATGTCCTCGTGGATGGCCAGGGTCCCACAGCTGAGTGTGTGCAGGGTCAGAGGGTTGTTTTGTTGAATATGTAAGTCTAGTCTTCCTGATTCCATTGAGAGGTGTACATGAATGTGTGTGTTGGTTGGTGTTGTGAGAGCGGTGGGGGGGGGGGTGCACCGATTGGGCCATCCCCTTATAAAAAGAATCCCCTAATGCCTAGACCCTCACAAAGTTTGTTACTGATGTTCTCTTATATTTTGGATGTAACGCTTACCCTTTTTGTTCAGGCAGATAAACAGTTGAATCGATTTCTAACACCTTTTTCTTACAATGCTTAAACGATCAAGCTGTGAACATATTAACATGTTGTCACCTTTAAACAGTGTCCAGCAGTTACAGAGGAATTATTTTAGAGTTTGTGTTTGTCCACGTCCAATATCTGTTCTTGGCTCGTACCAGCTGTCCCTTAAGCTGCTCCGTGCACCACTGTGAGCAGTGCACAGAGTTCTTTTGGAGCTTTAAATTCTGTAAAACTCTGCCTTCTATACCGATTACAGTTGCATTAAGATATTCATCAAGAGACACCAAACATTCTGAAGGAGCATTCACTGCATGGAAGACCAAATGAGAATAAACGGTGAACAGCAACAACAAACTAAATGTACCCCACACTTGAATGTTATGATTGAGTCAAATACTGCAGAAATACTGTATAACACACTCCCACAAAGTATTCAGAATTTCTTTTGAATCTAGAGAGAGCCTGTAACTCAGGGAAATAGTTTTAAGTTTAAGAAAAGCAGGGTAGGGACAAATATCAAAAATGGATGTGCAGAGAGGTATATTTTTGGAATCTGTCGGGCCTCACCCTCCTCTCAGCAAAGGTCAGTCTATCTCCATCGGCAGCCGGCATATTGATTGCTCAGATTTGCTCGGCACAACAAACACATTCTAGCCTCATCCAACGCTGCTCAAAGTTTCAAATGATGTCACTCCACAAAATATCCATTTATTTATGTTTCACAATCCAGACACTTATTCTATAAAGCAGAACAGGACATTATACTGTATTATAAAAAACGTCAATATGTGGCAATCTGACTTGACACTGACATTTGTAAATTGATCGATAATGGAGCTCTGATGGGCATCTTGTATTATGTGAAAAGGTTTCAGTTTAATTATGTTGCGACTTCAAATGGGGAAGGAGTCACTGAAACAGCAAACGAGTGACAGTCGATGCATCAATGACACAAACATATGATATTATCCTGACACAAATACTTTGTTATTTGTATTTTTTCACAGATCTCAAACAGTGTTTGATTCCAGGAGCAGGTGGTGTGGATGGTCACCTGCCAAGAGCCTCAGCCAGTGGCACTTCATTAGATAATCCTGTGGGTCATATCAGAGGGCGAGGACAAATGACCTATAATGGTGGCTAGGGTCCGAGGACTTGTTGATCATTTCTCAATGTGCACAGATGATTGGCTGCAACGCAATTCTATGCGACACCTGCGCATCAGGACTAGATTTACACGTTCATGCAGTTCAAGTCAGTCTGTGAGGTTAAATCTGTTGCATTCTTAAAATGTAACAGTGACACCCCTGATCGTTGAGTAACCCCGAATGACGCATGACAAATAGCCCCACCTTAAAATGACCCAGCTGCTGTGTAAACTCTGTGGTCTTCTCTTCTGCATTATTTAAAGAGGTTTTTTTTTTAAAACAACACCTGATTTGCATTGCTAAATCTTGGACGTATTTTAGATAAATCGTCACATGGAGGTAATTCAATTGTTTACTAGTGTGCAGTGTAACTGTGGTCTAAAATGTGCGGCTGTGACTCAGATGCCGGGTGACCATTAAGGAGAGGGTTTGTGGTTCGATCCCTGCCTGATCCAGTCTGTACGCCAGAGTGTTATTGGGCATGACACTGAACCCCAGATTGCCCCTGACGACTGCACCGTGTGAATGATACAATGATGTGGATATTTACCACTAAAATGGCCATGAGTAATGGTGAACTGGGCAAAACCTGTCACCTATTCAATACTGCTGTAGCCACTATGTTATATTATTTATCGGTTTATCCATAGATCATTGTTCTCAGTCATGGTCGAGTTCTCATCAGAACAAACTTGAGCCCACATACTGTCTTCAGAAATAAGCACTAAGGATGATAAGTTGTGCATAGTGCTTTGAAAAGAACCCGTCCCCTTTCATGAAACATTTGCATTTAATAATCCATTTCATACTTATTGCACATATAGCTCTCATCGCCTTAGACCCTCTTATTCCTGTGCTTTCCAATCTTAGTTCAGAGTGCTCTTCTGAGGATCCACCATATGAAGTCATCTGCCCACACACTTAAATTGTCTTCACAATTTAAAGGAGCCCTGTAATCACTTCTCCTAACCGACAAGTACTTTTCATATGGACAGCCTATATAACCTGGCTCCAATCAATATTTTATTTTGTTATATAAGTATTATGACCTTTCATATTGTATATACTGTAATTGCAGTGTGTACTCCTTATTGGAGATTACTTTTCTCTTTGGTCTTACTTGTCTTATGATAACCTTTAACCAAATTGTGTATGTTGCGGATCTGTGTTTGTGTATACTTGTATGAACTAGAGATGTTTTTGTTACGTGTGCAATTGAGTCTCAGACTGTCTTAATCAGTATACTGATGTCGTAGATTGGTTTTATGGGATACATTACTGCCAGAGTATCACATGTTAAACTTTGTTAATGTTTTTACTGTGCATTAAATGTAGGTATTGAGCCATATAATTTGCAAATTCAATGTTACTTATTTCCCATTATTTTCTAATCCCAGAGAATGCCACTTTTCAAGCCCCTGGAGCGTTTTTAGGCAATTCTCATTCTCATTCCCCCCCCGAAATTATGTATTGCATCTTTTTTAAATGTTGAAAATAAAAAAAAAAGCAAAATCAATGACGTGTGATAGAAATAAATAAATGGGTAACTGTGACTTCCTGGGTAAAGATTAAAAATAATAAATCATGAACATTATAATAACCTATTTATGAGGTAGAATGAACCCCAAATCCAAGCTAACCAACATTCGTGTACAATATTTGATCCAATGCAGTGTGTTTTTTTTTTTTAGTGTGCAGCAGTGAGTGTATCACTTCATTGTAGATGATAAATATTAGCCACTTAAGCACAAAGTTCATGCCTAAAAGGGAAAGTGCTCAGTAGGGATTAGACGCTTACCCAAGCTACTAGAATCACTCCATTGCAAAAAACCTCCTTGATTCAAGTTCTTTGCATGGAAGCTTTGATTATTAACTAAGTGTTGCTCAGTGGTCACTGTGTTTGGCACGGACGACCGTCTGAAGTCAGCCTCACCCTTGTGGTCTGCTTGAAGTTGCATCAGTGTCTCACGTTAATTATTTAAACCGCGGCACCCCCAGTCCAGTTCATCTGAGCACAGTTTCATAATGATCAGGAATCGTTTAACACATCTCATAATAACGTCTGAGATCTCCAGCTCTGTGTTTGTTACCAGTGTTTCATGTCTGTGTTCAATATAACATTGCATTGGCTCCCTGTGAAATTATTAATAGAATTCAACATCCTGCTCCTTACATACAAAGCCCTTAACAATCAAGCCCTTTCATATATCAAAGAGATCATAACACCCATTGTCCAAATAGATCACTTCACTCCCAAAACACAGGCTCTCTGTGGTTCCTAGAGTCTGTAAGAGTAGAATGGGAGGTACGGCCTTCGGCTACCAGGCTCCTCTCCTGTGGAACCAGCTCTGGGTTCGGGAGTCAGACACCATCTCTACATTTAAGGTTAGACTTAAGCAGTCCTTTTTGTTAAAGCCTATAGTTAGTTCTGGATCAGGTGAGTCCTGAACCATCCCTTAGTTATCCTGCTATAGGTCTAGACTGCTGGGGGAACTCCCATCATGCACTGGGCACTTTTCTCTCTACTTCTCTCTTTCTCTCTGCCCCCAACATTCATTTATTTTGCTACATGTCATTAACTGCCCACACCCCCTCTCTGAAGGAATCTCTGACTCAAGAGCTGCAGGACAACAATTATTATTATTATTATTATATTAATTGGTGCTGTTATCATTAATAACATCTTAAAATCTATAAATATAATTCTCACTGTTTTCATTATAACAACTAGTCTGTCAGAGCTGAAACCTGATGGCACACAACTGTTCCTGGTCCCTCTCTCTCTCTCTTCTCTCTCGGCCTCTCGTCCCCCTCATCTCTCTCTCTCTTCTCTCCCCTCTTTTCGACCCATCTCTCCTCTCCTTCCCATTTGTCTCTGCTCACCCCAACCGGTCCATCATTTGTAAGGTCTTGACCTTCTATGTAAAGTGCCTTGAGATAATGTATATTATGATTTGGCGCGATACAAATAAAATTAAATTGGACTGTACATCCAGAGTTTTTAATGTCTTTTGACAAGAAATCCTCTGGGTCAACTGTCCTCAGGCGATACCACTCTGCTGCTGCACGGAGCAGACACTTTCAATTTCACGCAGCTTTTGCACCACAATTATGGACTAAAACAAAACCTATCGTCTTACAACAACAAAGGTAAGACATCATTTATGTGTGTTGCTTAATGTTTTTGCTCGTCTTTGCCTCCTGGTTCAGTGAGCTTTGGTCGTAGTGAGATACAGGTGGAATCTGTGGAGTCTGGGCGTTCATAATACGCAGCTTATGTTGTTAGCATGAAGTAGCATGATTGTAGGTACCTGCTTTGTGCACATGTACAGTTTGTGTGTTTGTTCGACATTCCAAATTTAGCTGCTTGGTGTGAAAATGGTTGTGGTAGTGATGTGTATCATGTCCATGTTGAAAGAACTGCGTTACCTTGTTAGAGTCTGTAATGCCCATGGTTTTATTAATAAGGCAAAAGAAATGTTTTATCTGATTCCTCGATTAATAAATGGAACAATCGATTTAGTACTGGTTTACTAAATGAATCGATAGCTGCAGCCCATAGTGCTCAGGTGTTTCAGTGGAGGGGGGGGGGGGGTTTCCAAGCCATAGTCAGTAAACTATAGTCAACAGCAGACCGTCTTTATGGACCTGAAACATACTTGTGATGAAAAAGACCATGTATACTTCCACCAATGATAATAATGTTGTCTTCTGTCACTGTGTGTTGTTGATGGCACAATCAGCCGTGTGGAAGCCGCAATGGTTTTTCGGATTCGATTCAGTCTGCCAGCTGCATGAGCTGTGCTCCATGCAGTAACAATCCATCACAAACTCTGCATGGGGCACGATTCAAGGCACTCGCTCCATCTCTTTGCCTGTTCTCCCCGTGTCTGATTTTGTCTCTCCCCCTGTACCCTCTTTTCATCTCCTTCACACTGTCCCTTCTCTCACTCGCACCCTTTCCACCAATTTCTTTTCCATTGCTTGTGGCACCTTTCCCAAACATTCATACTATTTCCAACACAAAGCAGGATCGGACGTCATTCTTACATCCAGTTCTACAAACTTCTCAGCAATAAGAAAGAAAGACTGGCCATTTTCCTGACATTTTCTGTAGAGGCTTCATTTGAGAACGCAGATGTCCAAGTCCCCTGCAGTTGCTTCAGGCATTTTTTTGCGTGACTTTTCCTACCAGCCCCTCACTAAAATCCGGAACATGTTATTGTGAGCCCATGTGAGAATACGGCACGGGAAATGACCAGAAGATTCACAGCGAGCGAGTGGGCGCGTGTTGATGATGTTTCTGGCACACGATGGACACAAAAATAACACAGATATCTCAGGATGAAAAAGAAGATCCATACACTTAGGAGACGCGGACCAAGATGTCAACTTGGAACAATGAGATTCAAAAGCTTTTGGTGATGAGGGCTGATGTCGATGTGTTGTTAGCAAAAACACGTTATTCCTGATCTGGAATTTATACATTGTCCTGCCTCCAGCTTGCTCTACTCAGGCGCCGCCCCTCGCCTGAATGTCCTGGACATGTTCCTGTTGTTGTGAATGCATCTGACCCAAACAGTCTCCAACTGCGCTCTTCATATGTGAAACTCTAAATGGTTCTTATAGTAATGCCACTGTACACCTTCACCTCGACACTGCAGATAAGGTGCAGAGATAAAGCTGGAGCCGGGTTCTTTTGATTTATTTTTCTTTCCTGTCAGCACACAAAGGTCTTCCCTATTGGGTCCCAGACAAGTGGAGGATAAAAAACATCCATGTGGACTGTCATGGATTTGCTCGAACCCCCAGAGCTCTGAGGTGTGACGAACGGGTTATGCCTCAGTATATCCGCCGGCGCTCCATTCTGATAAGCATGCAGCTTAAAGGGGGTAACAGAGCACGGAGCTCATCCCCCCCCATTTGGTGGATTTAAAGAAAAGCAGATGAGCTGTCTAAATAAACAATAGCTTCAGACGGATTCATTCATTGGGTTGGAAGGGTACCTCGGCAGTGTTAATTGGGTTGATGAGAAACACTTGTAGCTGGCTGGGTGTTATTTAGTGACCTACATGCAAGGTTAACAGTATGTTGCTGATGTCAGCGGATGTTACGGGTTCTCGGAAAGAAAAATGGTAAAGATTAATGGACCGAATTCATCTGCGATCCCGGTGAGTATTGGAGCATTTTCCAACCTCTGCTGTTAAGTCTGGAGGATTTGAACTATTTCCCTCCTTGATAAAATTCACAATTCATTCATACATGCATCTTTAGTGAATCAAGTAAACAAGAGCAGGCCCGGGGAGCGTCTGAGCAAATCAATGTGCTTCTACCATGAAATCAGATTGTACTTGTTTGAAATAGGAACAACATAAATGTGGCCCAGGATGCATTTGCATTTTGAGTTATCTGATCTCAAACGCACCCTCAATGCATATGGTCGTGTTCTGACCTGTACCTTAGGGCTGCCGATCCGATCCCCTGAGACGCATGTCTATACAAAGTTGTCTCCATCCCGTCACAAAGGTTTGCATGTGGTGGCAACGGCAGCCAAGCTTCATCTAACACAATTACTATGCACACGCCGTGATATAGGCTAAACAGCCTCCAGATGTGCATAATCAGCATTTGTAACAAATGGAATGATTCAGCACAAACGTATATATCAGGTTTGAAAAGGCTACCACTTTGCTTTAAAATATGTACGTCATGTTTGACCAAGAATTAAATACATTGGCTATCAAGAGCTGTAGATAAATGTTGTCTTTGATGTATGTATTACTTGGAAGCACCCAACTCAGCTCAAATCCTTTAACATAAAAATGAAGGTAGATACAAGCAGGTGGAAGTGGAGCTGGACGAAGGTCTGACTCTCTCAGGCTTCAAGCTGAGATCAGATGGATTTAGCTTGCCATAACCGCAATCATTTTTCTTTTACCTGCATTATTACTGATTAGCTGTAAGAGAACCTTTTTCTTTTCCAATTTCCATCAACAATCAGCCAGGTTTAATGAATTGGGTCAAGGAGGCTCATCGTGCTGAGGTTACGAAACAAAGCCTTGATATTAACAGGGCAAATCTGTCTTACACCATGTCTCTTTCTTGCAACAGTCTAATCTAGGAAGACAGAATCTTTGAAGAAACTGTGTCAGAAATATCTCTGTGAACGACTGTCCTACTTTGGTAATTCCTAATGACCGATGACACTTATCTCAAATTATTCAGGACAATGATGATGTCTGTCTATATGTGTCTCATACAAAGAACAGTAAGATATCAGAACTGTTCTGTCCAGTTTTTAACCAAAATTCTATAGGATTTAGATTTCCTATTTGAGCTGATGCTAGTTGTAAATCTTACATTTGCAGAAACTAAACATTGTTTACTAGAAACTAAATGAAGAACAATGTCAAACTTTGAAATCTTGCAAGATTTACAGCCATTTATAATGTAAAACAAAAAGTAAAACCCAAGTTTTTGAGATTGAACATGCACTTTCTGGTTCAAAGTTCACTGAAGCTTCAACACAAAATGGTGATGTTCTGGCTGTTCCTGCCTGAATGTAATATAGATACAAACATATTCAGAGAACATTGCATTGCATTGACTTTTTAATAAATGCAAAAAGAAAATGCCATATTCAGTGCAAACGATGTGTAATTATTTTTTTGTGCCTTACATAGTTTTTTTATGTTGCTCTTCTGGTGTTATAGTGAGGAGCAAATACTTGCTTTTATTTCTCTTTCACCATTTACAGTCAATGTTGCTGGAAATAATAACACAGCAGGTATTTGGAAGCAAAGACGGAAACCCACTGAGCACCATTTGCCCACAAGGAGACATGTCGTGAAAGGCAGATTCTTGTGTCAGTTATGCACTGATAGGAAACAAATGAACAGGTCCATGTTCCAAGCTAAAATACAGCGTAGTTCCCAGTTTCAAACTCAAGTCCAAAACAAGTGAGTTGAGAGGTAAATGAAAAAGCATATTAAGATATTACATATGCATTAAGACATCAGGCTGTGATTCATCCACATCTTATTAAAGCCATATTAACAAATCACAATAGATTTACTCGAATTAAATGGTAATGGGTGAGTGGAGGTCTGTATCATTAGCAAACCATAAGAAAACATTGTGACAATTCTATCCAGATTTGAGTCATGTCAAGTTTTTACATTCAAATGGGTGAGAAATAAAAACCAAACAGGTCAAGGACTCAGCACCAAAGCTGCACTGGGAACACTGTCTATAGAGAGTCTCACAGTTGTCTCAGCTCAGCTCCCCCAGGGACACGGACTGGGAAAGAAGCTGGTAAGTCAAATGAATAAAAGCATTCTGGCTTTAGAAGTGGGGGAATTCTTTTTGGCCTAATTTAACGTTGTGATGTGATATGATTTTCACTGCAGCAGAGCAGACGCAGAAGTATTCGCCGGCTAAAAGTAAATGACTTCAGAGCTGCAATTAGCATCACTGTGCCAAACAGCTCAAATTAATGAATCATAATGGACTCCACCGCAAAATGTGGCACCAGACTGCACGGAGAGAGAGGGAGAGAGAGAGACGTAGCCAGCCTCACTCTTTATGTGCATCCTCCTTGTGTCTATGCTTATCTCCTCCTCAGGTGTTCCTCCTTAACTCTCCCTCCTCTCCTATCTCTGTCACTACCCTTGTCTCGCTCCAAGCCATAGCCAGCTATCTACTGAGGAAGATCCAGCTCAGGAAAACTGGGAGCGATAGAGGGGTGGAGGGACGTAGAGTGAAAGATGCGTCCCTGTCAAATTAAGCTGCTTATAGAACTGCTCGACACTTTGTTTCCATTGTCTCTGGATAATTGTGTGTATTGGCTCCTGGGTGAATTCTGGCATATTTGTATGCATGCACGTGTTTGTGTGCAGAATCGAAGCTGCAGGTGTCTGCACTCAGAAGAAACACTGTTGCACTCGATTATTCATGCTTGCATAACTCTCCTGGCTGCATTTGTGAGCGAGACGGGGACAAAAATTGGAGGTTAAAGAAAATAGGAAATGGGACATAAAAAATAAAGCGTCTGATCGGACATATAAGCAGGAAAAGGGAGAGTGGCAGCGAGTGACTTTGAGGCTTCTTGGCTTAGCTAGATATACTGGCCATCTGTTTGTTAGGTATTTCCATAGATGACATTAAAACCACATTTTTGTAGTATCAAATGACTAATTAAAACCAAACTAAAAAATAAACATACATGAGTGTGATAGGAAGCACCTAAAAGGACACTGCTATGGGGAAATATTAATTTAACGTGCATTTTGACTTTTTAGTTTGTCCCACAAACATTGTGGATGAGGGAACACAAAGTACTTTATAAAATCAACATTTTTAAAGATCACTTCAAAATGAGTGCGTATTACTGCTGTTTGAAATATCAGGTACGTTCTTTTAAATCTTAAAAAAAGCAGTTTTTTGTGACGTTCATGTGTGCTGACGGCAGGAACCTCTGTGTCTTTGGGGAGTTTTACTAATATGCTCATATGCTTTGGGCAATATGCTAATGCTCATTATTTCTTTTAATAGATGAGATCAATACCACTCACGTGAAGTGTGAAGGTTGGAAGAAGGGGAAAAGTTAGTGTGACTCCCTCCAACAGAACATCTATCTGTGCAATGTTTCCTAAAGCATTGTTAGAACACACAACTCGCCACAAATCTCCAAACTGACATGAATACAAAAAAAATATTTGTTTGTGTTGGAATGAAACTGAAAAGACAAATAATGTTCATTTGTGAGATTCCGAGGTACTGGTTGGTGTATTTTGGTAATTTTGAGCGAGCCAGGTGAGCTCCCCCACACCTGCTCCTTGTCCGCACGCACACACAAGAGTCGTACTGATTCTTTTATCTGACTGTCAGGAAGAAAACGAATGAGGATTTTTTCTTGAAATATGGAAGAAATCCGTGGTGTAATTGCCCTTTTCTGATGAAATAAGAAGCAAAGCAAAGTGCTAACTGGTGTGACAGAAGGACACACTTCATAAAGACCTCAGAGTGATGAATCCTTTACTCCGGCTGCTTTTGAACACCTCTTAAGTGTGACTGTACAGCGAGGTCTATTTGAGCAAGCTGATGAAAAGTAGCTCCTTAGAATGGGTTTTTACAGCATCATAAAGAATTCAAACGTGGCCCTAAGATGCTGCACTGTTGCACTACACACACCAGAACACACATATTAGGATTAATATAAGACAGAGCGGGTAGAGGCAAATACCAAATAATATGTTTGGTGACGGTTTGTCTCTCCCATGGGTCTTCACTCAGAATAATATCTGCATATCAATGAGCAGGTGAAATATCTGATCTCCCTGTTCTCCTGAATTATACACCTATCACAACACAACATTAAAACCTGATGGGTGTAAACAGAATCGCTGCATCCCAATTAATGCTGATGAAAGATATTTATACTGCACTGGGAACGTTAAAGTCTCCCGATGGATCACACGGAACAACACACACATTGTGTTTGTGAGTGTGTGTGTGCTTGACATTACCGTCAGGTAGGCACGGACCCTCTCCGAGCTTGTTTTTGCCCTCAGGGTATGGTGAGATGTTTATAAGATACTCACAGATGCAAGTTTTACCAAACGCCAGCGTGTCAACATGCTATGCTGTTTAGAAATGATCATCTTCTCCTCCCTCCCGCAGCTTAAAACCCCCGTCCACATATAACCATACCTATGCACGCGCAGCTTTTCATTAACCGTGGGCAAAGGGGATGGATTTTTTATTCTTAATTTTGTGTTAGATTATCAGCTTCATTATTTTGAAAGGCAATGTGTGCTGAATAACCCCAGTCTAAATTATTCCCCCAGGCTCTTAAGTCAAATTAAACCTGGTCTGAAGCATTTGTATGTGGAGCCCTGGTTGTGTGTGTGTGTGTGTGTGTATGCTCCTCTGTGTCTGCCTTAGACTACTGATATTTAAATGTAATTAAAACCACTTTAATCTCTGCCAGGTAAACGGTGCCTAATAATTAGGAGCAGATTCCTCACAGGTCCAATTGGCTTTGGCATCCACCCACAGTCTGATCAGTATGAACATGCAGCCTGTTTTGTCCTGTGCTTAGATTTACGGCTGATGCTGCCATTCATTTCTAAATCTTCACGTTACGGCAGTGAAATAGGAAAGCTTCTTTGAAAAAAACAACATTCAATATATTTACATCAATTCAATCTTGTTATCTGTGAAGAAATTGTACCATAATTCGATGAAATCCAGTCCCAGGCATGACCTCTATTGGGAGAGAGCGGGGTTTTAACAATTTAACCATTGTAAAATGTGGTTCCGACAACCCACGCCCCTTATTACCTAAACCACAACTTCCAATTTAGTTTAACGTAAAAACTACAATTTGTAGTTTTGGAGGAAGATAAGCACTTGGTACCTTTTCAGTTTAATGGCAGCTCAGCCATCCACAATATGGTGAGTTTCTATAATATTAGTGCTGGTTATAGAAAAAATGTATTTAAAAAATTAACTATATCTTGCGCATCACCACTCAATAAAACCACAAACTGCTGCTTTCATAATTCTATTAATGAGCAGCTGTGACCCAATTCGGACTGGATTTACTTCTCCAGGGGAAGTGAGGTTGTTTTAACTTTACCTGTGCTGGTCAGTAGGTAAATGTTCACCTCCACCTCAGTAATAAACACAGCTGCTGTCACCTACTGTTTCCCTGTGGACTCACAGGTCCTCATCCTTTCATTTCCTAACGTTTGAAATGAGTTTCAGAATGTTTTTTGAATTCCTCACCACAACTTGTGATGTGTGTCCCGTCCCAATGGGGCTGCTGGTTGTATGTTCAAACTTTGAAGTAACCGTCATTGCAGAAAAAAAAACATTTCAGGAAAAATCTATGAAAATGTAATAAAACACAATGTTAAAGGGTGACCCTCAATCCGATCCCCGGTTTGGAGCCATACCAAAGTTGAATTAGTTCTTCCCTGATCCATACCGCATACTTCCACACACTCTCATCTGAATTTGTTTGGTGATTTTTGTTAAAGTTTGCTCACAAACATACAAATCAAGCAACAAAAAAAACTGGGGTGAAAACATAACCGCCTGTTGTCGAGGCAATCTTCAAAAATGTCAGTATTATATAAATATATATATATATATATATTCAGTGATCCAAATCCAATAAAGTTGTATAAAATCACTGGTTAGACAATTAGTGCAACGTAATCAGTTTGTGATTTTCCTCGACATGCAGACAATAGTTGTGGAACTGATTTACCCACTGGAGGCTGATCGCTGTCATTTGTCAATACTAGCTGGCTTTGGATACACTCTGCAGGTGTGTGTGTGTGTGTGTGAGCGTGCATGTATTTGCAGCGTGTCTGCATGCTTCAATCTGTGTTAGGATTGCTAATGAGAGCAGCTGCGAGTTTGCATATGTAGCTGTAGAAGCAGGTGTGAGCGTGTTGTCATACAAGGATCCTGAAGCAAGACAAAAAAAATCTGGAACGCACGCACACACACACTCACACCCCGCCCCAGACAATTAAACCCCCATGATCTTCAAAGCATGTGTAATTGTCTGCATCTCTGTGTACGCCTGTGTGTGTGTGTGTGTGTGGGAGTGTGTGTGTGTGGGTGTGTGCAGCCACACTATCAGCCTCCTCCACACGGAGAGCGACAACGCACAGCTACAAGTCAATTAGCTTCCGTTCCGCTTCGCTCAACACGACTGTGAACTGGCAGAGAGGAAACTTTGAGATGCAGACTTAAAGAAGAAGTGCACCAACGTTTAAGCAAATCAGCACTTTGATCAACTCTCCGTCACGTGAGCTAATTAGTGGCCAATTCCCATATCTCTCCAGAAAATCAGTGGGCGTGTCGTTCACCATCAATGCACGTGCTACTGGCCCAAAAATAATCAGTTAGTTCCTGGTTATCAGAGGTTAATGGCACCTTGAAGTGATGCTCCACTCAAATCTTGATTAGGTTTTAGAGGGCAGCAAGGTTTTATTATATTAGGAAAAGCAAGCACTCATTGTTTCACTAAATGTACTGGAGAGAAAGTGTTTTGTTTCTAGGCGGTTTTTGCATTTTAGAAACGTTTGCAGGCGTATACAGAGGCAGGAGAAATGGGCCCAAGCCAAAGATAGATATAGTTTAGTTTTTACCAACTACAATTGGTTATACAGTTCACAACACACTGTATCTGGCTGCATACTATTAGCTCAGCATGTATGGGACACGTTGAAGGCAGCAGGGACGTATGGGATATGGTCTCACCCCCAAGAGTCAAGTCAGTCCTTTTTGACCACAGGCAATTAGTTATAAGTTAAAACATAGAGAGGGTCAGTGCTTTGTTGAAAGAAATATGTTTGGTTGAAAGCTCTGCAAAAAAATGGTAAATGGGCCTTGAGTTAAAATATTTTTGATATCTATATATATATATATTCTTCCAAATACTGCAACTTCTAACTTGTTTTTAAATACATACATTACCTTTCATTCTTTCTGACTGTGATACTTTGTGCAATCTTCTAATGTTGTATTGATTATTATATGTTCACATATTCTACTTAAAGTACCTACAGCATATAGGGAGTAATTATGGGATAACAGTAAATACCTCAACATTAGCAAATGTAAAAATGAGTTATCAAATGATTCATCTGATTCAACCAATGCACCACCGGTCAGACCACACCAACAAGCCAGTGTCTGATGAAACTACCAATACTGACTTTTATACAAATATATCAGCTCCTCGTTTGTAAGAGAAACAATGTGTTATGTGGAATCACATGTGAATCTGTCCACTTATCTACTAGTTCTAGAAATGTCTGTCTTTCTGTCTGTCTGTCTTCGGCTCACATAACTCAAAACCCATTCATCTCACTGGCTTCACACTCGGCATGTGTATTGTTAAGCACCAAAGGAAGTGCAGTGGTATAAACAGGTGACCAGTGCACTATGAGCTTCACTGGGACTGGGGTCCATCAACATGAGGAATGATCATGTTGATGTCAATCACGACAACAGCACAGTTACAACAACTGATTCTGATTCTCCAGTTCAGGTTTGGGTGTAGTCAGTCGAGCTTCACTGAGCTTTGGATGAACAGGTGATCAGCTCTCTGTGCAGCAGCAGCAGCGGTGCAGCTTCAGGGTTCCGTGGACTGGGTCCTGCAGCTGGTCTTCACTCGCCGTGGCTCAATTACTGCAGGTCAATTTCACAGTTTCAGAAAGAAAGCTGCAACCAGCATCACCACAGGCCGAGGAAACCCATTTCCATACAGAGGGGTTTAGAAGAGACACTACAATGTTTTAATATTGATATTAGTTAGTTGTTAGTATAACTCTTTTTAAATAAGTGACAGTTAAACTTAATTTGGACTGTGGAGTCTTAATTGTGTCTACATAAAAAAGTTATATATTAACAGAACAAATATTTCATTAAAAAAAAGACCACAGAGCCGAGCATAATAATAGTCCGTTCATCTATATGATATAAAACTAATTAAAAGAGGAGGAGTCAGCACAAAACTAATTAAATATGAAAGTATTTTTGGATTCCTTCAGATTTCAGAGTCCCAGTTGAAAAAGGAAAACTGGGGTCTTTAGCTAATGCCTCAGTAAAGCTGTCATTGTAAGCCGAGGGACAGGGAGATCCACTGGAGCACAAATCTCTCCCCCTGATATAATCCAGGGCTAAACCGTTTGCTTTGCTGGCACCGAGCTCCACCCAGCGAGCTTCACGACGAGACTAACGGCTCAGTGTGGCCAATAAAACTACCGCTATCGCCAACCAGTCCAGCTGGTAATAGGTGTAATAGGAATATCAATGTTAATGACCTGAGGTTTATTTAGCGCAATTACCGAGGTGCTTTATACATTACAACTGCTTTTCTGCAGCGATACATGCAAGTAATGGAGGATCTGGTCTCTTACAAACAGTAAAGGGAGACATTCATGGGGCAGTTTTGGGAAAAATAACAACGTTCACCCCTCTGCTTGTCATATTCGCTACTTGCACCAGGCTGCCCTCATTTGTTGGACCATCTCCTGTCACCTAAATTGTCCTTCCTCGTTTCAGCAGGAAGGAAAGAACATATGTGTCGGAGTTAATTGTTGCAAATGAATTTCACAGCATCCTCCACATGATACATGGGAGCCTGGGTAGCTGTCATGTGCTGCAAATCGGTGTGTCTAATTAACATAAACACAAAAATGGCACGGAGAGAACCCACGTTTAGTTCCTGTGAATGCCTCGTCTTTCTTATTCCAAAAACTCAGAGTTCCTTTTGTAAAGAGGACATAAGTGAGAACACCGACACTGTGTCATTCATCATTATCACAGAATGAAAAAAAAATGACAGACAGGGAATGCAAACAGGAGGCACAGAGAGGAAAATGGGAAAGAATAGCAGTGGGAGTGAAGGCAACAAGGTTACGCATGTGAAGGCCTCCTTTCTTTTACTTGACAGCTTAAATGTGTCGGTTGAGCGGGACCCGTAGCGCCGCTCGAATCTGAAGCCATGCCAGATGTACATGTAAATTGTGCATTATAATGCTGGTGTTAATCACAACCAGTAATTATGTGGTTTTAACTCGCTGCTCTCTCTTCATTCTCTGGGTTTGAGGTTTTTGGGGGGAAATTTGCACATTCAACAGACACCTAATCTTTCTTCCATTTCTGTTTTCCGTCAAAAATGAACGCGAGCGGCATGGCTCAAGGCACATCCTGTTCAGACCTGGTATAAAAATCTGTCCCGAGAGATGTGATCACAAGTGGTCAGTGTTAAGTTTGTCTGTTCACACCTTGTATTAAACGTGTCCTGAATGTGTCTCCTGAACGTGTCTCTTACTCCCCAACTTCTGCTCTATATGCAAAAATACAACTGCGTCATTTCATGTCAAGAAGACCACATATCTCTGTTTTCACCCAGTCTGATACAGATATGTCCAATGTCCCTGTGTTTGTGTCTGTCTGTTGGGACGAGCGAGCAAGAGAGAGAGAGGAGTCAGGAGGGGCTGAGTGAATGTCGCACAGCTGTTAAGAAAGATTTCACCAATTTCAAAATAAACAGTGATTATTTCAGTAATCAGTGTTTATTTTCGTTGATGGTGGCTACGGATAAATAATGTACGGATGCTGAGAAGCGTAAAAATAGGTTTCATTCCCTGCTAATATGCTCAATGCCCACTACTTCATTTGAATATGTTGTCAAATACAATGATGATAAATATTAAATATTAAAATATATGTCTTATTGTGTCCAATGTTCCGTCCATGCTTCATACAGTTCCTTATTCTCTTTTCGCTGTTGCAAGCTAATTTACGATGAGCAGGTCATGAAAACTTAAATTAATCCAATTTAGCTCCATCAACTATTGATGAGTTCCATGCAGAGAGGCCGACATGTAATTGAATGTGCTTTTGGGTGATTGAAGGCGAGGTTTGGAGAGTTTAGAAGGGCTGTGGGTGTTAACCTGACTGACCTCCATTTCATCATTAATGCATGTTTTGTCTAATATAATTACTGTGAGGCTTTTATAGAGACAGTCGATGGCCGAAGAGTGATGGAAGACATGCAGTCTGACCAGGAATATACCAGTCCCTCACACAGAATATGGTATTAAGCAGACTGCAGTCCAAGGGGCTTACAAAATGCCTTCACCCTGACGGTGACATGTTATAAAACATTTAGCTATTTGAGTGATGTTTTCACAGTGATGTTAGACAAGGTGTGTAGTACTGTGCATCCGTTACATATGTTACACGTTTGCATTTTGTGTTGTACATGTCGGTTTCCACACTTTTTTTGATTTTCTTTTATATAATAAACAGTAGTTGAGACGCCACCCGGATGCCTGCGTATTAACTCAAACAAGAATCCCAGTTTCTCTGTGGTTTCATCACCTTGTATTGTAACTTGACACGTGACACAGCAACCTCGTCCTCTGTCCACACGTGAGTCACATTTTGCTTTTGGTTTCATCATTGCACCTTAAAGCTTTTGCCAGAAATAAAGGTGCGGTAAACAGATGTCCAATTACTATGGCTGTATGAATAATAAACTCCTATTGGAATATAAACTCACAGCCCATGCTCAGAATCTTATTTTCTACGTAGCTGATGTATCGTTAACTTTCTCATCACCTACTGGTACGGCATAATTGGTTTAGCAGTTTTAGTCCAAGGCGTCGTGGAAAGATTTCTTTTTAAACAGAAGTGGGAAATATCAGGTTAGAAAAGCCTCGGTCCAGACCAATGGACCAAAATTCAGTCTGACCAAAAGAGTTGGTCTCTATGCAGATCACATGAACCGTGGTTTAGTTCTTTTGCAGAGTGTGTTTTTTGGCATAGGTTGGACTTTGAGACCAAGGAGGTTGAACTTATCAGATCAAACTTAAACAATTGTCACAAAGACATGAACCTTGGCTCGAACAACCTTATTCTTCTGGAGAACTGGAAGATTTGACTGACAACCACTGTGATTTTTCCTCACTTTCTCCAGGTTTTCTCCAAGAAGGAAAATAGAAAACAATGATCTTATTCTTTGACGGTGTAGGTTTTTGTCAAGGTTGGAGCCGTTTTTATACGTGTTTTATAACCAATTACTGAGCCTTAAGATATTGTCAGGTTTCTGAAAGCGTTTTCTGTTTGAGATAACATTGATAAAATAAAGACGTCACCATTAAATGACATAAAGGCGAAGAATACAAATGTAATGGAGGTTGTCACCACTGCAATATGTCCTTGGTTCTGAAAGCTGTAACCCTTTGAATAGGATTGTCACATAGATACCTTTTTTCACACTTTCTCTGTTTGCACCATTCCCTTTTTCACAAAACTATATTTATATGGTAGAATTCACCACTGCGGCAACTGTAAGACCCAGGGGTGAAATACAAAACAACTATAGCTAGTACATTCAAAAAAGTTACTGACAGTTTCCAGTTTTAATCTTGGTTACTAACACATACCTGCCTGCAAAACACCCACTGTAGTTCAGCAGGAAGAGTGGGTCATCCAATAAGCAGAAGGTGGGTGATTCTATTCCAGTTTCCCCTTTTCTTTGTAAACTCCAAATTGCCCCTGGCAGCTTTGCTGACAGTGCATGATTGATATGTGACAGAGAAATTGCTGCCCATGGTTGCACTGTATGATTGTGTTTGTGAATGATTGAATGCCAAAAACTGTACTGTTAAGCTCTTTGAGTGATCATTAAGACTAAGAAAGCTCTTTATAATTAATACCATCATGTTCCTGTTGAACAGTTTTTTCCAACAATTTCCTCCAAAAGATGAGGTGAACTAAAATTCAATGGCTCAACACAACAAAAGTATTTCGAACCCTCCACCTCTCTGTCCCCTCAAAGGCCGGGGCATTACAGAGGGCTAACCATCGCTCAATGGTGCAAAATTGCAGAGTCAGAGTTCACCAATGTTTCGTCAAATTGAATCAATTCTGCCCCAAATCCTGTAATTGCTGTTTTGAGTCCTGGCTGCTTTCTTACACCAGGATGAAAAGTTAAGATGAACTTTGTCAAATGCATGAATATCTCCCTATTTCCTATTTACAGGCTATTTGTTTACATACTGATAAAATAAGTATAATTATAATACATTCTGCCTCCTGAACATAACCACTTTTCCTTTAATACTAAAGATGAAGGAGAAAAGTCTGAATCTGGTCATCATGAGCCGAGATCTGAAGGATTTTTTAGACATTTATCCTTGATGCACATCAAGAGAACCTGCTGCCACTTCAAATGGTCCCAGGTAAGAAAACATAAGGCTGACTGACAAAGACAGAACTGTTTACTGTCTTGAAGAGATTTCAAAAATTTGTATTTTTGGTAAACAATGGTTTCAATGTAGTGCTCCATGATCAATCATCAATACATTAGTAATGCTTATATGCCACCTAAGTAGGCTAACTTTACTTTTGATGCGATCACATCGGTTTCTTCAGTTAAAGACAACCTCTGCTTGAAGAGAATAGAAGATAATAGAAGTGAAGGTATGTCGGCTGTCGTGTTTATGAACATCATAACCCATAATGTGACAAATGAAGCCTTGAAATGTGAACAATTTGCACCCTTTGTTTTCCATACACTTAGTTACAGCATACAAAAACCCATCCTGCTGAGACGAAGTTCTCAATAGCTAAAGATCTGTGTTTTATTGAGGGACTGTTTACCTGTCAGGTCCAAAGGAAAGATGTTGCATGATTTCTGGAGCCAGTATGTGTGAAGATTACAAAGGCTATAAGTGCTAATGAGCTTATTGTGTCTTACTGAGCCATTACAGGATAGACTGGGACCCGACCAGCAGGTATTACACCTCCAGTAATGGATTTAACTGGACTGTGCACCTGCTTCTATCATCACACGTCTCAACATGACAACAGTGTCTGCAAATTACTTCTTTAACATCACACTGCTTTTGGTTTGTATCAGTTACATGATTCATTTTACATTTTATGTTTGGGTTTTAATTAAGTGCTTTTTTCCACAGATTAATTTTACACATTGCAGTTTTTTTTTTAGAAAGGCCAGGAAAACGGAACCCAGAGGACAGTTGGTGGGAGATGACTCAGCTTCCACACCGGATACAAATCCCCCAGTAATGCAGGAATAACAGAGAGCACTTCAGCCAACTGAACCAAGTAGGTGTTTCCCCCTGGGGCATCTTATCCCTGCTGCTGTTAGCGCACTCCACACAGACTGACAGCAGCACAGTTTTTCTCCGTGCTGGTGGAGTAACCATTATGTGGTGTTTTCATTCACCATACAGCCTGATGGGTAGCTGCTGTCCACAGGACAGAATATAATATAGAAAATAACAGTGTTCTTAGTTGATGCAATAACTGCTTAACATGTATGGGTCCCTGTGTTAAAGCCCTGAAAGGAGAGTTATCATGATGGCTCCGACGTGTGTTTGTTGTCTTAACCCTGGTCAGGTTATTTCAAGCCTTTTCTTCTGTGGCTTCAGTGGCTGCACTGGTCATTAGAGTCCCTGCTATGGAAAAGACAAACACTGATCACAAACAAGAAGGTTTCAAGAGAGCGGGAGCTACAGTATAAAGAACATGTTCACCACACACCCAACATGAAGCCTAAACATCCCATGACTTGTACGTGTTGCAGCAGCCCTGTCTCGTTTTGAAGGAGATGTAACGCCACCCACACTTTTTAATCAATCCAACAATGTGAGTTAATAGCATCACAATGATTTACATTATTAATGAACTGAGAATTGGTCTTTCTTTCTTTCTTTATCTCAGACTATTAATAATCGTATCTATCTACTACTTCCAGTAATCTCTGTCTGTCTGTACGTGACCTGCATACGTCTAGAACCCTTCCACTTATCGGCTTCTCACTTGGCATGCGTGTTGTTAAGGATCCAAGGAAGTGCAGTGTTCAAGTTGGATGTGATACGATCAAAAATAATAAACTCTGAATAAGCAGGCGACCAGCGCTCTGTAGCAGTGGCTGCTGGGACTCCTCCATGTCAGTGATGTTGTCGATCAAGAAAATAACGTGCGTGTCACTGACCACAGGAATGTTCTGCATACTGAACTTCCCCAAACTTTGAATAAACAGGTGAAGAGCTCTTTGTGCAGCAGCCTAAGTGTCCAACAGCCGCTCTTTACTTGCAGTGGCCCAATTACTGCAGGTCACATCTTACGGCTTCAGAAAGAAAACTGCAACCAGCATCACCCCAATCCAAGCAATTAGACCGTCCCTAACAGGCAAGTTCAGAACAGGCGCCGCAATAGTCTATGAAATGTCTGAAAATAGGAAAACTGTCTGCTTTAAATTCCCTCAGCCCCAGATGATCTTCAAAGGACTTGTTTTGTTTGACCAATGTCGCAAACCCAAAGCTATTCTATTTACCAGGCAATCAAACAGGAAAACCTCATTCATATTTGACAACAAGTAAATGTTTTTCGTATCAACACAACATACATAATGCAGCTCAGAAGTTGTGTTTGAAGTAATTGTGCCAGTACTGGTTTAAAATGTCAAAACTTTACAATATAACAACACATTAACCCGAATCTATGCTATCTGGACTAAATGCTGTGTGGCAGGCTCCGAGGTTATTCGAGGACTTGGTAGAAGACAGAGATGAATTTTAAGAATCCAACAGGGAAGGTTGATGTTGTTATGTTAATATTGAAACGAATGGGACTAACTGAAATCAAAATAGATACTGGAGGTGAAAAACAACACGTGGCTCTGTAATAAAACCTCTATGTGGGAAAGATAATGAACTATATGAACGTGAGTCTGGGGATTTGGATTTGTATTGTCCTTGGTTAAGCTTACGGTTACTCTAATGTAGCTGGATTGAATCAAATATGGGCAAATACATTTTATGCTCTGGTCTTAATGGAGAATAAAAGTGTCCGAATTAAGGGGGATTAAAAAACTGTATAGATTTGATTAGAACATCACTGGGTAATGTTGGAGCACTTGAGGCTGTAACCCCCAAACTGGCAGATACAGGAACAACATCTGAGATCAGCGTCCAGAAGAGCTGAGTCCGAGGAGCAGCTGCAGACGCCTTCTCCCAGGCCTCTGGTAGAGGGCCCAAGCTTGAAAGAGGGAACACAAGACCGCCCACATGGGGGGAGTGAGAGGATTTATTCATTTTATCTGTGTGTGAAATTATACACATGAAAACCGGCTTCAGATAAAATCATGGTCTCACAGTAGAAAGCCACCAGGAGCAGTTTTAGGATCAGTGCCTTGCCCAGGGACACCTTGGCATGCTGACTGTAATCGACCACCAACCCTCTGATCAGTGGACAAATTGCTCTACCCCCCCCAAGTTTATTCTCTAAACAAATTAATGTGTGCATATTGGTCCCAGAAATCTTTAAGAAGTTACAAACATGATTTGAATAAACTTCAGAAACATTATCTTAATTTTTCATTGTAGCAGCAGTGGTAGACAAAGTATTTATATCCATGTCCCCTGTGACTGTTAAACAATCACATATTATATATATTTATCAATCATGCATTAATGTTCAGCAGAATTTTAGTGTTGCAGTTAGTTGAGATTGAGTTTTTTTTAACTATTGTGTCCAAAAACTAATTGATTGATTGTTGGGTTTGCATGAATTCTACAAATGATTTGCATTGCAGTAAACGATGATCAAGCTAGTGGCCCGTTTACTTTTGTGTCGAAGGCAGCCAGAATGATCTTGTGTCGACCTTAAGGACCACACATGCATAAACACACACAGACACACACACTCGCACTCACTCAAGCAAACCACTTGAGTCTGGGAGTTTGTGTGTATGTGTGTGTGTTTCTTTATGGGGTCAGATCCGGGTCAGTGTTTGTCTGTTTGTAAGTCAAAGGTCACAGACTGGACAGACACCAGAGCATACGGAGGATGTAGTCAGGACCCGTGTTGTGGAAAGTTATTTATAAAGCATGTTTTATGGTCGACCTTTAAATGTTCTCAGGTGTTTCTGTCGGGGATTAAAGTTAGAAACAAGACTCATACTTTTATCCACACAGATGGATGGTGTTCTCCGGGACGGGGGAACATGTTTGTAGTGTTCCCTTCTTTGGCCACCACGTCTGTCCTTGAGGACCACAACACTTTCATATTCTGGATTTCCAGTCATCCCGTGCTGCGGATTTCAGTTTCTTTCTCTATGGATGGAGATCATCAGTTTCTCCCTTACACTAGTGGGGCCAGTAACCAACTCTGACAGGCACTCGAGGAGAATTCATTCCAGATTCTACATTCCCTTTTTTCAATTTTTTCCAATACGGGTAATCTGAGACAGGTAAGAGGTAAGCAAATGTCCACGGTATGATAAACATCACATTTCGTACCATGGTATATTTTGCGAATCGAGGATTCTCCTGCAAACCTATTCTGTAGGATTTTAAATTGTACACACAGGGGTGTTAAAGGCCCAGAAATGGAACTACAGAAAGTGACAGTGACTTTTTGCAGTGTTTGTGAACTGCTGTTTGGTCTTTGTAGTTTTATGTTATCACTGCTCAGAATCAGACAGTGTATGCCGGCATCATGTGCCACAGACTGGAAAAAATGGACCCTATTAGAAAGAAAAAGCAGATTAAAACAGAAAGAATCGAGGCTTGGTGAGTTAGTCGAGCAATGCTTTCTCGCAGTACAACTTTGTGGACAGCACGCTGGCGTTATTTTCCAGAGATATGGACACATTCTCTGGACCATAACCGTTAGCGCTGCCGTGATCTAAAGCTCCTTTGGGTGTAAAACCTCAACCAAACACTTTATGGGCCCATCAATTTTGCCTCCTCTACATTGTCAATGGAGCAGAGAAGGTGTTGTTTGACAATTGAGCAGATTAATGGTTCTCTAGCTGCAGGAGGTCGTGTTTTGTTGTTTAGGTATTGACTGACCTATCTGAGATCAAGGCAGGGGCTGGGGGAATGGAAAGCGGCTCCATCAGGAAAGTGCAGAATGTTACAAAGGTGTGAATGAGGTCAGGTTGATAGCATATTGGTACATGAGGTAAAAATAAATCATCTGATCAGCCCTGAGTTGGCCCTAGTGTTACAGCACATGATTCCATGGTTTGTCTGTAAATTACTTATTGTATTATCCATCCCAGTTTGAGCCTATGAGACCTCTTTCTTCTCAGCCTCTCTTACTTCTGTGTCCTCAGTGTTCAACTATTCTTTTGTTCATAGTTTTATTTTATTAAGGGCACTTCCACACCTACCTTGTTTGGTCCCAGACTTCGGACTTTTCAGTTTAGTCTAAATTACAATAACAGGTGGGAACGTTGGTCTGGGCCGTGGTCCAGACCAACGTTCCCACCTAGTCAGTCACTTTCAAATTCAGGACTTTGAGACAGCATTAAACAATAAAAGAAAAAAAAACGTGGAAGCAGCTCGCAGGATTTCTTGTAGTGTTCACCTACCGCAATATAATATTTGAACAAGGGCGTACATTTTGGTGGTAGTAAGACCGAAGTGATATTACTGTGGCAACAAAATTAACGAAAAAAGAGCAACTTCATTCGCTTTCTCCAAGACTGCTTTTTTTCTACACACTTCATTCAAAAATGTCAGCAAAACACAATGGGCGACTTAACAACGTGCTGACATCAGCTGCACATCCGTCTACAAACCAATCAATATGAAGCATAGGCATAGATGCAGCCAACGTAAGTGCTGAGGACAGGATGTTTTTTGGTGGGCTCACTAAATTACGTTGTGAGACCAAATAAACTACATAATTTATACAGTGTAAAAAAGAGCTTGGTCCGGACTTTCAGGTGTCAAGGCCCTAAATGTGGTGTCAGACATGCACCGAACTCATGGGATCTGCTGTATTTTTAAGCATAACAATAGCATAACTTGGGCATAAATATTTGCGATGTCAGTGGTGCAGTATGAACTGTGAGCTCTCCTGAAGTGGTGATCCATTTATTTCCACACACACACTACTACAAGATAACTTTTTGTGTTGGCTTAATGAGAAGTACAAGGGTTTTATATATTATTTCCTCCTAAAACACGAAGCATAGCTATTGAGGTCAACTGGAAAGCTCTAAGTGAAACTGACATTTAAGTGCAGGCAGATATGGTGATTAAAATTCAGCGAGGAAACAGTGATTAAAATCTTTGAGGTGCATTACATCTGTCAGAGCTGGTGTGGGTTGATGCATTTGAGAGGAAAGAACCATGGGATCAATTTAAAAAATGCTCAAGACTCGCTTCACAACACCCTCGTGGAGCAGCTCGACCTAGCGCCTACCTTAACATTAGATTTTACATTGTGTTACAGCAGGTGTGGAACTAGCAGATAACCCCCCCCCACTGCTTTACAACACTAAATATAACCTATTTACAGCTTAGTGGTGATACACAACTTCATTTAGCTCAGTGTGCTCCGTTAGCATCGTTTAGCCTCTGTGTTCTTCTGCAAAACACAGACAATAAGGCAAAGGTTTCTGTGGAATGACAGAAAAGCCAGGAGAGAAGGAGGAGAGGGGGGGAAGAAAACAAAATGTTGGTTTCTCTTTTAATATTTCTCTTTTATTTTGTAGTTTTTTCTCATTGAGTCATTCTTTCCTCCCCATTTGACCATTACCTGTAACTTTACAAATGTGTGCACACTGATGCACAGCAATTCTACATTCTACATAACAGACAGCCCTCTGTTTACATTTTATATCATCTTGTTTTTTTCTGTTGCTGTAGCAATCTATCTCATTTTTACTGTCATTCTCATTTTGAAAAATAGCAAAGGAGGACATATTACTTTTGGGATCTGGACCATAGCAATTAGAAAACAACATCATCTTAACCCATGAGCACTTGATGCTATATATGCGTGGGACTGAAATAGTCGCAGGAAAAGTGAAATGGTGTTAAATGTTTATGTTTTAAATTAGCGGTTCAGACCGAGGGGGAGCGATATTGAAACAGATTTTAAAAGTGTTTTATTGACAAAAACAACAATCAAAAGATTCGGGCCCGGCTGATGTTTCTGCCGAGTGCTGACCAAGGCTCAGTCGGTTAGAGAGGTGTTTGAAAAGGCGGAGGAAGAAGGTCTTGACAAGTGTGTCGGATTTATTGGTTTTTTAAAACATGTTCTCAAAGTTTAGGGAGGCCTCTTGTACCTTTTCCAATGAAATGACTTGCAATGAAAGTCAAATATTTATGCTATCAAATGTTTTTATTTCACGTCTGTCTGCTTCAGAGGCTGAGAAATAAACATTTTTTTATAAAGGTTGGCAAATCTGTCAGCTCTTAGGGGGGGTTCTTTTCAAACAGAGTGCGTTTCTATTCGGCAGGTTGTAATGGCTCATTCCTAAATCAAGGTTGAAAATATAATGTTGTGTAATGTTGTGTTTTAGGGAACTTAAATAAAACATTTAAAAAAAAAACATACTGACTCGCTCACGAGGGACATTTCACTGCAACACTACCTCCATCAATGAGCGTATTTGCCAGCAACTTGTTATTGAATCTGTAAGTACAAACATTTGATGGATAAACACCACTGTCAGCAGTGGCGTGGCACCGTCAATCTGAAATTACATCCTGCTGCTTGCGAAGGAGAACACCTCCGAGTGAGACGAAGCAAGGAGTTGGTGGGGAGAAAGGTCTCGGTTGGGAAGTGCGGCTCCGACAAGGCAATTAAACGCATCTTGGGCTTGATGGATTTCTAATTGGAGGCTGGTCACATCAGAGGTGTGCTGGATTATAGTGTCGGTAATGAATGGGAGAGACAGAGCGTGACAGATTAGTGCTGTTACGCCTCTGCCTGAAAATGTGGGGGGAGGGAGTGTGTATGAACGGCCGTCTGTGTGTGTCTGTGTCTGCATTAGGGCCCCCAGCGTTTGTGTGTGTGTGTGGAAGTAAATGTGGAGGTGAGAAAGACATGTGCAATCCAGAGTGTGTAGAGTGTGTACCTCAGGTCGGAGTATGCGTGTATGAAAGGTTACTGGTGTGTGTGTGTGTGTGTGTGTGTGTGTGTGTGTGTGTGTGTGTGTGCGTACACTGGTGATTCTCTGACATGTGGAGGACATCATGGAGCAGAGGCAGTGAAGATGAGGGAATGTAGAAGACAGTGCAGAGGAAAAAGAGCGGAGAGACGAGTAGGAGAATGTGGACGCAACAGACAACGGAGAGAACGAAAGAGAGATGGGAGAGAGGACAGAAAGCAGGAAGAGGAAGATGTTATTAAAAAAACTTAAAATCCCACACACAAAGGGAACAAGAAACAAAGGACTCAAGTCGATGTCTGTTAGGAGATCTGTGGCAAAACCCTTCTCGAAAGTGCAGCTTCAACCCTGAGGTTTGACTGACGTGTCTCTCCCTGGATATTACGTACCCCCACCCACATACCACTGAGCTTGCTAAAGCTAAGTTATCTGAGTTGTCTAGCTACGAGCAACAACTCTAGGAGCAGCTTGAGCAACTTTTCGATAGAAATATCTGACGAAATAGAGGTTTCTCACCTCCAAAGTTTCCTGACGGCCAGGACCGCGGTAATCTCGAGCTGTGTGAGGCACCGGCTGTCTTAGCCCGCTGTTTAAACGGTGTGCGTGTGAGAGAGACAGCCGAGGGGCGAGCGGATGAGGGTCGTCTCTGAATGGTCGACAATGAGGCTTCTTTAAAAATAGATCTAAAAATGAGCGCAGCGTTCCAGATTCCCACTGATGAGCGGTCGCTGGTGGTGGGGGCCACCCACCGTATGTGTAAATGTCAGGATGTAGATACGTCCCAAACAATCGACTTAATGTAAACCTTGACCCTCTGTAACACTAGGTGGCGTTATGAGCCATATTCAACCCATAAATGTTGATTTTCTAAATACATGTTGTGATAAATGTGATTTCTAAACCATTATTAATCTATTTTATCAAAGAACAGTCATATTATTTAGTAAACAGCTCAAAAAACTAAACTAATTGGGCTGTATCTCTTGTAGTTATACTTTAAAGGGACATTCCACCAAGTTCAGTTTACTGGTCATTGTTTATACATCTCCACTGGGAAAACTGTTTTTTTGTATTTTCTAAAACTCTGGAAGATCTGTGTGAGAAAATAATCTGAATGATGTACTCATCAATAACAGAGGTGCCTTTGTCACATTCTGGAATTGTGGAGATTGAAACATACGTCTATTTATGGGACAGACTATTTATCTTACAAAAAACACTATAGTGTTGCATCATGGAAAATCTAGGATCAAGTTTTGGACCCAAATTGGGACTAGAAGTCCTGATATTTTGGACTCTGCTGCTTTGATTCAGATTTTTCTTTCTCAGTCTTCCTCTTGGGATTCCCCAGACTTCATGGAACTACAGTGCAACACTTAGTATCTTTAAACATTTGGGATCCTGGGCTATCTGGGGAATTTTGGAAAGTTTTGTATTGATCATTTATATACCACATTTTTCTGAGCAGAACCTTGCATATACAAAATGAAAATTACTTTTTCACTTGTTTTTATGCTCTGACATCTGAGACCACTCACGTGACTTGGACATGCTGGTATGATCAGCGACTCCTGAGAGTCACGAAGCATCATGAGCACAAGGTGAATACACAAGTATTTGTAAAGTACTGGGTCTGCACTACAATCATCTGCTCAGGACAAAAAATGGAGAAAATGTTTTTATTCACAACATGTCTGTTGTTCACCTCAGCTCACCTGTTGCTCTGGAGCGTCTCCAGTCTAACCCTGATGTTTGCTCTCCACTCGGACGTTGCCCTGGTGACAACATTTACCTCAAAAGGTCCTCTGTAAAAATGAAATACAAAATACAAAATTAGCATGTCAATTTTGGGAACTGTTAAATTACCCCTTTCCCTTTCTATGCTACTGTTGTTTATTTAAAAAAAGTATCCTCCCTCCAGCTCATTCAGAACTCTGCTGCTCGGCTGTTAACCAGAACCAAGAGGAGAGAACTCATTCATCCAGTTCTGCTCTGCACTGCTGACCTGTAACACACAGGATTGACTTTAAGGTTCTGCTCCTTACATACAAGGCTCTGAGTGGGCGAGCTGACTCTCTAGTTAACTGTGTCCCCTCTAGAACACTGAGATCATCTGCACACGCTGCACACAAGCTCTGGCCCAAGGGTACACGCTCAGGGTGCACGGTAGCATCGCTACTTCCGGTAGCGGACATTTAGGCTAAAGACTTGGCATAAATGTTGAATCTGTATGTCGGGGCCTTACGGACACTTGGATGACACCACAGGAGCAGTATGGTGGCATTTCATGGGGGGTTTTTTCTGTCGTTTTTTCACATTTGAAAAAGTGGTCGCTATTTACTTCAGTTGTATTGGATTTGGCTGCAACGCTGTTTACCCCTGAAACTCCAAAAGGGTTCTGTGGACTCAAACCCTTCACCCACCCCTCCATCGGCATAGTGATGAGTAGATAATGACTTCATTTTCATTTTTCGGTGAAGTATCCCTTTGAGACCAGCAGAGACCACGTTAAATCAGGGCTGTGCAGAGGCACATAAAGTTAAATAGCCTTATCCCAGCCTCCAAGCATGTGTTCGCAACGCATTTTTTGAAGTTGGGAGAGAAACTTCAGCCAATCTTACAGATGATGTTACACTTTAATAAATGGTTTAAGAGTGATCTTTGTGTTTGCATGAACTCATGCAGGTTTTGGAGCAACGTGGGGGACATTCTTTTATACGAATGGTGCTGAACCCTCCAGCATAGCTCAAGTGACGAGGATAATCTATGACAAGCAGCATTGGAGCTGCTCTGGAGTCTGCTCCTTCCTTTAATTTGTTACTCAACTTCTAGAGGAACTGCATGGATAACAATGGCGTAATGCTATGTGTGAGTAATGTATTGCAGCAGTTTAATTGTGCCTCTGCAGAATTTTCACTACCATCTGCTTGTATTGTATCAAAGTGCGTATCAAGCAAAGTGTCAGACGGGATTGAAATGAGTGAAGACAACAGAGGATGTAACAAGAGGGAGGAGGAGGAGTGAGCGAGGGAGGGATGAGAAGGTGCAAGAGAGGTAAGGAAGGAGAAGAAAAAGTGTGGGAGAAAAGTCAACGAAGGGGTGGGGCAGAAAACCGAAGGAGAGACAGTGTGTACGTGTGTGTACGTGTGTGTGTGTGTGTGTGTGCGTGTGTGCGTGTGTGTCTGAAAAGGGAAGGGGGGAGCGAAGAAGGAAGAGAGAAGCGGCGAGGGAACTTTTAATGGCCCTGCTGTTGTCTTTGTCAGCACACTGTGACAGCCAGAATCAATTATTAACCAGGACCACAAGTTTTCAGAGCAGGAGGAGAAGAGGAAGACAGTGCAGTGGGAGATGGGGAGGCGGTGAGGGCAGAGGGATGGAGGGAAGATGAGAGCATTAGGGGACGATCTAAAGAAGGGAGGATGAAGGAGGATGAATGGAAGAAGAGAGGAGGATGAATTAGGAGACAGGAAGAACAAGGGGGGAAAGCAACGCTAACAAGAGAAGGAAAGAGAACGAGGATGAAACATCCTTTCACAGCATTTTTGCAGAGAAGCAGTGATAAGAGAGTGGCAGAGGAGAGCAGTAAATGACGTGAAGCGACGTCTTCCTTCAGCTCCAAAGGGCTGCATGTTATTAGACACTGACCATTTTGAACATACTGTACTTTGTTACTACCCGTGTCTTGCTCATGTTTCTCCCAGGAACGTTTCAATAATTTAGCCCAAAGTTCAAGTTGCAATGATTAAGAAAAAGGTTTTCATCCTTGCACTGGACTGAATCCTGCTCAATCTCAGCTTTATCCATAGGAGGTGTTGACATAAAGGTTTTGGCACAGCTCAAATCAAAACAATAACTAAGTACCTCTATTAAAGGGATTGTTATCCCCCGAAATAAAAATGTACTGATCTCCTCACCGCTATGCCGATGGCAGGGTGGGTGAAGTGTTTCAGTCCACAAAACACTTTTGGAGTATCAGGGGTAAATAGTGTTGCAGCCAAATCCAATACAATTGAAGTAAATGGTTACTTCTACTTCAAACGTAAAAAAAAACACAACAGAAATAAAACATCAAATGTCTCCGTACTGCTCGTGTGGTGTCATCCAAGTGTCTGTAAGCCCCAAATTTCAAATTCGACCAGAAACAACGTCATTTACACCATGTTTTTAGCCCAAATGTCTTGTTATCCTCCTAGCCTGGAGCCGCATTTGCGCGCAGAGACCCCACAAGCTATCGCCCAAGGGGCTCGAGACGCACAGTGTCACTCCTGCAGCTGCTGACAGTGCAGGTGACACATGTGACACAAGCTGCATTCTTAGACCGATTGCGTCACAGCGATTTGACTAGACTGTCCCATCGAGCGGATCCTTCCCAGCCCAAAATATATCACATGAGTCATTAGAATAGAAAAAAGAAAAACAAACAACTTGACAGTAATAATGGACATTTACTGACAAAATTCTGAGCAGCATTCAGCCCCTTGGTGGTGAGAAATCCAATAATAAGTGGTCACTTGGATCAACCAAGACACATGGCAATCAGGCGTAAACAGGGCCATAGACCCCGCGATCGGTGATCGTATCAGAATCATCCGATAAATGATCTTAACCACTATGTCCGCCTCTCAAGCAATAACCATGCATGTCAAGGACAGAGTAACACAAACGTTACAACATCAGGCCGTTTAGAAAGAAAGAAAACAGAAACGTTTTCTCTCTGGCCTAGATGGGCTGACCTGAGCCGCTCTATCTAACATGATTCTGTAGTTTTCTCCATGTGGGATAATTAGGGACAGGTTTTTGGACCAAAACTGAACATTTGAAAATGTTAAAATTTTTATAATAAGACAATTGATAAATCACAGTGATGAAGGTCTTGCCCAGTCTTTGTTGTGGTGCACTATCACACCGATGCTATCTATGTTGTACCTTTCTCCCTTAGTTCCATGCTCCTTGTTGCCCGGTGATAAGCCTGAATGTCGGATGAAGTGTGGAGGAGACTTCCCATCAACCTGGGAAATGTTGACTTTCATGTTTTTGGCACAGGGCTACTTGTCTCTTCTCCCTTTTTTGATTGATGACTATGTTGCTATGGTGGGGGGGTGTCAGGGTAATAAGTGTCAAATATATCAACTCATGCCTCATAAAGAAAATAAAGAAAATCATCCGTCATAGTCTAAAATCACTTTGATGCTGAGATCAAAACAATAACTTGATATCTGTACCATTACCTCACCTTTATATCCCCTGTATATCTCTATCTTTATGTGTCCCCGGACCATGACCGACCACGGCTTGCCATCTTTATGACTCGGGTTAAGAATAAAAGGTGACTGATGACACACCAGGGATCAACATCCCAGCTGACAGCATCAGCAGCGAATGCTCACACGTCTCATCCCAGTGTCGTGAGCCTGGAGCTGTGCTGTTCCTCCACATTCTATCAGCAGGGCCACGCCGTAACACATTGGTGTCACACCCATAAGCCTTGTTTATACCCGGCCGAGACGCTGTCGCGTGGCCCTCCGTAGACATTGAGGTTGTGGCACATTTACTAAGTGAGAGAGGCGTTCATGGTCAACACATTGGACATTGCAATATGCTCCGGACTGCTAGTGGGCGTACAAAGAAAATAGTCTGTGGCTAAAGACAGAAGAAAGGAAGAAAAGTAGGCTGCATAGCCAAAAATAGTAAACACTGCCAAACATTGAACTAAAACAGCCATCACAGCTACACCAGAATCTGCGTGACCGCTTTTCCCCCTCTGGGTTACTCATGTTCTTCCTAAATGCCTCCTTTTTACCAAATGTTTCTGTCCAAGAGTTCGGCCCCATCTCATTGTCTCCGTGGTCTCTGCAGGAGGAGGGTTAGAGATGCTTGTAAAGGTGAACCTGCTCGGCCAGTCTCCCCCGATGTCGTCCATGTTGAAATGTGCGCGCGACAGCCACATAGGTGCATGACCAGGCACTGAGACAAGTTTGAAACTATTGTGCTCGACACCAAAAACCTTACATCATTGCTGGTGTGCGCCTTTAGATTTAAATACTTCAGGATCACCATCCTGCCTCGAAGGTGATAGTCAGATTACCTGTGGGCCAGTGTCAGGGGACGCGTCGTTGAAATGTTCAAATGAGTCGACTGAAGGCCAAAACACGCCAATGCAGACGGAAGCTTCACAGAGGTGGTACACGAGTGTGTTTGTAGGTGGCAACATGGTAACATGGACGGACTGAGGCAGATGTGTGGTAGAGGAATGTTTAGAGGCAGCAGGAGAGAGGGCTACTTGAAAAGATTGGTTTTTGAGACCTGTATCGATTCTTAACCGCATTTCATGCTGAGGGATGGATCCGTGGTTGTGCATGTATAGACATCTACAGCGGATTCTCTCAATCCTGAGTCTGTTTTCTCATTCATCTCAGTTTACTTTTTTTCCTGATCATTTATTACTGCATAACCGACGTACAGTTTGATCAATTAATCAACAACATGAATTAGAAACGTCAGTGTCTTTAAAAACATGCCTTTTCCTGTGTGACAGAGTATTGTTACTTTTTTAATAAGAAAGTTCATGTAAATGTTACAATTTCGCTTAAACACTAGGAGTCCTGGACTATTTTGCTGTTTTAAACACATAATAACATACTCACCATTGATTGGTATCTATTTTTTCAGCACAACATTATTTATACGAACAGACGATTACTTTTTCACTTTGACAACGTCTATCAACATGAAGCCAAAAACCACAAGAAATATAATCTTTTTTTAAACTATAAAAACCACAAATATGCTCAAAAGCATTCGAAAGGTTTTTGAAGGTGGAACATTCTAAATACAGGAGGCAAAATGGGAGATATCATTTTAAAACTGATACAACAGAAAGTAAAATACGTCTATTTGAAATAGAAAAGTGCATTTCACACAGTGTCGTCTTGATGATCGGCGACTCCTGAGAGTGAAAAGAAGCCCATGCAGTCATTATTTCAGGTGACTCAAGTCTGCTCCGATGCTAATGATGCTAGTGTTTCTGTAGGGACGTCGCGAGGAGTCCTCACCCTGCCGCGTCACTTGTCTCCCACTTCTACATACTTCATGAAGGACATGTGAAGCCCCCGTGTCTCTCAGGTGGGGCATTCATCATTTTGACGTTGTGTTGTCAAAACTCAGCTGGAGAAACTTTCAGATTCTTTATATTCGAATACGAATCTGCACTTGGAAAGACCTCAGCAGCTCGGGGCCTCTGGGCCAGAGCCTCAGTATGAAGTGACTGTTAATATTTCATGTTTAAAAGTCAATAGGCCTGGTGGAGAAAGACAAAAAAAAAAACAGTGGATTATTTCTGTCAGTATAAAAGTCGTAAACTCATCCTTTCATGGCTTCCCTGATAAATGTCTGCCAGCTGTGAGAGAAACACGACTGAGGAGCTGTGATATTTTGAAAGTCTGATCCCAACATTAAAGCCGTGCAGCTCATTCACCCACGGTTCCTTTTTTCTGCGGAAGCTCAGACGTCACTGATCATTCACCACACAAATTAACAACGACAACAGCTCAACGGCTAATAACTAATTCCTTTGATTAGTTATTTACTCAAACAATGAATTAAGCTTTCAATTAACAAGATAGGCCAATTACCGAGGAGACCAATTCTTCACAAGCGGTGACAGCGCAGCGAAAGACAAAAAAGACCTCTGGAGATAGAAGAGAGGGAGGCTGACACAAAACAAAGAACAGAGATATAACTGAATTTAAAAGGTCACCCTCGGAGGATTATTCGTCTTGAGAGCGGGCGTGGCAGCGGAGAACAGCGGAGATCGACAGACACACGCCGGGGCCAGAGTTTGTGGTTGACCCAGCTAGTAGAAGTGTGGAAAAACAAAACGCAGAATTATCCCTGCGAGACACACAAAGCATTTTTGTCTGCTCTTGTTTCATGAACTGAACAAAGATACGGATGAAGCTGCACCGATATCTCTGGAAAAACATTTTCTCGAGGAACCACTGAAGATTTCAGGAGAAATTACACGCAGATAAAAAACAGTGTCTTTGCCGTTTCCTTCCAAACATCACATCGCGGATATCTGAGGTGTACACAGTCTTTCATGCAGTCTAGTTTTGATCGCCCTATACCTGAAAAGTAAAACCCCTCAAACAATATTTTTTTTCTCCCGGCCTGTCAGTTATGTTCACAGGAGAAAAACAGTGTTCATGTCTGGAAAACCAAACCCCTGGGGTTATGAATAAATCTTTTAAAGTCAAATCCTGGTTGAAATCACGGCATTGTTTTGGTCGTCTTGGTGATGCAACGCTTACTTGAAATAATAATGTAGCTCGACAAATTATTCTTTTTTTTTCAATCTTGACCTTATTTCACCTTAAGCCAACTTTCCATCCAAATCTAAATTCATAAGAAAAACATTTGACAGAAATTTGTGAAATAAAAATGTTTTACAATCCATTACAGTGGATGTTTTCATTAAGAACCACAATGCAAAAAGAAACACAATCAGTTGTGTCATCAAGATCAACAGGTGGTGGCGCTAATTTTAATTCTTTGCAGGAGAAGAAGTAGCAAAACGCAGCCTCTATCTCAACAATAGCAGTCATAATTTCAAATGAGTCATGATCCAATGATCATTGATATAAGTTCAATAGCAAAAAAAAGAGTCATAGGGTCATACAGAAGAATGGAATTCATGTATAAAAAGGTAATAACTTTAGGTGTAAAAACTCCTGTGTAAAAGGTTAAAATGTTTTAAAAAGAGGTAACAAGGTTAAAAATTCTTAAAAAGTATAAGGACACCCTCCTGAAAGAGAAGTTAATCTACACTCTACTGATTGAGTCTTTTTTGAAAGATGACGCCTGTGATTGATTAGTCATGCCTGCTGAGTCCTGAAGGGGGCGCTCTCGGCCACAAGCTGCCAGAGAGAAAGCCTCGTGTCTGAGCGTCTTTATTGACATCCCCCCTTTTCAGGTACGAAACGAGTATTTATGCTCTTAAACTTTGGAATATGTTTGTTAAGTCGTTTTGTTGGTGTTTTGTTAACATGCCCACTGACTGTTAAGTGTTTTGGAAGCCTCATTTGGATTTCCAGCTAGTTCAACTCAGTTCCCTCAGTGGCTAGCACGGAGCGGCACGAGGCGATCGTAGGCGCGACACCTATTGTGTGCATTTTGATCGTGTTTAGCTCAATAAGACACATATACAGAGTATGAGGTCGCTAATGTTTATGTGTATGGTTCAGTTTTACTATGTTTATGTCTAATGAATTACTAATACATTTGTGTGTTCATTACTAAAGTAACTGTCTACGATAAGGAGCAAGGAATATAACAAATAGAAGAGACAAGTGTTTTACACAATGTTTTAGTTTATTTCCTGTACATTTAAGTTGGATCATTTAAGTTTATTGATTAATAGACCATTTTCACAAATATTGACCTGTTACATCTGATTTGACATGTTTAAGAAAGAGTGATGAATGACGATATACTTCCTCGTTTACTTGCCTGTAAAAGAAAAGTGAAAGAGAAACTATATCGGAAAGTTGATCTTGAAATTGAGAGAAAATGCATTTAATTGTTGGGAGATTTATGTACGAATTTCTGTACAGCAAATACTGCTGAATATACTGAATAATATCATTCTCAATGAAGCTGCCAGAGAGAAGGCATCGTGTCTGAGCGTCTTTATCGATATCTCCTGTTTTCAGGGCGTAACATCAGCGGGTTCTCCGATTTTAGCAGTTACCGAAAGCAACCTGACTGATACTTAGGCACTTGGGCTGTCACTTTAAAAAACTAATTTGAGCATTCATTTGAATGTCGGGGGTAAAATTCCTAACTGAACTGCAATGACCCGTTTGAATTCATTTATTTTTAACTCCTTCAAAACACCACACACACATACAACTACACTTTTAATTGTGAATATTGTAAATATATTTATACATGAAGGACGCAAACTATAGAATTTTCTATCAGACAGCTTTGATGAGTATTTAATCTCAACCGACGTGGAAATTAACTCCATTTCTTCATCCTCGATAACCGTTTGTGATTTAATTAAATCGCTTCACAGTCAGAAATAATATTTTTGATGGATTCTTGTAATTACAATTATGGAAATAGGATTGTTTTTCACCTGTTCGGGCTTATTTTTTAATTATAACATGACGGCTGAACATTAAGCCAGCATAAGGCAGTCTGTTTTCTCTAATAAGGTATTAAATTATTCGAGAATATTAGATGGCATCATGCTCTGGATAATTACCCAAGTTTTTAGGTAGTAATCTTTCATTTGGCAACTGAATACTTTCCAAGGATTTTATCTCTCATTTTATTTACATTTAAATAGATGATGAATGCATTTTTATTGGTATGGACTGATATAAAAAAATCTAACAACTGACCTCGAAATCAAATATCTAAATATCCATCTACTAATTCCAGAAATCTCTGTGTGCGCAATGCATCTTGAGAACTGTTGAGCTTCTCAGCCTCACACCTGGAATGTTTGTTGTTAAGGGTGCAAAGAAGTGCAGTGTTGAATGTGGTATGATTTGAAAACGCATTTTGTTCAATATTGATAAACTTGAAATTTACAGGCGATCATCGCTCAGTGCCTGGGACTCATCATCGTAGGTGACGTTGTTGATCTCGACAACAGCAACTGATTATCCAGTTTGGGGTTCTGAGTCGAGCTTCACTGAACTTTAAATAAACAGCTCTTTGTTATGGTCTGTGGTCTCCCCCGAGAAGAGTGTTCCAGTGGCCGAATGGGCTGCACCTCTTCTACTTGTCATCACAGACGGGGTGGGAGGGGTTATCTGAGATGGTCTTAAATCTTGTCCTTCATCCTCCTCTAAACAGGAGAAGGTTGGAGATTGGATCCCTGGCCGGTTCAGTCTAGATGAAATGTGTAACAGTAAAAAGCGCTCTGTGGATGTGTGTATGAATGGGTCATTATTCCACATTGTGTAGTTCCAAGCCTTCTGCTTCTCCAGCACAACACAGCTCAGCACTGGCCACTATAGACTGTGAGAAGAATCTTCACACAGGTATTCTTACCACATCTTCTGGCAGGATGAGAACCAGGCCAAGATGTCGTTTAGTTTTAGGAGGCAAGGACACATGACGTCATCCTGCAGACGTAAAGACCAGAAAACCTTCTACTACTCGTTTAAGTAGTTGTTGTTCAAGTCCAGACACTTGAATCATCATGTTAGAACCGACATTAGGAGCATTTTAGCAATTATTAAAAGATAATCTTACAGAGCTGCACACGTTGCTCTAGTTTGGTAAAGTAGTGTCGAGCTGGGCATAATCTAAGTGACTGTAAAAATGTTGTTGTTCAATTAAATCAAATCTCATGATTTATATGTTGCCGTTGGCTCCTCTTGACCAGCAGAAGCAGGTGAAGCGAGGCGGGCTACACGCTAGGCTAAATGCTAACCCATACTGACCAGAGCTCCAGAGTTTGTTTTTCTCCAATTCCGCGTATCTTTGAAAAGTTTGCTAACAACGCTAGGGAGAATCTGCCGTGACCATATTTGTCATTCTGTCGAAATGTAAAAAATAGAGGTTTTGGCAGATGGACACACAGGTGGCTTGGAAGATGTAGAGGTATTTTGGTTTGGTTATTTTGCAGAATCAAAGTAAACGACATTTGAGGCTACAATTTTTGTAAATTGATCGCTACCTACGTTATAATTACTGCACTGCAGAGCCCCTTGCTTTACATCTTTTTCTTTTTTTTGCTGTGCAATTTCCTTTAACCATAAACTACATTTCCTACTATTGTGTTATGCCATTTGACGCAGTGACGGAAAAGGTGCTGAGTTTGGGGAATCAAGTCCTGACTATGCTTCAACTGTGCAAGAGCATGAAGACGGCCATCCAACATTTCTGACATGTCCGAAATTTATCCGACCATCCATCGTGTGGTCGGGAGCATCTGATCGCTCCTCGCATCCTCCTGTACACTGCACGACAAACGACCCAAGACAAAGTGTATATCCAGCCTTATAGAGGCTGTGGTGCTCTAATTTACTACAGCGACGCCTTGGTGCTCTGGATATTTCATAGATTTTCTGAGCCGGCTGTGCATCAAACCCAGGACCACAGTACTGTACATAATTCTATACAAAGAGCTGCAGTGACAGCGTTGTGAAAGGACAAATATGAAACAGAAACCCAACAAAAGACAGTTACAATTTTCTTCTAAGGTAATGACAAGTTCATTGAACAGAGTCGGTGTGTTCAATAAACACATCAGGGTGATAACTGCTAAAAGCTTCGGTCCATCTGTATTGATCGAGTGTGTGTGTGTGTGTTGTCCAGTCACAGCATTCATCAGATATTGATGGAGATGTTTGATGCATGGTTGATGATGTGGATAACATTCACAGTCACAAGTCGGTCCTCTCCATAGGATACACACACACACACACACACACACACACACACTGATCACAGTTAAACTAGTTATTCTTTGTTTGGCGGGTCAATACGAGCAGGCAGGAGAGCAGAATGGCCCCTAATGATCTCACTGGACCATGTTATTGTATGAGTGGAACACAAAACAGCATCCTTTTAGAAATAATGTCGATTAAAGCAAGATTAAGTCAGAGCAGTCGATGCTGCTGCAGTGATTGCTTGTCTCGATGTGATGCAACTCACAACCCGCGGAGAGTTGAACTTCCGGGCAGGGGGCAGAACTTGTGTGGGGTTTCCTCCAGTGTCTGTTCCGTCTGGGAACAGAAACGCCTCGAGCTCACACTTTTATCAAACCTGCAGGGGAACAGCTGTGCATTTCAGGAGTCAGATGGACCAGCAGAGCAGCTTGTTCTCCGCCCACTGGGTCGATATGTGCGGTCAAGTGGAGCAGAATGGTCACAACAGCACAGCTTGAGCGGTTTTGTATTGTGGCACTCCGATTTTTGTATTTTTATTCGTTCGTCTTCTTTTGACAATGACATGCATTCATTACCTAGGTCCTAACAAATAAAAGAATGAATAAAAGTTAAAGTGAGCTATAGACGGTCGCTTATGGTTATTTTATGGATAGCTGTGGGGTAAACAACTATTTTTTATTGGTAACAGCTAAAAGGTAATAATGTTATAACAGCGAGAGTTCAGGGGTTGTTCTTCTTCTGGCAGTTTTGGCCATTAATAACCATTTTAGGTGCATTAAAATCCCCCCTTCAGCTGCAGTGGAGCTGACCCTGATCTGCATGTATGCTGTGAAATTTAAGAAGGAGTGTTATCAGCTTTGTGAGCTGGAGATACATTTACTGTATGGCTAACCACCAGCTGCGTGAGGGGGTTGGTGCTATGGTACCTTATGGCCTACAGAAGGAAGGTTACACACGTTGCACAGCTGTGGGAGGCTACTAAAAAAGCAGCAATAATGAAAGTGTAACACCTCCAAACTGCACAGAAACTATTCAACAACTCGCCATATTTGAATCCTTGTCAGAACATATGTACAATTAAATCAACTTTTTTTTAAGCTTTGGGTGGAAACAGGTTTTTGAATACATTTTGTATCTTGGAGTCAGTGTGTAGGTGTTGTTTTTTTTTCATTGCACATTGTGTGGCCCAAACGCATCACCCATTCTGATCCGAGCCTTTGTCGTATCTATTTTTCTGCCATTCAGATGAACTTTATTTAAATGGATAAGGGTGTAAAGCAGACGTTAACTCTGGAAAAATGTGCAGATAATTGGGTCCAGATTTTCTATAGACTCTGTCTTTCACATAGTAAGAAAGCTGCAGGAGATTCTCTCGGTCAGATGAAAAGTAAAGCAGGCAGGAGGCATATAAATATAATAAATATACATTTTGCTGCGGAAATAGGTTTTTGTTTACAGCACATAATCATCGGCATTGGCCCTTGTCAGCAAAAGCTTTCGAATCCTGTTGTCTTTATTAGTGTCTTCTATGTGTACGGCTCCTCTTTTCTATCCTGAGGTATTTGTTTTCTTTTTGTTTTCTTTAGTTTTGTGTCCACTGCATGTTAGAAATGTCAGCAGCATGCCCACTCGCTCGCTGTGAGTCCTCCACACAATATCCTGCTGTATTCTCACATGGGCTGGCAGAGAAACTGCGAGGAATGTCCTGAGAAAGTGACTCAGACATTTGCATTCTCACATTCAGCCCCTCTGGATATTTTCAGGAATACACAGAGTTCAGTGCATGTCAGAAAGCAGCCTACCGCCACTGGATGAACCTGTCTGCAATCTCTAAAACTGTTCGCAGGAACTCGAGCTTGGTGTCACATGAGAACATCTTATTGTGAAATGGTTTCTACAACTGAAATGCTTGTACTGCTAATTTGGTGTTTTAGGAGGTGTTGAGTTGCCAGGTCACATCAACCCCCCATCATGACCCATTGATTTTCTCATAGTATTTACTCTTTACTCGTTTGATTACACTCCTCCTCTGATCTTGGCTCTTGCTAGTACCCCCTGCAGATGTGAAGCCTCCCAAAGGCAAAGATACAAGTCATGCACTGTTTGAGGATTTATTGCAAAAGGCTGCAATAAAAGTGCCTACTGGGTACAGACTTCGAAATCCCTTTCTTCATCTTGTTTTGACAAAAACAATTTCTCTGCACATTTTGTTTCAATGTCCCCCCCCACTAAGAAATTGTCTCAATACAGTTTCTCCCTGTTTGAATTACTTTTTGTTTCGTTCACCTCAGTGTCCCAAGGGAGTATCTGTGCATCTGTCAGGCTGTCGCTTTTAGTAATATAAGGCCTAATTAAAACCTTAAATCCCTTTACAGACATGAACTCCGGAGAATGTCAGGACTGTTTGCCTTTCACATATGAAGTCAGACACGTTAACAACAGCATCAAAATGGAGGGAGCGCTCAGGTGAGGGGTTGGGTAGCAAACAGAGGCAGGAAGTAACATTTGAAGTCAATTGCGGAGAACGTTGTTTTTGTTTACAGCACATCAAACACCGGCGTCGGCCTGTATCACCAAAAGCTCTGGGATCTTTTTGTATTTCCAAGTTGACATCTTCGCCCGGTGTCTTCTATGTGCAAGGCACCTCTTTTTCATCCTGAGATATTTTTGTCTTTTTCATTTGCTCGCGGTGAATCATCCAGATTATCTCCTGCTGTGTTCTCATATGAGCCCATTCAGACATTATCAAGAGTTTCTACCAGGGGGCTGGCAGGAGGAACTGCAGCCACTAATTCAGACGTTTGCTTTCTTACATACATACAAACCCTCTGGATTACTTCAGGAGATCAGTGCAGGTCGGAAAGCAGTGGGAGAAAATCAAAGTTTAGCTCTCAAGCAGGCAGTGCTTTGTAGAGATGCATGTCTGCAAGCACATCCGCGTGTGCATGTGGTTATGTGCTTCATATTTGCCACAAAAACCTTTAAAAACATTGATGCAATTAATTCAGTTTACCGTTGTTGCCCTGGCTCCATCCCAGCTTCACAACAGGAAGTGAAGCGTGCAACAAAGAGTAGCAAGTGAAGAGGGTGTTTCAGCGACACAAACCGCAAACCCCAATCACAACGTGAAGCCACGTCTCTTTACCCACAAGAACACGCTGCAGCCCTTTAAACGCTTGTTGACTCTTACATAAACACCATGCTTTGACTTTCATATGAGCATGTTACATAAAAGTTGTTGAATTGAATATGAAGCACGGGACCGGGCTTTTGCTGCTTGTCCTGGCACTGAGCAGTCAGGCACAACACACACACATGCACGCACATTTAGATACAAAACAGAAGCACAAACAACACAACATTACAACTGGGATGCTCGACAACAATCTGATAAAAAACAGAGGCTCTGGTTGAGACACACACGAACACACAAACGTGCACAAAGCAGAATATCTTTTGGAAATGCAATTCGCCAGACCCATATCGCAACTCATGTGAACTGAGATGGAAAAGAAAGGGACGCAAGTGATTTATGTATAAACTTTTTTGAAGTTAATGTGCTGTTCAATTTATTTAGATGTCCATGAGGTTGTAATCGTGCGTGATCGCAGTGGGCTTCCCTCAGTCATACATGTGTAATGAGAGAGTTGTTTATTCATGCTCTGCTCCTGGAAGCAGTCACCAAGGCAAAGGAAAGGACTCTGTAACAAAAGAGTTGTTTCACTAATATGTGCGATTAATATTTACTTAAAGGGACAAAAAGGTCCGTACATGTTTGTGTTTTCAGGATGGTGCCTATTCACACAGGAACACAAGGCTTATGGGCGTAAAAAAAGAAGCTTTCTTTCTATTCTTTAATCTCCTGCTTGAGGGAGCTGAACATGCATGTGTGCACACACACGCTGAGCAGACTCACACTGAGGGATAGAAATGGAAGAGAGAGACAACTTGACAACTGCTTATTGTTTGGAGCCAAAGTTTCGTACTTTCCAGAACAAATGTGCAAAGGAGACAGAAATCTGACTCTGCTTGATGTGGCGAGTGAATCTAGGAATCTTTGCATTATCGTTGAAGAAAACTTGAGGCAGGTCTAAGTGGGAAGAGACAAAAGAACCCTTCTATCCTGTTCACAGGTTTCATTTAACAAATGCACTTTGCTGGAGTGAACGTCACTCACGTTCATTTTTTAATCATCATCGTATCAGGCCGTCATGTAAAATACCAGGAGTGAGAGAATATGTGTGTGTGTGCTCCCAAACAGCACACACACACACACACACACACACAGGCCCCTCGCTCAGAGAGACACACGCAGTGAGATCAGCGCTCGTTGACGTGAAGCAGCCAATCGGTGACTTTGTTGGAGACCAGTGGAAAGGACTCGTCAACATTTAACATCTCAGCACAACACGAGTGGTGACGCTCACAGTCAGGACTCAGTGTTAGAGTGAGCGGAGCGACACGCAGACATGATCCGACACCATCGATTCATAACTAAACACATGACCGTACGTTAGTCATCTAAATCCTCCCAATAGAAAAAGGGAACAAATGAACAGGAACTAGTTCATTTTCATCTGCATGAACTGAACTTTGAACTAGTTAATTTTAAGTGTGAACTGGCACAACACTGAGTATAACTATATATAAAACGTTATAAGCTGTGTTATCAAATATGTTTTGCAGCTCCAGACAAATTGTATTGGTGGAAGAGGGGGCCAAATGGCTCTTTTGATAGTAAAGGTTGCCGACCCCCGTTTGAGAACAATGTCCAAATGAACATGAGGAATTTGTAGTGGAATTCAAGGGGACGGTTGGGCCTTGGCTGATGTCCATTGACTTCGAACACTAAATGACACGATTCACCCTTTTGCCTTTCACTGCTATGTTTAGCTTCTTAATATAAAAAAAAATGTCTAGTCTACAAAGGCTTTGGTGTAATTATACAGAATTCCAAGCCATGTCCACGTGGGGACATTTGCGGTGTTTACATGTCCAATGAAATTTGACATCCCTTCATAAGAGTGTGTTCTTCGTCCTTCAATTTTTTTATTATAGTTGGAAAACATCAGAAAGCTTAACAACCTCCACCATCTGTGTTGAACCGCGTCACCATCTGGGTGTAAAAAATGGCAAATTGGGTCTTTAAGATAACCTTCAGACCACTTTGACTTTATGTATGTACGTATATATGTACAGTATGTATCAGTTAAAAAGACAGGTGTTTTTTCTTGACATATTTGGAGCTGTCATGCAACTCAACAAGCAGTACATTGTGATTTTTATGGAGAGACATAAATGCTGACTGCGAGCCAGTAGGTTCCAGTAACTCTCAGGCTGATGCGTTTACCTCATGGCTCATGTTGTCCAGTCTCCAATGACAGAAACCAAAAAAACGTGTCAATAACAGCAGTGAGGTGGCAGAAGCTTCACATCGCTGCTGCATTATTACCTAGGCGACATGTTCATCTGCGTAATTTGCTGCATTCTCTGACCTTGTAGCATTTTTCTTAATATATATATATTTTTTAATGTGCTGTCAAATTACGAAGGACGCTTCCTTCACTTAGTTGAGTTTCTGTGCATTGAGCTCTCAGGGCCACCTTACACTCTCTCTTTATGAGTTCACTCCGTGCTGGTTGAAAGGAAACTACTCAGTACACCCTGAGTGATTTACATGAATGCAAGTGTTCTGAAGTAGTGACTTCTATGCGTTGAGAGCTGGAACAAAAGAGGTTAAAAAGATATAAAAAAAACATATCATGTTTACTAGAGCAGATCGAGTGTCCACCTGGGTCATTTTATGAATGTCCTTCTTGCGTAAAATAATAATTCTTTCATTGGTTACAGTAGGTTGTTTGTCCAGATTAAAACCGTGCTTCCTTCTCTTTCATGAATCTTTTGCTGCTCACGCTCTCCACCTACGCACAAATGCGCTCCCTCACTGGAACACACACACACCAATGCGTCCAAGCACACGCAGGCAAACTTACCTCATACGAGCTCTTATATGTGCCTAACACATGTGACAAACCAGACACAGTGTGGTGATGTGTTCAGGGAGTAAAGTACAAAAAGACAAATTCTGACGGAAAAGCTTGTGGTTGTGTAGGGGGCGTAGGTCGGGAAGGTGAGGGTTGATGACATTTACTCACTGCTGTGTGCATTAGTATTAGTATCAGTATTAAATCCTGCATCAGGCCGACAGCACATGCTGGCGTTGTCTTATGTGAACAGCCAACCAGCCAACTCGGACAAATCCACCTTAATCTACAGACAAACACCGCACAACCCTTTTTGTTATCTGTCATTACAAGTTCACTCACTGTGACCCACACACTGGCCTCACAGCTTATTCTGCAAACATTTCTCAGCTCTATACTCCGTGCTCCCCGGTATAAACAGGCGACAATGACAAGCTGGTGAGGTGACAATTTGAACTGCTTACACTCAATGTCAATGTAACTGTTATATAAAAAGAATTACCGCCTTGACCTCCTGTCTGTTTCCACCATCTTCATCCCAGTGAAGCCCCTCTCACGATCCACTGTTGCAGCTGGTATATTATTGAATTAAGTCCACAAAGAGCATTATAAAGCAGCACATGTGCTTACAATCAACTTATGTGAGGGTGTCAGAGGAATTGCATTTTAGATACAATTTTGTTTTTGACATGGAACTTGGCTACCTTATTTTTCTAGGGTTTGAGGGTTTGACTAACGAGGTGCACCACAAATAATTTAATAATATGCACATTATAATCCTATTCATGTCACATTTAACACCATATTTATGTGTTTAGTTGATGTAAAACCTATTGAAATTTATATTTCTTAGCAGTACTTGTATCAATTAAGATTGCCTTTTGATGAAAAGTGCACTCATCTCCTTTGTCAGTGTTTTACGCAGAGATTGATCTGGGATTTGAACTAACCTGTCTGTTTATCTCCTGACTGTGGCCGAGCTTTGAAGCAGGCCAACTTTGTAGCCAGCAGCACACCAGTGCTTACATCCTTGAACCTGTCTGTAACGCTGTCAACAAGCCTGTCAGTCAGCCCGTCCTGGGATAAGATGAGACCCTGCTCTTCACCTCTCTCGTCAAAAAATGTTGCCCTTGGTTGCCTTCATTGTTGATCCCTCTCTAATGACATAAATCTTACTTTACTACCCTTCACTGTCTTTTTTCTTATTTATAGTAAGTATGACATTTAATTGACACTTTTATCAAGCAGATCACACCTGGATTTGTGTTCCACTGACACAGCTTTGCGGAAGCACGGGGCCACTGGGGGCCTCTGCGATGGCAGCACTGGATCAGTGGAGTGGACTCTGACAAGCCACTCAAATGTGAGATGAGGTCACAGAGGAACCCACAGAACCTTGGCACCACAATTCTCAGCAGCCTGCGTGAAGTTGACGTGACACTGCTGCACAGCCTTTACTCCACGTGTCACACTGGTCCTCATCTATAAAAGTACAAGACAAAATTGCAAACAACAAAACCATCAACATTAATTTGTCTTCTTAATTGGATCTGTGGCGCAAACAGTTGAGTGTTTAAACAACTCACATCAACAAGGCTTGAACTTTAATAAGAAAACATTTTCAGATGATGGATCCACCTGCTCTAGATTTTGGATGTTGGCCTGGTATCCTCTGTGGAAATGATCAATCGAAGAGGATCAGCCATCTGGTGCCTCTGACTCTTGCTGGCATGAGACGTAGAAGTCCCAACACCTTGAAGCTGTTGATTTACTTTGAGTGGTTTAGGCACCTGATAAAATGTTTAAAGTCCTGCCAGTCATGTTGACGCTTTTGACTGCATCTTTAAGCTCAAGCCTGTGTGCCATCCAGTGCACATCAACAACACAGGGTTTGCCTTGTTCCAGCCAGAAGACGACGTAGCTCTGGGCACCGTTTTGTCATCACTGCTGCAACATCTGTGGCCACAGCAACCAGCCTCTTTCCCAAACACAACAGACTGGTTTTTACTCTCCCTCTAACTGGGTTTGTAATGTCCCTGCTTCTGATTTCTCCCCTGATGGTTACACCAATACATGTAGCCCTCACTGTAGCTGTCACTTTGGTTGTCAATCATCACATTGATATTGCTGCTTTTAGTCTTTCACAAATTGTATCCCTCTCAATTTGCACGATATACTGTAGTATAGTCACATCCTTACTTCCACCTAATTTCGGTAAACTCATCCACAACACATGTTTGCTCATCAACTGACAAAGGGGAAAATAAATGGTACATAGGAATGGTTTCTTTATAGTTTCATCTCCCAATGTTATTTGCAATATATGTCTAGCCAATTTCCAATACATATAGCTAGAAACTATCCTTTGGTAGCATTAGCTATAAGTCACTGCGACTGCTTTTGTTATGTCAGTTATCACAATTAGCTACAATGGCAACAGGTAAGTTAAAGTACTTAGTGGAATATTCACACAAAGACATAAAGGGGCCATCCTCTGTTAGCCAGGGCATGAACTGTACAAAACAGGTTTCACATCTTAGTGGGTTGCTATCATATACTGTGTAGCCGGGTTGCTAGGTAGAGAGAAGCACGCAGACGGAGACACACGGATGAAGGCGAAGTATGGCGTTATCAAAAGTTAGGAAAGTTGACGTTGAAAAACCGAGTCTTCCGAGGAGAGTGGACAGAAAAGTATGTGTTTGTTCTTCCTGCAGTGAGCTCAGCAAGACCGGTGCGTCTCATTTGCTCTGAGTCTGTTGCGGTTGTCAAAAGCGGCAATTTAAAGGCCATTATGAAACCAAACACAGACACTTTGAAGACTCCTACCCGCAGCAGTCCGAGGTAAGGACCCGAAGAATAAATGAGCTCAAAGCCCAGTGTGAGCGATCTACGCGAGTCCTCTCTCATTCCTCTCCGCACAACAGCGGACATACAGTGTTCGCTGAGAATACAGTGGATTTTGGGACAATATAAAAGCCCTTTACAGATGTGAGCATCGTTAAAGTGTGCATGAATGCTGTGCCGAAACACTTTGGATGGAAAAGAAAGACGTGAACTGAGAGAAAAAATTTAACAAATCCCTCTCTCAGCCACAACAGCCACAAGACGCACAGAAATATTAGGAGAGGATGTTCAGTCACAGCTCACTGCTGCTATTAAAAGTGCACCGTGCATAGCTTTAGCAGTTGATGACTCAACTGATATTAGTGACAATGCTCAGCTTTTGGTATATGTCAGATTTTACCACGCAGAGAGGACATTTTAGGCATCACAGCACTTACAACACACACAAGAGGGGAAGACATACACTTAGCTATAAAAGAAATGTTAACACAGAGAGGTATCAGTATGAAAGATGTTGTGTCCGTCACCACCGATGGAGCTTCCTCCATGATGGGTAAAGAAAAAGGAGCAGTAACTCGAAGGAGAGAGGAAAATCCAGACCTCTCCTCATATCACTGCATTATCCACCAGTCTGTTCTGTGTTCTGCTCTTTCAGAAGAGTATGCAGAGGTTATGAATACTGTGATGAAACTTATCAACTTTCTCAGGGCATCGTCTTCACATAAACATCGCCTCCTTCGAGAATTCCTGACGGAAGTTGATGCAAATTCAAATGACCTACTGCTGCACTGCAATGTTAGATGGTTGAGCAAAGGCAGAGTTCTAGCACACATTTGGGCCATTCGAAATGAAATAAAAATGTTCCTTGAACAACAGAAGAATCATAAGGCCAGACAGTTTGCTCAGTTTTTGGAAGATGAGAGAACAAAATATTTTATGGCCTTCTTAGTTGACATAACCTCACACCTAAATGACCTCAACTTAAAACTGCAGGGCAAGAACAACTCTGTGTGTGATTTGGTAGCAGCCGTCCAGTCTTTCCAGCGGAAGTTGGAGATTTTCAAAGTGGATCTCCAAGAGAACTTTACACATTTTCCAGCAATGAAGCAAATTCAGGGTGAGAGAGATATTTCTTCTCATGTTGAGTTCATACAAAAACTGATTGGAAACTTCAGTGATCGTTTTGAAGACTTTAGCCTGGGAGAACAGGTCCTCCTTTTCATTCAGAACCCTTTTCTGGTCAAAAATGTGACCACGTTTTCACAGGAGGCTAAAATGACCTTCAAGTGGGTAGATATGGCATCTCTACAGATGGAACTTGTTGATCTGCAAGCAAATGTAGTACTGAAAGAGCAGGGTGGAGTTAGTGATGCTGCCAGCTTCTGGCTACAGACTGTACCTGAGAAAGTTTTCCCTGGTCTCACTAAAGTGGCAGTACACACCTTGACGATGTTTGGCTCCACATACAGTTGCGAATCAGCATTCTCAACACTTTATTAAGACCAAATACCGTTCAAGAATGACTAATGAACATTTACATGCCTGTTTGAGAATGGCACTGACCCCATGGCATTGCAGAAAGCTAAAGCCAATTTCTCCCACTGAATTAGGGAAGTAGGCCTACAGACAATAGGCTTCATGTGAATGAACCTATGAAAATTATTTCTTGTTACTTTTTCTAAGAAGTTTTTGCTTCAATCTTTAAGTGGTTGTTAAGTTCAGTTCAACCTAAAGCACTTTATATGTTTGTCTTTGAGGATGTTACATCTTTATGGTTAAAAGGAATGTAGGCCTATGCAAATTCCACAACAAAATGTTTATTGCACTTTGTTTCATGTTTGTCCAGCATAGGCATTGTATTTTTGCCAGTTTGTGTTTGATTTTGTATTGTTACAAAAACAAACTTGTGCTTTAAAAATGTAAATTAAACTGATTTAGTCAGAGCCCATATTTGTACGTCTCTAATTATCCGGACCCCAGAAGGGGAGGAGGGTTGACGTCTGGACCTCTTGCAATTTTAGTTGAAGACCCCTGTTCTACATGCTTGATGTGGTTACAAAGGGTAATATTGTAGCTGCTCAAGTCTTGATGCAGCTAATGTGAGTTCAGGGTCTAATAATAATAATATTTTCATACAATGAGTACTCTGCCACAATCAAGCAGGTCCTAATTGTTGAGTACCTGTGACATATACTGCACCTCATTATTTTGTTGTCACTGTGATAACAATGTTTATCTCCCCTCACCTCCTAATTTGTGTAACAGCACTTTTTGTTAAATCTTATTTTCGTCATAATTTGACTATGGTCGTCATTTTTCCTTTTTGGCGTTTTCTAGCGAAATGCTGCCACATACATGCAGACTCCCAGGGCTTTACCACTAAGCTTGGTTCAACACAGTGTCACCTGTGTTTAAAAGATGTCATCACATTGTCAAGCTGTAGTGAACAAGGCGGGTCAATCAAAGAATTGCAAAGCTCCGTCATCTCATCAGAAGCTTATTTGTTGAAAAGATGAAAGTTTGTAGTCGATTACTGCAATTTCAGCAATTTCCAGTCAGGTGCTTGGTGGGCGGTCTGTCACAGAATATCATCTTGGTTGGCCACTTTTTGGGCCCAAAGGTGAAACCTGACTCCCAAGGCAAACCACCGCACAATAATCAATCATGCAGATAGAAATGTCGTTATTATATGGTGATTACAGATGTCTCCCCTACAAGGCGCACTGACGAATGATTAAATCTGACAGGCTGCAGTCACATCACTAACTAAAAATTCCTGTAGGCCTTTTAATTCGAATTATTACAAGACTGTCCAAGAAAAATGCGCCTCTAATTATTTTTCAGGTTACATAAAAAGTATATACAAAATAGTTAATTTATTATGATAAGCTTAAGTGCGTTATGATTTAGGGATGTGGCTGTTGCTGAGGGGGTAGAGAGGTCATCATCTAACCAGGAGGTTAGGTTTGGTCCCAGTCTTCCCCATCTGCAAGCTGAAGTGTCCCTGGGCAGGATACTAAACCCAGAATTGCCCCTCATAGAAAAAGTGCTGCTAATAGATGCATTGTATGAATGTATGTGTGAATAGGTGAATAGAAAGACGCTATATAAATACAGACCATTTTATCAGTTACCATAACAAGACTGATGCAGTATGCAAACAATGCCGAGATCAGAGATATGCAGATGAGACAACAGTGCAATGTCAACGATGGTAAAGTCAGCACTTCCATCAGGAAACAAAAAGGCATCTGATCATACATGTGGACAGATATACAGTATTTATATTTATCTCATCTTGAATAAACAAGTCGCATGCTCGTAGCAAGAACACCTGCAGTAATCATGATCCAGATCCTCTTACAGATGGTGAGAGGTGGGGAGAGAGAGAGAGAGAGAGAGAGAGAGAGAGACATCTTGTCTGATACAAAATACACTGGGCAATCAGAGCAGCCCTAATCCTTCATAGCTTTAGGGAACAACTGAACTTTCTCTTTGCAAAACTACCAGCTGATGCATTTTATAGCTATATCAGGATAGAATTAGTGAACTGGACAAAGATTGCTATTAATGTAGCTGTCTCATTGTTACAACTTTGGGGAGGGAGGGGGAATCACTGATTGGATGTGCAGCTTACTAATTATTTCCCCTGTTGTAACTAAAATTGATGTCAAAATGTGGATGAAGGACAGAGCAGGTACATTTAATATTGATTGGTAGTCTTAATATTGCCTAGCACACCATCTTGCTTCAAGGCAAACCAGTTGAGAACCACTATTCTAATAGTTAGCTAACCACTTAGCTTGCACGTGTTGCAGTCAGCGCCCAGTGTTGGTTTGATTAATGTGCTGCTGATAACAAATCAACTCATCCCTTCAAGGCAAAGCAGGCAATATACACTTGATGATGACTCAAAGTTCTTCAGAGTAGAGTTTTTTTTCTATTCACACGTTCACACACATTCGTACAGTGCATCCATGTGCAGCACTTTCTCTATCACACATCGCTCACACACTGACAACACACAGCAGTCAGCACCAGTTTGGGGCTCAGTATCTTGCCCAAGTATTCCGAAGCGTGCCGCAGCGTTGATACAACATTACTACAAGAGGCTTGTTTGTGAGATTGATACTTGTGCTAGGAATTTCAGATTGCAGTTTTTTTTTCTTTCTTTGGAGTGTGATGGTTCCATTACATTTTCAAATGCTGGAAAGGTTTTGGTTGTTTCTCTTGCCTTTGTCGGCACTGGTCACCTGCATATGTCCCTGAGAATATGGCTCTGCTTTATCTAGCTTTAGACATCTGAACTATTACCACACCATAGCTGTTGTTGCTCATGTAGTGGAAAGATTAACTAAGTGTGGTTGAAAAATATTTTGTCGTTGAAAAGTAAGTTTTTGCAGACCTGTCTAAAGACTTTTATGACCTGAACTGTTTGTGACCTGAAACCTATATAACTGGTCTAAATACTTTTATGGCCTGAAACCTTTATGACCTTTTTATCAGTTATTTACTCTCCAAAGAACTGAATTTATGTCTGCTCTATCTTCAAAGGAAACATATTTAAATCAGATTTCTGTGTTTTGATTCCTCTCTCAAACTGCGGCTACAGAACCAGTCTGAACTGGCTCAGAGAGACAGCCTTAGTTCTCCGAAAGAAGATCCTTGTATTTGACTGTCCTGCATCTTCACTCTGAGATCCCTGTGACTCTCTGTGTTGATCCTTTCTGCAGAAAGCCCGTATTAAAATACACAAAGACAAATTTGGTATTCCAGCCTCTTGTATTTCCAGATTTCCATCACACATCATTCAGCAATATGTTACTTTTGCAATATCTTGCTGGTTCTGATATATGAAGTTTGATTGCTTATTTGATTATACTTATTTGATAACATATTTTCAAAGAGCAATATTAGCCAAAACATAGCTACACATGCTAATTGTTGCAGCTTTCAGTAGAACAGACACTTGTTTTTGATTCCCCCCAGAATTCTCTAATCACTCTTACAAACAACCCCATACACATAAGATTGGCATGCGGAGAATCCAAGGCCCGCCAGGCCTAGCTTGTAGTTGCTAAGCAATGAGTGGACAATTACAGAACAGGGAAAGGTCAATTGCTGAAACAACAGTTTTGAAGATCCAATATTCTCTCCCCCATAAATACAGCTTTAGATGAGTCTTATAAAAAGCCACAATGTCCACGTACAGTTCTTACAACCAGCTTCATACGAATCTGAAATCGGATTCTGCTCTTCCATTAAATGTAAATCCAAAAGCCTCCGTGGGAATGCAGGTTATCTTCTGCATGGTGACCCTGTAAAGGCAATCCCACTCACACGCATCACCTCTATCTTGTGATATTGCCAAGAATTTTAATGTTTGCTCTTCCTCATAGCATCCGGTAAACAACAACAATGCAGAGAATCACTTATGTTTGTTCTGCTGCTGGCAGTATTGTTTTGACACTGAAGGTGCACTGTAGAATCCCCTGAGCTCCCCGAGCCAAACAGCCTCAATATTATTTTGGGCATAGCTACTCAACCACACACTTTAGTGTCCTCAGCATGTTTTCCTCAGCTGTCTTCTCCTCTCTTTTCCTTGTCCTCCTCCTCACTATTATCATCCACATCTATGTCGAACTATAGAAGAAATATATATATTGCCGGCTCTCCCATCTCTTTGACTCAAGATTTCATCAATTTCCACTGGCTTTTTTGGGAGGACAGCATGTCCCCAGGGAGTGCTGTGATATTTCCTCTTCATTCCCTTTCGTCTTGTGGAAGCCATATAGAACGCCTGGCTGCAGCAGAGGTAGAAAGGTAGCATCAGTAGAGCAAACTGTATTTATGGGGGGTTCCAGGAGTTGGCATTCATCAGCAATGCATCAAAGCTGTGTGTCAATAACATCAAAAAAATTCATCACAAAGGATGGATATGTGATTATGTTGGGAGCATTATTGGATAATTTAGGGTTGCAAGCAGCTGTCAGAGGCAAATAAAAAGTGGAACTCCTGGTTCAGTCAAGAGGTCAGAGGGGGTTGATAGTAATGAATGAGATCTTCCAGATAAAATTAAAACATTCTCATCCTTTGAATCTAAAAAAAGCACCTGCATGCTGCTCCATCCGTCCCACGAGCTACCAATTATCATCGAGCGCAAGAGCATTGTTATCTGTCACTGTCTAATGTTTAATTATTTTTTTCAACTGTAATTCATTATATGTAATGTAATGTGTGTACTACATGTAATGAAGCGGTACTTGCTAAGGATGAACTTGGCAATGGAGGTGGAAGTGGGCAGAGTCAAAAGTGCCGGAGGGTGTGGGGTGATAATTACCACAACAGGAGGTGGAAGCTCACTGCGTGCTTTGTGCAAGTAAGCACTTAGTTAATGGACATTGGTAGAAGAAAAACGTTATTTAATTTACCCCTTGCTCCGTTATGTTTCTATTTCAGAAACTGTGGGCTAACTTTGGACATTTTGGTCCATTCATTCGTCCTCTTAGCAGAAACGCAGTCGGAGAAGTTTGGACCTGGATTCAGTTATAAAGCAAATTGCCGCAATGTGCACGGGGTGGTGTTATTCATTGTTGGAATAATATGTTAAATGACCACAGTTAGAATAAACTCTTGACAAAAATTCCTCATGCAATGGATTCTGAAGAGGCCTCCGTCACTACATAATGACGTAGTAAACCATTGCATTAGAGAATAGGCTACAAGTAATTTTATTTTTAATGAATTTAAAAGCAAGTACTCACTTATACTCATGTATAAAAATTGATATGGCCCGTTTACTTTCACTTGAGTACATTTTTGTCCATTTGTTCATACTTTTACTTTAAGATAGGGTAGGCCATATTAATTCAATACACTTTTTGTCAAATTCCGCTATAATTTCTCCCCACAGGCACTGTGCATTCTATAAGTAAACTGAAAAATGATCCAGTTTAAATACACAGCCCTGGCTTTTCATTTGGGAAATAAAGAAAACTGGACAATCCGAACATCACAACACTGTTCAAGTCATCAGCAACAAGGGTATTCATGCTTGTGCACAGCAGATGGGGGTGAGGGGTCAGTGGGAGTGAGACAGAAGTGTCTGCTGTCGTAAAAAGTACACAGTATGCAAATCCTCTTTCTTGGGGCAATTTTTAATAAAACATGTGGAAACATCACCTGTTTCATCTCCAACAAGATAATGTGAACATTCCTCTGCCTTTTGCTGTAGAGGTAAGACGACCTGAAAAAGTGGCCTCAGATAACGTACACCGCCCCCGACTGTTTCAGAACAGCCACTGGAAATGCTAACACTGTTATCTCACAGGACGTTATACCCACAACCATTTTCACAGTAGTGCTCCAAATGCTAAGTGCTGAAGATCCACAGACTACAGCCAACCCAAAGAAAGCGAAATAACAAAAAGGGCAAAGACATTCAACATTGGTGAGCTGTTTCAATGACGGACCACTGGAGGTGCCTCCAAACTGCGTCGTGGGCTGCAGCAACCAAATACCGGTACATAACATCCTCAGGGCGGGCAGCAGCCAGTCACTAACTCGGGTCGTGCAGAGGTAATAAGTGTCTGTCTGCTGCTTCAAGGGGAGACGGATGCTCACTATCGCTGCTGATTCTGGTTGCTGAACGTGTAGTTTGTGTAGAAACAGATGCAGTCAATGCTTATGTGTGTAGATGCTAATTCCAACTTTTTCACATCAGTGGTGCACCTGGATAATGCCCGTGCATGCAGGAGGGTGGAGCTTCTGAAGTTTTTGGATAGCAATGGTCACTGCAGTTTCAGTAACTCCATCTTCAAGTAAAATGTATCAGTACTTCCTCTACCCACTGTCCAGTCATTAACCAGCGTTTCCCATTATTTAACTAGATAGTGGTGATTCACCAGTTTCATAATAATCTGTTACAATGTCTGTGGAGATTCTTAGTCATCCAGGTCACGATATCTTCAGAAGTTGTACATGTATAGGGAACTTCTTCAGTTCTGAGGAAGCATCTTGGATCAGAGGTGAAACATCTTCAAGAAACATAAGTCCAGTTGCCTACGCAGACTGTAACATACATGGATTTGTGCTCTTTCTTATTGTAGAACTCTGTGCAACACTTTACTGTCTCTTTCACTTCCTCTCTATCACAAACAGTGACCCGTTTGTCACACTCGTACTCAGCAATCAGCACCATGAATCCTGCCATGTGCATGGCGTGGTAGTCTATTAAAAAAACCCATTAAAGTGTTAACAGTCCTCAGCAGGCAGAAAGACAGTCGATATAACACCTGCCACCTGCACCGCACATGAGATCCTCTGTGTACATGTTCACTAGGCAATCAGCCCCAACCCAGCCGTGTTACGTGTGACCCTGCATGTGCATTACTGCACATTCTGTCTGTGTTTTATTTTTTTTTTTTTTCTCTCTGGCTCTCTGCTGTTGCCTCTGGTGCTCTCACCCCTCTACCCGTGTCTATGTAGGAGTGGAGCTCCTGAAAGAGAGGAAGAGGAGAAGTGGGACCTGAGGAGAAGTGGAGGAGGAGGAGGAGGAGGGCACACTTGCCTAACAGCCAGTGGCAGAGCTTCTGTGGTGATTGTCTTCTGAGATCTTTCATTTTTCAACACAATTTACAGTGTTGTGTTTTTATTTTCTCTTGGGCTGTAATTTACCCACGGTTCAGTCCAGTATCTTTTTGTCTGTGTGAGGGTTCAGGGGGATGAGCTGGAAAGCTGTCTCATCGCTTCTTCTTCTCTTGATCTTTTGTCTTTGGAATGTCCACCCCCAGCTTTTTTGTTGTGTCTTTAGTATTTAAGTGTAATTTTCATTCTGTTTAAAACAAACTGACTTGTTTGCTTTTGGTATTGCTGTCCTTTTCATATCTGTCAGTCGCCAGTGTGTTTGTGTATCAGCAGGCACAATGCATTTGCAGCATTGTCCTTGGAATTGGCAGGAATGCATGTGAGCCAGTAGGGCTGGCTGATTGGACGAATATATCGTCCATCTTGGCTTGTTTTTAGTTTTTTTTGGAGGTTTGTTATTTTTATTTTCCTAATATAATGGTCTGCCTCATCAAGAATAAATTAAAGTATTTAAATAATTAACCCAGGAATGTGCACATATATTTTATATTATGTATATATACTGTATATTAATTCATTATATCTCTCTCTGATTTACAGAGAGAGAGTGGCTGATTTTAAGCCAAATTAATCCCAAATAGGTGATTTTCGTTTTTCTTGCAACAAGCCCTTCCATAATTACATTCGGAGATACTGGCGTGCACCCGACCACGCACGCATACACATCTGCAAGAATATATTGTTATTCGACAGTTGTTGGGCTGACGGTGGCCGATTGTAAAATCTTAGCATATCGCCCAACCCTATGAGCCAAACTCATAAATTAATTATAAAATATTTATAAGGGGGTCACGTCACCCGACACTCCACCACAGGTACCACTCATATAACAGAATAAAATGGACAGAATTTGGCCCAAGGCAGGTACCAACTAGCTTTGTTGCAGCAGTTCATAACCTGGATGTTGAAACCTAGAACACTGGTGTTCAGTTTATCAGCAAAATGATCAAGGTTACTTTTATGAACATTATTTGTTTGTCCAAAATAAACAAAAGTTGCAGAATGTTATATCCCGTTTTAAAAGAATGATTATGAATGATTAGCTTTTTACACAATAATAAGCTCAACCCATGGAAAAACTTATTCTAACAAATGCATAATAAAACAGAAATGTCAACTCACTGTGACCAGTTACCATGACTGTTACACAGCAATGTGACCAGCCGGTCCAGGTGCTGTGTGGGAGAACTGATCTCAGAGGTTGTCTGTCAGCTGTAGGAGAAAGGCTCATGTCCTTCTAGCTTTGTTGGTCCCTCATACTCTGTTATAACACTGATCAATGATTTGAGAAAATGCAGACGGAGGAGAGCACGAGCAGGGCAAACAGGGCATGCTCACATCCGCTCTGTCTCGCTGCAGAAACAAGCATTAGTAGATCACTGCCTCAGACCAGCTTGGCTGAAGCTGTAGGGGAATTTAGCGTCTGGCTCGGGCACATTTCATGGTAGGTAATGAGGCAGGCGCAAGTGCTATGTAATCACTTCCAAGAAGAGATTCATCCCTCCAGTCCTAGCCTAAGCTCAAGACCTTCTAATCACAGGATGACAATACACCTCAAAGCTCTGACTTTTGTTATAGACATGGCCTCCAATATAAAACCAACAGGGTAAATTCCATCCTACCTGGCTCATAATAAGGCAACCCAATGATGGATATAATCTAAATGCCAAAAAATACCTCTTTCTTTTCAGGCTCACAAAACCTGATCCAACAATAATACAAATCACAGATTTGGATGAAAGCCTTGAAGTGGGAGTTGATTGGATACCCAACATGTTTTTTATCACACCTTTGCCTCTGTGCCCATCAAGAGGCAGTAAAGAGTGGAGGAGACCATGTTGAAGGGCTCGAGAACCGACGCCTGCTTATTATCAATAGCACTGCTGGAAATGTCATTCATTAATACCCTAACAACCATGTGTTTTTGATCATTGTAAACAGGTGCTCTCACAGCATGGAGAGCTTTTTGGATTTCAGTACAAGGCTGGTGGAAAAGAGGATAGAGTGAATGAAATGTTAGCGAGGAGGCACGAGTAGAAAAGAGATGGATTTAATGTTGGCACTCCTGCTTGCATATAAAGGCATGAAATAAGCCACCCGCAACACACAGTACCTTATGTCTATAGATGTATGCTCTTTATATTTCCCTCTGTCTACGCACAGCGAAGAGAAATACTCATCCGTCTAGTTTTTCTGTCCACACACACTCACACTGTATATGCACACACACACACACACACAGAGAAACCCACTAAGCTTACAATAATAGACAGACAAGACCATAAGAATTCATGATGGGATTTCTGAGTAAAAATTACATCAGCTTCCCTCTGACTGATCTCCAACCCATTGCTGTACGTTCACACACACACACACACACACACACACACACACACAGGTAGTACAATCCCTTTTGAGTCTCATAGGGGAAATGGTGATTAAATGTCCAATAACTGCCAATAGAAGCTGTACACACACACACACACAACAGATTCAGTATTTTCACATATGGTACTAAGATCCTTAAATCTCATCATCTATTGAGTTTTCCATAAGTAAAACACTGTATGATGGGTCCTGTCATTTATTATAAAGTGGGTCAGTTGGGCCCATCCAACATTTTTGGGCCCGACTGACCCCTCGAGCAGGTAAATCCACTCAATCCCTCTGTACTAAGAAAGATGCAAACCCATTCCACCAAACCCATGAACTCAAACCCAATGGCTATTTCCAAAAACCCTTTGATTTTGTTATGAAAATGCACTGAACTCGACATTATTCGGAGAAGCTGCATGTGAAACGCAAATGTCCAAGTGTGAGGTATTTTTCAGAGTTTCGTCTGCCAGCCCCCTAGTGGAAACTCTGGACTAGGTCAGGATGAGCCCATGGGAGAAAAAAGCAGGAGATTCTTCTGTAAAAAACAAGAATACAAATATCATATATAATAATATAAATAAGATGTAAAGAGACCTTTTGGTCACAAGGGCCGACACCGGTGTTGATGGGCTGTAAACAAAAGAACATGATCTCTGTAGCAGAGTTTATACATTACGTCCTCCTTCTGTCTGCTGCACCACCCCTCAACTCACCTGAACACTCATTTGTGTGTGGAAGTCAAACACCAAAAAGAATCCAGACCAAATCGTTAGGACATTCTCAAGAGTTCATGTCTGAAAACAGCTTGAGGTAATTATTGACATGTGACATTTCAGAAGTAAAAGCAATGTATCACTTTCTCTTTTACCTCGTCCAGAGGCAAGAGTCTCTTCTGGAGAAAAGCTTCTCTGAGAGAAAGCATGTACACAAACTCTTGAATCAGACCTGAAAGTCAAGCTTGGATGATCTAAAGTAATTACTGATCTCTTGCGGAGAGACGACCTGAGGTGTTACTGTGTTCTCAAAAAAAGCTGTATGACCACACAGCTCTGGTGTCAGCCAGGATGCACATAAACAGGTTGATCTGAGAACAATTTAGGTCAGTGATCAATACATATGAGACTGCAGTGTTTATTTTTCTAAGAGATATCAAAGTACAGGAATTTTCCCTCTGGTGTTTGCCTTTACACAGCTTCTGAGGAAGCATTTGGCTCTTTTGAGTTTACAATCTGTGTTTCAGTATGATTATGCATAACACATTTCTTTAATTTCTTTGCGGGACCAAGCCGTTCACATCACCAAGGACCATAGCGAGCTTGCAAGCTTGGTCATGTGAGTGTGTACCTGGCAGTACCTTGACATTTGCAACTTACCAAGCAAAATATTCATCATTCATCAATTTATCAAAGGATCAACCACTTACATGATTTGTAAAGATCTGGGCTATTTAAAAGTGGATGGGGAAACAGCGTGAGTGGGTAAATTATTGGTAACTGCAAAATAAACCTATCATGCTGAGTATATTATTGTGGTGTCACACAAATAATGCCATTCCACCAGCACCGTCACTTTAAATGCTGACATCATTCACTCGCATTGTAAAATGTAAAAGTGACGGTCTGAATGGCTGCAGCTCTTTGATGCATCCTTCCATTCCATCCATTATCCATACAGCTTATCCTGTCAGGAGTGGAGCTGGAGCCAAGCCAGTTGACATTGGGCGAGATGCTGGTTGCTCCCTGGACAGGCTGCCAGCGTATTGCAGGGTTTAAATACAGAGACAAACAACCACTCTCACTCACATTCACACCTAAGGTCAATTTAGAGTCTCCAATGAACCTAGCCCCCTTCTGCAGGTCTTTGGACTGTTGAAGGAAGCTGCAGTACCCGCAGAAAACCCCCACAGACACGGGAAGAACCTGAAAATCAAGAACCTCTTTGCTGTGAGGCGATAGTGCTAACCACTGCAGCACTTTGACGCAGCCACAAAATGATCTGCCTAATCTTAATAGAGGTTTAGACTGATGTGGAAATGCAGATGACAATGAGCTGAAAGAACCGTTAGCTCCTGGGACGATAAAGTTCTTGGGAGTTTTGATGGCATTCATACCATATCATAAACAACATATAAAGGAGCAGCCAAGTGGGAAAAGCCGTTCCCACCTGGTGAAGGGAAATACGACAATTCAACAAACTGTTGTCAGAAAGACTGCAACGGCACCAAATCTGTGAATCATACGAACACTAAATCAATCATTTTATATGAGCCATCCACTGCCTTTATGTATGTGGCTTAACTTGTAACTATGCACAGTTTCCTTTATGGTTATTCCTTTAATCAAGGATCAAGGCAATACCTGAAGAGTCATTCTTAGACCAGCTGCTGCTCCCATCTCAGAGTATTGACAAATAATATTTACAGTGTCTAACTGTTATTGGATATGCTCCTTCAAAACTGAGAACACGGCGTGTGTGACGTTATATGTATTATACATGGGGCTGGTTTTCATTCCATGTTAAAACCACATTTAATCAAATTGGCAAACACACGCTGATGACACTTCCATTACAAAGTTAATATGTGCAGCACGCTGGTGTTAAAATGAGCAGTGAAGTATTTAGCATCTTGTATGGACTTCCTGTCCTTTTCAGCTCGACTTTCCTCTCCCTACTTTTCTCTTGTTCTCAACTCGGCCTTCCTCTCTCTCTCAAACACACACACACAGCCATTTCTCATTGTTAGGGCAAGCCAGATAGTGCTGTCTATGCATGTGTCTTTCTGTTAGTGTGTGTGTGTGTGTGTGTGTCACCTGCACTTGTTTCGGTGCCAGGGTACAGAGCACTAAAAATAGCCGGTGATCATCTGTATTCTAACTCCTGTGTGAAGCTTCTCTTGTGTCTTTGAGATTCTTAACACACCGACAATGGCTCGCGCGTTGGACCAGAAGTCTTTATCAGCAGGAAGTGTGAAGAATTTACTGTGGCATGAGATGACATTTTAGCCTCTTGCCTAATACAACGCTGACCTTCGAGGCTGATTCAAAACATAATGTGCGTCTGAAGGGTGACGACCTGAGCCGTGGAACGTTAGTTGTTTTGACAGCACATTTGGACACATGAATCGATTGTGTAACTGATTTAGAGATGTGTAATATTTCATTATAAAATCATTATGGAGGATTACTTTTTCAATTTGGTTGATTTGTAATGCAGAAAATGCAAAAAATTAAACAAACATCCCCAGGACTTTTAGCTTAATGTTTAACAGCATCGGGCCTGATTCCTAGATATCAAATTTACAACAAAAGAAAACTGAGAGAAGTAGCAAATCTTACTTTAAAGTAGATATAACCCGAGAATGAGAATATCCTGCTTTTTTGCTTGACTGTAGTAATTAACAAATACCATTATTAAGATTATTCCAGATGTTGATTAATTTTCTGATGATCGAAGAAATGTATTATTTTTGGTTTGGCTTATGCCTAAGGTCTGGTCACACGAGACAGTAGCAAAACAAAATGTAAGCCCCAATAACCAGCAAGCTAACTGCAAACACATGGGAACTGACAGTAGTCATTCACATAGTATATGTAAAAAAAAAAAAGATTGAATGAATGAATGATACATGACAGAGAAAATGTAGAAATGTCCAAAGTGGCTAAATTAAGCAATGACATTGGAATTTATAGAGTTTTGTCATTTTCTGAAAATTCTGGCATGAATAGATTTTTAGAGAAGCAGTGAGTCCGATATGACTGTTGCACTGATGCTATTAGTACAAATGAAAAGAACAATGAATTTATGAATCCCGTTAAACATAGCTCAGGGTTGACTTGACTTGGGAACAGGAAAGCTTTGGAATATAAGCCTGTCTCCAATATACACCTGTTGAACAATAGGCGTCTGTGTGGTAAGAAGAGGTATAATAGGGATAAGAGGATAATTCACGAGTCCGCCTGATTATTAGCAACAGTATTTCATGGGCCAGCTAAGATCTGAAGTTGTATTTCTGTCCTGTTTTGGGGTTGGCCATCCCATTAAAAACAGTTTATACACATGCTCATTTAATAATGACAGGTATCCATATTTATTGCCCTGTGGCTTAGTAGAAATCAAACCTGAGGAGAAAATGTGGTGCTTGCAAACGTCTACAGCCCGGTGAGGATAAAGATTTCCAACTCCTGCAGAAATCGTGCACATGCAACCAAAACCATACACTTCAATAACACTCAGCCAGACTCACCCTTTGCATGTGCTTAAATGGCCATGTACAGGTTCACCATAGCCATGGGCATCGAGTGGATCTGAGAGGAACATGAATATTTCAAATTCCACAGGAAGCCCATGGCGGTGATGAGTCAGCATCAATCACTTCCAAAAAAGTTTTATAGAAAAAGATGCTAAGTGGCCACAAGGTGGGGCCTCCTGTTGGGATGAGAATTATTCAGGGTTCACTTCTTCAAAGGAGCAGGAACCTCTGCAAATGGATCCATAGGATCATTCTGCGTCGTAATTCCTACCAATTAGGGATGAAATGGTTTCAGGATAAACCACAGAAAGAGTCCTGACGATTAGTAGTACCATATGGAATTTAAATTATCGCATTAAACCGCAGTGGATTACCATGATATAAATCATGATCAGAAAAGGAGCAGAGTCCCTTGTTGACCGGCGCGAGTAATGTGGCCCCAATGCAGTGGCGCTGCCAAGAGGGGTCCAGTGGGGCCACCTGGATACTGTGAAGGCTATAACAGATTTTTTTTACCACACAAGCCCTAGTGCATTGATCATCAAAATAATCAAAGTAATAACATCACTATTGATTTTATTATTTGTTTAAAATCCTAGAGGAAACGCTGTACCGAGATGATTCAGCAAGTTTTCAAGATGCAGGCGCAGCATTTGTTATGTGTTGTAAAAAAGCAAAATTGCGTGCGTTTAACAAACTGCTGATATTTTGTCCCGACTGACATTTGGGGTTGACGTCTGCACTTAATGTAGCAAGTTGTCGACCTTCGATCAAAAACGCAAATACTATTATCATTTATTACATAAAATATATTATGTCAATACAAACCTTGGTGAGATAAATATAGTTGGTGTATCAGTAATTTTGGAATTATATTTTAGTAATACCCTGATAATACTGATAACCTTGATAATTTTGCTAACTATAATTGTGTTATAGTGTTTTATATATCTCTACTATAATTATATTAAACCCGATATTACTATTGGCTAATAGCATTTCACAGGTCGAAGAAATGATCCTGAAATTCGGACACACCCTACAGTTACAGTTTTTCTTTCACTCTTTAGTCTGTGTACCTGGAATCTGTTGCGTATGAGAGTGAAATTCATGCAAGTGCACCTCCACTGCCACCTGAGATTGAATTAAGTCTTTTGATAATGCTTTAAATACATATCTCCCTAAAGAATTGTAACCAAAGGCAGTAAAGGATACATCACATACAAGAAACCCTGTCAATCTTACTTGGAAACAGGAAAGAGCATGATATGATTTGACATATCCGCAGTTCGAGCCATAGAGGATGGGCCCACAACAAGATAGCAAAACTCGATTATTCATAAATTGAAATAGATGGTGTGGTGGCAGTTTCTGTTTAATAATGATACTCTATTGTATAATAATACACACATAACATTGTCTCTCGGAAAGTTCAATTCTAACACCTGCAGGTGGGCTCACCCCACACAGCCACCTATTGTAACGTGTATAGAATGAGCACAGAGCATAGGAGAATCACTTCACTTATACAATCAGAAGCCCCTCCCTGCGAGGAGCAAAAGGTATTCTTCAGCCTCCTGATGTCTGACCAGGGTGGGCAAACTTCCTGTCTCAGATCTCCGTCCCAGACCCTGGTGTGACTTCTGGTGTGAGACAATCTGTCTCGAGATCCCCTAACTTCAACATCAAAGACCCCAGTCCTGTATACAATGCAGAGTTCCCCTCAACCAAGTTTCGTAGTTAAGTCACAGATGACATTTGTTCATATTTTCATCTACATACATATTACAAAATGCAAAATCTGCTAATAATTCTCCTTTGGGCCGAAAGGCTCAATATCCTTTATACATCTTTATACCATCTCATCATCCTGGAAGGAAGCATCCAGGATAGATGAGTGTCAGGAAGTTGAACATATCGTCCAATCATAGACTTGATTAAGGAAATAACCATAGTCTTAAACTCAAAAGACAATACAACAGTTCAACAACACTAGTACACACATGAAAATCCAAATAGGTTTCAACAAACTTCAATAACATATTTTGCAATCCTTCAAAAGTAGGCGTGACCATCAATTCCGCCATGAATCTGAGTGTCCTTGTTCTTTCTCTGGAGAATAGGTCATTTAAAATTTGAAATGATATGCATCATATTGTCAAAAATGTTCACTGTGTATGTGCCACAATTCGTCCTGATTATGTGACAAACACCTTTGGCTGACACACGTGATTATTGGTGGCAGGACGACAATGACGGTGTTCATGAACAGGGAAACCATCTTTTCTCTCGAACTGCATCCCAGTCGTCCCATCAGGTGTCGTTGTTTCCCCTCAGCACTATTGTATCAGCAGTGCCCTCGCCAACCCCCTTCAAAGTGTTGCCTCTTCTTGAGATTAGAGACGTGTGGCCCTAATCATTTCCACACTTCCCTGCTTGCGAACACAAAACACAAAGGCTGAAGGCTCGCACACTGACACAAACACGCTCCGTCCTGTAGAATCCACTCGTGGCTCCGGAAATCCTCCTTCAATGGCTTGCATGTCTCCGGTTGACCTTCACTTCCGTCTGTGTGGTGAGAGGCACTTGGTTTGCACTCGTTCCATCGACGTGCTCTCCTGGTTTCCTCATGCCCTTCACCACAATCCAGTCTCCTGGTCTCAGATCATGCAGTTTCCTGTCTATGGATTTCGGTAGGGAGTCCATCACCTGCCTGTGGATTTTAAAGAGAACAGGGGACAGGTTTACACAATATCTACCAGTTCGTTTTTCAATGTGCTGTTGTCTCCTTCCACTGTTTGTTTCTTTCCACTGCGCCGCCACTGGCGGGATGATAGGCACCGATGTTGCCTCGTGTCGATACCCAGATACTCACCAGCATCCTTAAAGCTGTGCTTACAAATGGGGTACCATTATCAGTGGACATCTTTTGAATTTCCCAAGCGTGGAATGAGTTCTCCGAGCAGTGTCCCCTGCGAAGAATCCTGTTTAGATGTGGGGAAAACAAGAACAAGACAGTATTTATTTATTTCCTAACTTACTTAATTCAATTTAATCTTTATCAAATCCCTCTATAAATGATCAAATTGTTCGTTTGGTGGTGGATTGTTCACTTTGTGGAATCTGGATTTCTTTACTTATTTTAAATGTAATTCAATTATGAACGAGATAAAAAAGTTTTATTGAGTATTGTTTAGAGTGCTGTTTTTGTACACCCAATATCTATATCTATATTCTTCCCTTTTGACACACTGACTACAGTCATGTGTCAATTCAAACCAATGAAGAAACATACATAGGTTAAACAAAATCGTCCATCTGACTCGCATCAAAAGTCTGTCAGCCACCAAACAAACTGTTATCTACCAAACAGTTTACTTCTTAAACTTAGTAAATTAAATCTGTATTCTTAAAAATGTAATTTAATTGCGATTGACCCTTGTTTATAGCTTTTATACCTACATTAAGTGTTAATAATTAAAAATCTTTAAACGCACTCCATATTTATTCCACACGAGGATTCAGATATTCTTTTCTTTTTGGGTCTTCTTCCTGATCAGACCCAAAACATATTTGTGCCCGTCCACAAACATGACGGTACCTGTTTCAACTCAGGAATATCATTAATGTTTACTCCAAAACTAAAAATCTTAATTCATTTTATCAAAAGATATACAACATTCAGGAATGAGTTCAACACTCCTAATTTCATTTATCACTATGGAAAATCGTTTGCGATTAACCTTTAACCCTCTTTTAAAATATCTTATTGGTATTAAATGTCTTTTCCTCCAGTAGTATTACATAAGAATCAAAATTGATATTTTAACAATTCATTAGCCAATGACTCTATCAAAACTACGAAGACAACACAGTGTTTACTATCTCAATACAACCAACTTACTTTCTCTTTCTTTAATTAACATCCTCTTTAACCTTACTTAATAGTTCGCTTCTCTGAATAAAATAACATCTATGTTCACATTTGTCTGAAGTTCTCTGCCTCTGCCTTTCGCAAGAGGGTGTTACTTCCAGAGAGAAAAAGAGTCTAGACATCCCATTGATATGCTAGTGTCAAATCCCCTTTCTCTATCTAACAAATGCAGATGTTATTTAGACTCCAGTTACCTCTAATGCCCTGCGTGTTTAAAATTTAACATACCACCCAATGAACACATCAAATATTTACCCATAAGATTTATCAGGCAGTGTGGTGACAACAAAAATGAATCTTAAAGAATCCCTTCAACCACATCATGAAAAATAGCAATTGTACGGTGCATCTCTATCACTGTTGATAGACCTGTTGCTCCAATCATTATGAGATATCCAACATTCATTTTAGTAATATCACTCTTCACATTTATTAACTGATTCTGGTTCCTGAATCTACAAATATATGTGATGTCTCTACCACTCACTGTGATTTGTGTGTTCGGGCATTAGTTTATACACATTATTGTGAAAATATTTAGCATAAGGTACAGTAGGCTCTCTCTACTGATCTTCTGATCAAGCTCACAATGGTCAATAGCAATCTTAATCATCTGTTCTATGTCTAACATTAATTCACATGGTGTGTGTGTAACCGTGTTCTTACTATAGTGACGTGCTTGAAACCTCTCTCTCCATCTCAGTGTCCGCAGAGATGAATTCCTTCACTGTCCCCAGCTCACCGTTAATCAATCGCACTGTGCGCTTCCCAGGGCATTCTCTTGCCCAATGCCCTTGGTGGAGCTGAGTCCAGATCAGAATCTAGTCGGAGACACTGAGACTGGAGATTATTTCAGTTCCTGCATATTCACTTCAGTTAAACAACATCTATACACTCTTCAATCCAGCACAAATATCCTTACATTCATTTTCCCTTTTCTTTGTCCTCTCTACTTCATTCTTATTCTTTTTTTTTTCTCTTCACACGCAGTTTAGTCTTGAGTTACTATAGACATTTTAAACTCAAACTTCCCATGCTCGGAAAAGACACAGTCATCCTCTCCATTTTTAAACCTATTTTCTCAAATAGGTTGTCTCAGCAATTGTGAACCCGACTCTTATTTTATAAATTTAAACTCGGTTTGTTCATGTGAATAATGAAATTTGGGAAATAAAGTTCTGCTTATATGGGAAAAGAACTTAATTTCTTAAGGAAAGTCTCTTAATTTAATTTTAAACCAATTCCGTTTCTATCTCTTAAAAAATTATCTTAAGATTTGTTTAGAGGTTTTTTATTTTTTCCTTTACTATTAGCCTTTAAAACCCAATTATACCCCAAATATATTTAAACATATACTCACCTTTTCTCCAGTTTGAGGATTCTTAGACTCCTCTTTTCTTTTCCCCTCTGCTTTCTCAGCTGAAATCCTCAGCTTAAATACTCAGTTTAGTTTCATCAAATTCTACATGTTTCTTCTTTCACAGTCACTCATATCCATCAACAAAATTTGTTAAGTTTTAGTTTATTAGTGTTTAGTGTTAGTAACCTTAAACCTTCAACCAATCTCCAAAATGCTTTGTAAGGAACAATAAAACCATCTCAATATAATGTTGTCAATTGTAATTACCTCTTGTAATTCCTGATCACTTGGCAAATTTCTCAATTATTGTTCCTAAGTTTTTGATTCCTTAATACATTTTAAATACTCTGCCTGATATAATGCTTAGAGAAATTTCATAGCCACACTTCTCTTTAGCACCACGCATGCAGGTATAAAATGTACTGGAATTATCAGATTTTCAACAGATTGCTGTACTGAGACGATCCAGACTCGGCCTTGGTCCTTCCGTCCCAGCTACACCTCTATTGCAAAATAATAATATTACTATATATTAATAATAGCTACTAATCATGAGCCCGACATCAGAGCCCAATCTTATTTATAATCTTTTGACCTTTTCCTAAAGATCGAAACTTGGAAGCTTCTTGGATTCTACACCGATTTTCCAAACCCTAGCCGTGCAGACACGTCTGTCCCTCAATACAATGAATGAGTGAATCTCTTACCTGTGGACCTTTCTGCTAAAGATCATAACATTTTAATTTTACTCACCGAAAGACAATGCTTGTTTGCCAAACCAGGTCCGTTGGATCACCTCAGTGAGTGCACTCCTGGCTCTCTAGCATCCGGCCCTCATTTGTTGAGGTATGAGTCCCAGACTTTCCTTCAGCGTTGAGATCCAGAGTGTCTGCTCACAGAGTGATCCTGCCGACTTGCGCCAAAATTGTGGTGGCAATTTCTATTGTATAATAATACACACATAACATTGTCTCTCGGAAAGTTCAATTCTAACACCTGCAGGTGGGCTCACCCCACACAGCCACCCACAATGGGAATATATAGAAGAGAATCACTCCTCACTTATACAATCAGAAGCCCCTCCTGCGAGGAGCAAAGGTATTCTTCAGCCTCCTGATGTCTGACCAGGGTGGGAACCTCCTGTCTCAGATCTCTGTCCCAGACCCCTGGTGTGACTTCTGGTGTGAGACAATCTGTCTCCGAGATCCCCTATCTTCATTTACAACATCAAAAGACCCCAGTCCTGTATACAATGCAGAGTTCCCCTCACCCATCGCTATCAGACACACTAAGTAACCCCTGCTGTGACCATTTGCTAAGTCACACATGTGGGGGCCATACACTTCCTTCTGCAAGTTTCGTAGTTAAGTCACAGAAAACATTTGTTCATACTTTCTTCTACATACACATTACACAAATGCAAATTCTGCCATTACAATGGATAAGACACTCATCCCTTACTTTCTTGTCAGTGACGGAAGAGAATATCAATTTACAAAATGTATGTTTTATTGATCCTTTATGAAAAAAGGAGCATACTTATAACAGATGGTATAGCTTTCTTCCTCTGCCACAATCTTACAGTTTAACGATCCACATAGTCCCTTAAAAGATTTTTTTGGAAGTGCAAATGAAAGAATGTTCGATCTATTTGCTGGAACAAAATTGATTCACACAAAAATCAAGAATTTGATCACTGTGACACTTTAAAGTTTGACTGAGGTATAAAAAACTTAACGAGTGAGCATCTAACCACTAAGAGCCTTAAACACAACCCCGCAGGGCACGGAAGCACGCGGAGTGTCAGTGGTCAGCCTTACACGGAAAGTTTTAACTGCTCTGGTGAACTTACAGACGCTGTGGTTTTACTGATGCATCGCCTGCAGCACAGGAGCAACACAAAGAGCACTGATCGATTTTAGAAAAATCCTGGAAACAGCTGTGTTCACTGTGGCAGTGGACTCTGTTCTGTATTTAAAAGGCTGTTTTAAAAGACGGGTAAGAGAGAGAGGTGAATTTGTGGTTCTTGTACACGTCAATAAAATGTCAGGCCTTGAACAGCGCAGGTTCATTAGCAGCGCGCTTACAAGAGGGCCGACTGGATGGATTTTGCCTCGACACCCAGGACTCCCCTGACCTTCTTTTATGCATATTATAACAGTATAAATAAAAATATAATCTTCTGTCCCTGTTTTAATTGCTCATTTATCTCTTGTTGTAAACCAAATATGTGTCAAAATGGTTACGAGGTTTCCTCATAACTGTAAAAGAGAATGACTCATCCTCCACTCTATAAATCTAGCCACCAAATGTGATTTGAGGTGAGCGAGCCCAGTACAGTATGTGTGGGACTATATGACTGTATCTCGTCAGGTACAGTGACTCTTCACACAATCTAGTGAAATTCTGCTTTTAGATACTATCTGTTGATTTAATGCTTTGATTTCCTTGCTCATATTTGCTCCATGATCTGAAATACTGCATTGTGCAAATTCAGTCAGTAAACAGTACCACGTAGTGAGTACATAGACAGGAAACACCTCACTTTACAGGCTTTTTGATGTCCAACAGAATACGAACAAATAAATCACCAATATTAGATATTGTCTGATATTTGACAGATATTGACATGAAACTGGCGTGTGTCTATGTGTTTACGTCAAACGTCCCTGAACACACCCAATCTGAGCAGATGAATAGTTGCCTAAAAAGGGAGAGCATTAATCCTGCAAACCAACTGTGCATGTCACCTGCTACAAACACACAGCATATACACACATGCGCATTTGTCTTTCTATAATTGTGAGGACACTCATTGGCACAATACATTCCCTTGCCCCTTATCCAAACCTTCACCTAACTCCCTTCATAAACCTAAAACCAAGTCTTAAACCTCAAAAAGCCCGAGGGAGTTTTGAGGACCAGCCAAAAATATTCTCACAACCATGGTTTTGAAGCAGAAAACCACACACACACACACACAAACACACACCACACATCAGCGTGTGTATACACATGTGTAGGTTTCAGTGTTTCAGGCTTGGATAATTTCACAGAACCCCAGGCTAGTGAAGAGATGCGAGCAGGGCCAAGGTTGTCTGTGTGTGTGTGTGTGTGTGTGTGTGTGTGTGAGGGAGAAAGAATTGTTAATATCCTGATATTCTAATAGTGTCTTTCCTAAATGTGCGTGGATGTCACATTCAAAATGTGTTTGGTGAAGGCGGATGTAGGACTGCAGTGCAAGTGACCATATCTGTGTGTGTTTGTATTGTGTGTGAGTTTGCTTGGACCTCTGTGTGTGTGTGCATGTGTGTTTGTCTTCTGCATCCTTGTTTGCATATCCTGTGTGTATGTGTGTGCGGTTGGAGGTTAAAACTGGGACAGCAGCCTTAATCCCCTTGAAGACTGATGACCCAAGCTTTGCACAGTTTGTTCTACCCACCAGCTCACACACACACACACACACACACACACACACACACGGTGTTTGTTTAAGGTTCCAATTTATGGTCTTTGTCAAGGAGAAATATTGTTTTAGGAATAATTGGGGTTTTGGGACAGCATTATATTGTTAGTCCATTTTCACCTACACAATGAAATGTGTTACATTGATAGTGTGTGTGCATAGTAGACCTGAGAGGTCACAATAACAAATATGTGATCTTTAAATCAAAATATTGTCCATAAGATGATGGAGGTTGCTCTCAGGCTCAGTGAAAATGTTGTTTCACATGAGGAGGAGTCATCAAAATGAACCCGATCAATTTACAGTTACCACAGTCCACAAACCTGAACGCAAAACTCCACCCAAAGCCACACACTCCCTAGCAGGCGTGAAAAAGATACATTAATACATAGTAGAGAGTGTGTGTGTGTGTTCGAAAGCTGTTGGTCCTCCACTTTTGGTAAGAGGTCACCACCTACCCACACCTAAACCATATCCCTCACCAGTCTGCCCACTGAACTCAGAAAACAAAACTTCCTCCATCAATCTCCTGGTAAAACAGAAAACAAGATGCTACTTCTACTACTTACTTCCTGTAGTTGATCACTTCAGTAAGTAGTGACGTGTTAGAAAGTTATCCATTACTGCCCAACACTCGTCTTCAGAAACACTAGGCGGTCGAGCTTGGGGCCACAGAGAGGACGGGGAAGTTATAAAGAATTATGACAAAGACCAGTGCTAATATTAATTGTTGGTTTTGGTCTTTTCATAGATTTAGTGACAGTGAGACAAATCAAAATCCACAAATCTATGGTATTAGAGTCTCTAAACCATACTCGCGAGGGAGCATTTCTACTCTGCAAGCGCTCAGAACATTATCCACCAGCGAAAAGTCATTGGTGAGCGGCATTAAAAGAGAAAAATATCCTTCGTCATGTCCTTTGGATCAAAATCAAACAATATTTCATCACACAGAATCCCAATTCACTGTCATATACACACACAAAAATCTTAGCATGAAAAGAATCCACATAGCACAATGTAAACAAACAAAGTTCAGCTGATTCTGAAGGGAAATGGTTCCTCTTTGCATAAACTTGAGGTGATTGATAATACAAGCAGGACTGGAAACAAACAGCAGCCATTAGCCATATGTTGTCAACATAAGGAAATACATGTAATCAGATGAACTGCTTGGCACAGTAAACAAATGCATTGGATGGTACAGCTAAACGGTTTGTTTGACATATTTGTCTATTCGAGCAAATGCTATTACTGCAAACGGATCGAGAGACTGCTACTGACGTGTTTGTCTGCATGATTTTACATACTGTATCATCATTAACAACAAAACGACCTCACACTATCCGCACTGGCAACTCAAAGAATCCATTAAATGGGAGCCTATGCCTAGGTCACAGATCTTCAGCAGGCATCCCCATGGTTGGGCGATAACTGTAGCTGTCACCAAAAACAGCCTGGGGTTGAGAAGAAAAAGCAGTAAACTGTGCAGGTTTAACAAAGTTATAGTTGTTTTTATCCATCAAATGAGAGTGGGTGGTTCAACACTTAAGATCAAATCACAGTTTATTGATTAAAGACAAGGCGTGTCCAGTGTGTGTCTCGTGTTTCACAGCAAATGCTGGATGATAAATGTTCATGTAGTCCACTGAAGGAATCTCTATACACATTGGCTGGGATTGGGGATGAACATTTCATTGTTATCTGTAATCCAATCCTTGGTAGATCCAACATATACTCTGTTATATGTGATCCCGCATTGGAGCACAGAGAATTAATAATTGGCCCTGACCCTTAATCTGATAAACCTTAATCTCATGGTAAGCAAGTCAGATAAATAAGTAAAGGTCATGTTAGAAGAGCTAAATCCAGACTGATTTTCTTAAGTTATTGTCTGGCTTGGTTTCATCTCTCGCTCGGCTGTGGTGCAGGAGATAGGGCGGGTCGTCCACTAACAAGAAGGTCAGTGGCTCGATCTCTGACTCATTACAGTACTTCTGTCAAAGTGTCCTTGGGCAAGATACTGAACAACAAATTGCCCTTGACGTGTGAATGGCGTGTGGCATGCACTGTAAAATGCTTTGTGTGTCCAATAAGCCTAGAGAAGCACTTAATAAATACATCTCATTTACCATTGTCATAATAAGACAATATTTGTATGGAAGTCTGGAATGGGTATACATATAAATCAAAGAATGAATCAGTCAATGGACGGTGTGCTTTCTTCAAAGCTGCGTGTGTGAGATCGACCCACACAGGAAATAGTTGAAAGTCCTACTGTAGAATGTAGAACGCTGCAGTCAGTTTGCTCAGGTTGCATCATCTGACACTCTCCACGAAGCATAATCAAAAAATTAAACATTGCTCATTTTCTCTGAGGAGTATCCTGTTTTATAGAGCTGCTTTAGTGTTAACAGGCTACATGCCGTGTGGTGGACACCTCTCCCCAAGGCCTCTCACTCTGTACGTATGGTGTCAATTCAATACTCCAGTGAACCACTGTACACTCTGGTGATGCAAGGGCCTTCAGAGGGAACTGATCCTCTAACCTTGACAGTGTCGTTACCTTCACATATGGGACATCGAGTGAATACATCATCCTACCTAGACATGAAATATCACAGAAAGCATTTTAAAGCCATCATTATACCAACACGGCAGTAAAAGCCCTGATAGATCTCTTGACAACTGTCACCTTTAATCTGTGTTACCACATTAGCCAATAATATGGTCCCAGTTTATGACACATCCCACCCACCCTCTTTCTGATATCAACTTAGCATGCGTACACACAGGCGCCCTTCAGCAGAGCTTATGGTGTCTGTGATAGGGTGATGGAAATCCATTAGCATGTCTATCTGCAGATTAAAGCCTGATTTCTGTTATTCTCTCTGTAAGCTTAATTTCCAGTTGCACTGGCCCTCAAAGGTACACTTCCATCCATCCATCCCTCCCTCTCCTTGACCATGGTTTCCGGTTCTTCCTGGGGAATCCCGAGGCATTCCCAGGCCAGATGGGATATGTAGTCCCTCCAGCGAGTACTGGGTCTACCCCGAGGCTCCTCCCAGTTTGGTGTGCTGGGTAAACCTCCATGTGCCCAGGAGGCATTCTGACTAGATGCCCAAAACCACCTCATCTGTCCCCTTAAAACATGCGGGATCAGCGCTTACACTCCCTGTGTCACATTCATTCTTAATATAACTAATGTGATTTTTTGAGTTTTCAATAACTGGAGGCTCACATATCACTAAATAAAATGTTAATGATTAAAACCCCATTTTTGACAATATTAATAGCCTCCACTTTTAACAATTGCCATTGGCAGCACTTATATCCAATACACAGTCTGATCTAGACTAAAGTGGTGGACTGACAGGCAGACTCTTCCAAATCCCAGTGTCAGTCCACTTTGGCTGAAAGACACAGTGAGATATGAATATTTACTATCTCACCCCTGACAGCTGATTAATCACAAACAACAATAACACGATAATTTCCACATCTATTCTCTCGGAAGGAAACTAACCTGAGCCACTCAACATTTTAAACCAGGGTCTTTGTGAGACATGAGAACCTTTTTTGTGTTCATTAATTTAGCCTTAATTCAGCCTCCCACTGGAGCTGCAGCACCGAACAATCTGAAACGTGTAGCAGTTCATCTAAACGCTGAAGTAAACATCACTCATCACGCGACAACGTAATTAGAGCTCTAACATCTCACCACGAGATACGCGAGAGAGGGGACAGCAGTGCTCACGCATATTCCTACAACTATTTATTACGTTTGTAGCATTCATACAATTCTCCTTTTGTTCAAGTGAGGTTCAAATAAGATTTAGCCTCCTGAATGTCAACATTATAATCCACAAGGCGTGTACTTGTGTCAAAGAGTTTTCTGTCAGCACAAATTCATCATGTAACAAAGCACTAATGTGTGATAGAAGAGAAAGAAGACCACCGCATTGCAAATCAAAGTCTGTACATGTTAACAGCCCTGCTGCAGAACACTTTCCTTGTCAGCTGACATTTCCGTCATATGGACATGTCAGCCTGTGGGACAAACGCAGAGGAGATAACATCGACATACGGCTAACACAAGATAACAAGATACCGTGCATTCCTACTCATGCATTATTTATACCCCCAGCTCCCTGCCAAAAACTAGTCTCTCCCAAAAAACGTGTGCCCAAACGGTCCATTTCCTTCTCTATCCATCCATCAGTTTGAGCAGCAACAGAGATTTATGATCACATCACAGCGTCTCTGCTCTGAGCTCATAAACGCCGCAGGAAGTCTGAGGCAATCACTTCAACCTCTCACTCTCTTATTGTCTCTACTTACAGGTTCATGTGCAGGTGTAAAATCCCATATTATAATTGACATATCTATCACTCTCTATCTAAATCTCCGAGGTATCCGCTCTATTTGCATATACAAGCACTTTGTGGATGTGGATCATTTTCAGAGTGAATTACTGCAGGAGTGCAATAAAGCTTGAGCACCACATGAGAAGAGAAACACGTACACAACATGCATGTTTTCATATCCTCACTTTCCAGGGATTCATGTCGGAAATCACAGAATCTCCTAAAGGCATGGACATGTCTGGAAGCAGATTTTCTGTTTTTTTAAATGTTTACTGCACTATAAATACTTAATTGTAGATCAATGATAATTTCTCATTATTAAAATGATTAAAGTTAACAACAGAGAACATTATATTAGTATACACTGTAAAAAAAAACTATTAGCACACCCTCGTTCAAAGTTTGAACGTTTTATTTTTTCAGTTTCTTAGGCCTAGTGAGGAAAGATTAGAAAAAAAGGGAAGAGGTAAGGGACAAAAGATCCTTTCCTCCTCACATCCGCATATCCCTCTCTCTATCTCACCTTCCCTCAGATTCTTCTGTCCTTCCATTGAAAACGCCAATTGCCCTCTGACCTCTGATTGATTTTACTAGCGGACACCGCAGCCAGTAAGCTGGTGGCTAACGAGATCACCGATGGCTGCGCTAAACGCAACTGACAACATAGAAACTGGTTTTCTATCATGTGGGAATAGACCCCCCACACACACACACACACCATCCTTACCTGGTCAGCCAAGCAAAACCTCTCTGCATCTAACAACTGCTGTGCCTCATCAAGTTGGAACAGTCTATAGATACAGTGCTTTGGGGATGTGTGTGTGTGTGTGTGTGTATCTGCATGACCGCACCTCCATCTCGCTACCTGCTTGTTCAGCATTAGTGACTGTCAGGTGCCTGGAGGGAGGTCCCACTGCTCGAACCAAACCTGCACCAGCTGCTGCTGTGGCTCTTAGCTGTTTATCGCTTCAATCTGGTGTGTGTGTGTGTGTGTGTGTGGAAGAGAAATTATAGCCCCAAAAACTGCCAGTAAGCTGAAAATGGTATGACCCAGTGTAGAGCAGCAGAGACACACACTAAATTTGCGTGTGTAGCTTCACTGCATTGAACAGGGTAAGTATTCTACAAACATGAATGAAATGTCTGACACGTTTTAAAGCAACAAGGACCTGTGGTCTACCCACAGGTCTCACCCTAGGTCTGACCTGCGTGAGAGTCATTAACTTCACAACATTATAGTATACCATACCAGGTGCATTCATGAGTGAGTCAAGTTGTCACGCCAAGTTCAGAGATGTGTGAAAAGTGACGCCAAAGCATCATGATCGTAGAAAAGCTGCAGTACAGTACAGTACACATTGATTAAATACATTTCTCAAAGATGGTGTCTCTCATTTTTGGTAGTTCTTATCACACTGTTTTATTTCCAAGTGCAAATTTTTCCAATAATTTAGTTTTTTATTGATAGTTGACACTGATTTGCAATTGGTTGGTGCCCAATCGCCATTGTGCAGACTCTGGCTCCAACTGCGCATCATGGCGGCTTTTGGAAGCGGGATGTTTTGGCTTCATTTCTGGATGGTGGGAGGAAGTGGGGATATATCATCCATTTTCACACAGTCTATGGGTTGAACTTTTTACACCAATGCTGCTGTGAAGATTTAAAAAAGTGTAAAGAAGTGCATGGTAACACATTAAGACATATACAGGTGTGAAACGACCATGAGCCGTGGTATGATTATTCTTCAGTGAGAGTTAAACTCTACACAAACACAGCTCATGCATCCCGTCAAGCATACCTTCGCTCTCGCTCAGTTGCTATGGTAACAGCTTTCTCTCCAACATTGGCTCCCTCCCGCTCACTTCTCTGTGTCACTGGCCAGGTTTCCATGTCCAGTAATGCCTGTCACTCAACTGAGGTTGGCATATATGACGTGTAGATTCTGTAACTTAACACACAAGCCTGTGCAGAAATGTTGTATAAAACTTAAAAAATATATAATACGCATCATCAAATATGGTGGACATGTTTTATGTTCCTTAAAGGTTCAGTGTGTAAGATTAAGGTGAAAGGGATCTGTTGACAGAAATTGAAAATTACATAATCAGTGTGTTTCATCTAAATTGTACAATTGTTGTTTTCATTACCCTAGAATGGAGCGGGTCCTCTCTACGCAGACCGCCATGTTTTTTACCGTAGCCCAGACTAGACAAATTAAATAACTTCTTTGTTTTTATGACAACTGAAAGCTACCACAGGTTCTCTTTCATGTTTGGGAGGGTGAGGTGAGGGGTATTCAGCTGCAACATGCAACTTCACCACTAGATCAATTCTACACACTGAACCTAAATGGCAGCGAAAGCCAAATGACTTCTACAAAGATGTGATAATATGAAACAATTGAGCGAGAGGTGTAACGCACACACTTTATGGACTGTTGCAGTTGCCCCATAAAATTAAATGACATTTCCTGATATCTTTACTGCAGAAAGTCTCCAGTTAGAATATCCATCAAAGACACCAGAATTATGAGAAAAAGTATCTCAAAATGTTTGTTTGCAGCGTTTGGATCCCCTCTATTATACGTCAATTCCACATCTCGATGTATGTAAACAATATCATAACAAGCAAAAGAATTTCTGCAGCAGTGGCATTATTATGTTTGTTTACAATAGTAATGGGCTCAGCTTTGTTTCTGTAGTTGAGGAGCACATTAACCTTGATTTGCATGTACACAGTGGTCTGCTGCCGACATCAGCTGATCGATGGCTGTGATTCCCGAGGTGAAAGCCTACAGGCTGTATATGTGTGATGCTGCTTGTATGACACGGTTTGTATGGTGTTGTTTGTCTGTAGTTTTGCCTGATGATGCTCTCTGGCTTAATGTGATGGACAGTGTGCTGGATTTTTGATTCAATTGTCGTATACATTAAACATAAATACATAACAGCTGGAGTCATCTTCACTGTGTGAGGTCATGTATACACAAATTGGTGCAATAATGTAATCATGTAATCTAATGTAATAATCCGACTGTAAATCAGAGTATATTAAGATTTACATTTCAACAATATGATTTAACAAAAACAAATCTAGAAAAAACTTACACAGCACCTACAATAATGCATTAACTCGTATGGTGCACTATATGCCAAGTTATTGTGACAGTCAAGCGGTTGGACCTGACATCTATTCATGTATCATTTACTCTGCTACACAGCAGATTCTACTGCATGCGTGATGTATGGAATAAGATTCTACCATGAAAATAAATCGTGCTTTCAAAATGTTGTCGACCATTGTTTCAGTCCCACCTGCATGGTTGTGTTCTTTTCCCTTTTTGCATGTTTATTTTCATTATTCAATTTTGTCTTGATGGAGACCCGGCATATCTCTCTTGGCCTTTCTTTTCCAATTCTACTCTGACAAAATGTTCATGTGTATTTGTCTTACAAGTTTTGTTGTCACATCCTAAATTGAACAGCTTCAATGCCATTTTTATTCAGACACAGGACACAAGCAGACACAGGCAGGCACCTCTTGCCTAATGTCAGCTGGGATTCGCTGCCGACCCCCTTTCCACCATCAAGGGATAAACAGTTGAAGTAATTGATAGATGATATTTTCGGATTAAAAAAATCTAAGTGTTCCTGGTTATTTCCTCCGAAGCTATGAGACGTATAGTAAAAGTGGAATATACCTACAGCTCGTAACTGTGGACTCACTTTGCGTGCCCTCCTGCCCACATGTTTTGTGATTTCTGACAACGGGCACCTGACGGCCTGTTAATTGGCAGACGGTTGATTTGTCTTACTTTAATTGGCTGCAGCTAACTGACTTCTGTGGCCCATCTGTGTAGTAGCATTACAGGCAATAGTAGCTTTGTGACAGCCTTTCATTTACCCATCCCTTGGGTTTCCTGCTATCCATGCCCATCATAATTTGAACTGAATTGAAACATTAGCATAAACCTGATTTACACTCCTCTGCACTCTCCTTCCCCTCTTCAACTACCTCCACACGGCCACAGGTTAGAGATTGTCAGCAATCGTATTTTATGCCTGTGTACCCCCAATATTGTACTGATACATCTGCCTTTCTGTCAGTCAGGTGGGAATATTTGATCAAGTCATTACTCTAACCATCATCATCTTCTTTACTCATGTAACCCATTTTGATTGTCAGGTACTGTCTGTGCTGACAGTAATAGCTCTCATCTCTCTCCCAGTAGAAAAGCATCTGCTCTTGGGATTTGTCATCCTTTATTTGTTAGACTACGCGTCCTATCAAGGGAATATGGTTTGTTTTGAATTTAAACATTTACTCTGAAACTCATTTTCTGTAGATATTAGGTGAGCAGCTCTTCTGTCTATCCGCATCAACAATCAGCAGCGCTGTAAATTCAAGCGTCGTACTTTTCTCGAAAATGATTCCACAATGTCAATATACTGAATTTAGTCAGTGGCTGCAGAGCGCTGCCATGGCTTCAAAATAGGAGGTTCATCAGCCAACACATACAAAGTGCTTTAATCTCGTTATAAATATGATGCACATTGGATCCATCACTGTCCTATTAAGTGAAAAGGTGATTTTTTTTTGTTAACATATCTCAGGTAACATTACTACAGACACTGTGGGTCTACCAGATATAATGGAATGTCTGGAAGTCCAAGTCTGGTAGACACTAAAAGGAGAATGACTACAGGAGTGGTTAGTGTGAGAGTCAAAACCTGGTTGTATGTCACTTACCCACGTAAGTCTTTAATGGTTTGCATCCGCCAATTCTTGACACTGATTGGTTTGTAGATGGGCTTGTGTCTGACGTCGGCATGGTGTCAGTTTGGCTTGTAGTAGTCTTTCCGTTTGAATGGAGATAAAAGAATTAACTAGAATTAACTAATTTTGTTGCCACAGTAATATTATTATGGTATTACTACCAGCTAAATAAAGGTCCTCAACATTCAAGTGTTATATCGTCGCTTCCGACTACAAACAATCCTGCAAGATGCATTTCTTCTTTTTCTTCTTCTATTGTAATGTCTCAACTTCCTGCTATTGGTCCAAAAGTCTGAACTTTCTATAAAAGTGTTTTCACACTGCAAATGATCCAAACCATGGTTCAGTTTGATCCAGACCTAGACCCCCACTTTTGTCCAGACTAAGATTTAGTCGGTTGCTCCAGACCGTGGTCAGAGGCACCTTTTACACCAACCTGGGTTCTGACTAAACAGAACATTCTGAAGGTTTAAGGTTTGTGTAAAGCCCCCCTGCATTCAAATGTCCACAAGACCACAATGTAGGACTCAACATTCTACAATCGGACCAATCTAAACATGGTTGGCATAAGCCATCTTTTCTGCCGTTTGGCTGAAGCAGACAGGCCCTGACAAATGGTAAAAACCTAACGACGTCTGCGCCTGCTGATGCTACCCTTAGCATTTCTATCACATTCCCCACAGAATCGAATCCAACTGACAATTAATTGTATATTGATGTCCCCATCTAAGTCTAGGTTACTTCAACCTGAGGGCCACAAGGGAAGTCATTTATTTTAGTTGACAGCTAAAGAATGTTATGTTTTATATTTATTATTCAAAACACACATTAATGGATGTTAAGGGGAAAAATATTTAAATGAGAACAGGAGGACCAAAGAATGTGGACCAATTGAGACACAATAAAGTAAAAGACATCTCAGCTAACATCAACTAAAGCATAAAAGATGAAACATCAGACATCAGATGAAACATCAGGCAGCTTGCTCAATAAAAGGCAGAAAACATTGGACGATTCACCTTCCATCTTATTGCTGTAATTGCAATCTCAATGCCTGAGTACCTTTTGTTTTTGAAATACAAAAACATATGTGTGTCAAAGTAAAAGTCTCCTTGTGCCCATTAACATTTCCGGCTCTTTCATCTTCTTTTTTTCTTTTTTAACCTTCAGGAGAACAAAGTGTGAAAATGCAACAAAAATACTTAATGGGAGTTATAGAGTTGTGAGTATACCCACTGAGTGCTCCTGATTGCTGCTCCTCTGTTCCCAGTCCTGCATAACAGGCTCGAAAATGGGATGTGGCAACACGGCAGAGTATAAAAGACAACAACTGTTTTGCTATTTTGATCATACTATTTTGTTATGTATGTACAACAAACTGCTCAATTTACTTTAATCAGCAATTGAGGTATGGTTGAGTTCGAACAACTAAAATTTAATTGGAATAAGTAGCGGGGCTCTCTTTAAAACCTCCTCAAAAAGGGGAAAAAACAAAAGAACTGTGGTTTTTATTAACAGTCCTCCCGAAGTGCAAACTGATTAAATTATTCACTAAAATACCAAAAAGGAAAAATAAAATAGACAAAAGTTCACTTTGCAAAAAATGCTTTCCTTAATAACTCAATAACAATTCATATTTGACAGACTGACTCTCTGGAGCCAAAACAGCTTCTTTTAAACCAGTAGCCCCTCACACTAGGCTTAATATTTTTACAAGAACATTATATCACACTTTTTCAGCCCCCTAAACCAGAGGTCACTAACAGGCGGACCGCGGTCCGGGTCCGGACCCAGAAGCCGTCCCGTACGGACCCGGACCTACAGCCAAAACAGAAGGTTATGATTTAAAACCTGACGGGCGCTTCTATTTGTAACCGCGCAGCTTTGTAAAGCCTTTAGTAGTGGTTTAGCGGATGAGAAAACGCACAGACCGATTGCATGCGAGTTAAGCCATCCCACGTGATACTACTCAGCCAATCAAGTCTGTGCATTCCAGGCGGTAAACATTGTGACTCTACAGTGCAGACAGATGAGAGAGTTAGAGGCAAGTTACACATGAAAAGACGGTAGAAAGAAAAGAAAGATAGAGATACAGGTAGAGAAAACAAAGGAGAGAAACAGAGGAGTGAGACGGAGAAAAGGAAAGAAACAGAGGAGTGAGACGGAGAAAGGGAGAGAAACAGGAGTGAGACGGAGGAAGGGAGAGAAACAGAGAGTGAGACAGAGAAAGTTGAGAAACAGAGGAGTGAGACAGAGAAAGTTGAGAAACAGGAGTGAGACGGAGAAAGGAGAAACAGATGAGTGAGACAGAGAAAGGGAGAGAAACAGGAGTGAGACGGAGAAAGGGAGAGAAACAGGAGTGAGACGGAGAAAGGAGAGAAACAGGAGTGAGACGGAGAAAGGGAGAGAAACAGGAGTGAGACGGAGAAAGGGAGAGAAACAGAGAAGTGAGACGGAGAAAGTTGAGAAACAGATGAGTGAGACAGAGAAAGGGAGAGAAATAGGAGTGAGACGGAGAAAGGGAGAGAAACAGGAGTGAGACGGAGAAAGTGGAGAAACAGGAGTGAGACGGAGAAAGGGAGAGAAACAGAGGAGTGAGACGGAGGAAGGGAAAGAAACAGAGGAGTGAGACGGAGGAAGGAGAGAAACAGAGGAGTGAGACGGAGGAAGGGAGAGAAACAGAGGAGTGAGACGGAGAAAGGGAAAGAAACAGAGGAGTGAGACGGAGGAAGGGAGAGAAACAGAGGAGTGAGACAGAGAAAGTTGAGAAACAGGAGTGAGACAGAGAAAGTTGAGAAACAGATGAGTGAGACAGAGAAAGGGAGAGAAACAGGAGTGAGACGGAGAAAGGGAGAGAAACAGAGGAGTGAGAGAGAAAGGGAGAGAAACAGGAGTGAGACGGAGAAAGTTGAGAAACAGATGAGTGAGACAGAGAAAGGGAGAGAAACAGGAGTGAGACGGAGAAAGGGAGAGAAACAGGAGTGAGACGGAGAAAGGGAGAGAAACAGGAGTGAGACGGAGAAAGGGAGAGAAACAGAGGAGTGAGACGGAGAAAGGGAAAGAAACAGAGGAGTGAGACGGAGGAAGGGAGAGAAACAGAGGAGTGAGACGGAGAAAGGGAAAGAAACAGAGGAGTGAGACGGAGGAAGGGAGAGAAACAGAGGAGTGAGACGGAGGAAGGAGAGAAACAGGAGTGAGACAGAGAAAGTTGAGAAACAGAGGAGTGAGACGGATATAGGAGAGAAACAGACGAACAAAGTGGGGGAGTGGGATATAAGAGGGAAGAAAGTGATTTTAAAACTGTTCAATTGTTAAGATGTGTTGAGATTTATTATCTGTAAAATTGGTTGAGACTTTTGAGTCAAGACGTGAAACAGAAAAAGGGAAATTCAAGCTTTTGCTCCCTTTATTTTATTTTTCTCAAGTTAAGCCCTTTATTTGAACATGCACAATTTTCACATTTTATTTATTTTCTCTTATTTTGAAATGCAGCCCTACTTTTATTTAGTTAATGAGAGAACATTATACATATCTGCAATCATACATATATGTTCAGTTCTATGTTACGTGACAATAAATATTGTCAAAAACCTTTTGAATCATACTGAATTCATTTGATTTGACAGTCAGGTATTTAGTACATGCAGATGTTGATAGAACTACTAGGCTACTTAAATATATATCACACTAAATAGTTAGACATTAGGATCTTCCGGACCTTTGCTTCAAGAAATTTTCTCTAACCGGACCTCTTTACATTTTAGTTGAATACCCCTGCCCTAAAGGATCTTCAGCTCAGAAAATTAAAAAGATTAAAAGAAATTTAAAAATATAATTCAGATAATGTTTTTAGTTCCAGTGAAACAGGAGTTTTGTGTCCGAAATTTAAATTACTAACAAAAATGGTGAGTTTCGGTTTTGTGTGTATGTATCCGTGAGTTAGAGTAGGGCTATGGCAAAGTTTATTGCCTGCTTAGTGAGAACAGGAAGGAGTGGGGGAAAGCCTTTGGCTGCTGTATGTGTGCGACTGCGTCATGCGTCATGTCACTGCCAGTGGTTACCATTAGGAAGACGTCTTCGGTATTTGCGCCTGAAACACCCAAAAGAGAAGAAGAAGTAAGTTGACCAGAATTAGTCACTGAAGACTGATAGCTCTCCTGATCCCGAGGTTACACAAAGTTCACACATCTCTGATTCCCTTTGTCGGCTCTTCATGTGGTGTTGCCAACACCTCTGTCAAGGATTTCACCCAAACTCTGCACTCTTCTCCCCTTTTGTGGCTTTTTTAGCACAAATGTCACTCAATATAAACTGTGCAAGCTTCCAGGTGCAGGTTCAGTACAAGAACACATGACTGTTTGCTTTCCTGCAGAAATTACAAGATCTTCTGCAGCCAGAACTCTGGTCTTTACTGGCTAGTCACTCAGTGCTAAGGCTGAGTTCATGTCTGAAAGCAGCTATACTGTTGCTTTCTAGTATGATGTAGGTTCACCGATACTGTCACACTACAAGGTCTAAGTCCTCAATTTCTACTACAAATCCTGGAAATCTCCCAAACAATAATTTCATAGTTCATATGTTTAGAGATTTATCATCTGTTTTGTCCTTTTTTTCCTGTTTGTACCAAAATAAAAACAAAATAAACTGCTTTCATGGGAAAACAGTCATGTTGACAAAATGTGAATACACAGTTGGAAACTCTCAGTACCATTGCATGTGCTTTACTGGGTTCACATGTTATTCTAATGTGGGAGAGTAATAATGTATATGTAATTGTCCTGACTTGAGTGGGTTGTACATGTGTTCATGTTTGTGCATGCATATCTGTGCACGTGGGTGCACTTGTCGGTGTGTATAAATATCTTGCATCACCTCAGGTGTGTTTGAAGCAGATTTTCAGGGGAGTTAGAGATAAATCATCCGAATCCTCGCTGACATCAAAACCCCTGAAGCACTAATCAGCTGTGTTCTCAAACAAATGCGAACAGGCAGCGAGACGGCCACTCTGTGGGCTTCAATCACCGCCACTGATGTCTTACTTTATGTGTGTTTAACAGGTATCTGGGCTGTCGAGGGAAGAGATACGGAGATGGAGGAGGACAGAGGAACACAGTGAGGAAAAAGGGAAGGCCCAAAAGAACCCACAGACTGTATGCTACAGTCGGGAAAAAATGTGTCGGTTTTTCTTTTCCTTCTGTCTGATATGCTGTCGTAAGCATCACACTCCCTCCAAACACTGAACACTGGATTGCCTGAAGTAAGACATTTACAATCTCAAACAACAGCTCTTGCCCAAACCAATGCTTTATTTTATTTATTGTGTTTATTCATAATGAACGTGTATTTTAATATAAAAATAGTGACCCTGGAAAATACAAAATGCACACTGAGTGTACAATGCTCACTCTGTCTTTAGAACCAAGGGCTGATTCGGGTCAAAGCTGAAAATCCTGCTCAGTTTAAATACAATTAATGCTGCAATATGCCCCAGAAGCTCTTTAGTTCAAACTAAATATCTCTCTGAAATGCTGACATTGTGCGAATATATACAATTATATGCAAATGTAAGAACGTTTCATCTACAAGCCCCTTGCCCTTGTGTAATAAAAGTAACCCTTACTTTCTCAGCTAGCAGGTCATGTAGGAGGCTGCAGAAAGAAACACATTTGAAGTGGGAGAAAACTAAGACAGAAAAAGGCAATCACACTGCAATTCATTTATTTCAAAATCAAAACAAGAGAAGGGTAAATGTTCAAAACACAACAAACAGAATAGAAAATGTACTTTTAAGCAAACAACATCAAGCTGGTTCATTGACAATTACACTGCGTTAATGTTACTTGTATGTTTAAAAACACCGAAGCCTTAACTTCATCAATTTAACACTGATTTTCTGGCTCACGAGCCAATACTAGGGTAAAGTCCAGTACTTAGACAGGACTCTTGAACAACTGATTTAACTTTTTACTTTTTCTTTTAACATCATTTAACAAACTGCAACCAATTGTAGAGTTACATGTAACATCTCTGTGCAAGTTCTATGTCCTTTTCAGCAGTAATTTGCTATATTAGTCAAAATGGCTCTGTTTGTAGCTCCCTAAAAAGTAAAGCCAAATCATCACTCGCTCCGCTGTAGCCTACAAGTAGACATGTACCCGACACACAGCCTTACACTGTACCCTGACATGCACTTTCCCAAAAATGTAACTATGCATTGAGGCAACGCAGACTGCAAGAGCTGTGATAGGTCCACTTGGTCTGACAGCCGGCATTTTTTTATTGAGTTGTAGGAACGAACACGGACGACGTCTTTCTTTTCTTCGTTGTTGTTCTTTGAGAAAAAGTAATTGCTCTTCAATATCTTTCAGCTCCATCTCCAACACGGTCCACTTGCCATTGTTCTGAAGTAAACAGAGAGGCCAGAAAAGTTGTAACTAAGCGGACCGGAAACCTGAAGACACGCAAAACCAGCATAGAAACTCTACCACCACTAGCGTTTCGGTGGTGTGATTGCAGCGCGACACACACACACACCTACACACAACTATGAATGCTCAGGCTACGTGCTTACCTACGGCGTAGCTTTGACGCAGAAGCATGAATTGGGCTTTACTCTGAACCCTAGAGAACTCACAGCTAATGACCGCCACCTACTGAAATAACCGGGCCATGATAAACAACCTCAGCAACCAATCACAATGAAGAGACGGATTACATGCTAGAAATCTGGTTCTAGCTTTTCGTGCTTTGAAGTTAAAATCACAGTTTTATCTACATTGATCTCATATGCGGCCTCTCTGGAATCTGATTATGGGAAATCCATCGTTGCGGCAAAGAACTTTAATCTCTGCACATGAGAGACAAGGCGGCGCTGAGAAGAAAAGCTCATTACCACAACTTGTCTTGTTGTTTTCTATCCACTGAAAAGCTGGAATTGCTGTGAATAATTCAATTGTGGATACAGACAAATGACCTGAAACTCCTCTCTTAACAGATTAATTGTCCTAAAAAAACAAATGTGTGGCACCTGTTAAGAGTATTGCTCTGATGCACAAAGACAGACATGTTAGATTCAACCATGTTCTATAGTTCCCGATATTCACTGAATAACACTTCAAATAGGATTTGGATTTTTGCTTTCAAGGTCATTCACTGATCCCTGTCCCTTCTTACCTTTTGCATAGACACCCCGCATGGTGTGAAACTGTTGGGCCATTGCGGGACAATTGTCTGGATTTAAATGGATGGAAAAAAAAAGGTCGAACTCTCTTAAACCGGAACTGTTCCACTCCATTAATGCTCCATAAATGCTGAGCTGCGGGTTGAGCTCTGCATGCGGCAGCTCCTAAGGTGATGATTCAACTGTCCTAAGCTGAATGAAAAGGCATTAAAAGGGACACTCTGTATGCTTTATGTTTGCAGGGTCAATCTATGTGGACGCTCAGACTTTGGAGCAGCTCACCAGATTGCTTGTATTTGACTCTAGCCGGGCTTTCATAGCAGAGTTGTTTTGGATGATTTAGTTCACTTTATTAAAATTCATACCGTTTAAATACCGTGTAAAAACCACTATGAGCTGTGTCTGTGAGCCATAATGTGACTGTCAGCCCCTGTATTACTGACTGGTCGGATTCACCATGTCTTAGTCTTGGTTGAATGGGCTCCAGTCCCAATCCAACAGACTGCAGGATAATTGGGTACCTAGTTGATATCAGGAGAGAGCAGCGCCTGTTCAACATTTTATTCAGCAATGACAACGTATTCATTGGGTTAATTACAGTCAAAGAACTGGAATATACCTGCACGTTGCAGACGCAGTCTACAAAACGGATTAATTCGTCCATTTAATCCATCCAAATATAGTTTATCTAGTTTATCCATGTATTGATATAGTTCATTTAGCCATGAATTCATATATCTTCATCCATTCACCCATCCACAGATACATCATCAATACCCAGAGTTCAACTTGGCGTTACCTACTGCAGTAATCTTTATACATCATAACATCTTGTGACTCTGCGATCCATTATCATCACCATGTATAAGTTCTTCTCATGAGACTACTCCTGTACAGTAATGCCAAACTGTTCTCCTTGATTTCTGTTGCAATGCATTTAAAGACAGAGAGAGCGCCAGAGGCAGGGAGGGGGGGGCAAGACAGAGGGTCACAACAGCAGACTAGGAAGATGATGAATTTGTGTGTATGGATGAAAACAACATCAATGAAGGCATTCATTCTTCAGAATTTGTGGAGATTAGATAATCTCTCTGCGTCTTTCACCCTCCCTCTTTGCATCTCTGTCCTCAACACATCGATTGCATTCCGTTCAATCTGCGCCATGGCCATGGCAGTTGAAAACAAACTCTGCCAAACACATCAAAATGAAACTAATCGAAATTTTGGAGCCATAAATTGCATCCCATCGCCTGTGTGGACTCCTCTCTCCACCCACCCACCACACCCATCAGACAATCCATCTCGCTCTGAGATAGATAGATTGTTCTGTAGAAGCATGGAAGGGGCTTTAATACAAAAGGGGGAGGACATGCCCGGAGATTAAAGGGCCATTTTACTGAAAATCTAAGTCATATTAAACTACGGCTCCATCTCCACTGAGCAGGTGAGGAATTGGATCCCACCAGCCTTTCATTGTGAGACACAATCCTGTCAACATATTGTTTGTAATATTTAAATTTTCACCCTCCGTCGAAGCAACACCCTCTGTGTGACTCGTCCCTCCTTAGACACACATTGTGCTGGGTAGAAAATGAATGGGGGATCCTCATTGAGTTTCACCTGAAGGCATAGTGACTAATTGCTAGTTCAGTATGTTCACACATTTTGGTGTTGCATTGACTTTGGTCTCATAATGTTTGGGCAGCAGTTGCAGGGGTGATATACAAGTGGACATATTAGGTTCCTATCTTTTGTATCTTTATATTTCATTTCCCTCACTTTACTTCCCACATTAGCACTGTTGGAATGTTGTGTTTGGAGGAAATGGCATTCTGAGAATGTTATGCAGGTTTTGTGGTGAACGAGAAAAAGCCTAAGAAGCTGAAACCTCATTCAGAAGGAGAATTTGTGGATCTGCTTGAACAGGACAAAGTCAATTTGTGCCTTGTGTGCAAACAATGTGCATTCAACTACTCTGGCAGAAGAATAGCCTGCTCTGACATCTGAATATGCCGTTTAGTCTTCCCTTCAGGCGAGAGGTTTTAGGACATGAAAACAACAAACAACAAACAAAACTGAGCATATTTGCATCTTTGCACACAGTAAAATGCGGAACTAGCTCATTTGCCTGACAACCAAAAGAACACAAAAAAAATTAAGCTGCAAATCAAGGACAAGCTCAGAGCTCAGCACCACAACCTCCTTCTGAGTTACTTCAAATTAGATTAGTTCACAGAAACCCTACTGATACTGGTTTATTTTTAGGTTGTAGCATCGTTAGTTTGTTTAATTTTAATAAAAGTGAAGTAGGGTAATAAATGCATGTATGAGCCAAAATGAGTCCTTGCCCACTGCTTGGACAGCAAAGAGTTCTCATCTTAGTAGCCTTGCATGCAGAAAAAAACAAACTCCAAACTCGTGGCCTCAATTCACTCTGTCTGCCTCCATTTGTGTGTTACTCAGCGGGTTTGTGTGTGTGTGTGTGTAGGTGTGTTTGTATATGTATTACTCAGTGGCTGTTCTCTGCCCAACTTGGAGAGGCACATCTAATATGCTATATAAACAAGTCTCTCTTTTTCAGCCTCTCTCTCAGTTTTTATCTCTTCTATTTTCTCCTTTCTCTCTTCCTCTCTTTGTTTTAATCTCACCTGCTGTTCTCCAGACGTTTCGTCACACCGGGTCCACAAAGCAATTCTGCATCCACCAACTGTTTACTTTGATCACTGTGTGCGAGTTCCTGGGTGCCAGCCATGCACTCTTTTTCCCACAAAGTCATGGTTGGGCCATGACTTTAAAAAAATAAGATTAAAACCTTAGGATTAGTTTGCATCTTTTGAATAAACGATTTGTGCTTTTACTTGTTTCATAAGTAATAAGTCAATGTAATTATGTTAAATACAGGCATCTAATTTTAAGTCAAAATCAATTATTTATCTAACCATCCATTCTCTATATCCACTTATCTTGAAGACTTTAAAACATCCATCACCTATAACACGTATTCTCTGTAGATCACAGGGGGGAGCTGGGGCCAATCCCTGCTAACGTTGGATGAAAGGCAGGGTACACCCCGGACAGGTCGCCAGCTTATCGCAGAGACCAACAACTGTGCAAGGAAGCCGGAATACCCACAGAAATCCTGCACAGACACGGGGGAGAATATGCCAACTCCAGCAAAACCAGGATTTAAAGCTGGAACCTTCTGGTGACAGTGCGAACCTCTGTTTCATCCCTGACTTTATAGCAAGTGGCATTAAAAACCTACTGAAAATACTTGTGTGTTGATTGGTCACCGTTTTGATGATTAGCGATTAATTCTGGTAATCTGTCATCTGTGGGGACCCTCCCAGAATGCACCCCTCCTCTTGCCCATTGTCAGGTTTCCCCGGATGACTGTCAAAGACGTAATTTAAAACAGGGATGCATAATTCAGATGGCAATCAAAAGGTATCAGATACTTCTTAAATAACAACACCAGGTCGACACTTGTTCGGTTTCTTACTCTGTGACTTTATCTTTTCCTCTTCTTCGTTTCCTCAAATGTCCTCATCAGTTTCTTTAGTGGTTCTGCCATGACGTCCACACTTTGAATGGCGAGTTAGTTGTCTCTTATAGCTAGCTCTGGCTCTGGTTGTTGGTGTGACTTATGTCGCAAAGCAGGTCTTTATTGTTCCGGTGCAGTACACTAGAGTTACAAAGTGCAGTTCTAGGCCTTCAGGGAGGGCAATTCCAATGATAGACATGCTATTCTCTCTATTATAAGTTTTTGTAACATCAAAATGATCCTGAAGCCATAATGGTATGGTATACAAGCTACTAAGCGTTGCTTTAAAAGTCTATCAATGGCCCAACACACATCGAAAATACATCAATGCAAATTCCACACAGAAAGGCCCCAGATTGGAGGATTGCATAACTCCTAAACTTTGTGTGGGCAGCTTAAATCCAACTTTTCATTCTATGTTCCACAAATTTGAATTGTGCAAGTGTGTTCAATGTGTCTTCCCTAGATTCAACTAACAATCAAGCCTGTATGTGCTCTACAAAGCAATGTGAGCAAAATGAGCAGTCATCTGATGTGCAAATCTTACATATCTCCTCAGTCTGTTCAGTGATGTAGTGTGTCCTCAGCCTAACCACTGTATCTGTCCACGCCACCGATGTGTGGTGCCCAGTTCTGTTGCTGCCAATTCATTCCAACTGTGTCACACTGTCAACACATTCCCTCCAGGGGTGTAACACACACACACACACACACACACACACACACTTTACAACCTCATAAGATGGAAGGATAAAGCCTATACACATGCAGCCACATGATTGCTATCAGAGGAGACAGGGAAGATGGAAGCAAAACCATAATCATAACTACATCTCCTTCCATCTCTTCTCTCCATCGTTTCCTTCTCATCATGTCACATACATTCAGATGATGTCCTGTGTTGCACAACAGCTTATTTAAAAAGTATAAGAATTAACCATAGGTTATTTATGGGAATCGGAAATGTTGTGAAAACTTCTCTGTTTAATCCCCAAAGCATGAACTTTTCAATTAACATCCTGGTTTATAGCCTGACCTCCATGCACTCGTGGGTTGATCCACAGGGGTTGGTTGAGGTGTTTGTTAACCCGTAGGGGTTTCCGCTCAACTGATGAGACCGTGCAGCCACGAAGCTGCAACCTGCCTCCCCTTTTGGACCTGTATGCCCCCAGGACTCTGAGGTGTGCAGGTAGGATCGTGGCCACCTTCGGAGGTGTTGTGGGCCTCACATGTCCACATTCTTTTAGCAGTGTAAACTCAAAGCCGTCCTCGACCACATTTGAAGGACCTCCTACTCAGCTGACGTCCTCTGAGCCACTGCAGTTTCACTATGAGTCGCACATGTTTTTTCTCATCTCCCAAGTATAGCAAAGGCAGAAGGGTTGACTGTAAGCCATTGCAGGTGGCATCTTAAAATAGTGCAAAGACTCACCGGTAATGAGTGAATGGCGGCAAGGGTTTGAGTAATATGATTGCTAATGTTGATAGCCTGGCAGCAGAGCTTTGTAATAACTGCTGTGTTTGGCTCGCTCGCTGATATCTGAATACAGTGCACTGCAACAGTTAAGTATGGACAGCATAGAATAAAAGAATGGCCTTGGTGTCATGTCTCAGCAAAGACAAGCAAGACAGAGTAAGTAGCTAAATTGTAGGCCTCTACAAATTTCATGAGGTGCTCACACTAGAGGAGAATTGCTGCTCGCATTGGGGCCAAGGAGGTTTTTATTATTGGTATTTATAATTACTTCTGATTTGAAATCATACAACTGCAAGACAATGTCGGACATTGTAAGTTTCAATTCAAGAGGGCAGGATAAAGTACCAGAAACATCTCTGCATGTGTATAGTGAACAGGATAAGAAAAAGACCCCTGGAGGGACCCTATAAAAGTGAGGAACACAAGAGCAGGCATCTCTAAGGATGGCCAAGAAGGACCGATGAGCCAATCCAGAGCCACATCCATGATGTCGACAAAGCTGTCCAGATGGTTGATCCAGATGTTATGACCTCTGGATCAAAGGCCGAGCTGACGTCAATGCATGTACTCGCTGACCATGGGATTTTAATCTGTTTCTTGTGAAAGGGCTTGAAACCCTTTCAGCGAGTATTGAGTGAACTGATTGCATGAGCATCACTTCAATGTAACCATGTATTTCTATGCTCAGATAGTGGGATACAACGTAAGCTCAATTTTCACCCCAGAGAAAAGAATTCTACTGTCTCTGTGTGACTGGAATAAGACAAGTGCAGACATGCACCAGTTCACACATCCTTTCATATCTGTGCTTCCAGCAGTTTTGTATCTGTAAAACAAAAAGGGAAACACGCTGCAGGGACTTTACCTTTGTCTTTTGCATGGTATAGCTAGAAGTCGTCCTCTGAGAGAAAGAGTCGGCGTGCAAGTGATGTACATGACTATTCGCCTATGCAGAGGGGACATGAAATCCAATTAGAATTCCTAACGGGAGACAGGTTTCAAGACGCACGTCAGTGGAAAGTGAATGCAGTCTGTCTCAGACAGAGTAGAAATACATCTTGACGGTAGTAGCCAGGTGTTGATGGGTCTCAGAGATGACCACGGTCAGGGGGGGAAGAGTTAGACGACAGGTGATTCAGGTTGGTGAAGAGGTTGAGGGGAAAAAAGAAGTTCTCAAGGCACTGTGCTGTGTCTCTCACTGTGACATCAGCCTTGTTAAAATGTACCTTTTTACCATGTTAAACACACACATACACACACACACACACATACACACACCGTATCAAATCTCTCACGGCGTGTCTTATACAACCACGGAGTGTTGTCTGCCAATTGAATTATGCAGAGTGGTGTAGAATCGTCTTTAGTGCTCCTCTCAAAGTTGCACATACTGGAGGACAGGCACGCACGCACGCACACACACACACACACACACACACACACACACACACACACACACACACACACACACACACACACACACACACACACACACACACACACACACACACACACACACACACACACAAATAAACTCTCTTACTCTCTCACCAACTAAATTACAAGTGGTTATGCATAACTAACGCTCCCCACCATATCTCCTCTGTTGTTTCTCGTCCCCAGTGTGTCAGTGTTTGAAGTAGAGTTGCTGGAAGCCATTTTTTTAAATCTGCTCTCTCTGTACCAGATATCAAAGACACAATGCTGAATTTATTTGACCATGAAAAGTCTACATATATTCAGGGTCGATTCTCCGACAGTGTTCGCCCTGCTCTCTGCTCTCACCATCAATCATTACTCAATATAAACATCGCATGCTGTAAATATGAGAGGAATGTTCGGAATGCATTGAGCTGTAAAATACACTTGAATTTGAAAGTTGGAGAAGTTGTGTATTCCTTTTTTTCAGCTGTGTATTGCAGTCAAGTAGGCATTTGTACTAGGATCATGTCACATAAACAAGGTATAGTCTGCCCAACACAAAGTTCTGCAAACTCAAGTGGGATGAAAAGCTCGCAATTCCAAAACACCAAATTGACACAGTGTGGATGCAGGGGCTTTGTGGCCAATGCCACAATACAACTGCGGAGGGAACTAGGAGTCAGAGCGATCTTATTTGGGACACAACTGAAGATTTGTCCCAAATAAGATCCTCTGGTAGCCAATGTTGTGCCCTTCCTCGGAATATCCAGAGCGCTGATCCACAGGGATTGTAACACCCAGTCCCAAATCAAGGGCGCCGTCAACCCCTGATCAACTGCAAAGGCCAAACAAAAATGAGATGGTCAAGTGTACGGACGATTTCCTATTTGTGTCAACAGCTTGTCCCACCCTTACCATGGCATCAATAGCCACTTTGAGCAGCTGCACTTACTGCAGCTCAGCCACCCGCATAGCCAGCTCATTAGCTAAGTATCTGACATGGATAGGTTGGCCCAAGAAGGATCCCAATGTTTAATCTTGTGTTGCTTGGGAATAGACACACTCGATTGTTGGCCAAGTTTGAAGGATCCTTTGAGATAGCACATCCTAGTCCCGTAGCTGCAATGCAATTAGTCAATGTGTCTCCTGCTCTCTGCTGCACTCTCCCTAAGTTGGTGGCAGACAAACTAATAATGTTGACTTGTAGAATGCATCGAACACATTATCTAGCTTTCAAGAATTCCCTTTTTCTTGCTGATAATGGGTGAGAGACTGGGTACACCTCGGAAAAAAGTTGTTGGTAAAATTCCCGACATGAACTCCGAAAAATGCCCCAACGTTTGGGTTAGGACTTTGGCTAGAATTTGCCTTTTACATGTGAAGAATACAGCAGGAGTTCCTCTGGTCAGACCACAATAACAGAAAAATATCTGGGGCATTCAGGTTAAGGTATGGCGCAGCATGAAGGAATAAGGAGTAAACGTATTAATACTGCGGTTCAGATTATATGTTTTATGTTTACAGCACATCAGTGTCAACCGGTATCACCAAAATCTTTCAAATCTAGTCTTTCCATCTTGACATCTTTGACTGTGTCTTCTTCGTGTTTAGCAACTCTCTCATCTCTCTATCATGATGCGTTTTTTAATTGTTCTTGTTTTTTCTAGTTCCGCATCCGTCACGTGTGAGAAACATTAGAAACAGTCTTAATCGCTTGCGGTGAATCCTCTGGATAAGATCAGGTTGTATTCTGTATTGTCATCCAGAGTTTTTACTCAGGGGCTGTCAGGAGAAACCTGGGAGATTATCTGGAGACTCTGACTCGGACATTTGTGTTCTCACATACAGCCACTCGGGAGATTATCTGGAGTGTATAGTGCAAGTCGGAAAGCAGCTGTAGTGACAAACAACTATTCATGCTCACATTCACCGTCACCTGGACTGGGTGGAAGTATGTGGAGGCATAGGGAGATGTGCATCAGGGAGAAAAACTAATCAAAGTACAGAAGCTGATGTTCCAATTCAGGGAGCAAATGTGATGAAACTGCTGCTTTTCTTGGAAATGTGTGGTATTTGCAATTGGGTATTTTTATACTGTGATATTGCCGCTTTGTAATAAGAGTGAATCATCTGAATATTTCCTGGTAATTGCTGCTTGTATAAACGATAAATTGATATAGTTCTGCAAATTGTTCATTTGTGTAAAACCTTATAATTGTGAAAACCTGAATTTGTATATGACTCATACACAAATGAATACTTATAATATTTATAATAAACATAATTGAACTCCTCCTAATTGGATTATGTGCCTCAGAACAATTAAGCTGTGGATAACGATGATTATCGAAAGTAGAAAATTGAATTGGTTTTCTCCAGGGTCTCTGGTTTCCCCCACACTCTTCAACACTTCAAACTGTAAAGTGATTTAATAAAATACAGAAGAAGAAAAGAAAGGCAATTCAAATTATTTTCCTTGTCTTGTCTTATCTTATCCGTCAGATCTGTAAATATACCACTCAGACAATAACTTGTACTGATTCATTTTAACTCTTAATTTAAACATTCTCTGTAAATAAAATACAAAGAAATGGCTGAGCTGTTGCAACATCATAGTTTAATTTCATCAATTCAGATGTTACTCACAGTGTGTATCCTATAAGGAATAAACTTCTTCTAATTTGTGATAAATGTTTTAATAGGACACAATGCTGAAATGTAGACAAGCAGGCCATCCCTCTTTTTGTTGATCCATTAAGCCTTTAATAACATGCTTTACTGGGTTAAAAACAACCTTTTATCAGTGCTGAAATTACTTTAACTTAAGCATTTTATCATATTAACTTTTCTTTTTCAACAATATAAACAAATGTTTTTTTTTAATGTCAAAATGCTCACCTCTCTTAGCAACAGTGAGTCGACAGCAACTGATCTCAAGTCTTTTCACATCTCATCCTCTTTGGAGAGAAATAAAAAGCAGGTAATGGATCTGAATGTGCAAGAAAAAAAACGTAAGCTACGTTATGTGTTCAGCCAATCAGGGCAGAGTTACACCGTCACAGAGGTGGTTCCCAGGGGCTGCAGCTGGAGGAGAACAACTGCATGGTCTGATTACATTACATTACATTACATTACATTACATGTCATTTAGCTGACACTTTTATCCAAAGCGACTTCCAACTATTGCATTCCACATCTATGAGGGGCCATTCGGGGTTCAGCATCTTGCCCAAGGACACTTTGGCATGCAAATGGGGAAGACTGGGAATCGGAACTCCGACATGTTGGAAAACAGTCATGACTCCTGCCTGTCATCATCTTCATCCCAGAAAATAACTTTAGAGGACAGGGAAACCCTTTTGTCTACAACATCTGAGACTGTCCAGGAGATCATTAAGAAGGAGCTCTCTCAATTCACAGATGATATACCGGAGCTATGATTATGAGCAGTTGGAGTCTGGCTCCTCTCTGGAGATTAAGAATGTTGCAGATAACATTGCTGAGGTGATTGAAATCCTAATCACACAAGACAAAGATGATCCAGGAACACCCCAGAGCATACCCTCTCTGAAAGAAGGGTTGAGACATGCATTGCAAAGCAGTTTGCCCAAGTGTCCATTTGTCGTATTGTGGGGAAACTGAATAACAAGTACTTTGACAGTCCCGATGTTGAAAGCAGGCGATCAGTTCGGTCTGTCATGACTGATGTTGACACTCTGCTTCCAACAGCAGATTGAAAGATAAAGCAGGGGGAGAGAATGGGTCTGAATGGATCAATGATATTTCCAGTTGTAAAACCCTTGTGTTCACCAAAGAGATTAATAATATCCTCAACAATGCAAGGATAGGATGAGCCATTAGATTATCTCACATGAGAGGATTCATACATTCCCAAAGCTCATCAGCATAAACGTTTGTTCGCCACGTGCTGCCATATCAGCTGACATACTTGCCAGAGTGTGGTGTTTCCTTGGAGTAATGAGGTGGTGGCTTCACACAGTCTCAATCTCACACTTCCAGGGCGATAACACATGCTTTAAAAAAACGCTGTGTCAGAGGGCCCGGTCAGTGGGGCCAGTCTGCCTTCAGCAACTGGTACGGCGTCTGGCTCAGTAAGCAAGGTGACATGTCCCGAATTCAACGAAGAATACAGAGGAGAGAAGGATCCAACAGTGGAAGGAAAGAAATTACGTCCGGATAATTGATCAGAAGCTGTTTCCGAGGATCTTTGCCAAAGCAAAGGTTTGGAGCAATCTTAGATTCCCAGACACCATCAGGTAGCGGTTGTCTGAAAAGATATGGGCCAAAATCAAGGATGACGATTTTGAGATCAGCCAAGAAACTATGAAACACCTCGACAAAACCATTTTCAAAGAAGTGTGCAAAAAGTGTGCCTGAATTGGTTAGGGTTAGGGTAACAATAAAATCCAGCACCATCTTCAGGTTCTTCACTTTGTGCAAAGCCATCTCCAAACAATTTGTATTGTTTTATTTTATTATCTGGGATGATGGAATCGTTCTGTGTGTAGAAGCTTTCAGTAATATCTCAATTATGTAACATTAAAGGAATGAAGACATTATTTCAGTTTACTGCTTTTGTCTGATGGTCTGCAGATTTGGCCCTTCATATTTTAGTGTCTTGAAATCTGTGAGTGTGTGTTTTGATAATCGATACCAAATCAATGGTTTCTTTCTTTTGCTCCTCTGTTGTGCTGTAGTGTTTTTAAAAAATGTTTATGTAGATACAGGAATGACATCAAGGTTAACATAATTTCGCTTACTCTCACTGTAGCTAAGTACGTTGTTTGTGTTCAAGACGTGCTGATTTAAATTTGAGCCTGACAGGAGGATCTTAGTTTATATTTTCTGTTTTTCTTTCCCTACACCCTCCATCTCATTGATTCAACTCTAAAGGAGCTTATTTAAATTTGTATAACAGCAGGACTGACTGATTTAGCTTACTTTCTTAGTTCTCATTCAGTATTCTGGTGTCTTTATCTTTCTCCACCCACGTCTCTATCTCACCCTCTTTCCTCTGATTTTCTTCAGCTTTTTTTGAGAATTTCTTTAGCACAGAAAAGGAATGACGGCAGTGTTGTGAAAACAAATACAAATGTGGTGTCCAATTAAAGCCCACCTAATGTATCCCCCCAAAGACAAAGCGTCATTGTTGGTCTCCCTGGTATGAAGGACTTTGTTTAACCAATTTTTTCTGTCTCATAGCCCAAAGTGTCACAGAAAGGCTAAATGACTAAGTAAATCAAACATCTTATCGGAAAAAGGAAAAGCAGCAGGGGAAAGGAAATTCAAACAAAGAAGGAAATTGTCCTTTTAAATGCCTGATACAATCTTAACTCGATTTATTCTACATTCAATTTGCAAAGCTGATAAGGGTTGATTCTTGTGATTGCAAAGTGGACCTAGGTGACAGGGGCACAGAGGGGGCTGGTGGTACATAGAGGGCTGCCTGCCTACTGAGAAGTGTTTGTCCATCATGGAACATAAACAGCTAAAGTGGAAGTTGCTGATGTTATGATACGTTCTGTCCATCTGCCAAGGATGGTAAAAGCTATGTGGATGTTTTTATATCCCACAGACACAACATAAATTACTCCTTCGGCTGCTGATGGTCCGTCTGACTGTAACAGACTGGTTAATGTGTTAGGGACAGACAGTAAGATAATGAAGCTTTGGCGGGACAACCTAGACTATGGTGGGCTCCTGTGCTCCTACATATCATGGCCCCAAACGGAAACAATTTAATTTGTCAGGCTCTGATGAAGATTTAGAACTGATCAACAGTTCATTATCCGATGGGTTAACAAAGTCTGTCACACCACAAAGTGAAATGTATCCTTGGTTCAACCTTTTGTGAAAATCGTTCTGCTACCTGCAAGTAAGCCAACTAGATCAGCCATCAATTGGACAGTGTAGTCACACAGTTTATTTATACAAATTAAACCATAACATTAATTTTGGTCTCATTAATCTCGTTAAGAGTTGAGAAGGTTAAATGGACTCTGGCTCAGTCCCTCAGTATTGTCAAAACTGTGGACAAAAATGTTAATTGTATTGAATCCCCCTGCAATTAAAACCCGCCAGGCTAAATGTATTCACATGGATGCGTCACTATTAAACTCATGTAATTAAATATTTTCTCAGTAGAGGTCTGAGCATCACATCCAGCATGAGATATCGTCACAAAAAAACGGGGTGGAAGAAAATGTCACTCATTGCCCAAGAACAGGGTGACATATAAACTTTTTGTATTAGTGTCTACTTTATTACACATTATAATATTTGTCCACTGTCTTTTAGAGTAAGAAAATTAAGCTTAACATTTAAGCACTGAATTGGGTTGGCCTCCATGGTAATCGGCTTAGGGTTCAATTGTGATTAAAAGTAAGGCAAAGAATCTCAGGAGACACACAAAAAAAAATGACTATGTCTGCAGGGGCATTGTTCTTTTTGAGCCCCCCCCCCCTCTCCCTGTGGCCCCAAAAGAGCTCAGACCCAGACCTCTTGTCAGTTTAATTCTCCCCCTCTCTTTTATGCTGCTCTGAGGGAGAGGGATTTTAGGCAGAGAGACTCGGATGGCTAAGTGAGGATAATACTGTCATTAAAGAGAGAGAGCAGCAAGACAGAGCAGGAGATGTGGACAGAAAATGGGATGGGAGGAAGGGATAAAGCAGAGAGAGCGGGAATCAAAAGGAGGCATTCATGAAAGTCTTAGTGGGAGAGAGCAAAAAAAAAAAGAAGTCGTTTTTATTATTCTGGTTTTAGCAAAATCCACTGATGTCTGCAGCGCTTGCAAGTGTTGGATTTTTGCCCCTGCATGAATATTTGGGTTTGTCAGTATAAGCACCTTTGTGCCTCGCAATAATAAAAGACACTTGAAAATGAAAGAAGACAGAGGGAGGGAGGACAGCGGATGAGAGGAAAAGTCGAGGATGAGACAAGAGGAGAGCACTGACGTATTACAAATACTGATAAAAACAAGCAGAACATGATGCACAATACAAATCATGTTACCTACTCTTATAAAGAACTGAGCTAAGTTTTGGTGGGCAGGCATATATACACACACATATATATATATATGTAATTAAGGATTTAAAAGTCACTCTTCACCTTTGCTGATTAATGGTGTTCCGAGGGCAGACATGCTAAATCATTAATAAAATCACCTTAATATCCCCGTCGGAACAAACATCGTCCATTATCCCTTCAATTGTTAATTGACAAACTTATTGTCCACAACAGTAAACTGGCATGTTTACAGTTTATTTTCCATACATGGTCCTATTTTTGTCAAGCTCTTGCATTGTGAGCATGTCACCATCATGTTTTCTTCTAGACATGTGTGGATACTTAAATCCATTATTCTAGTATGTGTGCAACCACATTACACCCACATGCAAGTATGCAGCAGCTGTCCATGTTTGACCTTGTGTATGACAAAGGCATAGTTACAAGTGTGCACCCTGCAGCTGGTTTGTTTAGATTAGTCAGTCTGAAAATAAGGGAAAACAGGAGGCCTGGCTCTGTCAAAAGGAAACAAGATTGATCCATCACAACCAATGGCTGTGTATGAAGCAAGGATAACGTGACGTGAAAAGAGCAGTGGGACAGAGGAGAGGATTCAGACTTTATATTGACTAGCGAGATTGGCCTGTCTGCAACCCAAGGGTGCACAGCCTCTACATTTCTATCATAGCTCCTGTGGATGTCCTTACTCAGAGAGATCACTGTGCACAAGTCCACTCAGTTCCCTCTATGACACTTCAAAATATATAAATCTGTTTTGTTTTTAGGAATCTTACACAATGTAATAAGCTGTGATGTCGTTCCTGGCTCGTCTCAGGTAGATGATGCTGTTTTCTTCATGTCTTCAGTGATGATGGTTTTCATAGCTCATGCATACTGCCTAGTGCATTTATACTTTAAATCAAACATACAGGCTTGTTAAACATTTTAACACCTTCACCTTAGTTTATATTGCAGGATGCTAATTCTTGTTTTCAACATCTACAAGGCCTCAAGGTTTGACATGAAGTAAATGGTGAGAGCTGGACCCCTGTGTTGACATAAACATGCAACTGGACTTGGGCGATTTTCAATTTTTTATCTTTAATTTAATGGTGGTTGTGGGAATCGGCAAATAGATGATTTGATGGCCAGGGGGTAGTCATCAATGTATGAGTAGTGTTAGGAACCACCCCCTCCCCCGCAATCATGTGACTACCATATTAATGTACTAGCATCCTTACTTATGGTTAAAACTACAAACCAGCACAAAAATAGAGTTTGAGACGTATTACAGATATTAATAAAAAGTACTTTTTTCGCATTTTGTAACATAAAACAGCAAACTTGAACTACTCAGTCAAGCACAATGCATAAGGCGACAATGACAATGGGGTGGGGGGGGGAGTTGCATTGCAGCGCACCACTGTAATGATAACATGAAAGAGTAAAAATGCAAAGAAAACATTGTGGCTGTTACCCAGATGCCAAGGGGAAGCCTATCCTACACAGCCTATCTGCAAACTCCGGAAAAGACGTGTGCCAGTGAAGGACATCCAATCCAAGTGACATCCAATTTATTGACACATGTGTAACTTAACATCACTCCAAGGCTGCAAAACTGCCTCAAGCACCTTTTCTCTAACAGCACCTGCACTGTTAGAGTTAATACACCTCCCCAGCCCACCATATTGGCAGCTTTTGCTCCAAATACAGCGTGACAAGGGACAACTGCACTACGGCTGTTGTAAGATAACTCTCAAAGGAGGTGGTTTCATTTCACATGGATTTTAAATTTGAGTATTTATCAAATAACAACGTCTCCTCTGTTCAAACAATATCTCTGTGCTTGTGCAACAATATCAAAGCCTCATGTTCTGTTTGGTCTTTAATATCACAATCCAAATCCTTATCCATAATGTAAATTCCTTTGGAGCACCGAGCAAGGTTTTGGTGGGACGGCATATGTAGAATGGAGAAGCATCTCAGATTCATGGAGAGGAGAAGGCAAACTAGTCAGTAACTAGGGATTTCAAAATTCACGCGTGCTGATTAATGGGGCTCTTCACTTGGACATGCTGCTCCACCTGAAACACCTTTGAATGCGCAGCCGGGCAAAGATTCTATAGATTATCTCTGTTATATCTTAGTTCTTAGAAAACATTTGATGGATGATCTGATCGGCACAAGCCAACGTGCAGGCCAAAAGTTAAAAAAGCATCTAGTCTAGTCTACAAGCTTATTGTCAGGAGGTCACCATCATGTATGGATACTCATATCCATTATTCTAGAATGTATGGAACTACATTACATCCACATGCAAGTATGCAGCAGCTGTCCACGTTTGTCCTGGAGTATGATATAAGCATAGTTACAAGTCTGCAGGTCTGTTTAGCTTATACTATAAAGACTGAATATGTGGGAAAACAGGAAGCCTGGCTCTGTCAAGAGGAAACAAGAGCCATCTATCACAACCAATGACTGTATATAAAGCAAGGGACAACATGACAGCTCTTTTCTTCAAATATGAAGCCCAAACATTTCCAATGCCTGGTGGCTGGCTGCAGTACAGTTTTCAGAATCCTGCTCCCTCCATGTTAACAGATTAAACATGGGTCAAACAAAAAGACAAAGTACAATGATGGTTTCTGTCATCTTATGTTTATGTTAAATTGTAAGTGTTCTTGTTCCTGATATGTTTGGTTTTGATGAGTTATTGGATGCTTTAAAAATAGCTGGAAATATCAGGACAGCTGAGACCGACTCAGTCTGGCGAGACTTTGATTCCCATTCACTGCTGTGTAAACTCTTTAATCAAAATTATGTCACCAGTACAAAATGGCAGCAAAAGATTTTAAGGATATCCTTTTGTACAGCTGGAGGAAGTGGAGAAGTGTCTTCCAGTCATCTTTCTTTGCAGTCACTGGTCAGAATCTGTATCGCTATAGTTTGTTTACTCATTTACACTTTACTGCTGACTTTAAAAAAAATGTATTGTATTTTTTGAATGGAGATGAACGGAATTCAGACACCTACATTAACAGTAGTAGTAAATAGAGTAGTTACAGTGCTATATACAGTAAATAGTGAGTGATGCCCTGCAGTCTTCTGGTCACCATGAGGTTTCTAGGCAACCTGCTGAGACTACAGGAAGCCACTGCCCTCGGCCATGGCAGATGATCCCCTGCAAAACTAGAAATTGAACTCACATCTTTTTTCTACAGATAAAATTCGTTTTTACAAGGCTGGTTGACAGATCTTTTTTCCCAAGGGGCCAGGCGACCCTGCCACTTTGCGCAGTGTTGGAATGAAAGTGGAATCAATCTGCGTACGCAAGGCTAACACCATTACACTCTGCTGCTAATGGAACAAAACTGTTCTTCATGTAAATGAAATAGTATTTAATTATTATTCAGAGATGGATAGTTCCATTTCGACATTTATTAGTAGATGATTCAAGTACATAACTATTCTCATTGCCGTGGTAATGATAATTGCATGGTGTAACCATCAAAACAAGTACAGAATATATAGATTATATATAGATTAGAATGTAAGAATGAAATAAAATAATCAGTATATATTGACAATACCTCTTCACACCTTCTCTGGGACGGAACAACTTAATTCTACACTTTGGCATGAATGTAGATCATTCTGTCTCGGTGCATCTATGGGTTCCCTCTCTGGTGTGTGAGCACTGTTATTCCCTATCCATAGAGTCTGCAAACGTGTAAGCCATTAGCACTCTTACTGTGTCCAGTGTGTAGTGTGTGTTTGTGTGTGTGTGTGTGTGTGTGTGTGTGTGCGCTCCCGAGAGTTGAAGGTCAGGGAAAGGAGAAGCAAACACCATCACACTTGTCAATCAGAACACGACAGAGACGGAGAGGATGTGATGCAGTGATAACAGTAGAAAAATGGAGGGAGAGTGAAGGTAGAGAAAATAGGAAAAAAAAGAGAGACCGGAATCAGTACAGACAATGAATAATTGAATCGGCTGCTGTTGTGAAGGACTGCTTAGAAAAAACAATAAAAAAGGGAACTCTACCCCCCCACCCCTTCAGACGCACCCAAACACTCTGCTCACGATAACCCAGATTCCTTCCTCTGATCTGGGTGTCTGAGAGTGTGTTTTGCTGCTTTTACCACATCCCCTGCTGCCAGTTCATCAAAAAACGACTTTTAAAAGGCAGCCGAGATTCTGTGAGAACTAGCACTAACACTCTGAGGGAGCTAGAGAGCCACAGTCGCACTCTCATGCTGCTGGGGAGCGCAGCGGCGTCTGGGGTCAATGTGGACAGAAGCTGAGCCAGGCAGGTTAGACCTCATGAATAAATGTTTTTTAAATCTGTGGAAATGCCACATTATACGATGGCGGCAGATTATTCCTTTTGCCATTGCTGTTTATTTTTACCGAGAGTGTTTGATTCATAAGAGGAAGTAACAATGTGAAAATAAAACTTATATATATATATATAATTATAAAGGCTAAAACTATGTTTTGAGGTTCTTCTATCAGAGCCAGTATTGTAAAAATAAATAGCCAAACAGATAAAAGGCAGTGTTTTGCCCGTTAATCATCTATTCTGTAGTGGCCCGCCACATTTAAATTTGTCCTTCGACAGTTCCATAATAAACCAAAATATTTCTTGCACTTCTCATCATAACATGTAAGATCTCTGTTATGGTGCTTTGATACATTGTACAGCTGTGTGCAGCGCTATGTGCAGCATGCTCGCTCGTGCCCTCACACTAGTCCATAAAGCTGTTACTGTCCAAGCAGACAGTAAGACCTCATAGTTTCAGCTGAATCGCATGCAAGGCAGTTCTCTCTCACAACTGAATGAATTCTGTAGGAGAGGGAGGGCAGTACATTTTAAGAAGGGACTTGGCCCGGACTCTGACAGTCTAATTTCCTCACGCAGGTCATTCCAGATCTCTGGGGCCCTGACTGCACACACTGTGTCCCCTTTAGATTTCAACCATGTCTCTGGTATAGTAAAGAAGACCCCTGCCCTAGGAGTTCAAGCTATGCCAAGGTCATATGAGATAAGACTGTCAATCAGACATAGTTTATCTTGTGATCCAGCAAAGGGCGCTTGCTATCATCTATTGCTTGCCCTCTTGACAAATCAGTGAAGTAAGCTTAAAACCTTACGTTGTATTACTATGAAATTGGAGGACACAACCAAGCAAAGCCATCCCTAGTGGACAATTACAACACCAAAGAGGCTGAGAAGTGGTGTGTGGATGTTTTGTGTTCTACACCGTAGACCAGTGGTTTTCAAACTTTTTCTGCCCAAGGCACACTGAGGGGCAGGCCAAAATCGCAAGGCACGACTGTATTCTTATATTATACCCGCATTTCTCTCTATTTTCAAGTTGCTCTCCTTCATACTGGCTGTCAATCAAGGTCTTTAATGTGTCGCACCAACAGCGAAAATTAGGGTTTAGAAGGTTGTTAGCTATAAAATGTACTTCTGTATTGAGAAATTAATGCATAAAAAGAACTGATGATGAATTAAAAAGTATATATAGATTTTGGTAATTTCTTTACTTGCTTTAGGGCTCCATGTGATTAGTTCAAATATTGATTTAGTCAAATATTGATTTAGTTCAGGATTTAGTGAGTGGGGGCGAAGGATGTGTGTGTGTGTGAGTGTAAACTCTGCAGAGGAGATGAGATGAGGAAGCAAGACTAGTCGAGCAAATACAGAGACACACCAGCTAAATGTTTGGCTCCCCGGTGCAAGCAAGGAAAGTTCACCGATTTAAATGGTCACACTCTGGAGCCCTGTAGTAGTATAGTAGAATTGCAATAAGAATATTGTACATTTCTCTCAAAAATCCCATGGCACGCCTGGTCCTGCCCCGCGGCACACCATTTGGAAACCACTGCCGTAGATGACAAAGTACCAAACACAGGTAAGGCTGTTTGTTGACTTTGTAACATGCTACTGCCTTTCTCTTCAAGGAAAGCAAATCCGCAGGCTCTAGCTTTCCACCCACGTGAGGCAGTGCAGGAGGCAGTGTGAAGTGTTCATGTGTTTGTCTAACTGCTAAAGTTGCTAAAATTGGTGTGATACGACTGATGATAATACGAGTCATTACATCTTTGTTCCACTTTAATCTTCTAAGCTTATGCCAATGAGAATTCACAGAACTTCAAGGTGACTTAGCATCACTGCACAGACAGCCAACAAACATGAAACAGATCACATTCCAATAAACAGTGTCCATCTGCCGTTGGCACATATGCCCAGTAAATCCGATTTTCGCATATTTATCAGAACGCAGCAAACCTGAGGTCTAGTGAAAAAAGGTGCATGATCAAAAAGTTTGCAGCTCACCAGCACAGAGAACACCACATGTCCTGAGGGAAGCCATAACTCCTCATGTGTGGACACACACAGTCCCGCATGATAAGCAGAGTGATAAATCCACCGTCATCACTCACTTTTTATGTCCCCGTGTCATGTTCCATGATACGTGGGTGTCAGGGAAATGTGAAAAATGCATCATCTTTTAGGACCTTTAATATTGTCTATGGAAATAGTTTCAATGCATTAGATTAGGATGTTTTGGTTTTGGTGCTTGGTGTTTCCATCCTGTCTCAAGGCATATCTGCATTATGTCGACTATATGCCACCTGTGTGTCTGTGTGTAGACATCTTCCTGAGAACTCGAGAGCTTTGCAGCAAAACGTGAAACACAAAATTGATATTTACTTCACTGGTTTGTTTGGAAATGGGAAGTATGATGACACTGATTCTCAAAAGCAGCATGACTGCTGTAGCCCTGTCCATCACAGCAGCGTCATCCGTCTTTAAATGATCTAATCAATATGCCGCTACTGTAAAGACCTTCAAATGGAGCTTCTTCAGTATTGTGGCTGAATGTATTTTTCAGCTCCTGTGGTTTCTTGCAATTGTTTGGAAAAAACGTCATCTTACAGTCCAGTTGGTGTGGGAAAATATCTAAACAATACATTTTAAGAGGAATCCTGGTTTTGCTACCACATCATTTCGAAAGTATGAAGAAATCACATCAGACAAACATGATTAATGACTTTTAGTTTCATGTTTAACATTTAATTGAAGGTGAAACATGTGTGGAATCTGTGCAAAAGAGTGATACTCTCTAAATCTATTTATTTTAAAATCATAGGAAATCATTCAACCCTGATACAGAGACGTCTCCACCTGCAGACTGACTGGCAGGTTGTTTTCCAAAACACCGCCGAACCTTTTCAAACTTTAAATGTCAGCTGATGGCCAGGTAATTGTCTAATCATTGGTATTGACTAAGACTGCATTAAACACATGTTACTAATCGAACAAGTAATACGACCTTTCGAAGTAATCACACGAGAAAAATGGCATCGCCATTGGATTTGAATGTCTACAGCCGCCTCTCCAGACCATGAGATGCAGTGGAGAGAATGAACTTTTATTCTCAGAAGACACATCACATCGTTAAACCACTAGTCTGTAATGTTGAGTCAGCGTGGTCTGAGTTTTCTCCAGAGTATTCACCCTAACTGTGCATTCACAATCTCCTCAGCAGGGCCCATTTCCGGAATTTTGAAGCCATTGCTCCGACTCAGATGTGTGATCCAGTGAACAAAATGTGTAGTATTTATGTGTTTAGAACCTTTAAACCATTCCTCGAAACCTCTTTTCAATATTTGCATAATAACAAAGAGATAAACAAAAGGATCAGGCGTGATTGGCACATAGATCATTTAAATATCTGTACAATTATCCTACATAATGTCTGTACTGGCTGGAAAGTGCTGTTAGGCACTTGTGAGATATTGATTTGCAGCTTTGCTAATAACAAAAAGTGATACATTTGACAAGTTGACATTAGAAGCAACTGCTTAGAGCCGATTATAAAATTCTATTAATTGGTTTAAAAGTGATGATGTCAGCACCATGGCAACTCATATACCAACATTTCCCAGTTGTTCTGGTGGCGTTTACGTGAATTTTCCCAGTGGGGAACACATTTTTGGATTATTCTTTCACCACATGAATGTCATTAGATCTGTGAATGAGTTGCATTGTGGGTAATGTAGACTCCAGGTTTTGAAAAGGATGAAGAATGTGAGAAATGAAAATGATCATATTGTATTTCTGTTTTTGATGAATCAATCATTTCAGTCCATTGTGAGTCCAAAGTCAAACAGGAGTACTATGTTAAATCAGTGGCTACTTTGATAAATGGACCCTGTGGATTGTTGGACTATAGAGGTGTTTGTAGATTAATGCTTTGATGGGTTTAATCCAGCATTTTGTTGCATCATGTTTTTTTACCTCCATGCCCACAGGGATGCACATGCGCTGCCAACACATTCTTATGGTGGTAGTCATGTGATACAAATTTAAATGACTGCAGAGGGCAGTAAAATGTCCGCAGCATTGCATCATGAAAGGTAGCGGTGCCCTGATGACTGGAGAAGAAAAGTGTGTGTTTGTAACCCATTGGGATACACACATTGCACTGGTGAGACCATGGAACTATTTTCAATGAAATGTTTAAAAGTCTTAAAACAGAGGAGTAAATGATGAATTGGCACAATTGTCTGCATTGACACAACAATGGCTCAGCACATAGCCATCCTTTCAAAGTGTGGATGGCCAAAGAGGGCAGAGTGTTTGTGTCTCATGGCAGGACAGAGGGGGGAGATGGCTGCAGCAGAACCATGCTACAAGAACTACACTCTACAGTGTGCTGCCACAGGGTGAGCGATACGGCTCCATCCCTTAGAGCTGCAGGCCAGAGTAAAGCTACTGGTCCAACAAGAGGAGCGACGCTACAACAACACAGACTGGTCTGACTGCAGATGAAAGCCAACAGCTGTTGGGATGCCAGAGTGACTCTTTGCCAAGTATGGGGCTGCAGTCCTGAAACCCTCTGGCTACTGGATACCTACAGTTGCTGTCATTGTTCCAGAGCGGAGCACACCCAAGGGCTGCGTGTGCACGATTTGACTGGACACTTCTCTTGAGGCATTCACCATGATGGCAGAAGGTAGTTGTCTAGTGATTCAGAGAATTGAGAGCATTTACTACAGTTTTTTTAATGATGTGGTGCAAGGGTCCTTTTCCCAAATAAACCAATGAATGTTAAAGTCACAACAATGCCAAATTGTACGAGACCGAGCACCAGCAGCTTTGTACAACACCTCCGTGCTTGAAAGGAGTTGCACAGCACCTGTGGGACAATGTTTGTGAAGATAGCTGCCAGTGGGAAGAGGAGAATACAGTGTGTCTCCTGAAAAGATTCAAGTAGTCACCGGTGAGCAATTTAGAACTGCATCAATGTGTTTTTTATCCTCTCTATAAAATCCAGTACGTGCAGAAAAAAAAAGTTCACAGATGGACACTGAGAGGCAAAGATTATACCCTGCAAATCTGCCGACTTTCTCTTACAGGGGACTGGTTTACTCTTTTGAGTCTGTGGCAGTTTTGGTGTGAATACAGGCAAATATCAGGCCATTTTAATAATGAGTGGGATACAGCACCTCTTAACTTTCTGAGAAAAGGTAATTTCTGCCGGAAAGCCTCAAGGTCCGAATAGTCCAAAAATCTGCCCTCAGCTTTGTGTCGATTTTTGTCTTTTACTGATAGAACAGATTAACATTTGAATCACGTATTCCTTGCTGATGTTAAATAGGTTTAAAACTATACAATGTAATGTACTTTTATCTAACTATTGTACACAAGCCTTATGCTGTACAATCCGCATGTGTAAAGACTTCTTAAAGGATGATTTTCAAACACAAGCCTGAAAAAAAACACCCCACACTTCAGCTCCCTCTTTCAATTTCAGGGGAATGTTCCTTATTAAAGATAACTTAAATCACATTTCGGCTTTTCACAGTGAAAGTAGACAGAAAAGATGTCGGGATGTTGTGCAACAAAGGTTTTAGGCTGAATTCAAACTCAGAGTACGACAGTAGCTAAGCCACAAAGTCACCCTGGAAGAGATTTGTACCCTTTCATTTTCAGCCTGTCACATGCCACTGGGTTTGAATGAAAACCTGCATACTCCTGGGCTTTGACAGCACATAGTTTGACACAACTGCAGCATACAAACCGCAGCGTTTCCAACAGGAGAACAGTGGTCGGAAACAATGTTCAGTTCCACCGGCAGATGCAAAATAAATTATCACTTTTTTTTTTTTTCACAAAAGCGGCAATGATTACAAAACTGACCGTGAAAGACAAAAAGAAATAGATGTCCAGTCATGTTATCTATCTTCTTCACGCTTCTTCTTATTCTTAAGCTTTAGCTCTGAGTTCTGATTAATTATAAGTCATTTACAATATCATACTTAATACACTGCAACTGTTATCCAGCCTTTAGAAGCCAAACATACACTAAAACTGCTTTTTAATTGACCTCTTTGTGAATAATGCCTCACAGTACATGGGTGCTTGAAGCTAAAGGTTACTGTTGGCATGTTAACCTGCTCACAATGACATTGTTGACTTGTTGATTAACAGTTTAGCATGCTAGGACTTCTGGTCTGATAACGCTGCCAGATAAATTTCAGGGTTTCAAAGTTATAACAATTCATCATGGGAGGGAAAACAAAAGTATGTCCCAAATTATATACACTGTGTGGACAATTATTAGGCAAGTGAGTATTTTGACCATATCATCATTTTTATGCATATTTTCCAACTCCAAGCTGTATAAACTTGAATGCCTATTGGATTTAAGCATATCAGGTGATGTGTATTTGTGTAATGAGGGAGGGTGTGGCCTAAGGAGATCAACACCCTATATCAAGGTGTGCATAATTATTAGGCAGCTTCTTTTCCTCAGGCAAAATGGGCCAAAAAAGAGATTTAACTGACTCTGAAAAGTCAAAAATTGTATAAAGTCTTTCAGAGGGAAGCAGCACTCTTGAAATTGCTAAGATATTGGGGCGTGATCACAGAACCATCAAACGTTTTGTTGCAAATAGTCAACAGGGTCGCAAGAAACGTGTTGAGAAAAAAAGACGCAAATTAACTGCCAAAGATTTGAGAAGAATCAAACGTGAAGCTACCAGGACCCCATTATCCTCCAGTGCTGTCATATTTCAGAACTGCAACCTACCTGGAGTGCCCAGAAGTACAAGGTGCTCAGTGCTCAGATACATGGCCAAGGTCAGGAAGGCTGAAACCTGACCACCACTGAACAAGACACATAAGTTGAAACGTCAAGACTGGGCCAAGAAATATCTGAAGACAGATTTTTCAAAGGTTTTAAGGACTGATGAGATGAGAGTGACTCTTGACGGACCAGATGGATGGGCCCGTGGCTGGATCAGTAACGGGCACAGAGCTCCACTTCGACTCAGACGCCAGCAAGGTGGAGGTGAGGTACTGGTATGGGCTGGTATTATTAAAGATGAGCTAGTTGGACCTTTTCGGGTTGAAGATGGACTCAAAATCAATTCCCAAACCTACTGCCAGTTTTTAGAAGACACTTTCTTCAAGCAGTGGTACAGGAAAAAGTCTGCATCTTTCAAGAAGACCATGATTTTTATGCAGGACAATGCTCCACCGCATGCATCAAAGTACTCCACTGCGTGGCTAGCCAGTAAAGGCCTCAAAGATGAAAGAATAATGACATGGCCCCCTTCCTCACCTGACCTAAACCCTATTGAGAACTTGTGGGCCCTTCTTAAACGGGAGATTTACGGTGAAGGAAAACAGTACACCTCTCTGAACAGTGTCTGGGAGCTGCTGCACAAAAAGTTGATCGTCAACCGATCAAGAAACTGACAGAATCCATGAATGGAAGGCTTATTACTGTTATTGAAAAGAAGGGTGGCTATATTGGTCACTGATTTTTTTTTTTTTAAATGTCAGAAATGTTTATTTGTAAATTTTGAGATGTTTTGTTTATTATTCTCACTTTAACAGATGAAAATAAACAAGTGAGATGGGAACATTTTAATTTTTCATTTAGTTGCATCATAATTCTGCACACTAATAGTTGCCCAATAATTGTGCACACATAGATATTCTCCTAAGAAAGGCAAAACCTCACTTTTACTTTCTTAAATATTCAGGTTTGAGGTTTATTAACATTTTGGATTGACCGAGAGCACTGTAGTTGTTCAATAATAAAATGAATCCTCAAAAATACAACTTGCCTAATAATTGTGCACACAGTGTATAATATAGATATATCAATTGAGCAGATGATGACAGAACAGTTTCATTTAGAATCACCAATGTGAATTCCATGGTGGCCGAAACATCTTACACAATCACATTAACAGGAAACATGAACGCTAAACATCCACAAAAAAACCACGACACAACACACAACAGAAAGTGAACGAAAACGAATGTTGACAATGAAAAGATGGTTGTGTTGTCACTTCTGTTTTCATCACGTGGCTTTTTCAGTCTGGACCAATGTGGCGGTTTGACAACCTGACAGACCAATCCACGTCTCGAGAGCCGTATCATGCTCGCGGGGATAAATCATTTCACAGAATAACTGCTTTATTTCAAAGTGGGCTGTGATTTCGTACATGTGTTGGTGCAATGCCACACATGCTGTCCAGCTATTAACAGCAACACAAATGCAATGTTGAGTGTGAAACATGTTTTATTACAATGACATTTTTAGCATTTGCAAGCCACGACCATGCAGCATTGGACTGCCTGTTTTTATGTTATAAACTGCAGTAAACACAAATATTGCACATGCCCAGCAAATGACTTGAATCTTCTTTATGCTGTTTTTTCTATTCACGGGAAGGGGAAACAATATTTCACTTGTTTTCCCCTGTTGGAAGGTTGAAGGCCATCAACAGAACAGTATGGGAGAAAGTGCAATGAAGACAAGCAACAAACCACAGATAAAGACAACATCGATTGAATGAACACAGCTCAGATTGTATCACCTAGAAGCTATCGAAATCATCTGAGATCAGATTAGTGTGGAGGCTGAAAGCCAGACACTTGCTCTTTCCTCCACAACTGTTAGAAAACAACTATTTACAGAACAGCTGTACAAAAACCCAAGAACCAGACAATCCAAAAGAATGTAATATCATACAGGAATTACCATTTTATCAGTTGCCAGATTTAGCTGTACATCTGCCTCTTTTTTGCTTCATCGTTCTGGGAGATGATTTTTAAATCTTTCCAGATCCTTATTGACCGTGTTTTAAAGGTCACCTTCGTGACTGCAATTGCAAACAGCTGACAGTTTGCGTCTTCGACTTAGCTTTTCTGAGAAAGGGTGAGAAATGAGGTCTGATGCTCAAAAAACGTGGCTCAGCCTCAAGCAGGCTCTGAGTGATGAAAGTCTTGGCTTGCTGCATTGCATCGGCGATTTGTCACTTCCTCCCCGCTCTATCCTGAACTCCACCAAATCTCCTTCACACTGAAGACACCACCTCCCTCAGCTGTGATGGATAGAGCTGTCTGAACGACTACCTGGCTAACTATCTGACTGGGTGACTGATTTCTCTGTATGTGTGGAAACCAATGCAACGTGTGTAAGACAGCTGGGGAACTTGTGCTTGAGGAAAACAACCCCACTTCAAAGTGATCAGGTAAGATATGTGCTTATCATTATGTTCCAAGCTATAAAATTTGATTCGACTCGCTCACCACCTCTGGTCATACCTCAGTGATAATACGCTTTGATCTTAAACGATCCGAACCCTGCAATTAAACCATATGTCAACACTCATAACACACTTAATTTGATTGAATACTTTGAATAGTTATTCACAGTTTATTTCACAATAATATTTAAATACAATCTAGAAACTCATACATATTGTCTGTCACAAAGACCAGTACAACTTAGAACTCAAGAGTTATATTATTTTATATACCCAACATCTATGCAATATTGGTACACATCAATGAATACAATTTTGAACTTTGTTCATGCACATTGTGTACTTAAAATTGTTATTGTTGTTAGCAAGTGACTAATTTGTCTGAAAGAAAATGTCGTATATTTAAGCAGCAGTGATGTTGAAGATGATGATGAAGGAATCTCCGCGGACACCGTTCTTGCTTGTATAATAAGGTTTATTACACAGAAGTTACAGGTCAGGACAGGTACCTAGGTATACCTGGAGACGTTCTCGGCCAATGCAGAAGTCTACCTCGCCGGTGCCGGACAAGCCTTCATATAGGGAAGTTGTTTCCGCCCAGGAAATAAGATAAAATGACGTCATACATAGGGGCCTCTAATTCAAAACATGCTTCCTACTTAAAGATGGAAACCCCTCTATCTAACAGGTCAAAGAGAGTTTCTCCAGGTCAAAGAGAACTTAACGAGTATATAGAATAATAATTAGATTCATCTGAGAGTCAGGAAACAAGGGGCCCCCTAACCATGAACGTGTCATTAACGAGGGCCATAACCTAGAAGGTGTTTACTTTACAGACATACAACTCCAGCCAGCTTTTTTTTTGCCTCAGTCAAGTCAAATAAAGTATTCATTTAGTTATCCAGATTTACTTGTCCTACCTGCTCACAAAGAGAAAAACAATAGGACTTCACAGCCGAGTGGAATGAAAGACTCAGCCAGCAGAACGTGACTGCTGCCATGACTGAACTCGGCTGAATGATGGATACAGCTGTCTGACTGAATCACTCCCACGTGTGCGTACGCGTCACTTTGTATGAACTGTGTGTTTTTTCTCCGAGTGTGTCACTGTAGCAGGCAGAAGACGAAGGATGCAAGTCCACCTGAGTGACTTGTGTGTTTATGCATGTGTGTTGTACTTTGTTTGCTTGGGTGTGTTTAGTTTGCGTGACTCGGCACTTGTGAGAGATGATGGATGTGTATGGCAGGTGTCTAGTAGGTGATGGATGGCTGGTATTTCAGTGGTACAGATGCAGCAGGCAGCCACAGTATCACTGGCTTCCTGTGGCAAAAAATGAATATAACTGAGGTGTATCAGTATTCAACTCAGGTGACAAGTGGAATAAAGATAAAGAACAAGTTTTAATGATGCTTGTGTGGAAAGTGGGTCGCAGTAACCACAAATAGTAACAAGATACAGCAAAGAAAACTGAGAACTTTTAGAGACGAGCAAGTGCCAAATGCACAGAAAAGCATATCAATTGGAAATATGAACGAAATTCTTACTTACACCATCAATACAATTTATTTTCTATGTTGGTCTAACTTTTGACCTTGATGCAGTTATATCAAAGTGCATTGCGCAGTGTGGGCCATTACATCAGTAACACACATGCCCAAACAGACATTTAGCTTATTATGCTGAATGTGGTCCGAGTTAAATCACAGATGTCCAAACTAACCTGTGAAATAATTGACCACTAGTTGCACTTGCAACAGTCAGTCCTCGTTTTATGTTTGATTGGGAACCAAATGCCTCTTACTGGTCAATAATGCCCATTTACTCAGTGTGCACCATTAGAATTCTAGTTTGCAGGGTGTCGAAACACTGACACTGCACCTTAACTTAACACTGTGCTTTGGCTAAAGCTGGACTAATGGAGTGTTAAAAACCAAACAGGTTTTAAAATCGGGTTGAACATAAGGAACATGCCCACACTATAAGATTAGAAAACAATGGCGCATCACAAACTGCAGGATATTGTTATTCAATCTATTGTAAGGGTTTGGGTTCCACCTCTTTTTGAAGATGTTTTCTGTTTACATCCCTGTGTTTCATGTTTTCACACTCTGGGTTCTGTTTCCTGTTTTATTTTGTAGTGTCTGGGTTCTTGAGTCTCGTCTCTAGCTTTACTTCCTGTCCGTGATTGTCTGCACCAGTCCTCATGTGTCTCACCTGTGTCTATTTGCCCCTGCCTTCCTGTGTATTTAAGCCTCTGTGCTTCTCCTTGTCGGATTGTTGTCTATCGTCGTTGTCTAAATGTCCTGTCCTCCTGTGTTTCTGTATCCCGTGTCTCCTGAGCGCCTGTCCTGTTCACCCGTGTAAGCCTCCTGTGTTTTCTTTGTGCTTTTGTTTGTTCAGTTTTACTTTTTGAGATTCCTGCGTTTATTCTTGTTTTTCTTTCATTAAAAATACTCTTTAAGTTTAAACTCTGCATCTGGGTCCATCTGCCTCATCAAATCCTGACATCTATTCTGGTGAACGGTGAACTCAACACAAAACAACGAAGTGTACGACAAGAAAAGCAGCAGACAAATCAGACAGGATGAGATGTGATGAAATGTAACAGGCAGAGGTTAGGGCAGAATAAAAAAGGGCACTGAAGAAAGAAACAAATATTAATGGACAGACAGAGATAAAGAGCAAATCAGCCAGTCAGAGAGGGGAAAAAAAGGCTGATCAGAGAAGAAGTAAGAAGGAAGAGAGAGAATCAATCTGCCATTGCTGGGTTGCTAAGGCCAGACTGATTACAGCTGCCTGCAAAACAGCGTGTGTGTGTGTGTGTGCGTGCGTATTGATTAGCCCCAACCCTTTGACTGTTACAGCGTGAGGTGTCCATGACGTACCCAATCACTGATGAGAAGGAGCCTTCTCACTTCCCAGTCCTATTCTCCCACACACTCACCTGCTCTCTCTAATCAGCCCTCTTCTTCCAAGCTTACTGAAGCATCAAATTCTATCAGTCTGTGCACATGCAGCCATGCGTGTGTACACTACACACACACATACTGTAGGAACACACAGACACACATCGCATGACAGTATCACAGCAATCTGCTGGGTCAGTGCGAGTTGCTTGACTCAATTGTCATTAACCGGATCCAGGAGAGAGAAAGGGTGACAGATATTGTCCTCTAGTTCAGTGGTTCTCAACCTTTTCAAGTCGCAACACACCGGTCTAACCAGGCTGCTGCAATCGCCAACAGACGTCCCTGCAAGCTTGACCTGTTCTTTTGGTGATACATTTAGATCTTAATGCTTATAACAGGTTTTATTTTGCTCTGTCAATCACTGTTGTTGGCTAGGCGGACGGGTTGGGACGCTTCTGCATCTCCTGTCTGATCGATGGTGAATCTGAGATGTGTCTCTCTACACCATAGTCAGCGACGCTAAAATTCTTCCTCTTCTTTTGGTTAAAATGTGCTCAACTCTGATTGTTTCATGTGTGTTTTCTCGCTTTAAGAGAAAATTTGTCGTAAGGAACATGATGTGATATTTTTCCCTCTTCACCTGAGACGCCAGGCAGCTGGTGTGTGTCCAGAACACCGTCTCTGGCCCAACTCTGGACCTCCTGATTTACAAATACCTAATAGAGAAATAAAGATCATACATCACTGGTACACATAATCCAACGTAAAAACAAATTCCCGGTATAAAATATGTAATTTGAATTTCTAAATATATTAGATTATTTTCTTCTCTGCAACCATCTGGCGTCCCTCAAACATTATTTTGCTACCTCTGTGGGGGTTGGGACACCCACGTTAGCTTTGAGTTTCACTGACGTTCAACGGGACCACAATCTGGTCTTATTTAGGTTCTCTGATAAGTAAAAACTGTTTGTGGTGCGTGTGCAGGATTATGCAGCAAGTGGCAGGTATGAGTCCAGTCTCCCTGATCAGCACTGCATGACCCTCGTGGGAACACAACACACACACAGCTGACATTAGGATGGGGGAGGCTGCCGGCGTGGACAATAAAAACTTTCTGGATGTTATGATGGCACACCGATGTGCGCTTTCTCCCTATGGTGCCAATGGAGAAAGGGCGGGAGAGAAAGCGTCAGTGTGAGCAAGTGCAAAGAGCTCCGCACACAGTTCTACAATGAAGCAATGGCACAAAGCACAAAGAGACTTTACATGTGTGTAAGAAAATTCTTGGTTCATTTTGAAACTTTGGTTGGACAAATTAGTCGCCACGGTCAAGGTAATTTGTGGGAAACACTAAGGATTGTGTTATTCTATAGGTTCCCATGAAAATACTAGAATAACTACTATGTGTGGCTGTTAACTTCCTTCCTCTCTCTCTACATTTATTTTGGAAAAAGTTTTGGTTATCTACTAAAACAGTTGGGCACTAAAGTTTTTCGGAAATATTGCTGAAACTAGAGTATTGTCTTTGCTGGGGACTATTTTCAGCCATTAATAGCAAAATGCATGATGGTAAATTCAATAAAAGACATTTAATGTGTCCCTAGCTTGCTATATATTTTTCATAGTCAACAAATAAATCAACAACTCAACTTAAAGTGGGCTTTGCAGCTCAGGTTAACTCAGTGTGTCTCTCTCAGTCTCAGCTCGTGTTTGTCTCTCGAGTGTCTGAGTCCTTCTGTGTCCCTGTCTCTCCCTCTGGCAGCTCTGCTGCTGCCTTCTGAATCCAGGGAGAGTTGTTTGGCCCAACTAGTCTCAGCTGTACCAATCCCATGCTCACTGAGCCCCCTCCACACTTGGATTAAAGTAATAATGACAATGACTTAGAAGATCCAAGCACAGACTAAGATCTGCCCTTGCCTTACACTACACGAAAGGCGAATTTTCGTCCCTGCAAACTCCCCTAATTCTTGGAAGTAAGTGCCAGTTTACAGGATGTGAAGTCAGCGTTCGCCCGTGACACAAACGTACTCCTGGTAGCGCAGTGGGGGGCTGGGCAGGGGGTGCTGCCGAGTCGTGGAGCGAAGGTGTGATCTAATAAGTTTATGAATCGCAGCGAAACCACTTGTGAGAACTTATCTCACTTCACCATTGGATGAAACCACAGACCTTTGAAACGAAAAGTCACTCGTGATTGGCTGGTAGATCTGTTGCTATTGGTCACCCTGGGTCATTATAATACACACGTGGGTAAACCCCTCCCACACTATTAATAATAATAATAATAATAATTAATACATAGTTATTATTACTAATAATTTATTTATTATTATTAATTATTAGTAAGCCTTTACCAAAAGCACTGCAGTTACTGAAGACTATACATTTAGTCATGTGATGCTTGATGTTATATGTTGAACATATTGTAGAGGGAAAAAAACATTAACAAGGTATATGTTGAGTCAAAGCTTTATTTACATACAGCACTAATATTGTACAAACACAACTGGCCTAGCCAGTGAAAAACTAATCAGGTGAAGCTTGAAATGTCTCTTTGCCGCCTCTGGGTCATAAGTTCTTTGTGGGACTCTGTCTGAATCTGCTCCAGTGTGTAGACGTCTGTGGTGTGTAGCTGTGAGATTCAGTGTAGCTTCTAGTCTTCTTTGAAGTGTGGCACACAGGTCGGTGAGCTCCTGGCTGTGGAAGGATGGATCCATGTCATCTGTCCCGCTTCAATCAGCTGTAAACACAATCAGTACAATTAGCACAGTTCAATGACAACATACACCTATACATGTAACTGAAAAATGATCTAATGAATCTAATCTTACCCTCTTTCTTCTCTGTCGACTCCTGAACTTCTCAATGCTGCTGCAAGAGCTGCAAGGTCCGGTTGGATGTACGGGAAGTTCCTTCATACTGGCTCTTAGTACGTCATAGTACAGGCAGCTGGAAAACAACATGAGTAACATGAGTATATTATTAATAAAAGGAAATGGCCTCGCTACATCACTGTTGGAAGATCCACAGTAAAAAACACAATTACTAAACAGTTACTTACAGACAATGGCGTCATTTTCCACACCGCAAATCCGGACTTGCAGCGTGAGCTTCGGCCAAATGTGCAGTGACTGCCTCGTTGTGTGTTGGGGGCTCAGGCTGTGAAAACACAATGATGAAATGGATCAGATAAAGTAACCTGGAGAATGTATTTTATACAACACAGCGCGTCTCTTCTTTAACCTTACCCTCGCTCCGCTTCGTGGCGCCGGCCATTTGCCTCAGAGGTCAAAAAGTCACGTTTATGAAAAAACTTTACGAGAACAAACTCTTAAGTTTAAGCAGTTCGTACACATTTAAACATGCACTAGTTCTGCTCAAGCACTCGATGCTCTCTTCTTCTTTTAGAAACTTTCTCGCTAATCCCACAGTTGTGTACACGCTATTCAGATCGTGTTACTTAGCTTAGCAATGGCTTCTCTCTGTAACTTAGCTCTTACCGTAAATTTGGGATTGTGCGCCCGTTTTCTCCGCTTCGACTCGTCCACACTGGGCCCGCGGCTTTGCTTTCCAACGCACTCATCCTCTCCTCCAGGGAAACAGTGTCGTGTCGACTTCAGCAAGTTTTTTACACCGAAAACAGACTCACTCGTCGGACCACGCAAACCACGAGCCGATAGTTTCTTGTCTGCGGGAGACAGACGCTTCATTCACGAGGCTGTGATTGGACGAGCCCTCTACCGCGTTGACGTTAACGACTGACGTGGCATCTTCAGGAATGGACATATTCACGAGCTGAGTGTGACGTTTTCAGAGTAAAACTTCACAAATGACCTTTTCACTTTTGAAGCAGCGGTTATAACAGTTTTTAAATTGTACTTTACATTTATATGGGATGAGTATGTGACTGAGGACCAGTTTATTCTTTCTGGTGTTAAGTTAATGTACTTGCATGATTCTTGCTGTTCTGGGTTTGTACCCTCATAGTTGAATTGCGCTTATTGTAAGAGTGTGTTAATGGAATACTGGGAAAGTTTAATAACAACAATAGGACAATTCAAGTCCAAATTATTGGAGTCAACAGCTTAGCATGCCATGGACATGTGAATATGGTGGTGAGTTTTTTCCAGTAATTTGGGAGGACAAATGTTTGGGACTTTGATGATTGTGGACAGCTGATATGCTTTACGTGAAGCACAGTGTTTTGGAGTCAGCAGAAAGACTTCTCTTCGAAAACTGTTCAGTGGTGCCACTCTCTCCATTCCAACAGATTTTCTTGGATGAGCTTGACGGACATGCAATGTTAACAATGTATCCTCAGATGTAGCCTGGAAATTGTATCACTGATTACACTCATTATAGCCTACTTACTTATATAAGGCAAATCTATTCAAACTACAATTTATGATTCTATAATTATACTAAGCCTGATGTATTTATAGGAGAGATTTTCTTAAAAGGGAGTTAGTACCTGTTAGAAAAAGGTGTAACCTCTGCACCACTGAGTGAAACTATCCTGATTTGCATTTGTAAAGATCACAGTTTTGTCATTTACATGTGAAAGCCCCCCCCCATAGACCTAGGAGCAGGGGGGTCAACTGCCAAGTTTCTCAGGCTTGTACAACGGCCCAAAACTGGAACCCCACGTCAATTCCCGGCAGTTCTCTGTGCTGCCTGCAGATTCCTGTGAACAGTCGTTAACCTGAACTTCCACAGAAATTTACAGGGGCACTAACTGACACACATTCTTCTTTTCATTCAGTGTTAATGTTTTTTTTTTTACTGAAATGTTAAAAAAAAATTGATTTCAACCATATCCAGTTCAACAGGCAAAGGCAATATTTACAGTAAAAGCTAAAGGTTTCAGCTCTAAAATGGTTTTGTTTCATGTTTTAATCAGCTTCAGAGGCGGAGAAATAAAAGTTTTAGGAGAGGTGAAGTGCTTTTTTATGTGCGCCTCAGTTATGTAGTTGGAACAAGAGTAGAGTCATAAATAGTAAGACTGGGACACCCCTAATTGTTAAATATTTACTGATATTTTGCCTTAGATTTTCAGGTAAAAAAGAAGGTTGAGGCATTCATAAAAGTGTGTAAACCTGGTTTAAAGGACACTAGACATCTACTTTTGAAGATTGAATGGCACGTCAAAGCAAATCAGCTTAACGCTCTGTTATTGTTTATCTGGCCGTGCTTCTCTACAGTTGTCCCTTCTCCTTACATTAAAACCAAAAGGATGAACATTTCAGAGACAGACAGAGGGACAAGGACTTGCAGAGGGTGTCCACAGTGTGGACAAAGTATTGCAGGACATATTAGACAAGGAGGGCACTGGCTCAGGAGGTTGAATGGGTTTGATCCCCAGCTACTCCAGTCTGCAAAGTGTTTTTGGGAAAGATGCTGAGCCCTATAAACCCCACAGGAATATTTGAAGAGGAATAGCATGCAACTAATTAGTGAAGGCTTATGCTCATTTATAAAACGTGTGCAATTGTCTGTCACTGTTTATTACAGTTTTTGTTGCTTAACTGCCCCATGTAACTTTGTGTTTGTCCTTGGGGAATGAGGCTAAAACAAGGATTCAATTAAAGCCAATGAAGCACATTTCAGTATATAGTCTTCCCTTTATGCTCCATTTATCCTGTTAATTGTATGAAAATAACTTTACTACATCTTCTTAATCTGCCATTTCACTTATACTTTGCCTTGCTGGTGTGGATGTGGTCAATTTGTGTCTGGTCAGACTAGTTTTGCATTTCTTTCAGTTTTCTCCTTGAACTTGTTTTGCGTATATTTTGCAGTCATCCAATGTCTCTTTGCTGATGTTTTGCATTCCTTTTTGTATCTTGATTGACTTTCCAACAATACATATTAATAGCCATACAGAGGCTCTGTTCCCGCACTGCATTAGTCTGCTGGGCTGAGGTCAGTCTGGTTTGAAACCACAGAAGAAGTGGCGAGTGTGCGTAGCAGAGTGGTTTCTGCCACAATACCCAGCTGCCTTAGGGTTGATGCTTTGCTTAGAGAGTGTGTCTAAGACGCTTCTTCACTGCACTTTGAATGAGATTCTTTGTCTGTTATCTCGCTGTTTGTCTGGCGTATGAAAATTACTGCGGTCTGATGAGTTCACCCTTCAATACACACAGTGCATCCTCAACCATTCCTTGTCACCTCAGTCACAACTAATGGGCGATGAAAGAAATGGTAATTTGAGGGAAATAGCAACAGAAAAGTGCCTCCTGACTCGTGAATCGATGTCTGAGATGGAGTGGCTTCTGCGGAGTTCACTCAATATGAAAGTAATTCAACTCGAGGGTGGGGGGGGGAGTAGCGTTCAGACAGCTAATCAAATAAACTAGCAGCTGGGCTATTTCTCCTCATGAGCATGAGAGCAAACACTGCAGCAATAACATGAAAACCAGACGATTGCACAACATAATAAAACAGTATTATATGTCTGTTCTGCAAAACAACAGGTCTGGTGTAAATGTTTTTAAACTAGTAAACCAAAATCATATTGTTGTGCAGGGTCACACAATCATTAAAATACTGAATTCTGGCTCTTTGATTTATTATTTGCAGTGGTATATAACAATACCTGAATATTTTTTTTGGCGTAATATTTCCGAGGTTCCTTTCCCTTTTTTTGGCATTTCGCCTTTATGAGAAAGTTGAAAATGCACATGAGAGGTGGCTGGACAGCAACCTTTTGCTTACATTGCAGGTTTACCTTTTACAATGTTCACCATCTCTGTGTAATAGCAATAAACCCACAAGAAAAGCTGAAGCAGTTGTAAAATGGCATTTCTCTTATTAGACTATCGCTGGTGTCAGCGAACCAAAGCCTTGAGGAAAAAAAGGCTGGCAAAAAAAAAAATTACTCATCAATAATAGACAAATAGACGGTAGCAGGGGACACCTGACACCTTCTATGACGTATATTTACACTTTAAAATGTTAATACTGTTGAAGCAATAAAAGGATAAATCAAATAAAAAAAAGGACAGGTGCTGCTTGCAAGATCCCTAGACATCAAACAGAGATCCTTCATACACATGTACATTCTATATACAAGGTTAACCTACACATACACTATACATCCTTCAGTTGCTTAGCAATGCTCTGAAGTACTTAACTCCTTTTATATGTGAAGTTTGTCCTAATGATTGCAGAGCTCTTATAAAGAATAAATCCACCACATATGACGATAAACCATCACTTATGGAACAGCAGAGAAAGCAGCTGTAAGCCAAAGAAACTAACTCCAACCCCCCCAAAACACACGATTATAAATCTTACTGTTGAAATGATTATTTCTAATTTCCTTTTGGTGCTAAATTTAGTAACCAATGTTCAGCCACATCACATTGTTATTTGCATAGAGCTCCCCTGTGGCGGGTGGCTGATTCTTTGTAGAGCCGTTTTTCTCAGCTTGGAAGTTTAAATAATGCGTTTGGATTCTATACGGTCGTTACTTTGCACCCATGAGGCAATCCACTGTTTACAATGATTTTATATAATACAAATAGATTTTTTTTCTAAATATTTTTTAAAAAGTTGATAGTGATCGAGCCTTTAAACTCATCATCACCATGGTAACCTATGCTGAATCGCTAACCTGCACTACAGCAGGTTAAGTAACAGATCAAAATCTGTCAATGGCTCAACTACTGACCAATTAGATCACTGGAAAGCCAGATCCATCTTTCTACAGGATCCTGGCAGGGACCAAAGAGTGTACACCCAAGTGAGAAATAATAAAGAGCAATAGTTAATTGTATACATCAGTGGAGTTATTTTGCTGTTCAAGACTCTTCATGTGTCCTTTGGTTTTAAAACAGGCCATCTAACAATGTGAGAGTTGATCACACTGAATAACGCATAATAAATATTATAATTTCATTTTAATTGAACAAAGATTATTTCATTCCTGAGAGTGTTGATAATTTTACTTTTATTCCATCACTGCAGATCAGAACAAAATGAGGATAAAATAAAAACAAACCCCTTGATGTATTTTATTCGAAAAATGATGCACACGTCGTGAAATATTTCCCGTGATTATGAATGAACAATTCAGACTGACCTCATCAGACTATTTCTCTGATCTATTCTTTTCTCTGCTTTAGCAGCAGAAACAGTCTGATTGTACTTAAACACATTCATAATGGCTTATTATCATCAGACAGAAAGAAGAAGTACGCACACGATAACTGACTTAATCAAATTCTTGTGCTTATTCAGTTTATCCTTGAGCTGACATAAATTACTAAAATTAATAGAAATAAAGTGTTTCTTTTCTACAACGTATTTTAGTTTTACATTTCACTTTGTCACTGTTGGTTGTCGCTAAAGCCAAATTTACCAACATGTATCAGCATTTTTTAAAGATCATATAAAGAACTTTATCCACGGTTCTGACGATGTTGCCTACAATTAGCGAGCCCGCCTCTGTTACATGAACGCGCTCGCAGCTGGATAAGAAAAGCCTGAGTTCACACAATACAACTTTTAAAGTCGGCAGATGATTCTACTCGACTGGTTGTCAACAGTGGGTCACACACTGCTTGATCTTTCACCAGGAGAAACCCCCAACTAGTACGTATTGTACCCAAACTGCGTTTCATCACGAAAAACAGTCGAGAGCCACTGTGAATCCAACTGATCCTCCTGTTCTTCTGTGTCATCCTGCTCAGAACGACACTTCAAGCTGGACAAGGTGAAACACTTCAGTGGACGTCAGAGTTGTAAAGGATTGGTAGCAGTTCAAGCCACATTTCTCTGTCCAAACTCATCAGAGCCAGAGAAAAGACAAACCCAACCCGAACCCGAATCCGACAGGCATTCTGTTTGTTTCTGTCCTAACCTGACCCAAGCTTGATGCAGTTAATGTAAGCTGCACTCTTTGTTGGTTATTTGTTGCTTTCCCTGATTACAGTGCAGTGTGAAAAAATCAGGGGGGGGGGGCACCTCACCACTGAATGTTGTGAAGGTACATGTTACCTTCACAACCTTTAACCCGTCCTGCGCTCTGATTGGCCGGAGTAGTCGCAGACTCTGGCTATAGGTTTATCAGAGTCTGCGATGCACCAGTGATGTGTTGATCCTCTCTAATCGCTATTTTTAAGAGCTCACACAAAGCAACCTGGGGACTGCTGAGTAAGCACCGATCAGGGGCATTTGTGAAAATTGAGTAATGTGAATTGGAACTTTTGATAACCAATTCGTTTTACAGGTAACCTATGATGGCCAACGTTGACTTTCTTTGAAGTACCGGCCCTGGAGAAGAAACCGAATATTCAACAATTACTGTGAGTCATGTTCTATATCTGCACTCGACAGAAGTATTACACATCATTTCAATTATTACATATAATTAAGAGCCTCAGAAAAGGTCTAGACAGAGCAGCTTATCCCAGTTTGATATCAGGAATTAACTGTGACGTATTGATGTTCAAGTGTTTCCTTCACTAATCAACTGTAGTTAGTTTTTCCTTGGCTAATCTTGTCCTATACCTTTGAACATAGCAGTAATGGGGCTGAGAATTAGACTTGCGATTCAGTATGGTGTCAAATAATAGGTTCACACAGCAGTGAAAAGATGGTGCTCCCATAATTGAATTTTTTTTTTTTAAAGACAAAACCCGAGAGGGTATTAGTCCTTCTTCCTTCCTGTTCTGAGGCGTTTGGCCCCAAGCTCATAGCTTCCTACTGAGCGGCTGGCAAATCAACAATCCAATGTGTTGCTTCACTCTGTTTAAAGCCAAACTAATATCCACTTATCTGATGCAGTTTTTATCCAGCATGGCAGTGTGGTGGTGTTGCTCATTAGTTTTTGGACATCAATTGAAGTTGTACATACACATTCTTGTAATTCTATCTTGGGTTAGGGTAATTCTATCTGTCTAGTGAGGACACCCATTGGCCTAATACATTCCCTAGCCCCTTACCCTAACCTTAACTATCCCGACTAAATGTCTAACGCTAACTCTTAAACGTAACCCTAACCTTAACCTGACCCTAAAATCAAGTCTTAACCCTCAAACAGCTCATTGAAAGTGGGTCAGAAAGTGAGGACCAGTCACTTTTTCAAATTGTGCTCACTCAAAAAGTGCTAGGCCTAAAATGCTCCTCACAAAGATATTAGTACAATTACACACACCGGTTTGCATAGCTTTTCTGTATTAGGACCTTACTTGACTTCCATTCATTGTGGACAGCCAAACCAAAACCTTGTCTCGAAACTTAACCATGAACAATTAATGACTAACCCTAACTCTAACATAACCACAATTCACATCTTGCCCCTACACTTCATCAGGAGCTCAGACATGATGTTTTGACCAGACTTTGGTCCCCATTAGGTCTACTGGTACTGACAAGGTCAGTGTTTATGCTTGAAAAGGTCCTAGAGGGGGAACAAAAACAGGTACACAAACACCTTTATGTGTTTTTATAGCTGATACAAGTGTAATATGAGAGTTTTTATAGGATTCTCACAGCTTAGTTCCTCTATTAGCCATTTAGCTTGTTGAACATAAACTGTTGTCAGGTGATACTGGACTTCTAGCTGTATGTGACTTGTAATGAGTGCAATATCTGAACAGGCCTCACACTTCCTCAAACACTAACATTACAGGAATCTAAGTGCAACAAGGACAATGGTCACTTGTCCTGCCTGCTCTTACGCTCTCTCATTTAACCTATTGAGTCTCCACTCGTCACAAAGTCAATCAAACAAGACCAGCGTCACACTGTGTGCTGAGGGGAAATCGGGGTTGGGCAGCTTTGCCAGTCAATAATATATTTGCAGTGCTTGTTTGTTGCTCATTTAAAATGTCAAATGAGCGGTGAGAGCACAAAAAGCTTGCTTTGATTTTCCAATTCATTAGTCAGGGATGCATTGCTAATGCCCGTGATCAATGGGAAGAGGCACATCGCGGAGAGTGTCCCTTTTCACCTGCTGCACCTGTGATAATGACACTATTAAGTATTCTATCATTTTAATTGGTCATAAACTGCAGTCACATTATTTTCACACTAGTATGGCTGCTCCTAAAGAGATCATCTTTTCCTTTTATGCCCTTGAGCAAAGCACTTAACCTCCAATTTTCCTTGTTGGACATCTGCAACCATGGGAAAAAAATGTATACTGCAGTTTATGGCTCTGTCTGTTTTCAGTCTCAAAGTGTACCACTGTAATAAAATAGCTCCTTAAACAATATGTTAGCTCTTTGCTGCTTCCTGAGGGTTTTAGCTGGAGGCTAATATGCAACAGACTTCGTTGTGTGTCACAAAAGTGCTCTAAATAAAATATGGTGCTTATGGCAAAACACAAATACAGACAAATAAAAAATGTTTTAAACCAACAACACACAAAAACACCCAGCAGCAAAATGTCTGAGTCTTGATTAACTGTAAACACATTCAAACCTGTATGCACATCCTACATTCAAATGCTAAATAATGAACAAACACACACACACAGACAAAATTCTGAAAGCTAATAACCTTTTGCTCCATGTCCCTGTTGTCTGCTTTACCTACAGACAATTCATTATGTACACACACCGAAAACGACATTAAGAAATGATGCTTTGTTGAATAATAAACAAACAATGTTAAATATTAATATGCTCCTTTTATACAAATGCACATATTTCCCTGAATGTGCACTTCCATGGTGTTATAAATGCTGTCCAGGCCTCAGTGTAAACATTGCTAATCAAAAGTGCCCTTACAATTAACATTATATAGTCTGTGTGTGTGAGTGAGTGAGTGAGTGAGTGTGTGTGTGTGTGTGTGTGTGTGTGTGAGGAGTGTTGGAACCAGATCAATCACAAGAAGTATAATGGTATTACCATGCAACTGATGACTTGCCACCATGAGTCATCAACATGCAAATGTTTTTCTGGCACTTTGTAAAGAACAGAAAATTTGACTAAGTGAAAGAACTGTCCAGCACTAACCCAGCGTGCAACTGTCTTACCTCATGATGGCAGGTGTTATTCTGTTAACAGTAAATTTATTTAATGAGAAATTTAATGTTTTTTTTTACTTTCAATGATATGGACTATTTTGTATCTTTTAATTGTGCTGGTGCACTGTAATGTGCTTGTTGCTCTGCATCTCTGTCAGGAGGTTATATATAAATGTTTAACACCCAATCATTTTCATCATTGATTTTTTCAATCAATAAAATTTACATATTTTTAGGTGAATAAAAAGTTGGAAAGTTGCACATCACAATTTCCCAAAGCCCATGACGACTATCTTTTAGGCCAACAAAACCACCAATACAAAACCAGAAAGATATTCAACAAAATTTAAATTGGTTCAATTGTCCAAATCCGTATACATCCCTTGATTTCCAAAACCTCCAAGCTCCATTTTGGATTACCACTGTCACAAAGCTGAAGCCTGACATAACACTGAAAGACTGACATAATGACCATCTGACAGTCATGATACATAACTGTATCTACCACCATGTGCGTATATCTGTAGGTGTGTGAAGTCTATTTATGAAGAGGCAGCTTTGTCTTTCAGTGGTGTAAATTATTAATATTCACAAGACCCACTGCCCTGAAACAGAGCACTCAGTGAAAGATGATATAGAATATAGGGGAGGTGGAAAGCAGGAGATATATAACTTTTTTAAATGGATGCCAACATTTGGATATATACCTATCTTGTTAAAGACAGGGGGAAAACAATTCTGGATCGGTCCCCTGATCCAGATCCACACCAGAAATGAATGGAATCTTTCCTGACCCATACTACATCCTTCCACCAAATATCGAGGCAATCTGTTCAGTAGTTTTTGCATAATCCTTTTAACTAACAGACAGGTACAAGTAAATATACCACTCGTAGCAGCACCTACACCATAGTGAATGTTTAGTACTGACTGGCTGCAAACACTCCAGCTGAGCTAGTACTCATTGGCAAAGTAGTCAGCATTGTTCCCAAGATCCCACTTGCAAGCTACACGGTTCCAAGAGTGTTGTACTGCCATAGATGGTTCTTTATGTTCATGGTGTGCTGTACAAACCTGAGGTACCAAATCACTAAAATAATTACCCTTTAACTTACATATGGGAAATAAAATGTGCCTCTAGCTACGGAATATAAAGTGTGGCTCAGTTATCTATATATTCCATTCGGAATAATTTGTTTTGTAACATTTTAACCTCTTTTCCTGCACAGATTTTAACTTGAGTCAACCAAATATACCACAACACCCAAACACAGCCGTTTGTAAGACACAATTTCACAGTGGCTATTCCAGAGACTTGGAATCTCACAGAAACTCGTGATAGCCTTCTTCTTCTTCATTTTTTTTTTGATGGCGGTTGGCAAACAACTTTTAGACTCATTACTACCACTTTCTGAACTGGAATGTGGAAACTTGCGTGATTGTCTGTTTTGCAGTGACAAACAAGCCAACTATGGATGTAATCATGGCTGAGAAGGTGGAATTGGCTTATACATTTTGCAGTTTCGAGCTGGAGGTGAGTCGGCAATGTACTGCAGGTGTCTGTCGGAGCCGATTAGACAGATTTATTTTTAATATAGGAAGGTCGGCGGTTCACTCCCAGTCTGCATGACGGAGTGTCCTTGGGCAAGATGCTGAAGCCCAAATTGCAATGTAAGCTGTGCCGTTCTCATCGAAAAAGTGCTGATGAACGTGTGTGTTTATGGGTGGATGGCAAACCACTGTACTGCAAAGTGTTTACCATCTATATAAATACAGACCAGCTGCTCTGCTTTCTTTATTATGACTGTCTCATATTCTCTTACCGGGTAAACGACAAATTTAGTGGAAATGGTAGTTTCACAGTGAGGTGGATTTCTGGATTAAAATGGCCCCTTTTTCAGAAGCAAAAGTTGCCTTCAGAGTTGTGGATCGAAATAATCCATGAGTTTTATCCAGACTTGGACCACCTCTTTTGGTCAATTGGTCCAGACCGCGGTCCGAGGCACCTTTCACACCTGTTATTTTGGTTTGGGCTAAACTGAAAAGTCAGAGGGTGTGGACAGAGGAAGGTCGGTGTGAATGCGCCCTTAGCGCTCTGTTCATGTCATGTAGTCTCCGCACTGCATATGAAATGTTAATGCATGGTCATGTTTTTATTTAACTGCATTTTATCCAGGGCAGATCAGCCCACGGGAGCCAGCCACGGCCTTGCCAACGTCTGTGGATGATGATCTCAGGAAGCAATTTATCTCAAATGATTTGAGCACCCATTTTAACTTTGCAGCAGGAGACCTTTGGGTCCCACGCTGGTCTCTGAAAAGCTCTATATGTCAGGATGAAGCAGCATCTATCCTCCGTAAGCCAGCACCATGCAGCAATTTGCTGGAGCAATATGACACAAAATCCCATTTCCCACTCTACAGTGGTTAACAGTATGGGAGTCTCTCTCTCTCTCTCTCTCTCTCTCTCTCTCTCTCTCTCTCTACCTTGCTTTATCTTCCCTTTCTTGCTCTGGCTTTGTAACATTTGCGTTGAATTGCTTTTTTTCACTCTCATCCGCTCCCTTTAGTCTATTCTCTCACTCTCTCCCTCACATTCATTCTCTCTCTCTCTCTCTCTCTCTCTCTCTCTCTCTCTCTCTCTCTCTCTCTCTTCTTCCCTGCTGTTTCCTTGCCTCTCTCTCAGCCTTGCTTCCAAATATATCCTCATTCTCAAGCTAATCCTCTTTCTCTCTGTTCAGCCTTCACTATTCTCACTCTGTGCTCCCTGTTCTTCCGCCTGTGCTCTCTCTCTCTCTCTCTCTCTCTCTCTCTCTCTCTCCTCCCCTCACCTGGCTCTCATACGTCTACACTGAAGCAGATTAATCAAATGTGGAAACCACATGCGTCGACAGCAGGTCTATAGCACATCTACACTAAGATGTTATTCTTCCAAACGCCTTCTTTAGTTTTTTACATGTGTTTGTCTTAACACACAGACACAACAGAACACTGCAGGACAGAATGTGATATGATTTTTTTTATCTGGTGAAGTGAAATTTTATCTGTTAGACAAAAGTCTAGCTTCACTTTTCTCATACGCCATCTTCGCTCCCGGTTTGTTTTAATGAATTCCAACGTTTCTGTGGGAAGAGAAGTCTGGTAAATTCTCTTGGTTTGTAAAACTCAAAAAAATGTAGTCTTCAGATCCAACCAGTGCTGACTCGTGGCATCACTTGAGGCAATTTATCACAGATTCCTCTGGAGCCCTGAAAAGCTTCATGCCGTTTTCTTGATTTTGTAAAGTCTGGTGAGTTTCTCTATAATTACAATGCATAATATTAAAATGAAAATAGTCTCTTTAGTTTTGAGAGCTTGATACTGTTTTTCTTTTTTTTTAAAAATAGTGTCTGAGCGTGTGATCATGACTAAACATTGCACGGTGGGAAATGCATTATTTATCTTAAAATTAGTATAAGAATGTGAAGAAGTGGCTTTGGATAGTACTGATGACCTAAGTTAGCTTAGCATACGACAAAATGTTACAATTCGGGCTCAAGCATAGGCTACACTGATGCTAGGCTAAATGTGTGCCTTGAACAATAGTGTGCTACAGCAACTTAACAAGCAGAGGTTACTTTCATAATTCATGCAATGCATCATGGAGCTAAAACCGTATCACAGTCTCAGCATTGTGGTCATTCAGACGAGAAAAACAGTAGAAACGTTTGAAAAACAATCTCACAGAATGTGTAGATATAACATGGGTTCCTACTGACAAAAGTGTAACATGGACTTTGACAGACCTGGATCAGAGGGAACCAGAACACATCGAAAATGCTGATAAATGCATTTATAAACTGATAGGTGTATTTCCTTGCTCCTGAACATGCTTTGTGGTTATTTTAGTCACTGCTGCTGTTGTGACTAAATAGCTAAATCAATGGCTTAATCATTGTACAACTGCAAAGAGTTTTTTCCTGGAAATAAAAACAGAAAACACAGTGAGCTGTGAAACTGTTGATTTCTTTTTGTTTTGCTTTTAAAGGAAACAGATTAAAGGGATTGTGAGCATATAATGCACACAACAAAGCAATTTTATATGATTTCAATTATTTATACATCAACAAAAACAACCTGTAACATAAATAACCATCTTTAAACCGCTTGTCCTTGGAGGGGTCGTGGGTCCCGGCTGACATTGGGTGAGAGGCGGGGTCACCCTGGACAGCTTGTCAGTCCATCACAGTGCTCATATATAGTGATACAAAACAACACACACTTTCATGCAATTAAGAGTCTCCACTGAACCTCATCTGTATATTTCTGGAGTGTGGGATGAAGCCAGATCACCCATACAGACACAGTGACAACATGCCATCTCAAAGGTTATAAGGGGACACGTGTCTAGTTCAAATTATAATGTCTTAGCCAGGTAACTTTCTCAACCAAACAAGAATAGAATGTGTGTGTATGTGCACACAATAGAGTTGTTGTCATTGGTGTTATAGGGTTTGTCTCACTCCGTTTGACGCACAGTGAGGACGCACAGGGGGGAAACAGAGCTGCAGGTGGTGCTTGTTAGAAAGAGAAAAACAGAACCCAGTTCACTGCAGGGTCACCGAGCGACACACACACACACCTTAGCACAAAGTCATGGGCACGTACGTACACACACACACACACACACACACACACACACACACACACACACAGTAGGGTGTACAGGGAGATATAAGTCATGCCTAACCTTGATGGTGACACATACTATCCAGTGATTTAACAGCACAGTCTCTCAAGTTGATAATACAGCTGCACCTTGCAAATGCATTGAAAACTAAATGAAATCTGCTTGAACACAAAATTATTATGCATTATAATAACTATGTAGTATATAAATCATGCTTCATTTCTATTAGATGACCTGTAATATATACACAATGTGTTTGCGTAAGGGGTTTGCAGCCACATACTGGCTCAGGCCGGGTGAGAACAGCTTCATTTCTCTGGCACCTTGCCCTGTACATCCTGACATTTCCAACAAAACCCACTTTAGAGTGGAACTGTCCAATATATTCTTAGAAGTAACCTGAATTTAACAATTTCTAAAATTGCCCCCTATTCTCATATTTGTGGATCGTGGCCCTTTTCTTTTTCAGACATCCTGTCCAAAGATCTGGCCCATAACAACGAGACCGAGGGCAAATATTTTGACAGCTGATTCTGCACTAAAGCGTGATGTCATGATGATCCCCTGACATTCCCCAAAGAAAGTGCAAAGTATGAAGTGCCCCCGTTTGAGGCCGTTTGACTTCAGGATGAACCTTCAATAAAACTGTTTGACTGCACATAAACCTGCGACCGAGCCATGAGCAGACTGCAGGAATGGATAAAGTGAAAAAGAAAAAGAGACTTTCTAGGGTGTGAATGTTCCTTCAGAGGCAAGTTGAGCTGTCAGGTAAAGGGATTGGGTGAGGCTACAGATAAGAAGTGTTCGATAGGGACCCAGACAGTGGCTCAATCTGTGGGGAATTACAAGTAAGCATGGTTCCCAATCAGAACACAGTGATTAAAAAAGGAACAAAGGTAATAACTTTTACACAGACTCTTATAACTCACTTCCTGTAGCTATTACTATGTCTGGGTGTCATAACATGCAGGGACCAACCACAGTTGATAATTCACCTCACACCCACACAGGTTACTGACGATGCCACTGTCCTTGAAGTGGAGGACGGATTTGATTATTTGTTTCTATGTTCAAGCTATTTAAACATATACTTTTAAAGAGTGGTGGGGGCATCTGTGAACAAATATGTCTTCACAACAGACAGACGACTAAAGGTTTTCGACTTTTTGAAGCCCCGGTAATCTGACTATGATACCTAAAGTCTTATGAGCTTGCACACAGCAAGGTTCATTAAGGTTGTCCTCTGGCCATGTAACTTGTCATTACTGGTTGCACAGTGATAAACTCACAGTCTACAGTATGGACTTTAAACGCCTGGCAGTTAAAGGATGATTTCTCTTTTTACACCTACAGTCTCGTGGAAAATTCCCCGTTGGTTTAGCTCCTTGGAGAAAGACCGCTGTGTTTCAGCCTCACTTCTCTAGGGACTCCAAAAAACACACTTTATTTAAGCAGCACCTTTTTTTCCATGACATATTTTTTTCGCTTTGGGAGAACGAAGCAGAGATATCCTCATCCTACACCTTTTAAGATCTAGGAGATGTGATGTGTTTGCGAACGGTCCTTTGAGGCCTTTGAACGGCTCGTTGGTAAGAGCATAGAGAACCGAGTCGTTGGCTACTTAAGCGGTTCCTTTAATGATCGTACCCACATTTCACTGCCGGCAAGTGGTCGTGATCACTTTAAACCCAAGACTGCCTGTTATGGCCTCTGCCAAGGTTATGCTTCTGCCTGTGTTGTTTGTTAGTAAGCAGGATTAGGCAATAACTGATTACCATGGAACTTGGTGGAAGGATCAGGTGGCCTTGGTGGAGGTACGTGCTCTAGAGCTTCCATCTCTTGATATTTCGAGCATTAGCCTCAGCTTATGTCTGACAGAGACAGCTTGGAAAATGCTTTTGGTTTCCCACACAGTTCCTCAGAAGATGAAACAATCTTCAGATCATTAAAAGTGTTTTGACTTATACCGTTTCCACTGCAGCTCAGTACATTACAGATATAATAAGACAGAGGAGAAGCATTAAGCTCCATTCATTTTCAGTAAATAACACTGTCAGAATATGCAAAAAGCGCATACTACTGAAAGGCTGCTTACATGTTGTCGACTTTCTAACGCGAACATTTCTATCTCTGTCTCATTACATTTGACTTTGACTCTGTTCTTTATGAGCCTCGCTCTCAATATCTAAGATTTTACAGTCACCGAGTGACAGGAGGAGATTAAACGTACTCTACTTATATGATTAATTCAATTTGTCTTTATTTAAAAATATAGTCTTGATCATCATTGCCTCCATGTGAAATCTTTTTTTTAAGATTCTGAAATCATTTCTATTCTCAAGAATCGCTCGGCATTTCTCATCGTATGAACAGAATGAGAGAAGAGTGTAAAAGAAGGACAGACAGGGAGATAAACTAAGCTGGCTGAATGTGAAAATTAAGCTTTTGTCCAAAAACAGCATATTTTACCTCTAAAAACAAAGCTTTACTTTTCTTTTTCCATGCTTTCATAAGAGTTAATGACAAAGACCACTAAGCGTTTGGTAAACGATAAGGACACAGCTCCATGGCTGTGTACGATTCCTCTATAATCTGTGTCATGCACATCTGCAGGACAACCTACAACACACGGCCTCACTGTGTCATTGGTCTATAGATTTAGAGTGGATTTAAAAAATGTACTTATCACTTTTAAAGCCACGAATGGTTCTGGCTCCAAGCTACATTGCTGACCTTTTTACAACGTATATACCGTCACGAGCCCTGAGAGCCTCGAATGCTGCCCTCCTGGTTGTTGCAAAGTCCAGGCTTATACATAAAGGTGACGGAGCATTTGCCTTTCCTGCCCCCAGACTTTGGAACAGCCTGCCTGAGGAGATCAGGATGGAGAAATGTATTACCTCGCTTTAGACTCTTGATACTGTTCCTGTGATTACACTTTCATGATTCCGGTTGTTTGTATCATGTAAAGCACCATGTAAACCTTGTTTTGGAAAGGTGCTATATGAATAATGTTTATTATTATGGTGATTTACCTCTGATCAAACGCCCACAACTTCCTGGTGACTGGAGTTCAGCGCAGATTTTAAATGCATTTTCTGTAAACTTGACATAAGCTTTGCACAGAGCATCACATCTATTCCTACACGACTTAGTGGAAGAAACATTCTCGATTATTATCGGAAGATACTGTAATCTTCTCATCAACGTGTAATCAGCCTATAAATCATTCATTTTGATCAAAGTACTGGTGTCGTCATTAACCTGTACTTTAGTTAATTGAGTGACTTTGCAATTATCATCAGTACAAATTGCGATTGTATTGATTACAACAGGATAGCACAGTGTTGTTTTCAGTGATATCAATGTATCCACCAACTGAACAGCTTAGATCTGGACGTGTTGAAATTGCTAAAATTACATCTAATAGAGCAACTGTGCGACAATGAGCTGAATTAAAGAAACAAATGTGCCTCTATTTAATGCTTCACAACTCATCTCGTAACTATCACAGCTCTGTGGTTAAAACTCAAGAAGTACCATTAAATGTGTAAACATAAACTACTTAATTTATTCATCCCCATGGAAATATACCACACTCAAGCTACAATTACTTCAGAAAAGGGATGTGCAACTAAACCTATCAAAATATAAATGAAAAAAAAGGACATAGGCGGGATTAAAATGCTGTTTCTCTTTGATCCAGTGTAAGAATAGAATTAGACAGAACATTTAAGTACGCAACGTATTAAGTACTCAAAGCAAAGTACATAGTACAACACAGTATGCAGAGAAGAGTGCAAACTGGAACAGTGCATATACAGTTTTCTACTTTTGCTCTTTGCTTTTACAGTGCAGTTCTTTGGCCTGTAAGTTTACCAAAATGTACTAAAACAGCTGAAATGTTTCCCCCCAATATTTTCAAGGAGAATATTTCTTCATATTTAGTCCCTGTTGGCTGAATCACACCCCGGTGCAGCTGAAACGCTCAAGATTATCCCAGCATGGAGGATCAGCAGACTCTGAAAAATGGAGCTCCCTTCTCCTCGTTATTTTGCCTGGATATTCCGTTTTCCATCACAACTATGATTTGAATTAGTTTTCAGATGGTTTCTTCGTCTGCAGGGTCACAGTTCAGGCACACAGACAACTGCAGGCTGCCTCACCCGCTACACTCACCTCACCCAACACCTGTCTGAAAATAAAGAAAACACCAATGGGCTGTTTTTTATTTCACTATAAAAATATTTTTTAAAAGACTGTCATTTGTGTATGTAAAATATAGAGACCCTTGACAAATACAGAGCTTAATTTCCTTTTGCTATGTGCAGCATTGAAGGTGTCCTTTTCTGATCAATTTAATTATATCAAATGTGAAATATAAACATGGCGTGGTACATTATAATACGTTCAACTACTTTATCTATGACGTACTCACACGTCAGATTATCTAGTCAATATTTTTCATGATGAAAAACTGTCAACAGCCCAACTACTGACCAATCAGCTCAGTGGAAAACCAGAGTCACCATTCAAGGGTCCTAATGGAGACAAGGTTTTAAAGTAAATGGAGATATAATGAATGAAAAATGACATTATATAGATGAGTGGAATTTTTTTACTGTTTCAGATGTTGATTTAATACAGAAGTGAAGGGGGGAGTTTATCACACAAAATATATCTATATATCACAATTATTATGGCTTCAGTTTAAACAGATCCTTTGATTCGTGATATAAAACCTGACAGTGTTGCTGCTTTGACTCGTATTCTATCACTGCAGCTCAGAACAACAGGAGGAGAGAACTCTGGTGCTTTTTATTAGAAAAAATGATGTACACCATGTTCAATATTTGCCATGAACATATAATTGAACTCTCTCCTGTCTGTTTTGGCAGCAGAAAAATTACTTTCCTTTTTTTAAGTATGCATCACATATTTATATAATAGTTTGGTCAACGGACAAAAAAACAATAATACAAACTCTCTGTACTTTTCTCTCATGTAACCTTATCATAATTTTAACAATCACAAATGTTTTACTTGTTCTGACAACCTTTTTCAATAAAAACTCTGAACCAGTTCATAAGCAGATTTGTAGCAGGACGACCCATCTTAGGTTCAGTGAAGCCAGATAATTCAAAGATATCCTGAGTAAGATAAACTTGTTCCATGGAGTAGGCCCTTGGTGTGTGTGTGTGTGTGTGTGTGTGCGTGTGCGTGTGTCTGTGTCTGTGTCCGTGTGTGTCCGTGTCTCAGACCGTGCGGGTTGTGTGTCGCTATGTCTGCCTGTAAGTGACTTGTTGTGACACACGTCTGTGGATGTGTGTGTTTTAAGCATGTCACAGACTGTGTGTATTCACTGTGTGTGTGTTTCTGTCCTTGTGTATTTTTACGAGGTCTGTGATAAATTTGGCTCTACGTGCTAACTCCCCCATCTAGAGGATTGATAATTAAATCTCATGGTCATAATGGCGGCCGCAAAACAAACAGCAGGAGTGTGTTAGTTGGAAGAAGAGGACAAGAGTAAAGGATAAAGGCTGCAAAAGAAGGGGATGAAATATGTGGAGATAAGGTGAAATAAGTAGGTGAAAAAAAGATTGAGAGTTATCATGTGATGAAGCAAGATTTCAAGTGTGTGAGGGAAAGCAGAAGGCCAAGGAGAGAAAGAACGAGAGCGAGAGAGAGAGAGCGTGAGGGGGAGGATCATGGGAGGGTTGGACACAGAGAGCATGGGCTGAAAATGCCAGGAGACAGTGTGCGGTAAATAAAAGGCTCTTTATGGCCGGCTGAGCGATTTAGTGGATTTATCCCCTTACAAAAGGTCAATGCCCGTTTGGAGCAGTACCAAAACAACAAGAGAGCGAAAACAAGAGGAAAAAAATAAACCTTCCGTCTCAAGCCGTAAATGGCATGACCAGTAAACAAATATGACAACAATGACAGCCGCTCAACAGATGGCTCCGTAATAAACCGAAAAACAAGCAGAAAGCAAATGAACAAGGGCTTTTGGAAAGGAAAAATAAAAAGCTTGAAATGTAAAAAAGTCCCAAAACACAAGCTTCCGCTTCAGCTTGGAACTGGAGCGTAATGCAGCAGGACACAAAAGGAGATACAAGGGGCTTATGACAGCTTGTGGGTATTTTACTAGGATAATTGCGTAATATGTGGTGGAACCAGGAATGGAAATGAACCAGATTTCACCAGAAAGTCGTCCTGGGAGTTCACACTTGGACATTCCCCCTGAGGTTTTCAACGTTTGGGAATGCTTTTATACGAAGCTGGGTCAGGTTCGAGATGGTGCAGGGAATATTCAGGGGCTGAACAGCCTCGTGTCAACCAGCAGGGGAAAACGATAGAGGGAGAGAGAATAATGATCAGAGAACAGGTTGTAGTGAGTGGAGAAGAAAAGGTATGAATGAGTAGAGGAGGATCAGTGAGCACATTTTAATCAGAAGTAAATGAGGGAGAATGAGTGGGCAATAAGGGAGGAGACGTAAAGGGATTAACACGGAGACAGACAGCGAGAGAGAGAGACAGACAGAGCGAGAGACACAGAGGCGGGTCATTAGGAAGTCTCTGGTGGAAAAGAGTGAGGCATTATCTTTTTAATCCTTACTTAATATTCCTGCTCAAGAAATATGTGGGAGGCACAGGAATATAAGTTTAGCCCACATATCTCCTCATCCTCCCACTTCTAATCACTCATTGCCTTTATTGTTGAGCTTCATTCCCACCTCCCCTTCAATGCCTGTACATTTTCTTTTCATCGCTTTATGTAAGGATTTGTTTAACCAGGATTCTCCCACTGAGATCACAACAGGCTTTATTCCCGAGGAGACCTGGCCAACAGCCATTCAGCAGAAAATAAAGACATCTCATAAACAGTAACAGACAAAGGAAGAAAAGAAAAAGTGACGAAAGTGATGAAAGAGGACAAACATTGGCCATATTCTACAGCTTTCAACTTTCTACAGCTGGCAAGTCATACTGGTGGCTTGTTGATTGTCTTCCTGCAGGGTTCAACGTACAAAGCTTTGATGAAAAACCAACCAAACCATGAGAATGTCTGTATTATTCCCCACATTATTGAATAAAATCACATTAACATGGATTTTCCATTTGTCCTTAGTGTCAGGGTTTTCAAATAATGGCCCCCCTGTGACACGTTCAACCGAATTTACATGAATACTGAAGCCTTGATTTCTGTCAATTGTTTCACATTATATTTCTCACAGCTGCTGATAGATGAAAACAAAATGCATCAATGTAATACAACGTGAAACCACTTCACTGTTGTGCTTCACCCTCACTGCTCCCTCTTGACACTTACAAGGTTTATTATTTATAATGAATGGACATAGGTGTTCATTTATGATCAATTACTGGCAAACATTGTGTCAAAAATAATGAATCACCCGTAGGGCTGGGAGATATGAGTTCAAATCAATATCGCGATTTGTCAAACTTTTACCTTGATTACGATTAATGAACGATTATTTCATGATCGTTCCCCCAAAAGGTCTGCCTTTTTAAAAATAGGTTTAAATACGTGTCTCATACACTCTAGAGCGAATCAACGTGTATTTATATATTAAAATCTGAGACACTGCAATAACAACACAGAGGAAGGACCCAAAAGCAGATATACCAATACTTATACTTATAACAGAATAGGGAACAGGCTTAGTCTGAGGTGATGCAAGCAAATGTCAAAATCCAGAGACGGCAATCCAATCAAACAATCTAATCCAAGAAGAGCAGGCGACAAACAAGAGTCCATTAAACAGTCAATAGTATAAATCACAAAAATCCGTCAGTAAGTTTCTTTTGCTGACAAGCTATTATGGTGAGTAGCAACCAGGAAGTTGTTGAAATGCTTATTTTTCATTTGCATACCTCACATGAAGCTTGATATGTATGAAGTCATTATTCAGTGCCACTTTATCTCAGTCGGTCTGATGTAACCCAGAGATTACACAATTAAAAAACAAAAGTAATCCCAAATTGCTCCTTATTAATAAACATCCGGGTAAGCAGGCTCACTTCCTCTCTTCTCGCTCTGCTCTGGTGATCAGCGGGCTGCGGCAAAAATGAACGCTCAGCGTTCTCCAGACTGAGTTTCCTTCTCTTCTAAAAGCAGCTGTTTTGACCTTTGTCAGATGTTGCTGGACCTCATCAACACTGACTTTGATTGAAAGCTACCCAGAGCACATGAAGTGAACTGAACTCAACCTCCCTTCCACTTAATGTGCTATGAAAGTGATCTCTCTCTCTCTCTCTCTCTCTCTCTCTCTCTCTCTCTCTCTCTCTCTCTCCCCTTTTCATTCCAACTTGGAACCCGTGGACCCTGGATGTGGAAAATATATGAATGAACTGAAACTAAATGAACTGAACTCAAATAATTAAATGTAACTAAATGATTGAACTGAGAAAAGCATATGTTTGTGCATTTTTGTTTTTTTTGCATTACTGTTTATTTTGTGGTTGTAAAGAAAAAGGTGCAATACCTGTATAATTTATGTGTCCTGGTCATGGTATTCACACATCGGGCTCCTGCAGAATTTATTAGTCCACAAAAATAATCTGGATAAATCCTATTGGCTAGACTAACATTTGGTGAAAGTAGAGTAACCACATTTCAACTCAAAAAGCATTTAAACACTTCATCTTTAGCGCAAAATGGTGTTTTTACACAATGCTCAAGGGCAAATTTGAGCTGCATAGAGACAAAGCTGAGATTGTCCCAAAAACATAATGACAGTAAAAACATACAGGTGTGTTGATATTTGCAAATGCCAATAAAAAGGCATATTTAAGAAGACATTTCAACAAATAGAGAAAATACCCTGAGACCCAAGAGTGTTTTTTAACATGTAAACTTTCATTGTGACTTTAAGGACTAATAGTATACAGCTGACAGTTTTACTGGAATATTTAGTTTTTCTTAAGGGGGAAGCAATTTACCTTTGATTACTTTTTATATATCCAATGATAGATATATAATTCTTGATTTATAATATGTACATACACTTCATATAATTACGATTTAAGTGGAAGGTCATCTGAGTTGTGTGAAATTGCTTTGACCTCAGAGCCACATGTGACATTTAACAGAAACATGCAATTTGTGCGTGGACGCTGGGATTTTCAGGCGACTACCCCAATGGCCACTTAACGCTCTTTAGGGCAGAGATGCCTTAATTTCATAAATAAATTAAATAAAATGTGACAATGCATTAACCTCAGTGAACCCTTTGACATTTAAAATGAGTGAGTCACCGTTCTTCTTTTAGTTTTCTAACCCTCTCTGCACATATGCACACATGCACACACTTTGTGGCAAGGGACACACAAGCTCAAGGGCAAAATGTGCATACATACCTAATATTAGATATTCTTTACAGAAGACATTGGCTTGTTTTCTTGAAGGAAATCGGAGTGAACCCTGTGGCACAAATGTCCCTGAAGCCATTTACTGGCACAAAGAGCGAGAGAGAGAGAGAGAATCCTGCAACAGATTGAAGCCATCAGGTCCAACAACAGAGTCAAAGTCAAAACTGTGATCTTTCATTGATTTGCCTGTAGATCAATGACCAGGTAATGTAGGTTGTGTCTCACTCATTCCCTGATTCCCTCACTCCATCCACTCTGCCTCTTCTGGAGAGTTTCTGTTCGCAGAAGAGCACATTGGTGGGTATTGATACTTGTGACACACTTTCAACTCTCCAGTGAATAAGGCTACATCCATACTTCTACGTTTGAATCAACTCTGCTACAGATACACCTGGCGTCCACACTACTCCGGAGATTTAGAGCCGCTAAAATAGAGTAAGGAAATGCTTCTTATTTTCTATAAATGTAAACACTTATTATTCAAGCAATTAACAACCAAATGCTTCCTGTTTTACACCAGCAAACCCACGCCTAGTGTACATGAGTGGTCACATGATGTGCGATATAAGGTGCAATAAAGGTGATAAAAACTGATAGAGCCAAAACGAAAATGTAGTAGTATGCATGTAGCATAAGAATACAGACACAGCTTCTAAACTGCAAATCCTGTTGTCTGTTTCAGTTTGTTTTGTAGTGCACATTCATAATTAACTATGATACTGCAAACCAAAGTCTTTCTTGTACGAAGCACTCAGCCTCTGCGGACTTGAAAAGTGGCCGTGTCAAGTTTGGATTCACAGCACTTACTCTAACAGATTCCAGTTGTGTTGGTCTCGCAGCAGGGGAACGGTCCGAAAACACTTGATGCTTCACAAATCACATCAGCGGTGGGACAATCCGCTTCCCTGCTGTAAATAGGTCAGCTCCTAAATGCACTTCGAGGTTGTGCTGAAAAAGCTTTCCTGGATTAGTTTGGGATATTACTTTGCAGAAAGAAGGACTTTGGGAACAGAGCGCCGTCAGTCGAGTCTGTGAAAGTGAACACTGCTTTGAGTTCGGTGGATTAGAAGAATAACCTTGTCTGACAAACTCTCTTCAGCGTGTCTAATTAAATCTAATAACTAAAATAATCCGCTGATGGTTGTATTTACATTCATGGTCACACTGAAAAAGATAACTGCTTAACAGCCACCTTTCCTTACTCTTCACCCATGGTTGTGCTGCTTAGAAAGGCAGACAGTCAGTAATTGTAAGGCATGTGTGGGTGGGTGAGCAATTGCATGGGTAAGTGAGTGCATGTGTTCTTAGTGTTTGTGTGTGTGTGTGTGTTGGAGGGGGGGCTTTTGGGTACACAAATGTATCAATGATAAACTACATGGAACTGTAGGCAAGAGGACACACACACAGTCTAAAATAAGTCTGTTATTTTGCCGATGATAGCTTTGCTCTTAGCTCTTGGCTTCTGTTTGGGGCCAAAGAGCGTTATTACTGCGTGGGAGATAACAGGAACACACACACACACACACACACACACACACACACACACACAAACATGCGGAGAGAACTTCAGAGGGGGAAATTGCTGAGTTCAGCACGATTCAGGCTGTTGTAAAGTAATGATGCAGGGAGATGTAGCAGCCTGAGGGAAAGACCTAGAGACTCAGGGATGACCAACACAGATTCCAAGTCAATTCAAATCTATTTTATTTGTATAGCACCAAATCATAACACACATTACCTCAAGGCACTTTGCATAGTAAGAGTGAGACTTTACAAAATGATAGAGAAACCCAACATTTCCCACAACATGGAAACACTTTGGTGACTGTGGGGAGATGTCAAAAAGAGGAGAGAGGGAGGAGAGAGGGGGAAGAGAGAGGAGAGAGAGACGAGAGAGAGACCATGAACAGTTAACTGCCCTGGTATGATTTCACTTATACTTGGCCAAGTGAGCACAAATCACCAGTGTGCATTCATACATTTTTTTATTCTGAAGAAGCGTGATGGACAATGGAATGCCACAGACCAAATGGACATGGAGTCTATTAAACCCCCAGAATGCAACACAGGCGGCAGCAGGATGCGCCATCAATGAACAGACCGGAGCAAGAGTTGCATCACATGCCACCTTTTAACAGTTCACACACTCTGACTGGCTTCAAACAACACATTTCTCTCCTGTGATAATTTCCTATTGGACAGGCCTATTCTCAGTGCTGAACCAAGGCATCTATTTAACGTAACGTAGCGCAGACACAAACAAACCAGCTCATTTCGCAAATTGATGTCCACAGATTCTGCTGCAACATAGAAGAGAGGATAAATACAGCTATAATATCAGCATGTGGACTCGGGAAGAGCTTTAGTGAAGACAAATTCCACGAGTTCCTCTTATCAGACCCATGAAATGAAGGGATGAAGGCAGAGGGAGAGAGACATTTTTCATCTCCAAGACACAACTTCAGTTCCTGATCAAAAAAGACTCAACACACCCACTGCCCTGAACATGCTGTTAATGGTAGAATGATCAGAAAGCAGCCTCTGATACAGGGATATCAGTACTTTTGTTTAAACTCAGTCCAAGTGTTCTGTTTTAATTACTTATGAACCTATCCATGTTCGTGTGTTTGTGTTTTGAGAGGTCTGAGTGAAATTCTCTTTTTATCCAGCTGCTCTGGCACGAGGGAAACACAACTACTGAACATATTCCACTGAAAACATAAAGGCTGATTCTGCCGCTGTAAGCTGCACTGTCAGCGTGTTTTTATTTATGTGTATCATTCATTACCTCTTGCCATTGTGCACATCGACAGTATCCTGCACCCAGGGGTTTTCAGCCTCCACTCCTCAGCAGCTCCGTGCCTGGATTTAATTATGGGTCAGGTCTTCTGATAACTGGATGACTTGATTAAGGAATTGATTTATAGATAATTGCAGGAAAGAGATCAGTTCAGGTTTGGGACGGGAAAAATAATCATTTGACTCAAAGTTTGGACTTTAGCTGACAATACAAACGTCTGAAGCTCAGGACTCTTCTGAAGGACAACCAAATGTTTTAGAAAAGAAATTTTAAGATCTCGCCTGACTGAAATGTAATTACTAAAATGAATCGAGTATTTCATTTCTTAGTATAACACTAAGAAATTCATCACATTACTGAAGTGTATTACTAAGTGATGCCCAACTAACCGCTGGCTAATTGCACGCAATTTGAAGTGACCCCCGAAGTAGTGTTACACGATCAAAGTAAAGATGAATCAAGCCTTTGCTCCTTAAGAAAATTAATTCATTACAGCAACAGGGGCGAGGGCAAAAGATCTTTTTCTTTCCGCTCCATCCACAGACTGTATTATGCAGGAATAATCAATATCTGGTTCAAGGACAGGTGTCTGGCAACACTGCAGCCTGAACCTGTTACTCCAGAGAGAAGCTCATATTCGTTTGACCACCGCAAATATCCAAAGATGAAATTTGCTATGTCCGATGTGATACAAACAATCCTCAACCACAGGGTAAGACTGTTTATAACTTTGAGGGACAAACCCTAGATGATCACTTCATTAACTTATTAACTAGCATATTTCCAGCCCACTTAAAAGAGAAGCTCTCCCCTGCCACGTTTATATATTGAACTCTACTGACAAACATGTATGACTTGAAATACTAATACTGTCTAATGAATAATTCCTGTCAAAGCTCTTCCACACCTGTTGAATTACTGAGTGGTGCAGTGCTGTGCAGCATGGACTTTGTAAAGTGCTGTTTGGATATCATGCTCTTTACAAGACCGAGAGGTAAAAGGAAAGTGAAAACAGAAAAGCACAAAAACGCAGAAGATGACAATGATTAATGTGGCAAATTTGCTGGCATCTACAATATGCAGCTAATCCTTCAGAATTTACACCAAAAAAAACAAAAAAACAACAACACATCCTTTACAATAAATGGGTTCAGAAGGTTCTTCTAAATGTGAGGACAGCAACCAAGTAATGTTTGTTACCCTGGTTCTCTGAGTGAAGGCGCATTTTCCATATATGCCATCCTGTTATTGCCTCCAATTTTCAAAACACTTCTTATCCAAATGCTCTTCCTCTGCAGACGGTGAAGTGTTACCTACCACAAGTATTTAGGGACAGCTAATGTTTATTTAATTAGTTATTTGGGGTCTTACAGTGTAGATGGCAGAGATCCAGGCCAAGACTCCATCTTCCGTTGGTTGTACATGTACTTTCTAAAAAAAGAAAAATGTCAACGTGTCTCCTCACTAACACAAACAGTGACACTTTTTGTTCGGGTTTTGGCTCCAGACAATATTTGAGCTAATCTCTTAACAGCTATCTGCATATAAATACAGACAGATCAAATTAAAAAGCTGATGTTTATAACAAGTTTAACTCCAGGCTACACCCTTGTAGCTCTGTAGCTCCCTTCTCTTAAACCTCCTTTCTCGGAGCAACAAATCAGGTAAACCTCAATTGGCCCCGTTGTGGGTATAATTAACCAGCTGGCGGGGTGCTGAACGCTGTTTAAACTCACCAAACTGCAGATTCCTTCCACCACACAGCCTTTTATTGAGCCCACAAGATTACCCAGCCCACCATGAGAAAACCAACCTCCTCTTTAGGCAGCTACAACAACTCTGTCTTACTCCGTCTCTCCCGTACACACTTGTAGAATCAAAACGATCAGTGAGGGTTACAGTTGTCGCACTGGTGCTTTAAAGCAGAGCATTGCCTCCCACAGATGGTTTGTCGTATGTTCAGTCCCTGGACATATGGGTGGAGACGGTGCATACATGGTGAGAAATCGGAGGTTTCACCATGCAGCTCTCACCCATTGAACACACTAAGCTTTCCAATGCTGATTAAATTAGTAATGCTTTCTTTAAATCATTTCAGAGAGGCCTTTGTGATGCCTCTTGAATATCTTATGTGCTCTCACTACGAGTTGTTGTGTGGGTGATAAATTAAAGCATTTTCATCTGATCACTCAGAAATTCTCTTTGGTTTCAGTGATGTGTTGGTTGTCTTTGTTCTTTCCTTGTTTTGTTGTCTGTTACTATGCCTCTCTTTCCTTCTTCCTATGTTCCTCCAGTAATTTTGCATTGTGGGGCCTCTCCGCCTTTCACAATGATGTGACTGTAACTTAAATGATCACTGCTGAGATCAAATGGTAGCCGTTGATCAAACATTGGTAGATACTATGTAATCCCATTGATCTACCTACCTTCGACTTTTTTTAATCAGTAATTACTTACTACCCCAGATGATTAAAGGATGAGTATTGTTTAAGTTGATCTCAAGTTATTGGTTTCTGTAATAATTCATCCTCTTCAAAATGGGTTCCAACCGAAGAGACGGGGAATAACTTACACATTAATCTTCCAAAAATGAATTCTGAAGCTCAAGCAGCCAAAGGAAATATGAGCCATCAGCAGGCTCCATCTATCCATGATTCCCTCCATCCATTATCTTTACTCCGTATCCCCTGAAGGTCGCAGGGGGACAGCCCAACATTCACCCCAACATACCTACGGCAAATTTAGACTCAATTAACCTAACCCCAACCTGCATGTTTTTGGACCTGGAGAAAACCCATGCAAAGAAAGTAACAGAATAACCCAGGATTTGAACCAGGAACATTCTAGCTGCGATGTGACAGTGCCAGCCACTGCTCCCTTGGGTTAACTCCAACAGCTCCCATCGTGGTATTCCTCTGAAGCTTTATTGTATTGTGTCCATGTGGTGAGCCTACAAACAAGTGTGTATACAAAGGCTTTGCAAAAAACACTGCAAAGACACGCAACTGTGGAATTGTATGCTAAAAAAAAAAGCGTTCTCCAGCCATTGGTAGGTCTTCTGATATCAGCCTCTTCCTCTATCTGGCGGTGGTATATGCCATGTAGGGGATTGTCCATCCATGTTGTTTGCTCCTCGTCTTCTTCACCTTCATCCGGTTTCTGCTGTCTGAGGCATTCACCGATCAGCTTATCATTTGGGGCCATTTTCTTGATGTATTCATGGACTTGGGGTGAAACCCTCCATGCATGGTGAGGAGCTTTCTTGTCTTATTATCTGTGGCTTCCAACTGCTCTTTTGGCCTGTTTATGATGCCAGCTGGGTATCTGATGATTGGTAGTGCGTACATGTTGATGGCTGGGATCGTGCCATTCAGCTGACTTTTCAGGACTTGCCGAACCCTCTGGAAGTATTTAGCTGTGGTTGACTGCCTTGGTTGATACCATCCGACAACACTTGTTTAGTCCGAATAACATGCGCACAGGTTGGTCTTCCTGTTCTTACTGTATTGGTTGACTGCTCTGTTGACCAGTAGCTGGTGCTTGGCTCTTCTGGTGTTACTGCCAATTCCTTTCTGTGCCTCGCTCATGTATTGACCCATATGCCTACGCATCTTTGCCGATATGATGCCTGATAGGAGCTTCCATGTTGTGCAGAGACAGGTTATTAGCCTATAGTTAGATGGGATGGTTCCCTTTTATAAATATGGAGCGACGCCTGCGAGCTAGTTCAGGTGGCCAACTCGAGCTGCGCTGCCCCAATCATGTGACATACATCATGTGACATACCTCATGTGACATACCTCATTCTCCACCACCATCTATAATACACACCCACCTTATCAGGGGGTCTATTTAAGCAGAGAGCCCCTCCACCACCCCAGCATCCACCTGTAGGCTCCAACGGGGAGTTACAAGTATTTGCTCATCACTCCCATCATTCCTGTGTAATCATATGGGGGAGTGATTAAGTTGGAGCCCAGACGCCAAACACTAAACCTGTTCTACTGCTGCAATAAACGTTTGAACGTGAGTTGTCTGACTGAACTAATCTTATGCTGTGAATAAAGTGCGATTGTCTTCCAATACAACCTCTACTTTTCAAACATGCTGTTTAAAATCCCAACTTGGTTGTGCATGAACAGGTGAAATGAGAAAAAACATAATCAAGGTACAATTTTAATTAGATCAAGCAAATTATCACTGCTCTAAAACTAAAATGCATTGACAAGAGAGTACTGGAGTTTCATGGATATATGTAAGAACTTTCATGGTACATTATCGTAAGTTAAAAGATTACGTGTGTCATAAAGCCTGCTACGTTGAGGTGAAATGATGAACATTGAAATATAATTCCTCCAAAAAGGCTAAATGGAGCATTTACAATAAGAATGAGTAACAAGACAAAGTGAATTAGTCTGACAGTAAGGTGTCTGTGAGCTTCCAGCCGAGGCAGCTGCTGTGTCAGTTGAGATCACACAGTGTCCTAATAGGATCATGTGAAGACTCATCCTGTCAACCAATGAATTCAACGGAGAGGGAAAAAAGAGGGGAATAACACACACACACACACACAAGGCAATACGACTTCAAACAAGGCCTTTCTAGTTAAACCAGTCAATCTGAATACAGCAAACAGTTGACATTTTCTACAAAGCCATCTTTTCCTTCTTATCCAAACACAAAGCACAAACGGCACAAATGTAAATGACTGAAGAATGCAAACGTTTTTTCTATCTTATTGGTTTGAGATGAATCTTGTGTAAAGTTTCTCTGCAGCCTGACATGGTTTCTTGCAGGCAGCAGCTGATGATGATGGTCCCTCGCCACAAGCTACAGCTGTTAGATACATTTACATAGACAGCAATATTCCAATATTAAGACAACAGTCTGAATAAGATACTGTCATGTTAACAGCATTTCCTGATTACCTCAACCAGAATAAGTTCATACTCGGAGTAAGCTTAGTCACAGAATGTAGACATGTATAAGTCTTAATCACAGTAAAATGTCTTTTTGGAGTTTTACTGCATTTTCCAACAACATATGGCAGTTGCTAACTGCTGTTTGATTAATGCCCTGGGTGTTAGTGTCAACATGTACTATGGTGCAAGGTTGGCGTGAGTCATATTCAGACTATGTCTGTTACATGTAAACAGGAATATGATTGGAATATTGCATTAACAACTCATGTAAACATCTTAATCGAAATAACGTCTTATTTAGAATAAGGACAACAGTTAAAATATTTCCGTCCACTTAAACGTAACCACTGTTGCGTTTACATGACAAGAGACACAATAGGCCTATGATCAGCGCTACTTTATCAGGGCAGACTGGACACTACTGTGACTTGCTGTGGGAAAATGATGATAAGGGCTGACTAGCTAGTTTGCATGTCAGTAGAGGAAAATATGTGATAGAAATAGAAGCAAAACACTTGCAGGGCTCTCCTCGGCAGCAGACAGTTAGTTTGATGCTGATCTCAAAATGTTTTCTCTAGGCTGGTAAGTAAATAGCTGTTAGTGCTAACATTGACTTTAGCAGCAGCAATGTTTAGTAGAAAGTAGCGTATTGTAGAAGAATTCACAAGACAGAGAAAGTTCAGTGAAATGTTCATCACCAAGAATTTTAATTAGTTTACACATTTACCAATATAATTCTGATTACGAACTAAACAAAAAACAGCTTGTTTCTGCTTGTTGAATAGTTGTTCTTTCATTGTGTAAGACGTCGCATGCACAATTTTCTATTCAACTGTGAAATACATGAAATTTCTCGAACAAATGAGGAGTTTCACACATTTCATCACGATGGATAATGAAGAATTCACTTATACAGTAATGCATCATGAGTGGTAATTGCTGAACTATTAATATTATAACCTCTCTTCCACATCTCCCTTGTTTTCTGCAGCAGAATGAAGCCATCAAATGACGCATGCATACTGAAAGCACTTATTGTTTACCTCAACAAAGAACCAGAAAACCTCATAAGGGAGTACCCTGTAAGTATTTTTGGCCTCCACTTTCCACAGAATTACGCTCCAGAGACCGAAAACGTGATTGCTGTTTGCACGTCTTGGAGCTATTTCCAAACAAACTCTTTCCGATGTAGAATCATGTCACCAAGTGCATCAGTGTGACTCATTGGCTTGTTTTTAATAGATTTGGGACAAGAATGGAGCTGTAGGACACAGAAGAATAAGATGTGTCAGACAGTGGATACACACACATTCTTTGTTATTAGCTCAGTTCATTGTTGGTTTGGATCCAAACATGACATTTGATGACAATAAAAAAAACATTTCCATGTGCTTTAACATGGCCTCACTTCCCTCAGGACAGACAGAAAGACTCACTCACATTATTAACTGCTGTTTAGAGGTGTTGTGATGGATGTTTCAGTCTAGTTTCTAAAGTGTAACACTTTGTAAGGCCTTTTATATCCATGGGTGAAACATGTCAGTGGCAAATAATGTCCAAACTAGAAAAGCCACACCAAATGTTTTCTGGAGGAATGGTAATCTCGGGGCCTGGACAGAGGGCACCTTGAGAAAATGTTGTGAATGTTTATTGTTCACTCACTTAGGTACTACGCGTGTTGCTGGAGGAATCTAGTAAAGGACACACCCTAGAAATCAGACTAAAGATTGTAGAGCGCTCTACTCTGTAATCTATGACTCAGTTTCTGCCACTTCCGGGTTTCTATGCGGTAGAGACCAACAAAGATGGCGACCGTGGAGGAGATTGGCATTTGGGTATTGTTAAGATTAAGACAAAACCCAGTGACACATCATACAAATGAGGGTAATTCCAGACCTGCTCACACAGCTTGTCTTCAAAACTGCCCACCTTTTTCATTTCCCAGGTCAAGAAAGTTCTTGCTTCGGGTTCTTAAAGAATCAGGACCAAATTAGTGTTAGTGAGAATTTTCTGCCACTTAGTAGGGTTTCCACTGCTCTGATATGTTTGGTGAACATAACACTAACCTGACCTATGAGTTGCTCATCAGGCATACAGTCAAACCTGAATGCAGTGATGAGTTTTGGAAATGTGTTTCTCTTCCTGAACCTATAGTGTATAGTGTCCTGAACAGATCTGCAGTAATTAGTCAAGTAATCAATAAGTCAATCAATAAAATACACAGTTTTTAAGGTGCAAAATGATAGTCCTTTAAGTGGTGTAGATGCTGGATAAAATGTAAACAAAACAAACCAGAAAAAACCTCTTGGGCTTCAAAGCATCACTGTAGCAGATCTACACACTTTACAATATGTGTTGAGATCCAAATAGTTGAAAGAAATTGTTTGAGTACTTTTCATACTTTGTTCCAGTGTTCATGCAAGATAAAGTTGAGCCTCAATTTCACACTTGAGGAGCAATTTGATTAAACTTAATCAGAATAACAGTGTAAGGCATTTATGAAAGTGCTTTGTTGAGAATTACTGCAGCTAAGCTCTGAGAAAACTGAACCTAATGTTTTATTAGCCGTCTGTGTGTGTCTGCCGTTGTATGCTTTACCACACTAATTTTGCTCCAATCGATTTCCATTTCTATTACGGCAAAATGTGTTTTTAGCAAGATAAAGTGACACATCTCTGCCTGTGTCTTCTCCCTCGTACCGACCTCTGCTGTATGATTAGCCGCTGTGGGACTTCATCACTGTCCACCTATTGATTGCGGATCAGCTTAATGAAGGTGACATTTTAACCCACCAGTCCAGAGCATGTCATAGACTCCCCGGGGAGGCCGGGATTGAAGTGGAGAAACAGGAAGTAATTGATGTATCTGATTGGCTGACCAATTTGTCCTGGTATCCCTCTATATAGTGTGTGTGAGACAGTGAAATGTACAGAGTGAGCAGACTGCTTTTAATGAGTTTGAAACGTATAATATGAAAACATGAAATCCTCTCTATATTAAAAGGAAACATTTGGGCTATGACACTTCATCATCAACACAGCTGCCATGTGTTGTCTTCTTTAAATAGATCAATGTAAATAGTTTAGAAACATTGGCTTCCATAACCAAGTAAGAGATTCAATGGAATGTTTCATTTCTAATATTAATATTTCATACTTTTGCGTTTCATCAAAGTACTTTAGATTCTGGAGCTCAGTATGATAGCGAATCATCTATCTCAGTTTTCAGTTCTAACCTGAGACATTATGTTTGATGGATTGAACACTCCGACTTATAGCATTTCAAATACAACCTGAATGAAAATACTGAGATATCAATGTTAGTCCATGGCTTTTGTTTTGGAAATGAGCATTTTATAGATATCTTTTCAAAAATATGTAGAAATTATGTTTATCACAAAGGCATAATACAATACTGTGAGAATTTCTGACATGTTTGGTAAATCACCAGTCATTCTTTCCAGAAAAATGTTTGCTGTAAATGTAACTGGAGTATATGCTACAATCCTCTTCCTTGAAGCCTGTGTTTGAACTTAAGGATAAAGTCTGACCCCAACAATGACAAACAAAAGTGGCTCAGGTAGATACAGTGGGAGCAGGGGGGTAAATCTCAATATAAAACAGTGAGATTTTGTCACTGTTTTATATTTCACACCAACATTTATTAGTCACCCCAAACATAGAAAATACATGAATTTTACTTATGTTTAACCAAAACCATGACAATTCCGTAACCAGCAATTTAAATATTTCCTTTCTGCCTAACTTTGTCAGGAATTGTATCTTTCCACAGTGATTTGTAAAGGTACTGGAAGGTGCAGACATGCCTCAGACCTCATTGTTGTACAGCTGCAGTTTACATCTCCCTTACCTGATCCTGGTCCACCAAGCTGTAACAGACTTACCACTGTGCCTTGAAAGTCACCAACTGCAATTGCAACTTGTGAGAAATGCTGTGGCTGTTTTTTTTCCCTGGTAGTCCACAAGGCACCGTTATGGGCCCACTGCACATTCGAAGAGGAACCTCACTGTGTTGGTAGAGGTGAAATCTATTTTTCACCGTCAATCTGAAATTTTGGGGTTTACAAGTTTTATCAAAAATAGCAAATGGTCTCCGACGCAGTTCATAAGACTGTCTCAGGTCAATTACTGACATTACATTTCAGACATTACAGGGGTGTTACTGTTAAAATGGGAGCTTTAAAGACTCTCAAAATAATAATTATTAACAATGACACCCTATGTGAACACCATAACTGCTTGTAATAATTATAATGCTTGTAATTTATATGAATTTTTTCAGAGGAGTAGTTCCACTGTACCCTGCACAGGTCTGCTCGTCTAAAGCCGCTTTCACACGTGCAATGACATCCAAACATTTTACCAACATTTCTGTCAGGGGATGTATGTAAGGACATAAGTGTCTGAGTCAGTCACTTCGGGAACTTTGGGGAACCTTTTCTGCCAAACGCCCAGTAAAATATCTAGAAAATGTCCCTGTTAGCCCATGTAAAAATATGCGAGCAAATTGTCACAGCAAGAGAGTGGGATGTTGAGGATGTTTCTGTCTACAACAATCATTGAACTGGAATAATACAAACATGTCAGAGTAAAAAAGAGGAGCCATACATGTCGAACACGAAGATGTCTACTTGGTAAGACAAGATTCGCAAACTTGTAGCGACAAGGGCTGACAGCAGTATTCTCGCTATGTCCTGCCTTCTGCATCCTCTACCGTAGTGCTCTGCCCGGCCGTCTCCCCTCGCCGAAATGTTCTGGAAAGTTTTGTATGGTTGGGTGAGGGTAAATGTCTGACTCGGTGTCAGACAGCTGATGTGCTCTCTCTCTCTTATATAATAATATTGCTTCAGAGAAAAACTAAATGCTGTTCTCTATGTAGTCATCAATATGCAAAAATCCATGCTGGCTATTCTGAATTTCGGACTTTTCCACACACTTCCATTCTCCATCTGCCAACAAAACAGCCATCTCATGCATTTTTCATGCAGCCTGTTTAAACTGGCACCTGTCTCTTTGTTAACTGTGATTTGGTTTGAGCCAAAACCAACTGCGGGTGTTTCTATTTGTTTTGTCTGCTTACCTGTTCATGCATCAGCTCAACTTTTAAATCCATTATTCCAACAGGCTGTGTCCGTAATTCATCCTGTCCATTGGAGGATTTTCAGTTTTGCAGAGGTCGGAGATGAGAGCAGCCGTCAAGCGACAGAGGTCAGCGAGCGAAACTGAACTTCCGACCTCACAAATCTATCACCTCTTAACCGATCACTGGCTCAGTCCTGTGTGTGCTGAGGAGGCTTTGTGGAAAGCTGACTTTTTTTTCCCCCTGATGTTCAGGGGTTTTGTCAATTTCTGCAAGTCTGTGTTTCTGTGTGTGTGTGTGTGTGTGTGTGTGTATCTGCTGAACCATCACAAACACTCTGCTCTTTCTCCCTCTTTCAGTATTGTGTTTATGGTAATTCTGTTTTAATTTACCCCTGCAGCATGAAATTGCTATAAACAGCAGCTCAGATTGCCGGTGGTGCAACAGGCTAAACATCTTGAATCTTCTTCATAATCTCTCATATTTAACCCTCTGCTCTGACAAACTCATCATTTTAATGCTGCAGCTGTAATACTGCCAAATGTGCATATTGTTTGTGCCATAACCTGTTAGTTGAACAGCCGTGCTAGTAATTCACATTTTAATTTGACCCCGCAGCAGCGATTAGAAGTGCCTGGATTAAAAGGCACATTGGCCCAGGAAGCCTCGATATGATTGACACGCCTTCATGAGCTGAGAGTGTCACCAAAATGCAACCCTCATAAATAGATCATAAATAACGTGAATGCCAGTTAGCATGTCCAGTTATCAGTTTTAAACTGTATATAAATTAAACTTGCAGTATGTAATTGTTGGTAACATATATTACAAAATATAAGGCTATAGATATAAGGACAGTTTTCCCGTTTAATTGTGTGCAGGGTAAATTGTGTTTTTATTCAAATAAATGGAATTCCACTGTGCTCAATCCCCGAGTGTTTCATATGACAGCCAGTGCATTTACTTGATACATGATGATATAAAACACCTGCTCTTTGTTTAGAGGGATGAAAAACAAAACAAGTATAATTTGCTATATTGCTTTTTAATAGTGCCATTAGTTAAGAAGAAAGTATCTTTAATGAATGCAATACTTTACACGAAAGTGGGTTTTATTTTCAACTCTGATCGGTATAATACGTGCACATGCTAGAATGGTACTGGTTGTTTTTGTATTGCAACCAATTGCATTGCATCTGTCCCGTACAGTGGGTGTGGTGGATTAAAGGACGGACAAGGATGAACCCCACAACACAGAGATGAAAAAGAAAGGTTTACTGTGGGCTGTGTCATAACATGGGTCTGTAGCCATTTTTAAACATGAAAACCTACTGCATTTTAAACAGCTGTTTACAAACTAATCAGATAGATAGATAGATAATTGATCCAGAGGATTTTTTTATTTTATTTAACCAATTCTTCCTTGATGTGATGCAGCAGGTAACTGGTGGCCGGGGCCTCTCTGGGCCCGGTGTTCTCCCTGCTATAAAACCCCTTCCTCCTGGCTGAGACGCTCTCGCTCTCACTCATCTGATTTTCATGCATAGCCGTTGCTTTGTTCTCCTCCATCCAACATCATCTCCACATCACACACACGCTTCACTCATGCATCCACACACCCTCACTACTGATTCCACTGATGAACACACCTCATTGCCTTCTTAGTTTGTGTTGTGTTCGTTTGTCAGATAATGTTATTTAATTACTCATTTTTGGCTTTCAACCAGCGTCTCCCTCTATTTTTGTCACGGCTTGTGAGCCGGGTCGTGACGATAAGAATCATAAAAAGTCGAGAATGAGTGAGATGAAAGTCTAGCCACAACAACTACTGCAACGCTGTCATTCTAAAGAAGTATGTGTTAATAGAGATAGTGACAATACAGATATTTCAAGTACAAGATGGTTGAATATTTGAGGTGAGGGAATAGAGTACAGTTTATGTTAGTGTATTAAAAATGTGAAAACAGTGCAAGAGTAAAACTTAAGATACAACACTAGAGATGTAAAAAAATATTAAGATCAAGTAAAAGGTAGACATAAGCAGTAATGGAGACAGTCTGGCAGCCTGGTAACATGATTAATGCATTTAATCACTCTCATTTCTCCATCGCTGAGAGGAGTTGTCCAGTCGTACGGCCTGGGGGATGAAAGGCCTCCCCAGTCTGTTGAGCAGGCCTGAGACAGCAGTCTGCCACTGAATGTACTCCTCTGCCCGGTCAGTGTGTTGAGTATTGTCCATCATGTCCAGCAGTTTGTTAAAGGTCCTTCTTTCTGCCACTGATATGAGGGATTCCAGCTCCGTGCCCACCACAGAGCCAGCTGTCTTCACCAGTCTGTCCAGCCTCGTAGCGTCTCTCTTCCTCGTGCTGCCTCCCCAGCACACCACAATCAAATCGAACGTCCATCTCCAGCAGTGTCTCCATGCAGCAGAGGAAAGCAACACCAGTGTTAACTCTTTTTTAACTAACCAGCACCAGAGGGCCAGTCTGCCCCAAAACAGTAGCATTGCTCATCACCACCTGGTCACAACAAGAAACCACGTTCAGCGGCAGAAAGAATACTTTCAAATTGCGTCTTTAATTATTTTGTTTCTTTTTAATATCTTTCAATTAATGAATAATATTGATTAAAAGGTCTGTTTTAGGACTTCTGTCATTTTCCTCTAAGCTCTTGCTAACGTTGGCTAACACTAATTTGGAACACTATGAGGATGGAGATGTAAGTGGAGGGTGATCCAGCCACCTGCTTCCTTTATGTCTGCCCAGCAAGGTCATTAGATTTATATTGTCTCATTGTTCATTTTATATCCTTGGACAGCCGTCGCATCCCTGCTGATCCTGGGACCAGCACTTTGGACAATGACAGTGAAAGAAAGAGCCGCCAAGTTTACGAAGGTAACACAATGCTGTTCAACTTTTAAGACAATGGAACACAGCCTCGTCTTCGATCAATTCAATTCACCACAGTGTCGTTATGATCAAGAGGCCTTCAAGCAGTCGCATGAACCTGCTGGAAAATTACACATAAGGGGGAAAAAAAAACTATTACCATTATCTTGAAAGGTAATCACTAAGATCTTGAAATAAGCTCATCCTAATCATTATGGCCAATTAAACCAATTTGTTTGGTTTCACTGTGCAATACAAATGATTGTTAACTGCATTCTGCTGTGTCAGTGTGGAAGTGGCTGGCATACAGGTTTGGTTAATTTCCCTGACGAGTCTCCGGTGAGAACCAGCTCTGTTTGCACTTTAACTCACCTTGTCGTATTTGCATGATGTTGGGTGGCAGGGTATACATCTTTTTCTTGCCTCTTTTTCAATATCCATTGGAATTAAATAAAAAAATAGGCACTCAACTCCCCAGACCTCCAGTTAAACTGCCCGCTGGTTCTTATTTGAAGACTGTGCTTGTGTCTCTTTAATGAATGTAAATCAGGGAGCTCCATCCACACTGTGACTCAGAAAAAACACATTTTATATCATTAATGAGGCTACTAATGGCACTTGAGGAAAAACAAGTACATTTAAAGACCATCATCTCATTAAAACCACATTGCAGTAACTATTTTTACACATTCTGCCAGCTCCTTTAAATAAAATCAAAGAATCCTGAATAGATTTTTGTAATCGTACAGAATGGATGGGTGCCACACTCACTCCAGTGGAAGTGATGTCTACTCAACTATAGAACATTAAAAGCCTTACATTTTGACGAAAGTGGCCTTTGGTACTAAAACATCTCGTATAGTGGCAGAGAAGTGATATTATATGCAGCTGGTTGTATGATAATCAAGAAGGGAGACCATGAATCAAGTTGCTTTCACATATGAGCTGAACTCCATTTTTCTGAAATTTACAGGGACTGTACGGAATGTGAGAATGCAAATGTCCAAGTCAGTTATTCTGGAATCCCTGCTCCCACACGCAGACACTTGACGTTGCTGCCATCTGTGGTGCCTCCTCAGCTGCTGCTAACAGGTGAGCCCAAAGATTTGTTATGAAGGAGTCGTGTGGTATAAAGACGTAGTATTTTGCAGTATTTTGAACCCCAAAATACTTCCACATTATAACGACTGACAGAGTGAGTGGACCCAACACACAGGTACAGGTTTGCAAAGTCTTTACTGAGGTAAGGTTTGGTAACAGGAGCTCAGTCAGACCGAGCAAAGGTATTCAAAACACTGAGCAAACAAGCAGAGTCATACACGAGGCGTATACAGACAGAACGAACGCCGGTACGCTTACAGAGAACGGACAAGACGAGCTGGCGAGGAGTGAGGGGAGGGTGCAGGCTATATACTCTGTGGGTGAGGGAGGAACAAGACAGAGGTGTATGTAATCAAGGAGGAGGAAAACGAACAGCGTCAGCTCAGGGAAAATGTAATGTAACATTTGAATTATTGTTTAAATTTCAAATTAAAAGTGACAGCCTTGAGGATACGGCATAAAACTTCAAATCGAGTGAGTGGGATTTTGATGATGTTCTAACAAAGCTGAAAAAAAAGAACATAAATATATCAGGATGAAAAAGAGGTGTGATACATGCAGACGTTGCCAACAAAGACGTCAACTTGGAAAGACGAGGTCGGAGAGGGTTTGGTGATGAGGGCCAATGCGTTCTGAACAAAAACACATGATTTCTGCAGCAGAATTTAAAAGGTATATCCTGCATGCTCTACCCAGGCACCACCCCTTACCTGAATGTTCCCGACATTGTCCCCATCCTTAGTGAATGTGTCTGACCCCCACGATCTCCTGCTGTGTTCCTTATATGGGAAAGGCAAACTCTGGGAAATGAACATTGTCCGGTGTTTATTTTTCAACAGTGTAGTAGTTTTAAAGTTAACTTTAACAAGTTAACATTTTCCCATGACACACTGAGGAAGGTGAATTGTACCTTTTGTACCTGTCACATGATCCAGAATCCCCAGAATGACAACATGTATTTTCCATCAGTCTGTGCCCATGTCCCCGATAAGACTCCCCTGCCAGTATTTCAGGTACTTCCACAAAATTCAGCCTGACAATTGATACCTGGAGGAACTACAGCATCTCTGCTATGTCAGCGAGATGAATACTAAACAAATAGACTTGCACAAGTGACTGGGGTTTAATTAGGTTTATCACAGAAGGTAATAGCACTTGTAAATAGGGCTGTCCCAACCAAAAGTCGATGAATTGATGCAGACGTTCACATTTTAGGAGTCGACTCACTGCACTGCTTTTTTTTTTATCTGCTTCACTGTACACAGAGGAATGCAGGCGCAACAGTATGGCAGGCAGTAAACTTGGACTATAATCTCCTCTGAAATGACCAAACCGCAACACTGACTGCAGAGACGGGTGATGGAAATGGAGGGCAGCACAACACCGAGCAGCCTGAGGCAGGACAACATGACAATACTCTCAGCTCCAGTGTCGGGCTGACGGCACTGTCAGAGCCCAGCAGGAGGGACACTCACCAACAAAGTGAGACTGTTCTGCTCGAGCAGATCACATCACATCACATCCTACACTTTAACTTTCATTCATTTCATTGTACTGTTTTCACTTACAATGACCTTAAGTAATTGGATCAGATGGTTCGTGAAAAATAATTTGTCAAAGAAGTAGCCCACAGCTATAATTTCTATGTGTCAGATGCAGATTCCATAAACTCTTGAGTAACTCTGCATCAGCAGATTTGAACAACTGAAGATCAGGCTAAAGAGACCTGAGAAAGGGGGCCTCATCTATAAAACAGTGCATAGTATTCAAAGTGTACGTGCGCACAAATGCCGAAAATGGCGTACGCAAAAAAAATTCCGATTTATAAAACCGTGCGAATACACACCTGCAGGCAATGTTCCCTTTAGAAATCGCAGTCCACCTGGAAACGTGCGTACGTGGATCTGCCTCACATTCCGCCCTCTACACGCCCACTTTCAACCATAAAAGGTCGATGCAAAGAACCTCACGAATATCAAATTATCCTGCTGACCAACGGGTTTCCACGGTGAATCATGGCATAGAAGAAGAACTTTCTGACATCGAGATGCTTGTGAGTGAGGTGATTGAAAGATGGTTTGGTGGCCACAGCAGTGATGTCATTAATAAAGTAAAATGTACTCAGTGGAAACGTGTTGTTGCTGCTGTTAATGCAGTGAGTGAGAGTGAATATGATGTTTCTCATCGTCAGAATGTGAGGGGACAAGGTTTATTGGCTGTACTGCAGACATTGTTATATTCAGAGACAGCAGCCATATCCCCAATCTATACAATTGAACGGAATAATAATTCTAAAATGATGAAAATAGGCTTTAGATGGAAGGTAAATATTATACAGTGTTAATCATATCACAAACATGCCTGTTGGCTAATGAACCCAGAGTGGAGAGAACTTGTGTTTGTTCTGGGATGGTTTGGTTCTGTCGGGTCAGTCAGTGTAATACTGGACTCAATTCAGCACAAAGATCCAAGATCATCATAGATGCTAAACCTTTGTTTCCTCCTCATCCTTCTATCCACGTACTTCTCTATCAGTGCCAGTGCATCCATCACACAGCATTACGCACGAGTGTCACCGCAGTATTTATGTTTACAGCAATCGGACCGATCACTTCACACATCAGTGGGATCCTAACCTCCACTCTGGGATGTTATTTGGAAATGGAAGTTTGAAGGTGAACCCAGTTTATTTATTGTAAGTGGTCTTCAGTGTGCTCAGGTTACGACAGCACAGACATGTTCACTGCAGTGATTTGACAAAAACACACACACACACACACACACACACAATGAACTGTATGCGAGCACAAATTACGCTGTTGGTTTTAATGTTAATAAAGTGGATCAATAATCTGGATTCAATTCACCTCCTCACGTCTGCATCACCACTTTCCCGTCTCCAAACTATTCATACGCATTCTCCCATCAAGTCTAGTTATCGATCCTAACGTTAACGTGAGAAGTAGCAACGGTTATAAATGAGGCCCCTAGATCTCTAACATCTGTATGAAAACTGGATTAACAGTATGATTTGTTAGGAACTATAACCAAGGTAATGTCATGAGTTTCAAAGCTGTTGGACCTTTGTTCAATTCACACTACACATCTCGCTGTTGATAGTTCATACGTCTCGCAGTTGTTGTGAGTTGATTCTACACAGCTGACTGGCGACAGGGGGTCACACACTACATGACCTCTCACCAGGAGAAACACTTGACGAATATGTCTGGTGTCCAAACCATCCTCCATTACGTTTGATCATGTAAACACACAAGAGACGAGATATGGTGAGTCCGACTGATCCTCCTGCTCTCTTGTGTCCTCCTGCAAAAGAATAAACACATCAAGCTGGAGGAGAGGTGAAACGCTTCAGTGTACATCACAGCTGTAGAGAGCAGAGTTCAGCTTGGGCTGCATTTTTCTGTCCGAACTCTGGAGAAAACCGAGCCTGACCTGAGCCCGACAGGCATTCAGTTTATTTCTGTCTAAGCCTGATGCAGAAAATGTAGCTTCACTGAGTTTAAGTTACTCTGTCCCTCACATGCATTGTTGTTGCTTGATTTCCCCGAGTTTAAAAAAATCCGGGGGCACTTCACCACGACATGTACCTTCAGCACCTTGACCCTGTCCTTCACTCTGATTGGCTGTAGATTTGTCTAGAAGCATGTTAGAAATCTAGTCAGAGCCTGCGATGCATTGCTGAGCCTCTGGCGTGAGCCTTGGTGAGTCGGATCTTTGAAGAGTTCCCACGTCGCAGTCTGCCAATGTGGATTGAATAATTTGTCTTCATTCTGGGGCTTTTTTCTGCAACTTTCACAACTCATCTGTGACTTCAAAATCTGGCTAAAAAATGTGTAGTGTGAATTGGGTTTAAAGTCCTTGAATACAGCAGCGTTTCCCACAGATAATATTCAATCTATAGCTGTAACAGGGGTGCACGCGCATTGGATGTCACTGTCATGTGCAACAGATTCCAAGTGACACGTACGAAGACTAAAGAGAGAAAGACAAGTTCTTCTGTGAGAGACTGAATCTATGAGGTCTGACTCATATTTCATGGACCATAGAAACAGCAAGTGGTAGCTCACGAGCCAGCATGCAGATAATAACACTGAGCTCAAGTATGACAGGCAATTACTGCAAAGGTAGCTTGATGTTCAGATGTTAAAGAGAAGCCAGATTGAACAGAGGTTCAACTGCTGTGATGTATAAGAGAAGTGGATTAGATAACGGTCCTCATTGCCAATCCTTCCTAGTGGCCTCTCGTGGTACTGCAATACATCTCCAACTGCAACCAGGATGGTTTTTATTGTCTTCACTGTGGATGATTAATCCATGGAGGTTTTATATTGGTAAAATGTTCCCAGAAAAGTGTGTCTTATTTTTGGCTCAGCCCACACGCTGAGGGAGAGAGTACCGCAGAAGGATGACATGAAGTGACTGATGAAAAGAAATTGTGAATGAAATAAAGAAAGCAAGAAGATAGCATATGTAGACCTTAGATTCCTCAATGGCAACAGCCACAATGCAGGGGAATTAGAAATAAATGAGAAGAATTATGAAATTGACACTTTTCTGGAGAGTGTGCATTTACATAATATCTTCGCGCTTCAGCGGGGTCTGCTGATAAACCCTAATTATGTTTTCTTGTTTTACAATCGTTAAAGGGGCACTTCAGCGAGAGAAAAGCCAGATTTATTATGCACAGCGTAGATCGTCCAATTTGCTGGGCCCAGGACCCTGGGTGAGGAAATGGAGGCGCTCATGCTGGGAACTAAGCCCACATTCTGTGTTACTGTTATTATGAGGGGGCCCAGTGGAAATATTTAGGGGCCCTGGATGCCAGACGCACAGAGCACATTTCAATCAATCACACGAGCGCCATCACTTCCATAGACATGACAGGTCTGTGCGACGACTGGATAGTGAGGTTATCAGAATCCATGTTTGGCAGCACCTCCCTGCTGTGAGAAGGTCACCTGATTCCATAAAAACAGGCCGTGTGAAATTTGAGACAGCAGATTGAACAACCATCATCATCATCATCATCATCATCATTCCTGCTGCTGTGTGATGGCTACTGGTGTTTATTCAACTAAAAGCTAAGGAGCCACCATCCCATGAGCAGTTGTTGATGACGCACCTACCGAGGCAGTAAATATGCAGTGTTAAAACTTGATTACATACAGTGACATGTGAAAAATTATTCCTGGTACAGATTGGTTAAACCAACCCATTTACCTCTGCCTTTAATATCCTCTTAATTCTATGTGAAATGTCTCTTTTTAAAGGATGATCTCAATGTATGTATGATTTTGAGAAAAAAAAAGGATGAATAAATACAGAAGCTTTATAAATATAGAAAAAGATTTATTTATTTTTGCAGTGATAACACGACCCCTGCAGAAAATGTTTGCACTGTTTAAAGGTTTGGAACAGACTGACAATGTTGGTACTGTTATTTGTATTCAGACCCAGATGACCCAAAAGACCTTTTTTTATGAGGAGGAAGACAAGGGTATATCAGCTATATGAGTATATGAAGTTCAGGGATACAGCAATGATTTACAATGAAGTCAAATGTTTAAGCTGCCTTTTTTTTTTGTCATGTCTCAATCTGCTTCAGTGGCAGAGAAATTCAAGTTTTTGTGAACATCTACAATTTTGTTGAGGTTCTCAGAAAACCCTCAGGTTTTAGGAAGTCGTTTTGAAACAAGGGTCAGGTTTTATAACGTGTTTTTATCCAGTGCCTTAGGTCTTAGCGGGTTGAACGTGCATCTTCTCACACACTAGGAAAGTTGTGGTTTTACAAAATACAAAATCTTAGTAATATAATAGTAAAAACCAACCTTGATTGCCGTTGGATGTGTCCTGTCAACAGATTTTTAAAGGGTGGCCTAAGGGGAAAATACTTTTTTGGTCAGCACGGGGATAGATTTTTATTTTTGCAATACTGGGACTGGCCACTGGAGAGATTTAGCAGTGAGGCTGAGGGGCGTGGCCATATCATGCTCTCGTAATAATTTGTTTGATAGGTGACAATTTCCTTTTGAATTGATGTGACCTGTTGTGTATCCTGGTATCCTCTCAGTAAATACTAATAATCAAAGAACAATCTTTTTTTGGACTGTAAAAATACAAATCGCACATTTTATTAATAATTCTCAAATGTGTTTTAAGAATCGATCACAAAACCCCTAAGACAAAAAGAATAAATTCCTCCACTACAAAGCATCACTGTGGTGTTTTATGGCCTGAGAGAAAAGCTTAATGTTGTCTTGTTAGCAGCACTATGCCTACAGGCTTTAATGGCACCCATTACATTAAATAGAGAGAGAGGGGTGGGAGGTGGGGGTAGAAAGCGTCTTGTTGGGTTCACTATCACCACGGCTCTAATGACACTCACAGTGTTCAACTGATTAAACCTCATTTGAGAGAGAGAGAGAGATGGAAAGAGCTGGGGGTGCCAGACTGAATACACCATTCATCAGAATTATAGGAAAGAATCGCGCTGCACACGCTCTCTTTCAGTCACAGATAGGCACACACTGTGATCTAAGCGGGGAGCCGGTTCATCACTCGGCCAGCCTAACTGTAAGATGCTAAAGGCGCACTAACATGTGCGTGTGTGTGTGTGTGCATGTGTGAACTGATGCATATACTCAGGGGAAATCGAAACTTTTTGCCAAGTGAGAAGTTGTCAGCAGAAACTTAAAGGAGGCTGTTATGTGTGTGTATTAGAATTTCAACTTGCATTTGTGTGTGTGTGTGTGTGTGTGTGTGCAGTTAAATTTAGCATACACGTAGCTTGTGTGTGCGTGTCACATCTCTGCAGCACAGAGCAATTCAGACTGCAAATTCTGCTTTTCATTTACTACACAGGCCCTTGGCTATGTGCTTGTTAACACTGTTTTTAAAGAGAGAGAGAGAGAGAGAAGGAGAGAAGGTGGAGGCGGACAGAAAAAAAAAGGCTCAGAAATCTTTATATGAATTCTGTGAATGAATCCATCATTAAATAATCTCTATATGCCTAATAGAAAATACCTCACTAGCTCCATGGCTCTAGGGCTAGAAATGATGGTTAGTCAGTCCAACATTTTGGTCTAGGAGCAGCATGTCAATCTGCACATATATTCATGGTCCCCAGCAGATTAAGCCTCCACACGCCCGTCCTAAACATGCCTCTTTGAGATGTGTGATTTTTTTGGCCTGTGGTGAAGCTGGTTGCAGTTTTTCTTTCTGAAACTGTAAAAGTGACCTGCAAGTAAAGACCTGCTCCAGGACTCAGTCCACAGAAACATGAAGCTGCGCCACTGCTGCTGCACAAAGAGCTGATCACCTGTTTATTCAATGTTTGATGAAGGTCGACTCAGTAAGCAGAACATTAACTGGAGAATCAGTTGTAATTGCCATTGTCGATAACCAGCTGTGGTCATTATCGACACATTTCACTTGCGCTGATGAGTTTCAGTAACCGTCGCTACAGAGTTCTGGTCACATTTTTATTTAAGTTTTATAAATATTGAACGTATCGTGTGTCCAAATCCCCCCAAATCGGACACTGCTCTTCCTTGGACCCATAACAGTACACAAGGTGAAGCAGATAAGATGAATGGTTCTCGAGATATACAGGCCAAAGACTGACTTTCTTGAAAATACTGGTGGTATAAGTTAGGATGGCAAACTTACACATATCCCTGATCATACTTGATTCTCGTCACGGGAAATGAAAGCATCTGTTCCTGTAGGTTTTCCAAGGACGTATAGAAGACATGTTTAACTCAGTTTGCCCCACCCCTGCTACTGACAGACAGCAAAGTGTTGTTTACCTATCAATGCAAATTTTACTAAGAGTAAACATATGATGTGTCCAAATCGGCCAAATCATTGGGCCCTAACAATACACATGCCAAATGTTATGCCGATTAGATGAACAGTTCTTATGATATGTTCCACATACAGACAGAGAGTCAGACAGACATTTCTGGTAATAGGAGACAGATTAACACCTGGATGGATTGTCATGAAACCTGCTACAGATATGGTACAGATACCATGTGTGTCCAGTGGCTAAACCCTAAAGAAGTCAGTAACCTCCTGATTTTTCATCTACTGTCGCCGGCAGTGACACACAGATACACTGTGTTTATAACCTAAATGTCCACCGTTTTTTTCTGTTGTTTTATTACATCTAAAGTCAAACAAAGTTTACCCCTGAGACTCCAGAAGTGTTTTGTGGACTCAAACACTTCGGTCACCCCTCCATCGGCATAGTGGTAAGTAGATAATGAGTGAATTTAATTTTTTGTAGTAAACTATCCCTTTAAGGTGGACATCTCTGAACATGTCAAATTTGTACTAAAAGCTGACCAGGCAAAATATATATATATATTTTTTTTAAGAACTTATGATTCTAGGTTGCATCTTCTTGTCCAATGTGACAAACAATGGGGCAACAACATGTGGAGCAACTGGCACAGCAACTAAAGATAAAATAAATTGGTTTCTTATATCAGAGTAAACCATGTTTCAGGCTTGAGAATAAGAACATGCAGTCCTGTCTGTGCTCTCCATATGGACGCATCCTTTATTCTCACACTGCTCGCTCTTTGCTTTGCGCTTCATTACAGGAGATAAATATCATAACTCATATCTTTGTGCCGCATGAAAAGTGGCCTGTCCAACACCAGCAACAAGAAGAGAAGTGAATTCTGTCGTTTATTTATTAGTTCTCCTGCTGGAGCTGCATCAGTACATCACTTCACTTCACAAATTTAACCTTGATGCTCATCAAACCAGACCTGAGGCCTGTTTAAATCCAGTTAGCCCAAGGGTAAGTAGTGGACCTAATAGAATACCTAACACTGCTTTCCAAATGAACAGAATTTTGACTCTTGAATACAATAAATGGCTGATTTTAGACTTTTCAATTTGAATTAAATTAATTATCTGAACTGTCCCTGATGCTATGTTTTTTGTAAGTCATTTGCTTTTGCTTGACTCATTATCTTTATTCCATTTGCGTAATATATCCCCCATGAATTGGAATTCAAGGCACAACCATTCGGTCATAATTTTAAATTGGCTAACATTGTTTAGGATCAAAACCACGTTTGCATGATTGATTTGATTTGGTGTTATTATGACATAGAAAAATAGAGTACCAATAACCCATGTCCAAATACCGACCATGCTAAATTAAGATGGTGTACATAGAAAACAAAAACATCTGTGTTAGGAGTGTGGGGATTAGCATATCAGCATGCTGACATTAGCATTTAGCTTAAAATACTGCTGTGTGTGGACTTTGACTAAGAAGACAAGTCATTTTGATCATCAAATGGTTGCTGGCTGTAGCATAGGTCATACATTCTGCTTCCTTCACATTAGCAGATGGGACATTTGAAAACAAAAAAATCTAACAACGTGACAAATAAATGTTTCCAAAGTTGGTTTCTGTAATTTTCGGTAGTTTATCAGGCGCGTATTTGGCATGGTCTCGATGTCTTAGTTCCATTCCACAAACACTTTTGCACCTGTACACAGTTTATTCTGGCTTCAGTTTTGCGGTAGGAAGTGAAAACGCGTCATAAATTTTTAATTACAGTCAAAACCAGCCTTTTATCATGACTCGGGCCAACTGTCATAGCTGAACCGAAAAACTAGACTTTGTTTTAAACTCAATGAGTTGACTGTTGACTCATCAACAAGCCCAAAACCCCAAGCTCCTAACCAAGAGATGAATGAGTCACTGGTATTGATCTGCAGTGCTGCCAACCCTGACAGACACATCAAGGACATTTTGTTATATTGGGCAATAAAAACTTTATTTCCCCTTCCGTGGACTACTGTGGCATGGAAACATCTTTCATTTCCGATAACTGTGTGGCACTCAAAAGTGATTGCATAGCAAAAAACTACCACTGCCTGAGGTGACTCCTATAGTAAAGCAGAATTACTTGTAATGTCAGATTATTTGTCAGTTTATTTTTGGGGGGAGCCTTTTGTTGTGTAGTGGTAAATTTCTGTTGCTGAGCTAAAGTTAGAGGGAACGTATCCTGACAACATGGAAGTAGAGCAGATATTTTGTTTCAGTACGGAACCTAAGAACGGTTTGAAGAAGAACTGCTGCTATTTCGTGCTGACAGAAAGCAGTTGTGGTGCTTTCACCGTTCAAATGTCTTCAGGCTAGTGTAACAGGGCAAAGTACAAAGTGTTGGTCGGGTTAAGTTTTACTGTTAATGGTAATGAATCATGTGAAATTTCGGCAACAACCGTTAAAATGTATGCATTTCTGGGACACAGTGTGGGTGATATTCAAGAGGTAGGGAAGTGTTGGGGAGTTCTAAGATGTGTGATTGATGACTCCATGACTCTACAACCTGTAAGTACAAGTGTTGCTTTGAGCTGAGTGCTAATATCAGCATGTTAAGAAGTTCACAATGTCAATTCTAACTCATAGCACAGTTAATGCTGTTTGAAATGTCATTAATGATGTTCGTATTTGGTCATAAACCAAAGTACTGGACAAGTTTAAATGTAAACCTGACAATGAGGCTCTAGAAAGAAAGTCAAGGGATCACCAAAGTTATTATGAACCATGCTGAGGAGACTTTCAGTCCATAAAATGTCATGGCAATTATTCCAATATAGTTCTGGAGACTTAATGGTCGTACTACAATCAGGTGATAGCCAATGAATATTTGCTAAAAAATTGAATGACAATCCAGTTTTTGAGATATTTCAGTCTGAAACAAAGTGGAGAACCAACCGACCAATCCTGTAATGTAATGGTTCACCTGGTGTGTTCTCATGGTTTCCCCTTAAGCCTGAAATATGATTCCTGATGACGCTTTCATTTCATTTAATTATCTTTAAAATTCATAAAGTGTTGAATAGAAGCTATCCATCTTTCTCTCATCAGCGTTGGCAAAATAATAAATACTGTAAAAACAGTCCCAGTGTGGGACCTCGGCTCATTAAAGCACATTGCAGCTCTAAGCATTTGAGGAACTAGCTCGGTTAGGTCCATGGCCCATTTTATGTCTCAAACTCAAGTGTAATGAGTGCAGTACATTAGAATACATGGAGAGCAGTTATATTAAGTGTTGCAGTGTTCACTGCTTAAACATATTATGCAGCACAGTTGCGGCGGCTTTGTGCTTGTTAGAGGCCTGAACCACTTCACATTTACATTTCAGGCAATCAGTTGAGACTTTTATCCAGAACAGCTCAGGGCAACAGAGAATACGCTTCAAATCCTAGATCCCACTTGAATTTAGCACAGTTTTGACCCAGAATATACAAACCGTAGATTTTACTAGTGAATTACGAGACTGCTCACTGCAGACATCTCCTGTAGGTAGTTAACATTTACCACAGCATAAAACCAAATAGAGCAAAGCAATTGAAAGTTATAGATTTGTCAAGAGTATCAAATAACATTTTATTTCAACCATCCGCTAATGTCAGCATTGTAATGCATATCGTCTGGTGGACCTTCTTGCATCATAGTTGTGTTCTTATCTATATCACGCTTTTTTGCTGTTGCTGACTAACATATGAAGGACACAAATTTAAATAAAATAAATGCTAAAAAAAATATGAAATACATGAATAATAAAAAAAATTATACTTAATCTGCACTGAAATGGGTTGTTTTTATATTTATTTATTAATTCATTTCAACATTTATATAAGAATTTCTGTATTTATACGTTTATTTCCTTCCTCTGTCCACTCTCATCTTTCGGGGACAATGACAGAGTTTTACGTACAGCGGTTTACCTCAAAGACATGAATGCAGGAATTAGTATCGCAGCATCAAACATGAAAAAGTCTTCCACATCCAACTTCTTAGACAGTGTGGAATATAAAGTCATACCTTGAAAGATTGAAAGAAAAGCTTATATTTGGAAAACTTCACAGAAGTTTAAACAAGTTGGATATAGATAGATATGATGTTTTACTGACTCTAACCCCGTCATTAAGTATTTGTGGGGCTTCTGGTTACATAAAAAGCATGTTGATGACTAGCTCATCGTGTGAAAGCTGGATCTATCAGAGTCAGAGGAATAACTGTGTGCTTAGTAGGGTGTATGATGTTGTCGGCTTGTAAAGCTCAGGCCTGTGTTCACCCAGCAAGCTTACAATGTGCTTTGTGTTAGTTTTGCTCCGCTGAGCCCCACTCTAGTTTCACACAAGTTTGTCATCTCCTCTGTCCCAGTCGTGTCTCCTCGCCTTCTCCGTTTATTTTCCCATGGCCTCTCTTTGTTTTGTTCTCTGACATTGTTTCCCTCTTAAATTGTTTCCTCCTTTACTTTTCAAAAAAATTGAATTAACCTGCATTGGTTCTTTTTAGCTCTCTACCTTTCAGTACACAAAACCCCAAATAGCTGCCCTATAGGAAGTAACTTAATTCATCTACTGACCAGCACAATTTTCACTTTATTTGAAAATTGTGCTGGTTTTATATGATTTTGATGAAAACACCATGATATAATAAATATTCAACCAATCAAGTGCAAGGACTGCCAGCAAGTCTTGCAGGTACAGATCCACACTTCTGCAGATGACTGAAAGAATGAGTCAGATGACTAAACTGCACCAGCTGTCCCTCCTGTGTCGACAAATTAGGATGCAGTTCTGAAGTCACTTACTAACAACACACTTAGCATTGTGCTTATTCAAACACTCTTCATGCACTTGACCCAAGACACAATTAAAGTAACAACATATCATAATCTAGTGATTCAATAAAAAAAAAGTAAGCCCGTCACTGACAACATCTAATTTGCCTTTCCTAAACAATGGCTACACAGCTATATAATTAACATTGTGCCAAGCACGACAGATTTGGACGCATTCATGATGTAGCTAAAGTGGATCGTGATGCTCTGCAGCAGTCAGACGTGTTTTAAGAGGAAATGTGGTGTCATGGTTCGCGCTGCCACTCAGCAAGAGGGTACCCTCTCTCTCTCTCTGCGTGGAGCTGGAAGGTTCCCCCCTGTGTTTGTGTGGGTTTTCCTTCCTTCAACAGTCCAAAGACATGCTGATTGGGGTTAGGTTGATTGGAGACTAGATTGCTCATATTGATCATAATAGACCCATGAATGTGACTGTGAATGATTGTATTTCTCTGTATGTCGGCCCTGTGATGCACTGACAATCTGTCTAGGTCGTACATAATGTAGATCAAGCTATCTCCAGCTTCCCCGCCATGTTCAAAGGATATGTAGTATATATTATGGTGGAATGGATGGATAGGAAACCTAGGCAGAAATACAATAAACACACTATATATATATATAAATATATATATATAAACACTTGTGGCATAGGTCAACTCCCTATACTGGTGTGGATGCAGACTCATCATCACAGTTTCAGTTTCTTGGATACAGAGACTCTTTCACAGTAACATGTCCTGGATTACACCATCTGTTATTCACAAGCAGCTGCCCCCCCCCCCTTCTTCCTATGGCTCTGCCTGCAGTCTCTGTCGGCCCGTGCCCTCGGAAAGCTGCTGATGGAGTTGGAGTCTGGAATATGTTCCTGCAGCCGTGTCTCAATAAGCACACTGCTGCATTCCCCATATTCCCTGTGGGTCTTAGTCAGCACACTGAGCTCATCCATTTTTTATTCTTCAGGGACATTTCCCATAATGACACGAGGTAGACAGGGTTTATGCTTTCTCCTCCTTAATCTCTGTTTGGCTCCGGCCCTGCATCCCAGACGTCCCCTTAAGTGGTCAGGAACTTAAAGCCCCACTTCGAGCAGAGAGTGATTGGAGGGCAGCATCACAAAACAAATAAGTAATCTTGATGAAAAGGTTACTCTAATTTCACCTAAATTCCTTTCAAAATTATTTTAAACAGGTGCAATTTCCTATTTTTATCATTTATAATTCAATTAAAATACATAAAGCACATACATGTTGAACACATTTTATAGGTGTATATTCAGACGGCCTCCCACCCTCAGCACCTGGTTCGGATAAAATACCACCCATGTGTGGTTGCTAAAGAGCCAGGCTGTATTAACAGAGGATATTGGGCTAAACTGGCGTTACCTTACTTTGAGTGTCACTGTGTCCGTGTCCTCCTTATCATCGCAGGCGTCTCGGTCTCTGAGGGGCTGCACTGCCATCCTTTGACCTGTAAATGTGACTTAAAGAGGCGACAGTGACAGCCGTGTGTCCACCTCCCTGAAGTGAGCAGGAACCACTTCAGCACTGTCCTGTTTGCTTTGCTTATATGCTCTGATGTAATTGTTGACATTTAGATCCCAGGGCGAACGGATTGCTGCACCTCAGAGGAGTAACGGCTCTTTGATTGCAGCCCTTGGTCCTGCTGAGAGGTTAAAACGTCTTCTTTTGACGTCCTGGAGGTGAATCACTGGGGGCTGTGATGGTCTCTCTGGATGCTGCACGCCAATATTCATTATCTAAGCGATGTGAGTTGGTCGCCTCTGGTATCCTCCGAGCTCCGAATCTCACAGGTTTGGGAAGTCGAGAAAAACCTCCTGCTAGCTTCTTTTTAGTGTTTTTTTTAACCAAGGGGCATCGAGTGGTAAATAATATATATATATTTTAGGGCCGACGCTAACAATCAAAAAACATGATTGAGGTTTCAAAAATATAGAATATTTTATTGTATATGTGTATCCATTAATAATAATAATATTTGTATTATTATTATTATTATTATTATTATTATAATAATGTGTAATTCACAAACTGTGTGATATGGTGAAGTAACCTTCTGCCGCCTGATGAGATGACGAAGATGGATAAAGGCTCAGAGTTAAAAATACGTGGTTGTCTGTCGGGCAGTGTCACATGAACAGCTTATAAACTGATAAGCAGATTTCATCCCACATTGTTGCTGTAATTGCCTGTTTTCATGTTAAGGTACGGCCCCATTTTAATTCATCCATCTGTCTATCCACTATCTGTACCGCTTATCCTCTGAGGGTCAGGGGGGGAGAGCCAATCCATTTGAAATCAGTCTAATGAAATGTATTCCCACTTTGTGCAGAGGCAGGTGGTGATGGATCAGTTTTTAAGCATCTAGCTGCTAATTAGAAAAGCATGGTCAGTATGTAGAACACATAAGATATAAATAACATGTTATTGTCTGTTTCAGAAGCTGATTGTGACTCACTTTGTTTTCTATGAACTAGGAGACTGGAATTCATAGCATAACAGTGCCTCACTCATAACTCACGCCCCCCCCCCCGATACATGTGCTCGACCAATTATGAGTCACTGTCAACTATCAATTTTGATAATTCACCCCTTCTCTTTTAGCATCAAATGGAAAAAATTAACAATTGGACAAATATCAGTTTGTTAAGGACTCGCAAAAACGATCTGTGAGAAAAAATGTATGAAAGTTGTATTTTTAAACTCGATGGGGTATGTCCCAACATGGAGGAGGCAGGACCTTTAATGCAGTCAGCCACCAGGTGTCACTTTAGATGCTTTGGCGTCCCTTTTGGGAGGTCATGTTGTCCATCCTAATATACAGTCTATGATCATGAGAAGTAATTTGGTAACCGTGGTAACCTGTATGCGCATCAACACTTAAGTGTGTATTTAAATTCCCATCAATATTTTTGACCAGCAAGTTGCAGAGTGCACCAACAGGGCTTTCCTGTTTTATGAATTCATTTTTTGCAAATCGTCCTTTGTTGAATTAGTGTGAACATAAAATAGACATGAGAACGGAACTGGAAAAAAGATGTTAAATGTGTGAAGCAATTGCAGACTTTGCTACCAGCTACAATTACCTCAGCTACAATCACCCATTGTAAAAGTTTGGGATCCTTGTAACCATTTAAAGAAATGTGAAAGGTCGGATTGAACAGTCGCTCTAAATATATAATCTCTTGATGTATTCAGCCCTTTTCCCCTCCATTCTTCAAACCCCTCCTCCCTTGCTCAGGGGGTTTTGAATCAACCAGAGTTCACGTCAGGTATCACCTCGAACTTAATGTCTGCCTCCTCTCAGCTCGCTGACTGTATTCATTTGCATGCTTTCAGATGGATTTGGAAATCTTCACATGGTGGCTGAGCGCTCTCCCTCATTTCTTTTAGACCCACATTCGTCACAAGCTAAATTAAGTGCGGCGGATTCGTCCCTCTCCATTTGGATTGTTTAGCCGTAATCGCGGCGTATTAACAAGATGCTCGGGCAGAGGAGAGGAAGAGAGGGGAGAAGATAGTTTTTATTAATGTTAACACGGTCAGCGGGCACAATCATCAGTCTCCTTCAAGCGTGCATAATTACTATAGTACCCGGACAAAGAGGGAGATGAGGGGCAGGGGGGGGAAGGAGGAAGGTCCCGACAGGTGTACTGAGGTGAACAGTGCCGAGGAAATGAGGCTCCATTAAGTTTGTCATCAGCAATATGCCAGTGGAGGTCACTGCAGAGGATGAGACCCCCTCCACCTCCTTTTCTCCCCCACTCCTCCTTTCTCGATGTCTCTCTCCGGCCATATCGTTTGCATCTTTCCATCTCATCTTACAAAACCTGTCTCTCACCCTCCCATCATGTCTGTATTTAAAAGCCTCTCTATCCATAAGGGCGATTAAAGTGGAATGGAGCGTGTACTCAGCCATCTCCCGTCGCCGCTTCTTCCCCTCCCCGTCTCTGTATTTAATATGCATGGCTGTAACAATTAAGGTGAATGGAGCACTGTGCTCCGCTGTACCTCAATCCATCTCTCTGCCCATTACGCCTACACGGTGCGGAATAATTTAAATCGGAGCCTCACTTTGAGAGAGGGCGCGCCAAATTCACTTCATCTGATAATGTAAAGGACGTGAATTTTTATGTGTAAAGCCGTGCAGATAACAGCGAGAGTAAAACGCTGCGCTATAAATTTAAATCGAGTGGTATTACTCTGATAGGGCGACGAGGTTTAGGATTATTCAAATTAAGGCGTAGCGGTCGACAAATTTCACATCATCCAATAATGTAAAAGAACAATTTGTTCCTGTGTTATTGTGGACACAATGTGGTAGATAGAGAGGAGAGATGCTTAAAACTGATTCAGGCAGTAAAATAATTTATACTCCCAAGTAATAAAATGTTTTAATTAGGAACATATTTACTCTGTATGGAGCCCCAGTAGATGGAACATCTAATCCATAGGTGGCTTACTTCCATTTACATTATATAAACAAGTGCATTAAATGGAAATATTTGGAAAAAGCAAAGACAACTGACTGATAATATGACTTTGACAATGTGGATTCTATCTATCTATCCACTAATTCAAAAAAATATCTGTCTATCTGTATGTGAAACACATATCTCACACTTGGCAAAAGTATTGTTAACAGCCCAAGGAAGTGGTGTCGATATTTGCCAACTGACTGCAAGGCAATGTTCTCCTGTGTATCTAGTTATGTAAATGAACAGCTCTGGAATAGCTGGCAAGCAGTCTATGAAAAAAGTAACAGCAGCTAGGTACATTATTCAAACTTATATATAAAACAGATAATAAAGCAAATTCAGTTTCAGTTTATGAAAAACATTTTTAACGTTGTGTCACGATGACGTCACTGCATCACAGACTGTTCATAAAAAGCTCTGCACACAACGTCCAGTGCGCAAAAAGAGATGTTGTCAATCACGACAACCGTGCATTTAACACAATAATTGATATTTAGTAAGGCTTACCATTTTATTTAACGAGAACTACCCTTTTCATTAACAGGTCAACATATGATTCCTACACACAATCAGAGGTCTGGAACATCGGTAGCACAAAGCAGCAACACAAGAAAAGTCAACAAGTTCTCTATACCATTACAGAAAAACATTAAACTGTCATTCATAAAATGTGGGAACACAATGCATGTCAGAGCCCGTGAGTCTATGTGCACTTGAATTTTTGTAATGATTTAACTGAAGTAGCGTGTAGTAGTGATGACCTGACAACCTGCAGAGGTTTGTCCCAATTACTTGTGATGTTAAATGACAGCTTACAGCCCAGCTGTGCAGCAAAGTGTGTAACTGTGTAAAGGAAAACCAAGCAGATGGCTTAATAAGTGCCTTCATCACGCATTCAGGCCTGATTGCAAATCCAGAGTGCAGAATAAAAGTGAACAGGTGTAGCATTGAGTGTACAGTGTAAAAAAGAGAAAGAAGCCCAGTCTCCCATGAAATTGTGTTAAAATGTGATTCTTCAGGCCCATTTCAAGTGTATGCTTTGCATTTCCTTTATCAAGCAGGGTAAGGGGTGTAGCGCTTTTTGGTTGTGCCGTGTGCTTGTGGTAAAGTATGAAACCACTTTCCCTACAGTGGCAAGTTTACATACATTTCAAGCAGGGAGAAACTGAAGAAAGAGAGAGAGAGAAGATTAGAACAAATTCAATTTATTGGAACATTAGGAACAGACTTTGGCACTTAGACCACGACAGGAAGTAGAACAGCATGGAATCCGATCATAAGAATTAGGTTCCTAGGATATGAAGCAAACTTCCTCGAAGTCTAGATGGTGGTGATGAGGGTATTATTAGATGATACAACGGATGTAGTATTTCATTTAGCATGGCAATATAGATGAGTGAATGGAGGTAGTTTGTACCTTTAGTTTTTAAATTATTTTATTTATTTAAAAGTAAATGTCAATTCCACAACTCTGACTGTACGATTTTATTAATTAGCTTTCTTGCATGATGTATACTTTGGTAATGGCTGGATCTTCAACTGCTTAAAAGATCTAAATGTATTTCAACCAGATTATCTGGAAGGTGAATATTAGATTTTCTTGTGTGGGAAAAAAAAAAAGAATTCCCCTCGACTTTTTCAAACATTGCTACATACCGTGAAACAACTTGAAACCCAGGCACAGACATTCTTTAAATGAAATGCAAAGCCTAGCATTCTAACATACTCAGTAGTTCAGATATTAACCTAAAACTCAAATGTCATCCTCATGGTGGTGATAGCAGGAAGGTTAGGGGATCACCAAAATCATTAGTATTCAACATCTGGGAACCATTCTTTTCTGTACCACATTTTGTGATAATCCATAAATCAGATGCTTAGATATGCACTGGATAAGTGAAAACTGTGACTTGCTGGTGATCAGTTGATCTCTAAAGTCAGCAGGCATCTTTCTCTGGGGTTCACGGATGCCTGTAACCAAAGTGTTCACCGAACAAACCAACTAACGAGAGATATTTCAGTCTGAACCCAAAAATCCAACGTACCAAATGATTGCCTGAGCACCATGACCATCCCCGGTGGCCCACTGAACTGCTGCTATGGAGTCATCCAATACTGACATTCACTCTGGTCCTAAAATTACAGCAAATAAACATCCAAGAACCTTGGTCCTGTGTCGCATACCATCAAAATGGCTGCATGTGACATTTAGCAAGACATTCAAATCTAGTTTGTACATCTCTTTATATGAACATAGAGATAAGGGTTATATTAATGTTTGTGCATAGTCAAAAACCAACACCCAAGGCAATCTCATCCAACCACTTCTTCTGGCTCCTCTTTTCTATGTAACTGTGCTCTATTTAGCTCTTGGTTCCATCGATTCCGCTGTAAATTACTGCCTTGATTTATTTAAAATCATATTATTTGTATGCATTTAAATATAGCCAGTCACAGCATTTAAATATAGCCAGTCACAGCTTTTTGTCCATGTTGAAGCATCATTCCAATAAGCTCACAGCCGCAGGCTAGCACTCAAACGTCCTGCATGTTTCCATTACGATAACCTAAAATGAGACAGAGCCTGGGAGGGAGGTGGGAAATGAAGGAAGGAGAATGTTGGGGAAAAGGGTGACCACAAAAAGATCAAATAAAAACAAACACAGAGATATGAAATAGATGTAAATTGTTAACAGAGAGGGTGAACATGAGAAAGGAAAGGAAGGGACGCACAAAGATGAATAGACAGACATGTTGGTCCGCAGAGAGACACACACAGAGAGCTAGAGATAATAAATGATTGTAAATGATTCTTTATTACTGTGCTGTGTGCAGCACTCAGCATTCTGTAAACTGATGAGCCATGAAAGGTGGTGTGTGTGTCCTCGCTTTCTGTGTGTGTGTGTGTGTGTGTGTGTGTGTGTGAGAGAGAGAGAGAGAGAGAGAGAGAGAGAGAGAGAGAGAGAGAGAGAGAGATCCTCTGAGAGAAGGCCATACTCACATTTATTTTTCAGCCCCTGTAGATTCCTGCCCTGCCTACTGCAATTACTTTGCCTTTTTGTTACATGTAGAGGTGTGTGTGTGTGTGTGTGTGTGTGGGCTATGTTTTTCTCCCCGATCTTGTTCCTGTCATTAAAACATATACAAAAGATTCATATGTCCAACGATATTTTATAGATGTCATAAGTCATGTTTGTATTTTGTGAATGTCAAATTTGATCAATGTTTGTTTTGTCATTCCGTCTTGAATATTCATTCCAGAACACATTAGGGAGTCTGGTATGTCACTACATTATAATTCACCTTTTTTAATTTCAGATGTTCCACAACTGTTCAGTAAAGTTGAAGTCTTGGGACTTTGGAGGGAAATGTCATACAGGTAAGAAATCCCTGTTTCCTCATTGGCCTTGCACAACCTCTCTAAGTCTTTCAAGAGAGACAGGCTTTTACAAAGCTCTGTCATAAAGACTTTGTCAGGTATCCCACCTTGAATATTAACTAAGGATTACCATTTTATTTAACTTTACACAAGAAGAGCTCAGACCTTTTCATTAACATGGCAATATACGATTTCTACATAATGTCAGAGGTATGGAACATTGGTAGCACAAAGCACCAACATAAGAAAAGTCAACAAGTTCTCTATAGAATTCCAGAAAAACATTGTTGATCATAAAATATAACCAAAACTGCACGGATTCAGTAAAGGAGCTTCAGATGGTGCTTTGACTTTGTGGGGGAAATACGGGATGTAACTATAATCACAGCCTTCGACGTGTGTGACGGTGGGATCAGAGGCACTGATCCAGATGGGCTGTCAATGTGGTGATATTACGGCTCTAATGAATGGAGCAGGAGGAAACACAGAAACAGACCTGGGAAGCTCACAGACATACAAGCTGAATCCTCAATTTAAGGACCCATTGCGTCACATGGGCACAACAAAGCTGCTCCATTTCAAAAGCTCCTCCAAATACGGAATCCTTTCATCCTGGAGCAACCGTGGCTCCAACGGGTGGATCCTTCTCAGGGCCAACGTATACAGGTGTAACAGGCCATAGTATACCCCCAGTCCGGGCTAAACCTGGGGTTAAAGGGGCCTAGGCTAGATTATACCCTGGGTATATTATGGCCTAGGCCAATTCATACCCCTCAGGCCAGATTATACCCCCATGATATCAGTAGTGTTGAGTGATATACACGAGAATTACTTAATTTTTCAACATTTTATTGGGGGTTCAGCTTTGTCAGGTAAGTTAAGTGAGAAAGCTAACTGACTTAAATCTTAAAACTCTAAAACATAGACTTTTATTACTTCAACCAGAAAAACAGAAAAAATATTAGACTTCCACAAAGATCAAAGATTACTACGTCCTGAAACTTCAACTTCTAAGACTAGCAAGTCCTCGCTACATATAAATGTTCAAAGTTAAACACTGATAACAACATCAAAACATCCACAAAGATCAAAGATTACTACAACACTTCTCAGTAGTGTTACACATTAAAATAAAAGCACATACCCAAAACATAATGCAATTGTAACATAATATAATAAAAGTCATAACGTCCTGAAACTTCAACTTCTAAGACTAGCAAGTCCTCGCTACAATATAAATGTTCAATTTTCCCCTTATGTTAAATATATTTTTTAATGTCAAAATATTGGTTGGAGAAATAGAAGGGACAGTTTATCCCCTGGGGCATACTCTGGCCTGGGCCAAAGTATACCCAGGTTTAATCTGGGCGGGGGTTCATTTGGCCTGTTACACCTGTATTCATTGCGCTTTGGTGACAAACCCTTTTCCAAAGAGACAAGCGATTACAACATATCATGCTTCAACTCAACAAAACAGTTAACAGTCCACATGTTAAAAAAAACAACGGGCACCTTGTGGGGTCCAACTGCAACTCTGTTGCTAGGCCACAACAATAAGGGAGGAACAAGGTGGTAATGCAAATCCAAAAAATCCTATGTAGAACAGACTATTTCATTTCGGTTGGGTCTTTGTGGTCTAAGCTACCGACAGAGTCCACCTCCTTTGTGGGAAGTATAAACTGCACCCTCAAAAGGAGGCAGCCCCTGAATTGGGACAAAGCTTGGTACATACACGTGGCTCTGTGTGGTCACACAGTGTAATGAGTGCCACCATTGGCCTGATGAAGTCATAATGTTTTCACAATGCAATGGTCCACATATTTCCCCAATGCAAAAGTCCTCCCAAAATGAAATGGTCCTTCCTGAATCAAGTAGCAGGCTTCAGCTCAATTAAACAGCTGACAGAACACTTGTTAATAAACCAGGGGGCCTCTCATTGTGTCCAACTGCAGCTCTGTTGCTAGGTGACAGCGGACATGGCGGGACAAGCTGGTGATGGGAAATCACGGAAATCCCCACCTAACCAAACCGTCTCATTACCGTTACACCTTGGCAGTCGACGCAGCCCACTAAGGCTGCCTCCTTCGTGGGCCGTGAAGCCCTTGTAGTTGGCCTCAGTGGATCTACATCACTTATTCAGTGAATGTGATTCTGCTTCTTTTAGTGCTTTTAAGCAACTGTAGGCCACTATTTAAGACAAGTGAGCAGGAATCTGATCTATAGCTTTCGGAGCTGCCGTTGTTCCGCTTCTGGAGGCCACAGACACACACTCACACAACTATACACACTCGCAGGAAAAGTGGGTAGACATCAGTTTCGCATGTTCTCAGGCTAACAAGCATAACAGATTGCTGTGAGCAGAGATGATGATGGTGTGTGTGTGTGTGTGTGTGTGTGTCAGCTTAGCCCCCCATAGCGTCAGTGATAGAGAGCAGTCGACAGCGAATGGAAACTGGCTTTGTGGACACTGTGACAGGACCCAGGATGATTTTAGAGGGATTATCCAACTTCTGTGACAGTTGGAGACTTTCCAAAGTTTTGACTAGATTTGTGAACAGGAACAAGCCACTCTGGGAGCTGAGAAAAGACAGGAAGGACAAGAGTGGTGTAGTGCAACTGAGGAAGAGGGAAAAGCCAACCGACTGGTGAACCAAGATGAATGGATGTATACAGTGAGAAGCATAAACAAATAATGTGCACTTACCTGCGGGGATGAAATATATCACTAACTTTGATAATTAAATCCAAGTTACAAGGAAAAAAAATGACCATGGCAACACTTGTGGTGACTGCAGGGGATAATCACAGACCAGCCAACAAAAACAGCTACCGAAATTAGTGCAGTTCAAAAATAGGACAGAGCTTTAATGTGAAATGCAAAGAAATATGATTTGCATCTAAAATCCCAGCTTGCATTACTTGTACTTTGGTTTGTTGTTCACCTTTCTTGGTTTGGGAAGGACAGTTTTTCAATTTCAAGTTTTCCTTTGAGCTTTAAAATGTTTTCCTTGCGTTTCTCAGTCTGTCCTTTCACTTCCAAGTTTTATGAGTTTGATCATTACAGTTAAAGGAAATACCTAAATGGAGAATCACTGCTTCTCTTCTGTTAGTCCGATAAACCATCAGTCCTACCAAGGAATTCTGGGAACTGAACACAGAACATTATTGTATATTATATATATATATATTTATAGCACCTTTCATTAACAAGGCAATGCATAATGCTTGAGTTCTAGCTTTGTGAGCTTTCTTTGTCTGACAACAGAAAGAAATACAAGTGCAGGTAAACACTGAGTATTTCCATTGAAAAGTATAGGTGATGATGGTAAATACGTGAAGAAGCCATAACGCTCACACCCGCACTCGTCAGTGTGTAGTACAAAAGTCCTGCGATAAATTCTCCTTCATGAAATTAACTCATAGCCCTTTGTTTTATGCTGAAATTGTTTTAGAAGGGTGTTGATTCACCTGCATGTTAATTTTGGAGGATAGTTAGTGAGATTTAAAAATGCAAAAAAAATATTTTTGAATATGACTTTGGGATCCTTTCTTAGGTAAAATTTGTCAACCAATGACAACTTCTGGTTTAAGTTTGGGATGTCCAGATTTCATCCTGTATTCTGGGAGAAGAGTAGCCTTCATAATCTATATTTAACAGAGCAGAATCCAGCCCCTGTTTTTCACTGTGAAGATTTGTGGTTGTGCTGTGTGTGGTAGACAGTGGTAGTTACCAGCACTGCCTCATCTGGCCTTGTTTTCACCCATAGGTGCTACAGTTTGCTCCCACATCACCCTGTAAAGTTGTTTACCACAAATGACACTCAGCTTAAGAACAGACGGCATAACCACACTAACCTGCACCTGCTGGGAAACTGCCAAGTTCATCATAAATGCAAGTGTGCACACACACACACTCTGTCTTAACGTCCTAACCATGTGTGGTTTAGACAGAGTTGACCCTTTAAGCAGCTGTAGATTGAAAGGAGCACACACACACACACATACAATGTCTTAAGATCCGGAGAATGCGGTTTGGACAGAGTTGACCCTTTAAGGAGCTGTAGATGGAAAGGAGCACACACACACACACACACACACACACACACACACACACACACACACAGAGAGAGACACGGTGCCAGACATGATAGTGGCACCATGTGTTCTCAGTATAGCTGTTAATGCAGTTAATACCTTCAGGACAAACATTTCTCAGTTGATTGACCTCGCTAACAGGTCAAAGCCAAATAGCAACAGATTATAACCACCTGACACATTACATCTATGTGTGTGTGTGTGTGTGTGTGTGTGTGTGTGTGTGTGTGTGAGACTCTTAATTACTCATCAGTCCATCACAGACATTATATTTGTGTTGTGCTAGCTCATTCATTATCACAACTGCACAACAACACTGTCATATAACTGTAAGTTAAATATGAAACTAGCCTAGCTTAGCAGACTAACGGCACTAACTAATCTTTTATTAATATGTGCATTCATTCTGATCATCTATTAAAAGAGGCTAGAGGGCCTTTATTTTGAAAGAGTCAGAGTTTGTATTAACAGTGTAATGCAGTCACTTTAACAAGGTAAACTGGAGCATATCAAAACAAGGCTTCACATTAAACTCTGACCAATTATACTGAACCCAAGCGAGGGAATTAGAAATAAAGGCCTGCCTCCAGAACAAGCTTGTTATCTTGTGCACTTGAGGTAAATGAAGGCCTGGACAACTACTTATAGAAACACGGTATTAATATGAGTGAATTTGGTTACATCTATAATTCCTCACTTTTAGAGAACCCTTATTTGTACCACTTAGATCTGGAGGATAATCATGCTTTAGCTTATTTTTTTTTCTTCTACACATTTGTTCAATTTCTTCTAGGATGGTATCGACTGGGTGTGTCGTCTCTTGACTCCTTCAACTCACGCATCCTTCTGATCTGATCTCAAGCTTCACACAGCACAAGGGTGCAGAAAGCAGGACACAGGGAAGAGTCGATACCTCACCGAGAAGTTGGTACGTGTGCGGTCTGTTGCCTGCAGCTCTTCATCTAACTGCTCCTTCTTCCTCAATCACTCACTGCAATATTTCAAAAAAGATCTGCGACTTGTTTTGTCTGATTTTGTGACGAATCATAGCGTTAACTGCTGAGCTCACTGACAAACACTGCATTTCCTGTGACGGCTTTTATAATAAAAGTCAACTTGTGTTGTCCGTTAAATGTTTCCAATGTGAAGCTGCAGCAGGAGGAAGTGTTCAGTTTGCATTAGAGGTATCCTAACCAAACCGTCACCACAGAAACCAGCTTAGAATACTGCAAATATTTAAACATTACAATACTTTGATCATTAGGCCACTGGCTCACTCACCACTGGGTTATCTCATTCAGCAAGAGATAGTGACTCTGTGGACATTTATTTCAATGAAAGTTCTCCTGATTATCACTTTAAGTTTTGGGCCTACAGTTCCTATAATCTTGGAGCTTTGGGGGTTGTAAAGTTGGGGAATGTTAATGTTTCCATGGAGTCAGTGAGTTAGCTGTGGATGAATTACTATTTTCATTCACAACTTTGAAAACCAGTACAACTAGAAGTACGCTAAATCTTTTAATAACAGGTCAGTGGCTTACTTTGATACTCGATGATACTCAGGCAAGTTGTAGCATCATAAGGAGAGTTTTTCTTTGAATTTAGATGTTTATATGAATGCATATTAGTAAGTAATCACACTGAATCTAAAAATATCTGCATCATTTCAGTGAGTTAAGTTTAGGGCAATACCCTTTTGTCAAATCAGATTTGGCTCAGGACGAATATTCAACAATATTGGGTTTTTTGAACAATCTTTTCAGGCAATCCTTTACTGAACTGCCAGATGTATTTAACGTGGTTTGACAGGATGTACCGGGTAACAGCGACGTTTACATAATATAGTAAACAAGCCAAGTTTTCCCTCTGAGCTAATGTATGCTAACCTTCGAGGCAAAGGAAAACATCATCTCCGAGCCTGACCGGGCAGCAGCTTCCATCTCACTCAGACTCACCCAGGGTCCGGGTCCGCAGCGGCCTGTACCCATCACACACAAGGGGACAGGACGACCTGATGTAGTGCAGTGTAGATCAACATGCTCTAATAGAAAAATCTCAGTCGACTGAGGAGTCTCCGACTGTGGATTGGAATCTGTAAAATTAATATGAAAAATCTGGGAAAACTGCTAATGTAAATGAGCTTTGGGGTAAGACAGGCAGTCAGAGCAAAAGAGTCTTTTTTTTACTTCTGCTTGTGTGCGTGAGAGAGAAAGAGAAACGGAGAGGCCTTAAGTTAATTAAAGTAAATAGAGTTAATTTATTTTCTAACCCCTGTAACCCTACAATCCGGCTGTACGGAATTAACCTCACGTATCCTCGCTCTTTCTCACCATCACATGGATGCACACACACACACACACACACACACACATCCACACTCACAAGCTCAGGGATACACATGCTGTTGTGCATTCAAATAGGAATCTTGAACTTGAACCAGTAATCCTATAAATAAGCAGAAGGGCACTCAGTAGAGCGTGTACCTCCGCCAAGGCCCAGCATTTAAATTCACTATCCAGATTTTCATTTGGATCTGCACCAAATGAGTCTTCCTATAGTTATCAGTCCCCTTAACAAGCTGGATTTTGTATCGTCTTTAGGTGAAAAAGGCTAAAAGGTGATAAATAATCTTCGATCCCTTTGACCAGATCTGTGCCAAAAGGCAATGGGTTCTTTCATGGCTTATACCCCAGCCTTCCACTAGGATTCAACAAAATCAGGTGAGTAGGTTTTTGCATAATCCTGCTAATAGACACACAAACAGCAATGTCAAAATAACTACTTGGCTGAGGTTGTAATCCTTGTGGTAATCTGGTCATGTGGCCCATCTGATATATAATCCGATTTTTGACCTGTTCGTACTCAGTTCTCCAGGACGCCTTGGCAACAAGGTTTCCTCATGGTCATGGATTTTATAAACAACATATTGTGCATTGTCCATGTGAGACCACTGCAGGTTACACATTCTTCAAGCAACAATAAACACAAAGTATTATAAACTACTTTACATGTAGTGGTGAGGGACCCCAAGACTTTTACATAGTGCTTTTATGCACTGTACAATATAATCTTTTTTAGTAGTACAACATGGTTAAGTTTCAGTAGGAGCCTCTTCAAGTTTAACATTCAAATATAAAGTTATTAAGTCGTAAAAGATATGACATTGTTAATGTTCAGAATATTTACCATAATTTACTATTTCAGTACACGTGTGACGCACACTGCTGTGTTTCACCTCTCCCCCAGTTTGACGTGTCATCCTGCTCACAGAATGGAACAGAAGAGCAGGAGGATCAATCAGACTCATTTGAACGGTCACTGCTTTCAAGACCTAGAACACCTGAAACACCACCACCCAGTATAGTATGCTACGTTCTCCCTCCTCCTGTGAGTTGTCAGATAAATGAGCCTCGCCAACAGTTGCACCTGCTCTTTCAGCTGTAATGGTGTGTTCATAACGAACACGCTGCAAATCTTTCACGCTTCGAGATTACATACAAAGTCTAGATTCAAATTTGATGCCCCAAACGCGTCCAACACTCAAGTTGAAATTTTTGAACTCAAGCTAAAATGATCACTTTAAGCAGTTGAACATACTCACACACTGACACCGACTCAGCTGACGTCTCTGACAAGTTCAAGTTTAAACTTGAAATGACGCCACAATATCAACACCAGATAATGATCAATACTTTTCTAAATGAGTCAAATCTTTCTTCGTAGCTGCACGCGCATTCATCTGCCTGTCCCGCTCGCTCTCTTCCCCTCTCTCACTCTCTCTAACGCTTACACACACACAAGCACTTACACACACAAACAGTGTAATCTGACACATTCGTAATCTCAGACTGGGTAAAAACAGAATTAGTAAACTTAGACAATGTATGGAGAGCTGGTGGGGCGTGCTCAATTTGGCTGGATGTGGTTGGCAGTGCGCAGCACAAATGACAAAGACAGAGAGGAGCAGTAAATTACTGAAAGAGACTGACATTATACATTCATGTTTATACATTATAGGAACACTAATATTTATACATTGTTAATTAAAGTAGTTAATATAGAGAAACACATTGATGAACAATAGCTCAATTCACAAGAACCACAGGGTCAAAGAGCGAAGCAGCGATCTCTTGTGGAAATGGCCAGTCTCATTTTGGTGCCTGCTCGGTTGTATGGGGTTCGACCATACCAAGCAAGAAATTAAACTCCTTTGCTGCCAGCTGCAGAAGCTCAGGCTTTAATCATTGTTGTCGTTGCCAAACCACAATACAAGCAGGCATGCACCCAAACATGGAGAAGTCTACTGGCTGCAGAGTATCCTATTTTTAACATTAAGAGCAAACTGTAATGGTGAGATTTTTCCACAAGCAGACACAGTCAATAAAAGTGAACAAAATTGATTGGTGGGATGTTCTGGTAAAGGGATGAAGGGAGATACTTGGCGAGATGGTGAGGCGTAGGCAGACTGTAGTGTGGACGGAATGGTGGAGTCTGGCAGGTGGTTGGATGAGTGGGATTGCAGCAGCGTGAAATGATGAATGGCATGGCTGGTGAACTGGCACAAGCATAGTCCCAGGTAAATGAGCAGTATAGTGACAGGCACAGTAAAGAACATCGGGAATCAAATCAACATGAGGAAAGTACTGAGCGGCCGAGAGAGAAGGTACCACTGAGCAGGCTGAACAATCTGGAGATGAGTAGTAGTAAAGCTCGGTACTCGAGCCGAGCTTGATGAGGTGATTGCTGAGAGGTGGGGAGATAAGCCAGGTGCAAGTTGTTCCCTCAACACACTGAGACACCACAGATAGACCAAAAAATAATTTCCATCTGGAGCTGTGTCTCAAGGAAGGGGCCGCATCCTTCGGAGTCTGCATCTGAAGACCCATTGTGTCATATTGGCAGAACTAGGCTAGGCTTCTACAAATGTGTCTTTTCATCCCCAAGCAATGAAGGCTCCAATGGGTTGATCCATCTGGGGTCAACCTATCCCAGGATTCATTTGGCTTTGATGACTAATCGTTTTCCAAAGAGATAATGGCGATAATAAGCAACAACAAAAATGTCCAACACTTAATCTTAATGTAAGTATCATTGTTCTGCTTAACTGAATAGCTGGAAATAGATGGTACACATCAGGGCTTGGTGTCAGGACAAGCTAATGACACAATAGACCTGACCATCTCATTTTGGTTCAGCCTTTGTAGTCTGTGCAGCCCATGAAAGCCAGCCCCTTTGAAAGGCACTGTCTCACATGTGAATTGAGTTAAAGCTTATGTGAATTTTTTAATTCAGTAGGCCTAAGATATCGCTGTTCAGCATAAGGGAACATGTAGATCAGACCATAATTATAAAAATAACCTCCACCAACAAGGTTTTCATGTGCGTATGTTTGTTAGTTAGCAGGATGATGCAAAAACTACTGGTTAAGACACTTGGTGGAAGGATGCGTGGCTCTAGTGTTTAACAGTGTCTTGCTCTTCTCAAACTTCACACATGTGGAGGTGCCTGGTGGACAAGATTTAGCATCAGGCCCATAAAAAGATAGAAAAAGTCCTGTAGCATGAGGTCCGAATACAATAGCGCAATGAAATGTCTTTGACGTTACTGCAGCCAAAAGGGAAAAAAAAAAAGAAATGAAGAAGACAGGAGGGGGCCTCCTACACGGGAGTGCACTCCTGCTGAGGAGCCGGCCCTCTGCAATAATGAGGGCAATTCACACAAAAAAATAGTCAGAAGGTCAAAAGGGTGTTTGCTGGTGTCTGAAACTCTTGCCCTTTTAAGAGATCCTCTCACAATCCACACCGAGCTCCACAGGATCTTCTACGAATGGTGATGCTATTTTCCACGAGAATTGATTGGTCAGTGGGTGGTGCTTTTCAACGTGTTGATCTGTTATCACAAACTCAACCTCCAGAGCAGATTGAGTGTTCAGTATAAATATCCATCGGGATTTAACCTGGTAAGTGAACCACTGTCAAAACCCTTAAAACCTGAAAGTGTCTGTACAGGAACCATGTCCTTTCTGTGGGAAGGTTGACGACTGGACAAGCTGAGGTTCATGAAGCTGTAGATAGGCAACTGTGTTTACTGAGTTTAGTAAATCCCATCAGTTTTTCCCATCATGCACCTGAAACATGGAAAAACAATCTTGAACTCAACTAGTTTTCGTCCTGAGAGAAACTTAATTTTTTAATCTGTCTTTATTTGCTATTTGGCAAATTTTACTCTTAATGTGTTTTCTTGGTTTCTTGAAATGTTTGTTTATTTTCTGCATTCTGCTACCTCAATGTATTGTCAAAATAAAGGTTAAATGGATCTGCTGATGTGTCAGTTTAAACAAACTGAAAGTACATGTAACTTTAAATGACAAGTCTTGATTTGAAAAGCTTTTCAATACATAAATGACACTTTATGTAGTGTTACAAATCCAGTTCATATATACACATGTCAACACATACACATATATATATATATATATATATATATATGCTTGCTCCTGATAGAAAAAAGATCCAAAAATATGAGTCTGGGATGTAAAATTTAATTAAAAATTATTAAATTGTCTTGTTTAATGCCTCAACAGGGGATCAAGGCTTCCTTGACTTTGATGAAGGAATCAAAGTGTGAAGTGTTTTGCAGTTGGTGATTTAAGCTGTGGTGGCATTCTGGGAAATCAGAGTGACTGCCTGATGAGATTTCACTGTCACAAAATTGAAATTAAGTCGTAGCTGCTTGAATCCGCTGGGAGGGAAACAAAAATCTTTGCATTTGTACTGTGACTGTGCTAGTTATTGATCCATAACTGTACCATGCAGAGGCAAAATAAAAGAGGCCTCTTACTACACCAATGCAAAATATCGACGGATGGTCTGATAAACTGTGTTTGGTAATTATGTCTCCAAGGACTTTCTATACAGAAGCATAGGTGGGAGAATGGCAGAGATCAGGGGCTGAGCCGAGCAGCGTCCAGAACAGAGGAGGAGGAGGGACAGGAGGAGCGCTGAAGACCCCAAGGTCCCAAGGAGAAGTGGAGAACAGGTTCAGTCTGGTTTGAATGGCACACAGACTTGTCCACAGACTGATTGTAGTGAGCAGCTTCAACAATCTAACAGGGTGGTAGAGGCCGATTCGTGATTATAGGATGGGATGCAGCTGGTGGAGCGCTGCTCTCACTCCAGCACCTGTCAGCACTCAGACACACACACACACACACACACACACACACACTACAGGTCTGTTTGGAAGCTGAAATAAAGAAAGCTGGCGCCCTTGGGAGCAATAGCTCTTCAAACAAGCCATGACTGAATCCAAAGCATCTTAATCACCCCCTGGAGGCCAGTTGTAGTAGCGATCATAAACCTAGGCATCTCCATGTTTGTGGATGGAACATGGACCAAACTAAAAAGTTAAATTACACAAAAACAAATATTTTCTCGAAGATTTCTGTCATTTCAAGTAGATCACACTGGTGTATGCTCAAGTGTTCAAGTTTCTGATAAGTTTTAATTAGTTATTTGACGCTATTAAAAATGTCATGATTGACAGCTGAGACAGAGTCATGATTGGTCAAGTGTGTGTATCGGACACACCGATATTTTGGCTTCGTTTCTGGATTGAATGAAGTGGAGACGCATCATCCATCTTCATATACTGCCTATGAAACCTCAAAAATTACCCTGTGACCCCCAATCAATGACAATACCAGCACCAGCGAAACAGGTTTGAAAAATTGAAATATTTCTTACACTCTGATGCATTCTTTTTAACAGTCTAATAATGTTGTGTATAACATCAGTTTGTGAATAATACTTTTCCTTCAGTAGGACTATTGATACATTTTGTCATTGCCGTGTTGGTACTTTTAATAAAGGATTTGCATGCTTCTTCTACAACTGCACACACACACACCAACACAAACAAAAACATACTGAGATTACCATACTGTAAAACTCTACGACGAGCATATGCAAAGTGAGGGGCCAGACCTCGGCCAGCTGTTCCTTTACAGAGGCAAATTAAATTAACTGAAACCAAGTGTTAGTTTAGAAGCGGTTTAGAGTCCAAGTCACACAGGTCATCTGAAAATAATTGATGGCGTAAAGAAGGAAAATGTGTCATTTGACAAAAACGTGTACATACTCATAATATAGTGTGCATAGTGTATCATTGATAAAAGACATCATTTTACGAAACTCAATATAAAGCACAACTACACAGGCCCACGGCACATGTGACAGCTAAAAGGTGACATTCCATCAATCTTTCAAAGCCCCTTAAGCTCAGACTCTGCATCTGTGTCTATTGTAACCAGTAAGGGTAAAATGATTCATTCATCTGGATGGATACATTGTTGATTGTCGATGTGCACCTATTTTGACATGTCTGTGTGGTATAGTGACCATTGAGGCGCGAGGACTAAGTGCAGTCTTCTCCAGCGTCACCGCTAAGAAAAATACATCACTGATGGAAGAAGGCGAAGAAAAACAGAAGACCACAAGCACCGTCTGGTTTTCCCCAGGAACAGCGCTTCAGGCTTGTGCACACTTCTTTGACCTGTAAAGCGGTCAGAGTCTTTCCATGGTTTCCAGCTGAATGCCTCACGAGCAGGGCAACGCTCGCCACCACATCCCGTTGTGGGGATGCATACTTCAAAATTGACATCACCACACTGGCGGCATCCCTTAGCGACACACACACACACAAGCTCTACCTGCTTCTTTGCACTGATAATTTTGGACGAGACACCCTGCAAAATGGACAGCCATGGACAAAGAATAGGTAGGACAAGGAGGGAGAGCAAGGCCAGTTGCCACAGTGAAATGCTGCAAAATAATAAAAAAATGATAATTAAAATGGAGCTGAAGTCAAGCCTCAAGTCAAATAAAATTGATAAATCATATTTTAGATGCTTTCTGTGAGTTGGTATAAATGGAACTTAATGTGTGAAATGGGCTTATAATAGCATTTCATATCGATCTAAGGCCCCTGAATCGTATCAAATGCTATTATGGCACAATTTTTTTTAAATCAGCAAATATCGTGTTGATGTCCAAAGAATTAAATTGTATCATGATGAAACTGTTGATTTACACCCTCGGTAACCAGCTGAGACACAAGAGCTTCAAAGTTCAAGTAAGATAGAAAACCAATGCATTTGTTGCTGTATTGTTAATTTTGCTGAAGGAACCCCGCTGTCTAGACTCCTAGACTTCTGCTGGCTGATAAGATTCGCCAACTTTAATGCCATTAACTTTGTGCTTGGTGTGGGACCAGAGTGTGCCTTGCTTCACAGTTCACCTCAGTTTCATTTGATAGTAAAGACAGTATTCCAGTTTGACTGGTGGCCACAGTGTCTGCTGAGGATTGTGTTCCGCTTCTTGTTGTCAAGATGATGTCACCTGATTGATCTTTTTCATGAACAGTATGCCGACCTGAGATATCACCAGATCATCATATAAAGATAACCAGTTAATCACCAGCATATTCATGCCAACATTACCCAACCAAACAAAACATACAGGCCCAGCCACAAAAGACACTCTGACACATATTCTAATGCATCTTAAATATCAGTTTGTAAAAACACTTGACCTTACAGGAGCTTGATCAAATTGGCAAATGACAAACTGAATAGTTGTGACAGCTATCTCCAAGCAACTGTTTGCTCGAACATTCAGGAAACAGTAACGATCGTCCTCCAACCAGAAGGTCGGTACCCGAATCCCAGCCCATGCCCACGTGTCCTTGGGTGAAATGCTGAACCCCGAATGGCCTCACATAGATGTCCATTGCACCAATTCGAAGTTGCTTTAGATAAAAACATCAGCTAAATGATTTTCTACCTTTTTACTGATGTTTTGTCAGGCGGCCAGTCTTACTGAGTGTTTTGTTTTACCTGATAAAATAAAACACTGGAACAAAAGTGTGTTGCTGAGGCTATGATCTGACATCTTGGCGGACTTGAACTGTGGCATTTAAAGCAGAGGTGATTGGAGATAATGATGAGCAACTTGTCGCCCGACACCTGAACACCTGATCCCTCACACACACACACACACACACACACACACAAAGACAGAGAAGATCCTTGCTCCTCTCTAGTGGGGAAAGGAGACACAAGCCAAGGGCGTAACATTGTGACAAAAAAAGATTTTGTGTTAATGTTTTTATTAAAATTTTTTTATAAAATTGTGATTAAGAAAATACAATTAAAATAAAATTAATTTCAAGCCCTCACGGGCAATAGAGGCTAGAAAGGATGGGAGTTGTGATCTACGCTGATCATCCACAACATCATGTTGGTATATTAAATATTACTGTAAATAATGTGAATATATCAAAACATAAGAATTTGTTTGTTTGTTTGGCGAAAAGTCTGTATTATCAGCTATTGAAATACAAACATGTGTAGCTTGACCACCATGTGCTATTGTGAGCATGTGTGGCTTTACTCAAGAGTGCAGAGATACTTCTAAACTTGTATTTAGAGCTACAGGCTTCTCATATCACAACATGTCTGTGTGTCGGAGCCTGTCTAACATGTGTGACTGTGTGGGGCAGCATGCTTTGTGTGGGCAGCATGTCTTACAGCACACACAGCTGTGTCACAGACAAAGTGGATTTCATGTCGCTGAGAAACAGAACACATCTCACCCGAAGCAATAGGCAACTGAGCCAATACTCCACAGTTATAATCGTGTCAGGAGACGCAGTCTGGAGCTGAGACTGACTGGGGGGGATTCACATTGTTTGCTTCAGCCTTTAAACCCAAGCGACTGTTATGTCTGTCTCACAATCAGCTATGACGTTAATGTGCCCCTGACTAGCAGTGCACCCTCACTGCTGTCATTTGTCAACAAAATCTGCCAATTTAGGTCAACCTGGGTCTGGTGAGCACCAGGCACCAGTCTTGATGAGGATCACGAGCTTTGAATCTGGGGTTTCCCAGCAATTGGAGGTTGTTTTGGGGATGTTGCTGTGATATCAGAGCTCCGCAAAGACCTCGGTAAATACAGTGTCATCAAAACCAATAGAAATGATGGCCATAGGACGACCTGTGGAAAGGCTTAAAACAATTATTGGAGTGTTGTAACTTTTGCAAACAGGTCGTAGCAAGAACCCTGATGAAGTAAATCAGCTAGTGTGACCTCACAGTTCACAGACACATACTTTTCAACGTTAAGAATATGCCGTCTTCCACCTTCACCACACTGAAAAAGGCCTTGGACTTGTCTTCCTTGATAATATAAAGATGTATGGGTTTTAATTAGTCTTATGACTCCCACTCTTATGACCCTAATTAACTGGACTAATAAGCTCTATTTGATCCAAGCTAACCTTTCAGCATTTACCTTCACAAAACTTCACACAGTCAGTGACGCTACAGCTGTGTGCTGTACGGGGGTACTTTTATGCTGACGATTCAGCTAAGTAGCTAACTGGAAGGGCTCATGCTTAACATGAACTTTCTTTTCTTTTCTCTGTTTGTCTCCACTGACACATGTAAAGCGTTCTTTGGTCTCTTGAAAGGTGCTATATAATTCAAGTTATTATTATTATTATTATTATTATTAACATGCATTTAGCTACTAGCGTTTTCATTGTTAACTCTTAGTTGCACTTGCAACCTGAATCAACAGCTTTTTTTGGATTCTTGGGGGCAGTTGAAACAACTTTGAAGTAGATATGGAGAACTTGTTAGCAAACAGCGTACACATCCAGCAGTTATAGAGCAATGCCACACTTCTGGCCCTCGGGTGAAATTTAAATTCCTGCTTAGTCTGCTTCTGGTAGTAGCAAGTTGAGTGTGTTTGCCATTTTGTGCCATTTTTTTATTTTTAGTGCCACAAGACTGAACCAAAATGTTGCGAGCCAGACAGCTAGTCAATGAGCTGTTAGTCATTATGAAGCTCTGCAAAGCCAAGAGGAGCTACAGAGTTTGTTAATAATTCTCTGTTTAATCACTTCAGTTGACATCATTCTTGTTGTCATATTTTAATATTTTATTCATCCTGTCTTCACTTGAAAGCAGTTATCAGAACCCCACATGTTCATGGTCACAACTCAACCACTTAACCACACGTTACAAAATGTTACAGTATAATCTTTGGTACATTTAAAGTTTGATATAATAATTTTGACATCGTTTAACGAACCTGTTCCACACAGACCTTTGGTTCATGATTGGATTTTAAAGTTTTAATGGTTTTAACATAACATTCAATACATTTTTTTTTATTATTTATGATCCCATAATTATTAAGATGAGGGTACATATTGAAAATGTGCAGTTTTAATCTCATGCCTCCATGTTCTATTACCTCAAGCCTTAATTCATTTAAAGTTACACTGAGGAGCAGACCTTAGCTCACCCATATTTTATTCCTGAGACGGGCTCCAATAAAAATAATATGTAGTAGATAGTAAATTGATTTTTTAATGGGGCAGATACATTTCAAAGTGAATAAGTAAGACTATTCAGATATTGTGTGTAGTCATGGCCTTCAAAATAAATGAAATAATTACTTTTTTTTACATCTGAAACCACTGTGTGATTAAACACAAAACACAAGACCAGAAACTAATTAGTGTTTATGCCTAAACTAAACTAAACTGCTGACTTATCAGTGTCCTAACCCTAAAATGAACATGACAGTTACAAACCTAATTCAAATCTAGACTTCCTTCCAACCACCAATGGTTAGGTATGAAGTAGTGCTCTGCAGCAATATTTTTACGAGTGGGTCCCTGCTATATTTGTGTTTACAAGAAAACTCCTCAGGGCACCTTTAATTTGAGCACCTTTAACAACTGGGTTAAGCTAAATGCTGCTTACATTTTATTGCTCCTGTGATTATAATCCACTTTGACAAATAAATTCCATCTGCATTAAGAAAATGTTTACTCTTGATAATTTGAAATACATTTTACTGGTAATGTCTTGCCGGCTGAGAGGAAACTCTGTCCTAGTCTGATAATGAAACTAATCAACAGATTTCAGCGCTCAGAGTTTCTTGAGGCGTTTTACAAACATGGTATTCATAACATTGAACATTGTCTAAAGTGGTCTAATTAATGTTCTCGACAGCTTCAGTCAGACATAACAGTGGAGATCGGTGGCAGATTTAGATATGGGCAGCTAGATTAGGCAGGATTAGATTAGATTAGATAGAACTTTATCTATCCACACATCGGGGAAATTCACATTTGGACCTGGTATTCGGTACCGGTACCCCACGGAACCTTTTTACAAAAAAATATTCGACCCTCACCAGGAGGAGGCGTGATCACTGTTTTGGTTTCATATTAAAGTTTTGGCCATAATGTTAAAGTTACTGTTTACCTAGGCAGGCTAGTCAGGCAGACAGTGGCTCAGACTCATGTCACATGGGTAAGAATTGCGAGGCGGCCAACCTCAGTCAAATTTCGTGTCGAGTGGGAATTACTTACAGTTTCATCACCATAAGCGGTTGATTACTATAAAATAAATGTGTAGCTTCTGTATGATAGGCCCGGAACTTGAAGAAAAGGTGACGGCGCCACACACAGAATCCGCTTCTCTCTCTCTCTCTCTCAGAATCAGCTGACATCTCTGACTCGCTACAGTTTAAACGTTGATTTGTTTGAAATGACGCCACAATATCACCACTGATCATCACATAATGATGGATACTTTTCTTCAACGAGTCAAATCTTTTTTTAATAGCTGCTCATTCATTTATAATTCGGCTTGTCTCTTGACACACACACATGTTTAAACTCAGACTGGGTAAGAACAACTGAATTTGTAAACTTTGTCAATGTATGGAGAGTCGGAGGAGATGGCAGCGTGAATGATAGAGACACAGAGAGGGGCAGTAAATCACTGAGCCGGTGACAACTGTAAAAAGTAACTTTTTTACCATCCAAACATGTAAGAATAGACCCAAATGAACACTGAAAGTGAACATAGTGGAGCTGTGCATGGCTCCCTGGGTGTCTGCACCATTGACTCGCCATTGTTCTGGCTGTGTGCACTGATAAGAAATGAGGGAGTCACATGGTCTTGCTCTCTTTCTCTATCTTTATCTAACATACACTCTACACTCTCTCTTTCACTCTCGCTCACATACACATACTCTCTCACCCAGATGCGCTCACAGGTACCATCATTTTGCAAAGATTGATTTAACATGAATTGGTACCCGGTAGTACCAAGGTAATTTGTTTGGTACCCTTAAGAGTACAGAGTTCGGTACCAAACCTTAGTTTCTAGGGCTTCACTCTTCTGGGCAGAGGCTTCATGTGTACCTGGGATCTGCCGGACCCACTCCCCCTGTTTCAGGGGTCACAGCCCCTAATGCTCCTTCTACCACAGGGATCACATTGTATTTCACCTCCTGCATCTGTCCTGTGGTTCTTTCAATCGATGGAATCCTCGATCTCCGCATGCTCCTTTTCCCTGATGTTACAGTCAGCTTTCGAATGCTTTATTGTCAGATGGGATTGCAAGGGCAGCTGTCCTGAGATTATAGAATCCAATATACGTATATACATAGGGGGTTCATCCCGGTCGCCATACATCATACAAGAACTTACTGAAAGAGCAAGAATACTCGCCATATATTTTTGCCTATGGTGCGCATGTCAATGAGAGAGAAGCTTTGATTAATTAGCGCCTGTCTCTGCAATGTGTTTGCATCAGTTTCATCTTTTAACATCATAAGAGTCAGTTCTGTTGCCTGTTTTGAGATATCCAACAGTGAATAACCATTGAATAACAGGTTCAATTGGGAATTGTTTAATTCCCATTAGCTCGTATGCTGTATGGACAGAGTTGTGCCTGATAATCATTTATTCATCCAATCTGTTGGAATGAATCAACACTGAGAAACTGCTGGCTAGATCTGTTGTAAAAGGATGTTTTGTCAGTCTCCTCTGTTCCCGTCACACTGTGAGGGAAATTTTTTGTTTTTACAATGCTCTGATCTGAGAAGACTCACCTCAGCAATTTAAAACTGGCTCCGTCAGAGTAGTTTGGTAAACAGACTTGATGGAATCTATTTTTGTGCATAAGGGATGAAAATTGAGAGATTAAGTTGAGTGGGTGGTTAGTTCGGCATGGAAGCAGAAATATGACTGTGTGGCTGGTACGGACACAAACGGTACAGATAGCATTGTAAGAATAGGAGACCTTTACATTGCCATTAGATTAACATAAATTGATTGAAATAAACATATAAAAACATTCTCTAAATACCTTTTACAACAACAACAAAATGCCAAGGTTGCACAAATTGTTTGCAAGAAAACCTTAACAGAAGCTGTTCTTAGAATCAAATGCTGTTGTTTTTCTGAGGACGACATGCAAATACTTTAATGAGTAAGTCGTGCCCAAATGGAGCAACAGAAAAGTGGTGAATCAGGGCGCTTTCAGACCTGTGAGTTTGGTTCAGGTAAAACCTAAACGTCAGAGGTTTTGGACCAAGCAAGGCAGAAACTGATTTTCACAGGCTCACAGAATTGCTGGCAGTCTTTGTCTCCGACAACATAATGTCTGAATGACGAGGACTTTCACTTTGACTATTCCAACTAGTGTCAAGTGCTTCGCCGACATCAGACGCACGCCCCATCCAATGTCAAGTACAGGTAGATATGTATGTAGGAGACGTAGGTGATGACGCCACCCTTATAAAGGCATTATGCAGCTATCTCTTTTTTTCCCCATTTAATTAATTTTTGTTCATTTGCTTTTTTTTAAACTGCCTCTTCCAATAGCAGTTAGAATTCTTTAAGGTCGTAAAAAGACTGCCTTTAAACGCGACTGCAAAAATCTCTATATATGTTTGTGTTACTGGCTCTTTGTCCTTTTCTCTGCTTTTACTCTTCCTTCCCGCTGCAGAAGGTGAACCTGTTTTACCTCAACAACGTATTGATTTGCAGTTGCTGTACAGTGTCTACTGTGTCATAGTGGGCCAGTCGCATAAGGATTCTTCCCTCCGTGCTCTCTGACAGGGCAGATGCAAAACGTCAATAGCCTCCATTCAGCCCCAGTGAATGAGAAGTACTGTCCTGTCTCTTGAGATACCAATCAGCAGGGGAAAGGGAAACACAGTAGTCATGGCAACATCTTTAACATTTATATTGATATGTAACTACTGTGTGTAATTCCCAATATATCCATGTTTAGATTATTTCCTTTCTCTTCAGTATTCATCCAATTCTTTGACAATGTAAAGATGGATTGACACGTTTCATGGACTTAGATGTGTCAGGTATACAAGCCTACCTTGTGTATTAATACACCTTGAATGTAATGTGACTGTAGTTGTTCAAGTCAAGCCTTTTATTTGCTTTTAGATAGTTAGTCAAAACACAAGAGCAGTTATCCACTTGGTTCTGAACGGTTAACACATCCAAAAGTCTCGAACAAGGTCCAAACCAATGTCTGTGCTTTTGTGATATTGTTCACATTTTATCTGGCAAGTTTTAGTTTCATAATGACATTTTTCAACATGACACCCCTACATGCTGTTATTATATATGTGTGTGTCTCCCAATACTTGATATTGATTTGTTTATCGCTGTCCTCTTAAAACTCTCTGCATTTATTGGGTTTTATCAAGTTGACTTTTGATATCGATTTATTCCTTTTGTTGTTTAATTCTCAAATCTCAACTTCCGGTAACAAAAGCCAGACTGATCCACAGAAAAGAGTTTTCATGCTGCAAACAAACCGAACCAAGGTTCAGTTAGATCCAGACTCAGTCCATCTCTTCTGGTTGGACCAATACAAGGTCGGTATTAAAGTAGCTCAAAATGACATGCATATGATTAGTTTGCTTTCAAAATTCTATGAACAGAGTTTTTTTCTCTAAACAGACTAAGGGCCCTATTGTAACTGCTTGTGGTGGAAGATGCAGTGAGTCAGAGGGTGCGGTGATTCATAAATGCATTCTATAGTCACATCATTGGCCTCATCACTTTGCAGCTGAGCCACTCACAGTGACGCATTAACAAATGGAAAGGAAATCATATTGGAAATCGTATTGCTGTCTGGATGGTGCTGAGCGACACATCCTGAATACACGGCACCTCAAATCCTGAGCAGATGGTTTGCACTTTTATTTAACTTGAACAATGATGATGGGAAAAAAATCATAAAAAGAAATGTTGATGAGGCCATTTATGTAACCGCATATATCCGGCATGGTTTCAGTTTTATTTCCTCTGTATCTCATGTCATAAATGGTTCAATCCAACCATAAAATCGGACACAACAGCATTCACACAGCAACGCAGGAATAAAACATCACATGCTATTGGGAAGGAGGCAGTGATGCACAGGATTGATGAGCTGCTGTAAACTGCCATCTCCTACTTAAACAACAGAACAACGTCGTAATGGACCAGTCCGATGCCTGTAGTATTGCATGGGGATTCCTTTGCAGCAGCCTGTTGTCATCTGCTTGTGATTTAAGAACGATAAAACAGCCTTGCATGATGACGCTGTACCTCAGGCTGCAGATTCCTTACCATATGTGTCCTGCTCCCTTCGTAGGTTTACAGGGGTTTATGGAACTGAAGGTGAAGCTTTTCATACACAATAAAGCTGCTGTGTATAACAGATACTGTAAGAACTGCAATGCAAAATACTGTACGTAAGTTTGTTGAGGGTGTTTTGCATTGGAAAACCACACAGTTTGTTACTGAGCACCCATGTCGCGGCTGATGCTTGGTGCTGGCGCGATCATTGTAACAACAACGGCCAATTACATGTTTCTGCTTGGGACACAACATAGCCATCCTTAGTGATAATGCTGTCCATGTGACTACATGGTAAACTAGAAGCACGCTCTGAGGGAGCATGTCTCCTCCGAGGCTAATGCCTTATCTCACCACGTGAGATAAGTAAAGGAAAGTGTAAAGTTTGTTTCCCATCAATTATCTAGCGTTTGCAGCCCGCCATATTCCGAATTGTCACACTACAGTTTCATAATGAATCAAAAACCATGTGAGCACTGCTCATAATAGCATAAGAGATCTCTTACATGGTGTTTTGCTTCATTATTACATTGTTTAGCTGAGCAGTCCTATTTGCTGTGTGCTTGCTCATACTATCACACTATCATGTGCTTGCACTATTGTCCCAAACGTTTTTACCATCCATAGTGAGTCCTCATAGTTTCAGCTGCAGTTGTGTGTTTACCCGTCAGCAGCATGCAATGCAGTTCCCTCTTTCAAGTAAGAACTTGTCTTTCACTCTTTAGTCTGTGTACCTGTCACTCAGAATCAATTTGTCTTCATGCACGTACATGTGTGTCACCCAAATTCTGTTGCTTGTGAAGCAACAGAACCACAATGTAGTTCTGCACTGCATGTCACCCCATTCAAAATAAAGGAGCAGTGTCGAACCCTCCAATGCTCCGATGGGATTTGTAGCATATTTAGCTCGAAATTCGCTCAATGTATGTTTTTCTGAAACTTAGTTTGAACAAGCAACTCTCAAGGACTAATGACTGTTAATAGTGTTTTTAAACTGGGTAAAAACCAATGAGTTTTATTAACACAAGCCTTAACACTTATCAGGTGTAAGCTTTCTGATCATTTTGCTACAGCACATTACCTTGACTCGCTGAAGGCCTTTATTTCACAGCATTACACTGGATTGCAACAGAATCCAGCCTAACTGTGTAAAGAATAAATGCTGCGCAGTGCCTTGACTTTGGTGGACTCACAGCATGACAGCTCGGTTGTGTGTGTGTCTGTGTGTGAGAGGGAGTGCTATATGAGTCCTCCATTGAACTGGAACTTTATTCACACGAGGTGCTCATCTCTCTCAGGCACGCTATCATCGCTTATGCTAAGCTCGTCCCATTAGCATACAGTATGTTATCTGCCCCGAAATGACGTAAACACCTCCCATAAGAATTTTCCACCTGTGATTTCATGAGGACGTGGACTTTTGCTCCATGATGCGTGTGCATATGTGTAACTGGGGTTGATATAACTACTCAGGCATTCTAATCATCGGCAATGTGGCACTGCGACATTTGCATGCTAACAGCCATCTTCCAGTGAGTACGCTTGAGTTATGGAACCCACTCTGTGTCTCATCTTGTAGTGCTGCCGACTGCACCCACTTGTTGTGTGGGTGAATGATAGTCTCCGTGTGCATTTACTGTGTGTGTGCGTGTGTGTGTGTGTGTGTCATCACCTTTTCTATCTGATGCTACAGTATCTTCTTGAGAAACTGACCTGCACAGCTGTGAGTGTACTCTGTCATAATGACTTAGACTTGTACAGTGTATGATTCATGTATGATATATTCAGTGGCTGACCTTTATACTGTCTGTGTGTATGGCATTACTGTACTGTGTGTGTGTGTGTGTGTGTCTGTGTCTGTGAGTGTGTGTTGTATTTCTGAGGTCCTGGTTCTGGTTAAGCTGGGCACACACTGTGCGACTTTAGAAATCGTGTTAAATTCCACCACACACTGTCGTCTACGACTTAACCATCTGAGATGGAAAAAACAATCTCTTGATTTATGGACTCACAATGTACGACACTGTATGTTGCATCAGCCAATTGCAAATTTTGGCAAAGCTGTTTTAGAGACAGGAAGCAAAGTACATTTGAGGCACAACAGAGAACAAAATCAGCCTTTAAAGTTAGTTGTGCGACTCAGAAATTGTGCTAAAATCAAACTATGTATGATGTATGGTATGGTTAAGGTTAGGCTGTCAATGCAGTGACCTAATAAAAATAGCCGTGCAAACCTGTGAGTAAACTGTAAGAAGCAGCAGGGGAATCAAATCTAGCGAGTGTGTAAAATACAACATACAGATTTACGAAATTGAACTTTTTTGTATTTTAAAATTCCATTTTTTTTATATGTGGCATATACCAGAACAAAGCTAACCAAATGCAGTTTTATTTTACATCAAATCAGACCTCACCCAATCTGTAAACATTGACTGTTATTTCAACTCATTCTGCTTCAGAGAATAGGTGTTGCTTTTTTGCTTTGGTTGGTGCAATTCCATCCATTTATGTGCTTCACTAGAGTTTGTTTCCCCAAAACATCTCGTCAGTGATTCAGTTGTTAGGAGCCGTCCGTGAAAGCAGTAAAAACTGTTTGTGAGAAAGAGACGAGACACTTCACTGTCGGAGAGGATGGCAAAGTGGCATTAAATCTCACCAAGATGATTTTGTTCAGCTGATTTAACAAAGCATTTAAACTCCAATATCTTTTTTCTAAATTTCTTTTGTTAAACAAGTGCTTTGAATTAAGCGATGCATAAACCTGTTGAAATTGAATTGCAAAGACACGTTAAGGGCAGAAAATGGCACGACTGCAAAGGCTACGATGCAACATTAATGACCTGGCAGGGAAGGAAGGCGACCAATCTTCTGTTAGATTATGAATAAACTCAGCAGAGCTCTGCAGGAATGTGGGTAGTGGCCAGGCGACCTTGGACCTGCAAAAGGCGGAGAGCAGCAACTGAGAGTAAAAAATAGATTGGACTGATCTATTTAATATAAAAAGGCTGTGATGCTCTAATGGTATGCCGTTTTAACTCTACTTTGCTTCTGCACAATGTTCAGGTGAGGCAAACGTCATGTTACTCATCTGCCTGAACAATGTGGTTTAGGATGATTCATTTTATGTTCGTAATGAAATGCTATTTAATACAGACATTAATAGAATAAATGAATCATTGGTTTTAAGGAGAGACTCAGAAGCTCCTTCTTCTAATTGAAAAACTGAATAATAGAACCTGAAAATGATCGACTGTCTGTACAGCCAATGAGAGAACTCAAGGCCCAGTCATCCATATGTAGATGTATCAGTGGTGAGCCTTTGCCTCCATTTAATTTCCAATCTGTGTGAGTAAAGAGGCTATTCAAATATTTGTTTCCTGTGGCAAGGTAAATCGCAGTGCGGCTTTCTGTTGAGTTAAACTTTGGTGAACTTTGACCAATGATATTCGCTGTGGATGCATGCATGTGTGCCCGGGCCCTTAAGCTGTGTTTATGCCTGACGGACTGCTCATTGTAAACGGCAACTGTGACGTCAACGCGTCTCCTTTGCTTTTCATGCTCGCCCTTGAGGCCCAAGACTCGGCGAAGTCCTCTGGTGTCGCTGCTGAGAAATATACACTGGCGGAAAAAGGTAAAGCCGAAGAAACACAAACAGTTTTGGCACCAACTTGTGTCCTCCAGGAGCACAGATTTGAGTCTTAGCCCATTTTTTTTGCCTCGACAATCCAGTTAGAGAGTTTTTTTCCATTGTCTCTGCAAAATGTCTTAAAACATTCTCTGCTATCTCTCGAGGAGTCATGTGAGAATCTCAAGAATCTCAGATACAGACAAACCTGTTTGTAGTCTCTTGCCCCGATGTTTGTGTTTGGGCTAAAAAAATCTGGGCAAGATGTGCAATGCCCTCGGACAGGAAGGGCGAGTATAAACCAGCCTTTACAATTCAGTACAGCGCAGAAATATGTGACGACAACGCTCCATGAGCACGAAATCGATATTAATAATGATAACAATTCAATTCAGAGTCAAACATTACTGATTTAGAACTTTCCTGTTGCTTTTCTACAATAAAGACTAAATCAGAATGTCTGAATTTCAAAATAATTTCAAAAATAAATCCATATAATTTTTTGAACACTTTATCAAGTAAAGGAGACCCGCTGTGTGACAGATAGCTGTATATGTAGAACCTAACACACCAATCACAAGTCATCCACTTTATACCATTATTTCTAAAGAAAGCCGTCAATAAGAGCCTCATTCAGAATCTCTGGACTGACAGAACAAAGGTAACACTTTAGAATCGTTTAGCTTCCTGCTGCAGCCGTCCTGCTGCATCCTCCATTATTTGTGTCATTGTGTGTGTGTGTGATCGTTTCAGGAGAGTCTGAATGAATCCCTTTCAGCTGCGCTGTGAATAAAGATTTGACCAATTTAAGGAAAGTATCGATTATTATGGGGTGATCAGTGTTGCCATTGTGTTGCAGACAAATCAACCAAAGATATGTTTGATTCATAGTGAAAAGGATGAGTACGGGGCCTGACAGATCCTATCACTAGCGTTTACCTACATGTGTTCACACCTGACATTAAAATGTATCCTGAATGTGTCTCCTATGGCCACTTGTGATCCCATTTCACCTACCAGCATATGCAAATAATCACAAACAATACTTTTGATCGTAAAGGAGCAAATTATGTTGAGCTTGGCCAGTCTGAGTTTACAGACGTGTGTGTTTGTGTATGTGTGTGTTGGCGTGAGCGAGAAACAGAGAAGTCAGGAAGGGCTGAATGAATCTCATGCAGCTGCTGTGAAGACAGATTGGACCAATTTAAGAAAAGTATTGATTGTGTGTTCGTCAGTGTTGATATTGGGGCTGTGGCCACATACAAGTCAACGTATGGACACTAAGAAGTGTTAAAAAAGCGTACTGGGGCCAGGACACATTTGCTTTCAAACAGCTAAAAGAATGTGAACAGATTCACTGTATTTTGTTCATGTAAAAGTTCTGCAGAGTTTTTTCTCTCCACAGTCACCAAACGTTTGTTCATTGTGGGAACTGCTGCACTATCTCAAGGCACTTTACATCGTAAGGTAGAGACCCTACTATGTGTGTTGTGATATGGTGCTACTCTCACTGAAGTGACTGGAATTGAGTAACAAAAGCCGAAGACTTTCAAGATATATTTTTGAGTGAGCTCACAAAATCCACAACATCAACCAATTGGACACTTTAGGGAGAGAGAAACAAAGCAAATATTTTGTGCGAGTGTAAATGTATGAAACGGCGTGAGAGGGATTACTATTGCACATTAAGATGTATAATGTTAAACCAGCAAATACAATTATTGTTCATTAAATAGATTTTTGTGTGCTCAATTGAAATTATGTTTTGCTTTGATAAAAATGTGTACAATATAACATATCATTTATGTGCTTGCAAAATATATAATGTAATAAATAAATCATTATACTATCATTATGCTGGATATAAAATGAGCGCAACAAATAAAACCTCACCACTATCTGTTAAGGTGTTAATTCATGTGTTGTTCATGTGTCAAATAGGACTTTAAATATCCAACTGGTACTCTGAGAGAAGCAACGCCATTGTTCCTATGGCTGCACTGGTGACAGTTGATCTGGGTAAGGGGGTTGATCAAAACAGTTATATAAATAAATTAATAAATAAAGTGTATTATTATGAAATTTGATTTAAACAACCTTACGCTGAAAATAAACTTTAGTGAGAAGTCCCGAGTTGACTCGTATTTTGTCACAGTCAAATGAGTGCAGTTTTCTTTTTAGCACAGAGCAATGCAGGAAAACAACAACTCTTACAAACCAAGTCTTGTCTCAGTAATTACCGAAGTTGACGGAGAGCAGAGAGACCCCTTTGTGTGTCTGCTCCAACGCTGTCACTTCCTGTGTTGAGTACGTGCAAAGTTGCCTGAACTCATTCTGAACCAGAGCCCATCTGTGGTGCACTGCCATTGTAATAACTGAGCTATAAGAGATGCTCACTGTTTATTTCTCTGACTGTGTGCAAATGTGATGTTTGTGTATATGATGAACAGAGGCAATAAAATAGGTAAAACCTGACATAGGACCTGAGGACTTGGGGTTGGTGTTTTGCAGGCTGTAGTGGTCAAGGGCTGTTGAGCCAGAGTGCAAGTCAAGGTCAGAGTCGGACAAATTGTGATTTAGAATAGCAGCCAAAAACCCTATAAAAGAGATTATTCTCAGACCAACCCCTCAACCCCCCGCACATACCAGAGACACCAGCAAGTAAAAGGCAAACTAAGAAAATCAAACACAATGAATTCAAATGTGCAGCGAACTCCAGGCGATGATCAGTCTGTCAGTGAACTGAGAGTTAATGATTTGAGTAGTTGGGATCTGGATCCCGTATTGGAAAGGAAAAAAAGGGCAACCTAGCAAGCAGCAGCCTGGTTTTCACATTGCCAAGGAGGCTAATGATTGGATGGTCTTCCTCTATTTGAAATTAGCCGGCCAATGAGCTAGGGGCGTGTGCATCATGGGGAGGTGCGTCGATAAAGGGGCAGCTCGTCACAATGTGAGCTGGATATGTGGAGGCTGTTAATTATATATTGCATTAGTATAGATTAGGTGTAATGACAAAAAAGTATTTATAAAAACTAAAATATCTACAAATAAGAAAATCATGAATCACTACGACGTGAAAATGTGAAGATACTCACGTCAACCCAACACACTGCATCACTTAAACAACACAGAAGTAGCGATCCATTTTAAATGTCAACTCCTTACTATCCCCCAGAAGCCTGTCTGATCTGCTGGGTTTGGTCTTGTAGCTGTTCCAGAGTCCAGCGTAGTACTGAAGGGTGATTAAGCTTTTGCTGTGCAGGCACCTCTGCTTTGGTCTGTTGACACTGTCTCAGTTTGAAATCCGGTCTTAGAAACGTTTGTTAACATCTCTATTGTGTAACCACCTAATTTGTATTCATTTCAGTTGCTGCACTTGTTTGTACTTTGTGAATCATTTCATCTGTAACTGTATTTATGCTGCTGATTAAAGTTACAACACGTCCTCAGTGGATCCCACCCTGACTCAACACCCACATAATGAAATGCCGTGTACTTGATTAAAGGTCAAAAGTAACATTTTATCCTCCTACCACAAGTGGCCTGTTGTAGACTTTTATAAATCTGGTAGCAAAGGATGAGCAGAATCAGAAAAGATTCAGCAGCTGAATTAAAGTGAAGATGAAGGAGCCGACAACCAGGACTGCCAAAAGAAGAGTTCACTGATTTTACAACTTATTTTATAACCATAACGATGGGAAACTATACTTAAGACAACAATGTGCAACCTTCAAAAGCACTGTTTTTATGGAGAAAAGAAAACTCCAAGCTCAGTGTACGTCATTTTCCTATCACTCTATACATTACTCAGTAAAAAGTGGGCCTTGGGAGATAAAACACTATAGAAAGCAAAAAGAAAGGCCTGACTGGAGATTGTTTAAGTGCATGTTCACAGAGCAAAAGAGTTTCTGGGAAAATGTCCTGCAGAAGGAAGAAACTAAATGAAAGCTCATTGGTAAAATCGCATCAGATCAATGTCTGCAAAAGAAAGATAGATAGATTCCTGCTGTGAACCAAGAAGAGGGCTCAGTTATGTTCTGGTGTCGCTCTTTCCGACACCGGGAGCCTCCAATCTATCCAGGGAAACACTGGACAGCTCAGAAGTGTCCCGCTGTGAGTCCTGATCTCAGTCCAATTAGACATCTGTGAAAAGAGCTGAAACTCGTGAAAAAATGACATCCATCAAACCTGAGAGACCTAGAACCGTTTGTTCAAGAAGAGAGGGATAAACTTCCAGCTGACACGGGCTCCACTGAAAGCCTTTCAGATTTTTAGGGGGACCTCTGAAGTGTGAGTTTTTTTTGGGGTTAGGGACTTTTTAGATTTCTGTACCATGAGGTTCCTAAAATAAATAGTAGAATATATATGTCAATGTGTGTTTTTTCGATCATTAAAAATTTCAAAAATGTCTCCACTAATTTTGTTTCTGTTCCTGCTGCGGCCATCCAACACTGAACAACAACAAAAACATGTCTTCAGTGTTCAGGTGAGGGGTGGCGAGCATGCAGACAGCCGGGCGTAACTCTCGCGTCTCATTGTCTTTCTAAATTGACGTGTTCGAAACCTCATCAACATCCCCAGTCGCTCACGTTGAATCCTCCAGATAATTTGAGTTATCCGGAGTTTTTACTATGGGCCTGGCAGGAGAAACTCCGGAGAATGTCTGCTGCAACTCACTGAGACATTTGCATTTTCACAAACTGCCCCCCTGATAATGTTCGGGGGAATATCTGGAGGTCAGTGCCTGTCTGAAATCGGATAATGTTACGTCATCTCTAGAGCTTCTGTTGAGGCGGCACGGCTGCAGTATGTGTTCATGGTGTGTGGGTTGCACAGATAGACAGAGACAGACAGACAGGTGCCCGCTTGCTTTTTCGTGGTTGTAAGACAGAAGGGAAAGGACAGGAAAGAGACGGCATGGAGAGTCACACACAAACAGGTTCGCAAATACCCTGCAATTTACCCGGCTGCCGCTCACTTTCATGTGTGTGTGTGTGTGTGTGTGTGTGTGCGCGCGCGCGCATGTGACACGTTTGGAAGTGCCAACAGAAAATAGGGCTCCCTTGAAGGCCACTGTGTAATGCAAACACTGCCAGCTGACAATGTAGATGTCTCATAAAGAGCTACATAAAGAGCTTGATTGGAGTTAATGAGTCCCAATATTCTTGTGCATGTATTTTTTGTCTTATGTGAAATAAAATGTAACATCGGAAATCAAAAGTAACATATCCGCTTGTTGGAAAAAAAGGAAAGAGTGAAAAGAGAGTATGCCAATTACTTGAATCACTTTAAGCTTAATTCAAAGAAATTTGTGTTTTCAACTTCTGTTATTGGAAGGATCAAAATATTTTTGGCCACTTGCATTAAACAGTAAAACACATTCAAGCTCACACTCGCATGGATCTCGCCTCATTAATGTACAGCACACATGCTGTTTTTTAAGGGTGCTGGAATGCGCCTGCCTGTATATTCCCTTTAATTTATTCAGATAGTTACACTGTAAAAAGTGCTTCTGGGGGAAAAAAGTAGGTCAGCCTGTTCTTTTCTTTCTGGTTTTGTTCCTATTTTAGAACAAAGTGGGTGGTGCAGAGAGTTGACAGGAATTATGACTTGTGGGAACGTGTTTTTGCTATCTGCGCCTCAGATATGCCTGGCTGTGCATTCAGTCGTTGAGTTGCTGCTACGTCTCGGCAGAACACAGAAGCGTGCGGCTACACTCAAAAAATATCGTCTTGTTATTGAGCCCAGCGGGAAGCAGATACTGTATTTATATACCCAAAATTCACTGTTTTTCCCTTGAATTAATCATTTTATATATATTCCACAGATTCCTCTTCTTTGTGAAAACAGGTGCCTACACCATCCCTGAGTTAATGTGGTGTCTGAATACTTGGAAAAAATGTCTTAAATGAAATTAAAGCCATCTCGGAAAACTGGCAGAAATCTTGGTACATGACTTGCTGACATTATCCACAAACCAATGAACATAACTTTACATAATTTGACCAGCTTCAGATAGTAGCTTTTAATGTGACCATGTCAAATGTAACACTTAAAGTCCTTACAAGGAACTGAATGATTTTTGCGCCTATGTGGACAAAAGCAGTAGTGTTTACACTCTCTCTTGTAAAAACCTGGGTGTAGCCAACATGTGTATTTGTTTTGGAACCGGTGCAATGAGGTAATATATCTTTTTGTTGCTGTTTGAATGTTAAAGTTATTTTCTCTGTTTGGGAATCTCACATTTTCATGACGTTTGGGCATCTGACCAGTTGGAGACCTAACTTAGCATGTGGGGGAATGTCTACTGCCATCATTGTTATTATTGTAAATTCCCTCGGAAGAGAGAACAGTCTGCACCTTACCGTGAGGAGCTCTAGGTCTAAGCAACAGTGATTGTAAACAATCTTTGCGGCTGTGCGCTGTTCACTTAAAGACACACACCTCCAGAGCAGCCGGCTACTTCAATCAATAGTCACACAGTGAGGTGTAATTCTCATTCTGATCGCATCCATCTTGTTTGTTAGAGCCCTGGAGTTGACAAGGACAGACTCAGGAGCAGCCCGACTCGCTCACCCCCGTTTCTGTTTCCTTTCCCTGCCTGCGTTGTTTTGCTGGCGGGATGGTAATGCTGGTGGTCTCTGGTGTACGTAGGATCTCTGGGGGATAAAAGAAGTGTTGAAACTGACCGGTGCAGTAGGTGCCGGTAACGCACCATCAGCTGGATGCCAATCGCCATTAAACAAGAAGAAGAAACCGTTGAGTCTGACCTTGTGGGTAATCCGACCCGACCACAAACATTGAGAATAGTTTATAGAAAAAGCCACATTTCTCCCTGATTGTCTCATTTGCTGTTGTAAGTCATGAAGAGGCAGCGATATTCAAATAAGACCATTTCATAACCAGTTAAAAACTCATGGTAGGGGCTTTAAGTCTCTTACATACTGTAGGTCAATCTCTCAAAAACACCTAACACCAGACTTTATAGCCAATACACATGCTTTTTTGATTAATGTGCACACATTGTGAATTATTGATATTCCTGTTCCTGAACACCTGATTGTTTTTTGTCACTCTTTGTTGTCATGCAAATATTGGAAAAAGGAGTCGTGGTGTGTGTGTGTGTGTTGTTTAAACGTTTACATACTGTACATACAACACATTTTGTTTACAGCCTTTATTCCACATGGACACACCAAAGTCGCAATGACTTCTCATCTCGGGAAATGAAACCTTCTGAGTGAATGCACAGTCCCTGCTTTTAATGTGCTAAAACTGCCAGACCATCTGTTGTCCGAAGGCAGCGTCTCATCAGCCCCTGGATGTGTGTCTTGTTGTGTTCGGGTCAGTCGGCCTGCTCGGACTGTTTGAAGTGTTTGCACAGTCTGGGCTGTCAGGAACACAGCAGCAGGTCAGAGCTGTATGGATTACAGAAGGCATGCGGCCAACTTCACCATCAGGACCATCCGACTCACTTTCAGGGTTAATTTCCTCCAACTGTCACATTCAGGCACTGAATCTGAAACTGTCCGTCCTAAAAGGTATGCCACCCGTGTGACAATAAGATTAAGCAGTTTCCTCTCATAAGCTTTTATTACATGATATATAAACGACTGAGGGCAGCGATTTTTGTATTTGTATTGCAATTAAATGGACATATAGACACAAACACACCTCAGTCTGTGAGGTTCTCTTATAGTAAAGAGTTTTTAAACCCACAAATGTTATGTGACTGGGCCTTTTAATCAAAAAATGATCCAACTCAATATATATAATTCAGTTGCACAGTGGCTACCTATCAGCAAAATGTTGGCACCAAAAATCTCTGCTATGCAGATCCCTTGGAAAAGTGCTGACGTGTTTCTAGAAATGCTTGGTCAGTTTAGAATAATTTATGGTGTCAATTAATTTGACTTCTTCTTGGTGGCAGTTATGATAATCTGTATCTCAGTAGGGCCGTTGTTCTCAATCTCGGGGCGGGCATAGAACCAAGTGCCATTTTTTTATTTGCTTATCCTAATTATTGGTAGCGATTGATCAAACTTGGTGGGGTGTTGAACTTTTTTTGACCTCAGACGGGGCGATGCCAGAAAAAGTTTGAGATGCGCACTGCATTGAGACTTTAACAGTGGTTACTTATGGGGGAAGGTTTAAAGACTTTCTCAGCCTATCCTTCAGATGCCTGCGGAGCAAACCCCTCTGCTGGACTCATTACACAACTGTCCAGTTGATTTCAAACAGCAAGCGGCAAGCAACCGTTTCCAGCTCAGTCTGCACAAGACTTGTTGTTATTGTTACACATTTCCACAATAGATCATAGCTTATCAATGAACATTTTCAGCATTTTAAAATATGGATGCTTGCTGGAAACCCATGAAATTACTGTTGAAAGGTGAATTTGTTCTGTATGTGACTGACAGCCTTACAGTGCAAACTTATTTTAAACAGCTCTGGCAACCAGGGTGACATATTCCAGTGGGAAACTGCATCTAGCTGCATTGTTAATGCTAGATGAGGACAAATCTAGCTGCAGGTTGAAAGAAGTGGCCCATGTGTTTTCAAAAGCAACTGACAGCATAAGCTCAAAGCATGGAATTCCCCTGACAGTTAAAGTTTCCATAAAACATGGCCCTTCTAGATGATGTGTATTTGTGACATTAGCATGTACGGAAACACCTTCCCTAGATATATGCCGGATGTGCCACATGTATGCAACAACTCAGTAATAGGTGCCATACACCTAGATGACACCAATAAAGATGTCATCTTGGAAAGATAACAAGATTCTACAGGATTAGGTGATGAGGCAGGGTCGATGTGCTGTAAACAAAAACATGGGATTTCCACAGTAGAGTTTATACGTTATATCTTACCTCCTGCAGGCTCTACCCACGTTACGGACATTTTCCTGTTGTCAACGTGTCTCACAAGAATAATCTCCTGCTGCGTTCTTAAAGTGAAAGGCAAACTCTGTTGGGCCTCAACATACATAAGACAGCATTTCACAAAATTTGGGACTTTTGTTGTTTTGCAATGTTCACGTTGCCCCCAAACCTTTGTGCTAAGCTAAGCTAACTGTGCTAGCTATAGCATCATACATTATGAGTGTTATTCATCTTCTTATATAACCAGAAGGAAAAGTACTATAATTCCAGGGTCAAGCAATTTCTTTCAACAACTTTTATAGTAGTTTTATTCTTAAAGGGGACATAGCATGCCCATTTTACCACAAGTTGATATGGTTCCTTGGGGTCTTAATGAAATGTCTGTAACATACTTTGGTCAAAATACCACAAGGATCATATAAAACCGCACCTTTTTACTGTATAAAACAGCCCTCCACAGAGTGACCTGTTTTGAGTGCCTGTTCCTTTAAATGCTAATGAGCCAGCTCCCCCTCCCCCTCTCCCCCATGATTTTAAACGATATAAATTACATATTTTATATGATATAAATTATCAAATATGCATCCCATACTTTGTATTCCCTTGTTGTCCTGGAGTTTTAATTTTCCCAATCACATAATTAAATGTCCCCCTCTGCCCATCCACTACAAGCACACAAGCAGACAGACAGAGAGAGAAAGAGAGGGGGGGCTATGAAGACCATCATTTACCCCGAACCCCGACATTGGGTACAACAACAAGCGGAGAAAGCAGAATCGCGGGCTGACCTTATATATACAGTCTATGGGGCTGACCAGCGGAGAAATGCTCGTCGCCTGTGAACAGCCAGGCGGCGCGGCTGGAGAACGGCGCTGCGCTGCCTCGCAGCTGCGCTTCCGTCCGGTGTACCTCGCGGAACTACTGTAACCGGCGGAACTACTGTAACCCGGCATACAGTAGAGCTGAACACTGCGGAAGTCTTCCACACAGCTGGCAGTGTGGAGCGCCGCTGCGAGGCAGCGCAGCGCCGTTCTCCAGCACGCAGCCGCCTGGCTGTTCACACGGACGAGCATTTCTCCGCGCTGGTCAGCCCCATAGACTGTACATATAAGGTCAGCCCGCGATTCTGCTTTCTCCGCTTGTTGTTGTACCCGTTGAATGTCGGGGTTCGGGGGTTACAGTAGCGCTGAACACTGCGGAAGTCTTCCACACTGCTGCTGTGTGGCGCTGACACAAATTCCAGCTCACGCACGGGAGAGCGGCGGTCGCTCCCGAGCAGCTGCTGCAGCCTCCCAGTCCCAACGATCCAGACAAATGCCACATGTGAGTGAATCGCGGGCTGACCAGCGGAGAAAGCTCGTCCCGTGAAACAGCCCGGCTGCGTGCTTGGGAACGGCGCTGCGCTGCCTCGCAGCCTCCGGTGTAAACCCGGAAGTAACGAGTGTGGGGGTTGAGGTGGGGGTGGGCCAAGACCATGTAGGAGACTTCCAGTGCCTCCTTGTTACGACACAATACCCAGGAAGCGCAATCGAGTCGCTCAAGCATGACGTTTCTGACTTAGAGGAACTATAACAAAACGCGAGGTGTTTTTTCCCAGAGTTTTTGGGTTGGTAGACATGCCAGATACCCACATTAACCTGTAGAAGCACTAACAAAGTGGAATTTGCATGCTATGTCCCCTTTAAGTATATTGCACTATAGTATATAGCTATGGATCTTTGTTTCAGGTGTTTATGTCAAAAGGGTTGTTATTATATTAATGTTGTACAGTCAGTATTATTTACTGTTCCTTGCTGTTACAGTGATTGAGAGTTACACATTTATTTTAGATTCCTCTTCCTGTTCAAAGCGAACGGTATTTGTCTCCTCCAAAGCTAAACTACAGCTTAATTGTCTTGCCTGACCTTGGCTTTGAGGTTTTCAGTAGACCACTGGGTGTTAGCATGCAGTTGCACTTAAGCATGTCATATGTCCCCAGGTTTAATGTCTGTCTATCTTTCAGTCTGTCTCATGGCTGCACATTATCTGGAGCAGTAATTAATATCAGACCTGAGGGATATGGAAATATGGTTCAATGGGGTATACAAAGTACAATAAGACCCTACACGGAATGATTGTCGTGGAACTCTAACCCTAACAACTAAATATATAGCCTACCCCAACCTATACATAGACTGAACCTTTATACCAATTTGTACCAAGTCTAGCTTAAATGTTTTCACAATGCAGAAATGTCCTCACTATGACCGCTTGAAACAAAAATTAGGGAAAAAACAACTTGAAATGACAGAAAAATGAAAAAAACTAAAATGTCTTCATAAAGCATAAATGTCTTCACAACGAAATTGACATTGAAAAAGAAAATGGGTTGTTGTCCTCACTTCTATGGTTTAAATTGACATTGTAAAAATTGATAAAATTGAAAGTGAAACGTCCTCTTTTGTAAGTTTGTTTCAGCATAAACATGCACTACAGAAAGTACACAGTAGGTAGTGAATTTAATGAGGTGTTTAAATCTAATAAGAAAACAGCAGCATACACCTATTATGTCTACTATTGTATGGAGCTTAACGCTGCAATTGTTTCTCGGCATATTGCGTCTCTAATTCAATATCTGAGTTGTTTCATGGCCTGTTTGCTCCGTCTCTTCTTTTTTTCAATGTGTGTGTAAATAAGGGAGCTCTCACCACGGCTGTAAAAAATTGATGTTTTCCTCTCCAGGAGCACTCCAGAGATGAATATTGTGCTTTATTCAGCAGTCATGTGATCTAAATATAATGGGAACAGGAAGTTTTTCTATATGCTGTCATATTTTAATTTCTCTAAAGATATATGCAGACCAAGATTTGAGAAGTTTAAGGCACCAATTAATGGAACTTAACCTGAAATGTAGGAATTAAGAAGTGCAAATAAGAAAAAAAATCATATCAAAATATTGAACATTTTTTAAAACGTATAGGAAGTTTCTAGACTAAGAAGTTATATTATTTGTTGGCACTAATTCTGACACTACCACAGAATATCAAATTCCCCATTTGAATGAGATTAACTGAAGCAAATACACAGTATTTACTTACTTGATTCAGTGTGTCTGAATAACTATCTGCCAGTCTTGAACTTTTCATTTCTGTCAAAATATTGCACAGAGTTGTGTTTCTTTTTGTCTTACAATAATATTTGTGAACCTTTTCAGTTTGCCTTCAGAGCCTGCACTCCCCTGACACATCTCTAACTCAAGTGGTAAATTAATTGACTTAATTATTTACTTAATTATTTTCATGTTCCCTTTACTGCTTTTACGTTATCAAGTTTGTATGTTATAAAGTTTGGATGTGACCACCTCAATGTTGATGTCTAGCCTTCCTGTCACATTGCTTCCTGCAGATATTATTTCTCTTGTATTTGCCTTTTTCTTTGCTTTCAAAGCACTTTGTAAACTGTTTTTAAAGGTGCTTGTAAGGTTGGCCCAAGCGGTTATGGCACAAATACTGAGTCAAGCCTAGTTATGCAGCCCAAGTGTATTTATTTTTCAGTTGCAACTAATTCCCCGTGCAGCAATACGGCAATATTTGCAGTGCAGGCCTGATTTTAAAGAAAATAAAGACACAAATTAATTCAGAATTATAGTAATACTGGTAACAGAACTATAAAAATAAATAAAAGTCAAACTTGGGTGAAACTTGGCAATGCCCCTGTATCTGTTCGGCCCTTGCAGTTTCAAGGGGCTTGACTTTTCATGGTAAAATCTCAACTCCCCCTCAGGACCCCCAGCCTCCTCCTATATAATGGCTGGGTATTTAGAGGGCACGGGCTAACCCTGTGACAATGCTATCAAAATAAAGTTCATTATTATTATAATAATTAATACTTTGTTTGAAAAAAGTGTAGTTAGTAAACCACACTTTTGCTCCCCCTAATAATACTTGGGACACAATTGCTCCTCTTGCTCTACCAAGCAGGCGCCCAGGATGTGGTTAACAAGCTTCAGAAAAAGGTGTCACATGCACTTTAAGGTATCGTGGATTTTAGCAGTACACCCAGAGACAGTACACGGTAACATCTAGACAGTACTGGATGTGGTGTGGAGTGCAGTCTTTGCTGCAGAACATGCCCCAGAGATCCTCCGCTTTTGCTTTAATTTGAGTATAATCCAAGTTTAGCAGGGCTTGCAAACCTGATAGCAAAAAAATTATGGAAATAAAGACAAATGCCTCATGTGGATGACAAATGCCGACGATGATACGTGCATCACCATTTAATATTACTGTCAATTAATTTCATTTTTTGCTCATTCGTATTTGACATGCACAAGAGGCAGTTTAGAACTGATGCAATTGATAAAGCACAGGCAGTGTACAGCGTAGTGATGCACAGTACTTTAGACTGAGTTAAGTCAATTATTGACCCAGGCTAATACAGTAAATGTAATTCAGTATTCCACAGTTGCCTGTAAGTGCATGTTGTTGCATAATGCAGCAAGATGAGAAAAGAGGGAACAAGCATACTAAACAGGGCTCGTCTGTCTTCATATGACTCTTATTAACAAACATGGTGAGTGTTTCCTGTGTGTTTGTACTAACGCCATCTTATATAGTACCGTTAAGAATATGTTTTCACCCAGATTGTAACATATAGGATGTGGAACTCATATTTGCCACCTAAGGAATAGACCACTAATAAAGTTATCGTCAACATCAGAGTGTCCATTTAAACTTGGACGAGGATATGAAAAGTAATTTTTTCAAACAAGGTCTATTCCTCCTTCCACTGATCCTTTGTTCGCCCCGTTCCCTCCATCCTTCTCTTTTCCCTTAATGTGCAGCATCAATCACAATGAAGCTTGTGCCGTCTCTTACACACACACACAAATGCACACAGTTAAAATAGCTCTCTGCTTCTACAATGTGAAAAGTGTACATGTGCAACCCCTCCATTTCCTCTGTGTAATGTTTGCCAGAACATGTCAACCATCTGTCACGTGTACATTGTGTGTTGTGAACAATGAGTTTCAGAGCAACTTCATTTTCACAGCGGAACTTCTCTCTCTGTGCAAGTCTCTCTCTCTCTCTTCCTCTCTCTCTCTCTCACACACACACAGACACACACACACACACACACACACTCCGTATGCACAAGCTCAACAGAGGCCATCAATAACAGCAGCATGTGTTTGATTGGGTGTATTGTGATGAATTAGATAAATTTGTCCATTGTTTGCCCTGTAGGCAACAATTACCTTTAACATGACTCACATAGAGCAACGCAAAGGCACACGAGTGTATTTAATATATCACAATATCAAGATTTAATGAGATACATTACATGTGGAGTGTGTGTGTGTGTGTGTGTGGTAACCTTGTTAAATCTTCCATTTTACAAACATGATTTTAAAGGAATTATGCTGCATTTTGAGAAATACAGTTATTTGTTATGTTTCAGAGGTAAACAAGCTGTCAAAAACACAAGCTGCTTAGCTTAGCATTAAGACTGAAAACGGATTGGGCTGCCTGCTAGCTAACCTTGTAGCATGGAGGCTTGAGTGGGTTTGGTTCTGACCCAGCTCTTTGCTGTTTGTCTTCTCCCATTTTCTCTCCCCAGTTCAGGTTTAATATCCTGTCAAATCGGGTGAAATGGTGGGAAAAGAATCTTGAAAAAAGGGAAAGAAGTAGCACAGCTCTGTCCAAGGGTAAAGGCCTGTCCCAATTCACCCCTTAGCCCTTGCTATCAGTGTTGTCCCATTTCTCTATGTGATGTAGGGGTAGTGGACTGTAGTCCTCCAACCACCTATTCAACCGTTGTGTATTCAGAACCCACCTAAAAACAAAGAGGGAGACGGAAAGTCCCAAATGCTTTCTGAATGGATGAAGCAAATCAACACGGCGACCGCTGCAGGTGTGTGTGTGTGTGAAGTGCTCATAAATGTAAGTAGCATATTCAAATTTAATTGAATCGCTGTGACAAGCATCTCAGAAAAATCGCTATTCACACTGTCAAAACAAGCGTATAAACAGTCCGAATATGAAGTTGAAATATTGTCAAGCTGTAAACTTTGAAAACTTCTCCGCTCACGTTACAACGTTTTCAGTGTGGGGCAGAAGTGTCTATGGAAAGGACTAATGTAACACTGATCAGTAAATCAATGTCCCGTCCGTCCTGCAGCTGTCAGATGTGTCACTGTTACAACTCTTATAACTTATTATAATGTCGGTTGATAACAGTTGTTAATTTAATGAGGTTAGTTGATAGTTTGTCACTGTAATAATGACGTAGCGAGTGGTGTCCCAGTTCTTAGGGGAAGATTTTCTAGCCCTCTCCCTCATGGCTCCGTTTGGAGGGGGACCAAGGACACTTCATATCTAGGGGAAGCGCCAATGTAGAGGAATTGGGACATGGCCCAAGTATTAGGCCTTTTCCCACTCAGACCTTCAACCTGAAGAATCAAAGTCTAGATTCTGCCTTGTTTTCACTTTTAAATGTACGACCTATGGAATATGTAGCAATATGATTATGAAACATCTGAGCTGAAACAGGATGGATGCCAACAAAAAATAATTCAAATATTGAAAATTATAAATATAGCCTATACTCAGAAATGTCACAGCATACCCCAATAATTAAACATTTTTTGTAATAACATTTGACTAAATGTTAAACTAAAGACAGTTAGGTCTATTATTGGCAATAATTGGCATTTTTCCACTTATAAATTATGTTAATACTACTTACTACAGCAAATGTATCTTTCTGTGTTAGCTGATGTAAATTAATACATTGACAAAAGATACATTGACGATGCTTCTAAAATGTACACTTCCTGTTTGCATAACTAATTGCCTTCCACAGTGGAACAGATGTTTCCAACCCATTTGCACATTTACACCAATTTATGCATTGCAGACGGCCTTAGTAGATTTAATTTAATAAATCTCAAATTTAAAATTAGCTAGAATTATGACCTACTAATTAACTATGGAGGAAATGTATGTTTGAGTAATTTATATAGGATTTACCACAGCTGGACATCCATCATAGTTTTTATGGGGTGCTTGTTAAGTGAAGGTGGTGACCCCAGTAGTGGGACAGACAACAATGGAAAAGTGCTGCTGCATTGATTTTCTTTTCAGACGTATCTTTAACAGAAGAGCAGCTTCAAAAAAGTACACAGGACACAACACCAGACCAGCTCGGTTAATCCGTGGGTCTAGGTGAATATTTATGCAAAATTTTATAGGATTCGCTTAAGCTGTTGTTGACATAACGCATTCACGGGGCAGACCAAGACCTTGACCTACTATCAGGTGGGAAAAAGAACAACTCAACAATGGAAAAGCTTTGTGATTTTGTAACAACATGACCCAACATTACTGGAACAATCTGTAGTTTACAAAGCCAAACACACAGCAAGGTAACAAAACGCACATGGGATTTTCTGAATCAGAATGTCTGGAACAAACTCGCAGTGCTTATTTAAACATGTGGCCTGTGTCATTAATTGCAGTGTTTGTACTTTTGTGTTTGCATCAGTGTACTTGTATTTATATGTGCATGGGTGTCAGTAATTCACATCTAAAACCTAGTTAGAAATGAGCCCCCAGGGACTAATGTGCTCTGAAAGAAATTGACACCCACACATACTAGAAATGGTCATTGTAGAGCGAGCTGCAGAAAATAATAACAGGGGAGACACTCAATATCACACAAGACATGTTGGCATGTTAGGAGCTTGTGAGAATTTAACCACACAGCCGTGCTCAGCTCGGCTGCATTTTGTTGGCTCTTTATTTTCTTAAATTTCTTAAACAAATCTAAACACCCAACCAGAGCACACATTTCATCTCTGCTGTGCCTCCTTGTGAATGTCCGGGGATAGAAATGGCAATTTCCTAATGAAGATATTACTTCATTTCCACATTAAAGGTGGAAATAGTAATTACTCTAAATTATACATCATTATCCTGGCAGGGTAATTGTCAATGTGCTTGGGTTAGAAGTCTTGCATCAATTGTTTAACCTCCAGGCGGAGACCCAGAGGTTGGAGAAGCTTGTTCATCAGAGTTTGATGGATCAAATCAAGGTTGAGGGTAACGCTGTCAATAAGTGCACAAGTGAGCTTTCCTCCAAGGCAGATGCTTTGTTGTCTCTATGCTAATGTTTGCTCTCATCATATCCCCCAAAAAAAGTTTTGTTGGATCTTTTCCACCAACCGTCTTTCACACAGCTCACTCAACACACATCCAAAAGGTCTGACAGCCTCAAGCAGGTTAAAAATACATGAGCAGCGGTTTGCAGCTTTCAGCTGTCAAGTACGCTGCAGAGGATATTCCCATTCCTTGTGAATGCAGCTTTAGTTTTGTATAGAAACACTTTAAAGTCGCTCCCCTTGAACAACACAACCTGTACTTTAGAGCTCTTTCCTGCTTGAAACACAACAGAAACAGATGGTTTTGTGGAAAAGAGAACATCAATATCTGTGCTGAAGAGCTGAGGTGGGTTCTCTCTGGTGATTTTCTTGAGCCAAAACTTTGAGAGTTTGACGACTGAGTGAGCGTTAAAAAAAAAACACAAGACTGAGAAACAAATATATTCTCTGAACCCTTGACTATTGCATTTTGGAACCTTGACTCCTTTAGAAAACACATTCATGTGTATTTATTATGCTCTTTGCATTTCTTGGGGAAACCTGAATATAGAATGACCCGATTCTATCAAAACAGACCCTTTTAAATCCCGCACCATGGCTAATAATGCCACTAATGTGTATGTAACGGCAAGTGCGTAGACTTTCTTATCAATGCATTAATTACCTTAATTACCCGAGCTAATGGCCTCATTAGCATAACTGTTTATGATGAATTGATCATGGTGGGGATGGCAGGACATTAAGCAGCTCAAGTGGCTGTTCAGTCAAAGCTTCACATATCAGCACATTAATGTTCATGTTTAATTGAATATACCTGGAGCAGCTACGTCTTTTGTCCAGATTAAGGATGTAATAATTTTTAATGAATGCAAATGATTTTTCCCCTTTCGCAGTGTTTTTTTAATTTGTTCTTCTAATTAACTTTCATAATTTTACTTTTTAAACTGAACTTGGCCAAAATGTGTTAATGTTAAAAAAAAACATTATTTAATTATCAATGTGCAGCCAATCAAGTAAGTGATAGCCGACTACTGACTGCGGAAATTCTTCACACAGCTCTTTTCCATCTAACGATCCATCCCTCTTTCCTTTTAGTGGAACTATTGTACTCTGAGATGTGTCAATACTCTTTACGCAGTTACACAATGCACAACGGAGCTCTGTAACCTGAAGAACACAACAGCAAAACTTCACTTGAAAACCTGCTCCAAAAGCTCTAAATAATGTATGTGGACCTGAGCAGTGGAACCTGTTACTGGCTATGATCGGTCTTGTAAGTGTCCTAAGCAGAGGGGCTGGTCCATTTGTTGAACCGTGTCTCTCTCCCTTTCCCCTCAACCCCCCTTTTTAAGTCAAAATCAGAGACAGGCACGTCCCACAATCACTGGCAGCAGGGATGAGATAGTAAGCAAACAAGTGGAGCCCCCCTAGTAATTCCAGAAATCTGGTTGTCTGGAAGTCTGGTTGTTGCTTGCATATTTCAAGAACCATTCATCTTATCGCCTTAAAGTGTCGGATTGAGAGTGATTTGGGCATACTACTTTCAATATGAATAAACTTTGAAAAAACCTCAGACAAGTGCTCTGTAGCAGCAGCTGCTGGAACTCATCATCGTAAGTGACATCGTCAATCACCCGCAACAGCAAAAACAACTGGTTCTCCATTTCTGGGTCCTGCATACTGAGTTGATCTTTGAATAAGCAGGTGAACAGCTCTTTGGGCAGCAGTGGTGCTGCAGCTTCAGGGTTCTGTGGACTGAGTCCTGCAGCAGGTCTTTACTTTATGTGGCTCAAATTACTGCTGGTCACCGTTACAGTTTCAGAAAGAAACGTGCGACCGGGATTACCACAGGCCAAGCTACAGCCCATTTTAAACAGGCAGATTTAGAATGGGCACTGCATTAGTACTATGAATGCTTTCCAGGAGATGCTGTATGTACATGTGGACCAGTTTTTAAGCATTCTAGAGATTCAATTTGGTCAGCAGACCTAGCAGACTTTTGTCTTTATCTGCTTAACACTTGCTATGTTACCAACTGTGTGTGTCTGTTGTTTGGTTGTGTACAGTGGGTTTTAAGAGCTTTTTTGCTGATAACCACTGTCTGTAGCAGCTAAAAATAACACTGTGACAGTGGAGACTGGTAAAGTTGCAGACCTTTAAAGCAAAACAGAAGGTTGGGAGACTATAAATCTCCACAGAGCTGAGGGACACAGCAGAATCAGATGATAAAGGTGTTGTTACAACTGACCTTGTGAGGACCACACACTATTTATATAGATGGACAACACGCCTATACGTCCTCCCACTATTCAGAAAAGATCTGAAATATCTCAAATACGCATGCGTCCATCCTGCACCCACGATGTCATTAGAAACCAGATTCTGAGCAGTAGCCATCTGATGATGGAGCCGCTGTATCGAGGTCGAGTGATACACATGCTTGACCAATCGCGAGTCAGTCTCAGCTGTCAATCATGACATTTCACCCAGTTTTACAGCATCAAACTTACCAGAGAAGGTGGGGTTTATTATCTACAGTATACTACAGCCAGCTACCAGGGGGCAATGGAGATGGTTTAGTTCAAAGCATTTGGCTTTTTCATCCATCTTTATATTTTCAATGGTGTGATCAGTTGTTTTTATACAAATATTAACTATAGCAGCTTTAAAATTTGCTTTGACAATACATTATAGTTTGATGCTAATAATTGTTTTGTAAAATGATGGTGACTTTTTTATGGTGGCCTCTAGAGTACATTCGTTAGCCTGGAAATGATGAGTATTCAAGTCAGGATGGGGTTTAACCTCCCAGTTATCACATTTAGTCTAAGCTTGTTCTTTCCAGGTATGTGGCCATCAACCACTGGATCCCACAGTTGACTTAAATTGGCCTGCCAAGCTAAAGCTGTAAGCGCTAATTATGTGTGACATTGATTAAGAGGGAGAGAGCGCAAGGTATGAGGTGAAAAGGAAAGGCAGCACAGAATGAAAACGAAGGAGAATGTGGACAGGTGGATTGAAGAGGAAGACGAGAGCCAAAAGAGATGTGGAGAGGGAGAGGCTGAGATGAGAGTGAATGATGCGAGCAGAGAGATGGCAGTCATCCACCAGCCATGTCATGACTCCTCAGTATCAGCTGATTGACCTACGCATGTACATTTACTTGAGTAGGAGACATACACATACACATACACACACACACACACACACACACACATACAAGCACAGTACTTTTGGCAGCTACAAAGACACACTAATTGATGTGACAGCTTCTCTCTCCCTGACTTTCTCTGTCTCTTTCTCTCTTTCTATCACACACACACACACACACACACACACACACACACACACACACACACACACACACAGTCAGCTAGTGCAGTTTAATTTGGAGCGAATGGTTGCTGTGAGTGACGGGTGATCTTTCCCAATTACAGAGCTGGTTAACCGAGGAATGAGAATCTACTCCCTGATTGGTTGAGCTGTGAGAGCGTGCTATCAGTCAGTCATTGAGACAGTCCAGTCTGACTACTTTGAATTAACTGCTAGGTTTGATTCAGTGTGTACCTCAAGTCCTGTATGTTTCAGTTAAGCTACATCGGGGAAAGGTATTTGGGTATTAAAGGGGTTTGTGATGTAATCTGTCTGTAACGTTTTATTTATGATATGTAAACCCACCAATTTTACTAGTAATAGTCAACAATAAAAAGTTTGCATTATTGTTGCATTAGGGGAATTTGTTTTCTTAACTCCCTCTTGAGTCCACCAACTTTATGGTTAGGGCAGTACTACTTTGCTAAAACATTGTTTTACAACAAAGTTTCTGTCCAAAGCTAAATTATCTCCATACAACTGCATCCCATGTAATGGACACTGCCTATGATTTTAATAGCATTAAAGGACTTTAAATCTCCTGACTTATTTCCCCTTTTGCCCACGATGACCTTTAGCATGTCAAAGAGATACACAATATCACGTGACTGTAAAGTTTTATACTTTTGCCAATTCTGATTCTTTTGATTCAGTCTGTATCACTTGTCATCATTTCAATCACATCATATGGTTCATCGCATGGGAACCTACCTTGTCCATCTGGTGCATGTTAAAGTCACCATTATGCAATAACTTTGTCTGAGCACTGCATTTGACATAAAGTAAAGAACGCCATAAAACAAAAAAGGTGAATAAGTCCATAGACAACCACATTTTTCAATGTGAAAAGTTGTATCAAGGAACTCTATGGGATGGTTATAAATGCAGATCTTCCTTAGTTACAGCTCAGAGACTTCTGGGTAATGACAAAAGGAGGCTAAGTCCCAGTACACCTACCAACACAGGGATGGGTGCTGCAGGAAAACTTCCTTTCCGGAGAGCCAGAAAGTTTATTTTCCCGTACCATGAGTAAATTGACCCTGGTTGTCATAGAAGCACCCTTAGTTGCCTTGGAAAGCAAAAAAACTAACTTTTCCGACACAATTTAAATCTTGACTCTATCAGAAATGGATCAAAAGTCATACTGTATTTGATTTGATGAACATTTGTGTGTGTTGCATTGATGTTCTGGTTTTTCAGGAGTAACCGACCTAAAATTGTTGATTTCCACAAATAAAAAACAATCCACCATCACGAGTTAAATCACAGCAATCCAAGCACCCAATCATGCCAGAGAGCGGCACAAAGAAAATACATTTATACAAATCAAATATTACAGGAGGTTAGATGTTGTGTCTCAATTCAGAGGCCACATCCTTCTAGGCCGCATATCAAGATCAAATGTGTCACAGCAGCGCAACTACTGCATTTCTAAGGCTCCTTCAAATGTTGCCAACAACTGCGTCTTTTCATTCCTGAGAAAGGAAGGCTCCAATGGGTGGATTGGTTCTAGCCCAATCTAGCCCAGGATTCATTGCGTTTCACTTTTTTCAAAGAGGTAATGGCACCTGCCAGCAAGGAGACGTCCAATGCTCGAGTGGCAACTGAACAGCTAATGGTACGTATGTTGAAAAACCAAAGGGCATTAAAACCTTCTCGTCTTGTTTAACTTCTGCTATAATGACTATTAACTTTGACAACTCCGTGTTAACCCCCACTCAGACTGCTAGGAACCTGGGTGTGACACTCGACAGCCAACTCTCCCTTACTGCCAACATTACTGTAACAACACGTTCCTGTAGATTCATGCTGCACAACATCAGGAGAATACGTCCCCTTCTCACTCAGAAGGCGGTGCAGGTTCTGATCCGGGCCCTCGTCATCTCACGCCTAGACTATTGTAACTCCCTCCTGGCTGGTCTACCTGCTAGCGCCATCTGACCTCTGCAGCTCATCCAGAATGCAGCAGCTCGACTGGTTTTTAACCTAAATTCACTCACACTACTCCGCTCCTCCACTCCCTTCACTGGTTACCAGTGGCTGCCCGCATCCGTTTCAAAACATTAGTACTTGCGTACCGTGCTGCACACGGATCGGGTCCAGTCTACATCCAGGACATGGTCAAACGTTACACCCCAGCTCGTCCACTCCGCTCTGCTTCGGCCAATCGGCTTGTTGCTCCCTCACTGCGAGCTAAACACTCATCAAAATCACGACTGTTTGCTGTCCTGGCTCCTAAATGGTGGAATGAGCTCCCCATTGACATCCGGACATCAGAAAGTTTAGACATCTTCCGCCGCAAACTAAAAACACACCTCTTCCGACTATAGTAGCACTTAAAATGGCACTTACTTATAGCACTTTGTAGTTTTGCTTTTTTGAAGAAATTGTACTTTCTCTATTCTTGTTGTTCTGGGTTTGTACCCTCATGGTTGAATGCACTTATTGTAAGTCGCTTTGGATAAAAGCGTCAGCTAAATGTAATGTAATGTAATGGCCGGATGAGCTGGTGACACCGATCAAGGAAAACCTCTGTAAGCCAGACTGTCTCATTTCGGTTCTGCCTTTGCCCCTGAATTTGGACCACTGGTGTAGTGACTACTAACAAGTCACACAGTGGCTACTTAAGCCTGAGGACATTCTTTTTCAATGCCAAAAGGTTACAAAGAAGAACCCACTGCTGGTTTATTTAACACAGCCGAATTTTTTAATTTGGAGAGTGTGACCAACACTTAATATGAGCTTGCCTGCTCTATTCTAGACTCCCCTGTTCAGTCGGTTCCCTCAATGGCAGGAAGTTGGATTCCAGTTGTACAACTTCAGGAAAAATCAATTTACTTTGCCTCCACAACAAACCTCCACTGATTACATTGACAGAAATCTATTTCGGTAAGTGCGAGGGATACATCAGCTCCTGAGCCAGGCCAAACAGTGTGTGACCAGCACCAAAAAGCACAATGATGCAATAAAATTAAGTATGGTGTTGTGTCACGAGGTCATGATGAGATTAGCATTACCTTGACATAGGTTAAAGAAAAGGAAAGGTTGCATCTACCCTAATTAATCACTGTCAAGGCTGGTGGAAGCAGCGCAGGCAGGCGAGGGCAGTGAAGGAACCTCAATATTGGACAAGCAGCTCCAGACAACAGGTTACTGCACACAGGAGGCAGACTGTGGGGAACTGCAGAGAGACCCAGGCAGACAATCTGACCGTGGAAAAAGGTCTTGTGTGAAGAAAATGTGTTTAAGTGCAAACAGGTGAATATGGAGGAAGAAAGTGTGAGGGCATCTGGTGGGCGGATGGACTGTGATGACTGTGATGGAGGAAGCCAGCAAAAAAAAGTGATATTTCATGACCAACAGGTGTATCCTGGGTCTGACTAAATGCTGAAATCATATACTGTACACAAAGATGGCTGACATGATGAATCACCACCTGGTGGCTGGCTGCAGAATAGGTCATAAATCGATGGGATCTTATTCCCTATACTGTTCAGACATTTGCTCCAAATGGGCGAGATGGCGACATTTCTTTTCAAGATATTTGGGCTTCATTTCTGGATAGTGGTAGAAGGTGGAGATGTGACATCCATCTTTATTTACAGTCTACGGCGGAAATGCATGATCCCCTGCTCTCACTTCAATGTACGCTTTCTGCTTTTTTAAACCATTCCTTTCATGTTGTGACTGCAGCTCTCATTCAGATCAGTGTTATAAAACCTGAGGGAGCGTAGCCACACAGAGTTGAATCATGGATGTGGATTGAATGGAGAAGCAGAAGAGAACAGACTGAAGAGAACTTAGTGGCCTCGCAATGTAGCATTGTGTGTGTGTGCTCCATTGTGGCGCAACAAAACCTGCCATAACCTGTAGACACAGTGTCCTAATGTGCTTTTAGCACAGTGACTCCCTAAGAACTGTATTTTCAACACTTTGAAACAGAAAGCTCGATCCATAAAATAATTTCCGTCTTTCTGTAAATCAGAAACTGTATATGAGTAACTGCAGCCTGTCCTTATAATACCATGCTGAACACATTCAGATGACAAGGTGAAGGTTATACTCGGGAGGTTACCAGACATGAACCTGTCTTCACACTGAAGCCAGACACCTCAGTAATAATCTGCACATGCGTGTGTCACGTTGCCTCAGAGACGTCTTGCTCCCAGTGGCAGGTCATGACAATGTTTTCTGGTGCTCGCTCTTTCTCTTTCGGTCTCTCTCTCTCTCTTTTTCCCTGGCTGGGCCGCTCCCTGACAAACTAGGACAAGGACATACAGAGGCAGTGCTTTTTAGTGTCCCGCACTAGACTTAGACACATGCACACACGCGCACATGCTCGCCTGAAGGTGACTGTGGGAGATGAGAGAAACCAGTCATTTTGCTACAGTTACCTCCTGTTTTATCAGATAAGTACAGGCCATCCAGATGGCCCAGCAGGCAACGACGCATGAGACTCCCCTTCGGTGTGTATTGTCACAATTTGAACATTTCTTTAAAGTTAGCGGAGCGATGCAGCTTTGCTAAAACTGCGGGACAGAACTCAAAGTGGGACGGACGAGCGCACACTTGTTTTTAATGAGTCACAGGAAAGATAGACAGTTTGGTGTGCGAGCTGAAGACAGCCCACTGAGATGGGATGGGGGGGCGGACATCCAGATACTTCACATGCAGCATATCTTCAAATCCCAGCTCAGACGGGGAGTTGCAGCCTGGGGTGGTGCATTTACATGAGGCACAGGTGGGTTTTATCATTTCTTAGCTTGAAAAGTAACTTTGATCTTTGAATTTCAAATAAATTCAATGCCAAAATCGTGCCAAACATCATGATGCCATCTGCCAAAATATTTTTTAGTTGAAAGATGACACAAAGCACTAATGCCCTATTACTCCCATCTCTGTAGACAGGCACTTTAAAAAAAGATCATTATTTGCAAAACATACAACTACATCATTCCGGCTTCTCTGCAGTTAACAGAGAAGAGGACAACAATCAGACATTTTAACAACTAGAGACTAACAGTCACCTTGTAAAACCACATGTAAATTCAGTAGACCTGGATATTTATTTGGATCGGCACCGAGTAGCACACACTCATAAATATGAGTCCCCTGAACATGTCGGATTTCTCATCATGATCCATGAATTATTCTCTGAGGAATGAGATAAAACATCCAGTCTCAAAATGTTAAAGAAAGTGAAAAGAAAATCCTGGATCCGCCCATTTATACAGATCTGCTCCAAAATGTAATAGGTTCTTCCTTGTGTGATGCCCCATGCACCACTCCACAACATGTAATGGAAATAAGTTAGAGTAGTCATTGCATAATCCTAACAAACAAACAAATGCAGAGGAAAAAAACGACCATCTTGGCAGGGGTAATAACTATTGAGTGTCCCAGCCCTTTCTACATTTGATCGGTCGGTGTGAGAGAAGTGACATTGATGAGCGAGACGTGGTTTCGGAAGATGAACTTTTTCATCCAAAAGTACTATGAGCCTGGTGGGCAAGAAAATGTACACCAAGGGCGTTTTTGTGCCTATAGGAAGATGAGCGCTGTCAATGCTGAACTTCATAGGGTTCGTATACAAAATAGATGCTGCCAGTGCAAAAACAGCTGCCTGTGGACACAGGCCTTGATGCTCTCTGTAGTTTCCTTCAATAGAAGAGAAAGAGAGGAGGAAGCAGTGAATACCTCAACATGCTCACAAGACAGTAAGTTGACAGGAGGTATGAAACAGTGGCCGCACTGCAGACTCATGTATTTTCCTGAACTTCTCAAACTTCTTGCAGGTTTTGCACAGAGAACCCTACAACTTGTTCAACAGAAAGGAAAATGTAATAATGTGATGACAAAATAGCAGAACTGAGTTGCAAAGCGTGGGTGTAAGGTTACATGGTAAACTTAAAATATGTAAAGTATGAATGAATATTACATTACATTTCATTTAGCTGACGCTTTTATGCAAAGCGACTTACAATAAGTGCATTCAACCATGAGGGTACAAACCCAGAACAACAAGAATCAAGAAAGTACAATTTTCTTCAAGAAAGCCAAACTACAAAGTGCTTTAAGTAAGTGTCATTTAAGTGCTACTAAATTGTTAGTTTAAACTTTTATTCAAGGTATAGTCGGAAGAGATGTGTTTTTAGTTTGCAGTGGATGATATGTAGACTTTCTGCTGTCCTGATGTTACTGTGGAGCTCATTCCACCATTTAGGAGCCAGGACAGCAAACAGTTGTGATTTCAGAGTGTTTAGCTCGTAGTGAGGAGCAACAAGACGATTGGCAGATGCAGAGCGGAGTGGACGAGCTGGGGTGTAACGTTTGACCATGTCCTGGATGTAGACTGGACCCGATCCGTTCGCAGCATGGTCATAAGCTGCCCGCATCCGTTTTAGAGCGGATGCGGGCAGCTTGCGTCCTATGCTGCGCCATGCGCTCCCTTCACTGGTTACCATGCCACTGGTAACCAGTGAAGGGAGCGGAGAGGCGGAGTAGTGTGAGTGAACTTAGGTTGGTTAAAGACCAGTGGAGCTGCTGCATTCTGGATGAGCTGCAGAGGTCGATGGCGCTAACAGGTAGACCTGCCAGGAGGGAGTTACAATAGTCTAGGCGTGAGATGACGAGGGCCCAGACCAGAACCTGCGCTGCCTTCTGAGTGAGAAGGGGCGTTTTCTCCTGATGTTGTACAGCATGTATCTACAGGAACGTGTTGTTGCAGTAATGTTTGCGGTAAGGGAGAGTTGGCTGTCGAGTGTCACAGCCAGGTTCCTAGCAGTCTGGGTGGGGGCTAACACGGCGTTGTCAAAGGTAATAGTCAGGTCGTGGGAGGGAGAGCCTTTCCCTGGAATACAATCTGAAAGTCTTCCTTGCTACAGTAACACGCCACAACACACGTAACTCCTCCTCGGCAGACACGTTGACCAAGATGATCAGTACAAAAACCCATACCGATTTGAAATGATAAGTCCCAGTGTCACTGCTACTGCTCCCTCTCAAAGCTTGGTAGGAAAAAACTGTTGGAGGAATTTTCAAACTCTCAACATTTCCACAAACATCTGTGAAGCTGATGCAATGCCAGTTTGACCAGTACACTATGGTATAAGGGGAAGTAAAGTGTAGGCAGAGACATAACATAAGTCAGACATGTTACTGTGACAAATTTAAAGCTTTGTGGAACAAATCCAATAACATACTGTTCTGTTGTGCTACATATGTAAAACATGCACTGAGTAACAGTGATGTACACTATTAATGAATTCCCATTTTTGATCAGTAATATAGCCATACACTATCCCACACTGCAGGTTTCTAGAGTTGTTTTAGTTTTGAATCCATCCATTATCTGTACAGCTTAACCTGTGAGGTTAAGCACTAATTTATGTGCATTTTAAATCTTTTGTAAATTTGAGGTTGAAGTTTTTTCTCTCCACAGTTGCCAGAGTGCTGCTCATTGTGGGAACTGTTTCTCTATAATTTTCAAGGCCTTGACCTTCTATGTAAAGTGCATTGAGATAATGTATGTTATGATTTGGCGCTATACAAATACAAATGAAATGAAATTGCCAGACTCTTATACCCAAAATAACAATTTTAGCCTTTTACTGATGAAAAACACACATTCTGTGGATTGTCGCAGTTCTCCTATAAGATAGCAACTACCAGTGTGTCACAGTTACCGGCAGAGGCAATCTACTACACCAATTCCAAAAGTCTTTCTACCATATATTTACACACCCACATTTATAAAGAAAGGGCTCTTCTAATTCCACTTTAACTATTTTAATTTGATCAGAATATAGAAAATGTCTGTCCTGCAGCTGGACATAAGACAACCTACTTGTCTGTGCTGAGGACTAACCTGCCTGCAACAACTGTCTGGCTGTAAAGCCTGTCCACTCTGGAAACCTCTTTGCAGTACAACACTTCTTTCTGAATCGGGTGAAGTGAAGCCGAATTGTCTCGATCGCCACCTGGTGGCTAGCTGTAGTATAGGTTTTAAATGTCATCCTCTATGTAATTGGATGGGACATGGGTCAAACTAGACATATCATATACATTTTGACTAGTTCTTATCACACGATGTATGATGTGCTCTTTTTTTGTTAAATAAATATTTTGAGCTGTAAACTAAATGATATGACTGTTATTTGATTAAATACATCAGTAGTGGTTTAAAAATCAAATTTCTTACCTAATACAATTTTTAAACATTTGGACCTTGAAGGGCCATTATTTGCTTAGTGTCGACCTTGTGACGTGTCTATGTGATAACGTTTATTTATTGTACAAGGTTAACACCCTTTAAGCATAGGTGGGCGGGCCCCTGTCACCAGTAACCGCTCGTGGGTGGGAGTCTGGACAACTGGGCTTAATTTTGTAATCTATGCTGAAACTAAACCCCTAAACAACCACATTGTCTTCAGAGACGTCCCCCATCTTCTTCTGCTCCTTGGCCGTCTCTCACACGTTTGAACCGCTGGCTCAGACCGCCACCTGTGCAAATGGTTTAATCGTCCTAGCCCCGCCTCCCAGCACTGCTTTCTAAAGGTATTTTGTGAATTTCCAGTGACAGCCACTGCAGCCAAAACGTAGGGGAAAAGTTACTCTTTGAATGTTGTTTTGATGCTTTCAAAACAACAATTGTTCTTCACATGCGCCATACCTTGGCTTCATTTCTCATCAGGCGAGGAAGTGGCCATAAGCACTTTGGGCAGGTTAGGGCAAATCTCCTTATTGGCTGATGCATATACGAGTAACTGTCCGTATTCCGGTTGGAGGTTGTGATTGAGTGCGAGAGCACTTTCACAACATCTATTACCTTTTCCTCTCACATCTTGGTGGTGGATGACATCTGCAGCGTACAGGTAGTGATTGTGCCTGTTGACTATCTGCACTGCAAATGGGAAGTCTGTGCTCTGTTTACAGCTGCAGATATCTCCCATGCTACCCTCTTCCTGTCAGTGCCTCTGCATTAGTATTCCTGCCTGTTCTTTCAGCCCGACCACCTCCCCAGCATCCACCCGCAGGCTCCGGCTGGTGGTTGAAGATATTTGTTCATCACTCCATAATATCTTTATGTAAACATATCTGCGGGAAGTGATGAGGTCGCCAAACTCAAACTATGTTCTGCTGTTGTAATAAACAGTTCCAACACGGGTGGTCGGCCTGAGCTGCAGCTTCAACTTTCAAGGTAGAAGGGAGAGCGGGGAGATGATGAATGTCTGTGTCGCTCATCCTCCCTGATGTAAGGCCTCATAAAAAAAATACTGTCTAACACACTGACACACAGCACACATACAAATATGACAAGCAATGCTCTCACAGGCACATTGGCACTGATAGGTAATTGCAATTACTTAATTATGATCTCATTAAGATAGAAGAAAGTTAAGAGCCATCAGTGAGAGCTCTGAAAGAGAGAGCGGGAAAGATGTCAGAATGATGACAGTGAGACACGGAGGGATAGAGAAAATAAAAATAGCTCTATTTATTATGTAGAATGCACATGGTGGCATGAGAAGAGTCACAAGATCTCTGTCAACTCAACAAGAATGAAGCTTTTTGTTGGTCTCTCTAGAAAACCACAATGGATACTGACATCAGTTTATGTTCTCTATCGATTGACCTACTCACTACAATGGTCAAGTGTATTTTGTTAAAAACTTTCAATAATATTAATGACTGTGGCAACTAAATTTTCTTCAATTCTCCTTATAGTTTCCACAATAACGATAAGATTGAATACCAGTAATCTTTTGGGAAATTATGAGGAACATTCCCAGAAAATGTGCAAATAGAGCGTTGATTAGGTACATCTGCATTTTTAATCACAGTCTTTTTCCCCTCCTGAAAGGCCGTCCCATGGTGGCTTGATGAAGTCTTGAGCTCATGTGATTGGGTTGAATAAAAAACACAGAGAACCTCTGACTTTGACGACCCACATTCACTGACGTGCTAACACTCATATGGTTTTATTCTGCATGGATAGTGACTGGGAGCCGCATATAATGAAAAACTTAATAACACTGTAAAATAATGACTTCTGTACTCCATAAAGAAGAGTCATGAAGCTAATTCAGTTCAGTTCAGTAAAGTGGAAGAAGAGTTTCAGTCTTGGTCAGCGACAGTCATATCATCCTCTACTAGGGCTGTGCATCTCTCCCTGAGATAATCCATTATGTATCAAGATGCATGAGCCATGATTCAGAGAAGATTCTTTTTAATGTGGAATTGTTTGCTGCGAAATGACGCAATCTGATATTATTCTTTGTCCAATGACCTATAAGTCATTGCTTATATTCAAATAGATATTTCGATACAAACAGACCAATCCAAATCTCTTCCAAACTTTTAACTTCCGATTGAACATTGCACTGCAAATCATGTAGTTCGTAGAATATGTTGCTTTTGTTTTTAACTGGCTGACAAAGGTACGCTAATATTATTGTGGCGAGTCTTAACGAGAGAATCTTGCTTCAACCTTCGAACTTGGTTTGAAGATGTGGTATGTGAATGTAGCGCCATAGCTGTAAAAAAGTGATAGTACATTAAGACTGATCAAGGAGACTACATATTGACATAGTCACAATTCTAAAGTGATTTCCAATTTCCAACAGTGAATTGTTACACCACTGTCCCCTACAAATGTTCCTCTTCTTTGCGCCCGTCGGTAATGAAATCAAGGTTTCACTAGGTTTGGGAGTAGGGCCACACCCCAACCACACCTCCAATCACCTGGCAAGCCAACATCTACCTGATCCACCCGTCACGCTTCCCTTCGATTCAACCATTCAGCCTTCTGCCTTCTGCTCCTCCTTAACCACATCTCTTAATCCTCCTCCCTCATCCCTTCATCCTCTCTTTCCTCCCTCCCTCATCCCTTCTTATTCAGTTTAGTGTATACCTCTTTCATGCCTAATTCAAGGTACTGTTTGGGGAGGCTCTGTAATAAGCTTGGGTGGAATGATGCCTGGGAAGGAGCCCCCACACTGAGTCCCCCTCCGCCCACTTAAACCTCCCAGACCAGCAAATCAGACACATCCTCACCTGAAAACTTCACTTTATACCCATTCATTTCTACTCAACATCCAATAGATCAATTTCTGTTTTAATCTTTAGAACACGTGTTGTTGGGGCGTGGTCCTTGCTAGTGAAACCGTCAGTAAGTAAACAAGAACCACAGCATGAACACAAACACATTTCAGAAAAAAACACCTCAAGTTTATGGTCACTCATTATTATACACTTAACTATGTTGCCATTAATACATTTTAAAAAGTAAGCAGTAGTTGTTGTGATGATTCGCTGACACAAAAATTTGATTTGGGACATTTCCTGTAACAAAGGCTGTTCTAATGAAACACATGGAGAACAACAAGGGAGAGAGAGCGAGAGGCAGACGTGGAGTGTGCATTAGCAGCAGTGTGTTTTGTTTCTGCTCTCTGGCACGCAATGGGCTTTTATGGAAGGTGTCACAGTTGAAGAAGCAGGGAGTTGAATGATGTGACACACACACACACACACACACACACACACACACACACACACACACACACACCCGTCCACCCACACAAACCATCCCACAAAACGAACGGAGCTAAATTAGACTCTCTATGTAACACAGGGTTGCTGTTGTCTGTGCCGTGATGAATATATCATCCGTCCATTTTCACCAAACAACATGGCGTTTCCCACACGCTATGCAGTTCTGCCCTATCACTTTCAGTTAGAAGAATATGGGGTTAGGGCAGGACTGGTGGAGAATTTAAATTCCATGCGTGAGAGAGAGAGAGAGAGAGAGGAGACGATGGTGAGTGGTTGGTGAAGAGAAATATAGAAGCGGAAAGGAGAGAGATGGAGGGAAAGGGAAGAGAACTGCTATCTGTATCTGCCTGATCAGTTTCACTTAGGTTTAACAGGAGCTGCGGTGCATGGGGAATAGCTTGTGTTGCACAGCAATGGATGAAAAAGAGAGAGAGAGAGAGAGAGAGAGAGAGAGAGAGAGAGAGAGAGAGAGAGAGAGAGAGAAATAGTACAGAAAGGAAGACAAAATGCCAGGGGCCCAAGCTGAAACCTGATTGGCCCCTGAAGTGCCCCTGTCCTGTCAGTTGTCTTTGAAAAAAAAGAGACAAAGTAAAAGAAGGAATTAATTAACTGAACCTTACTGAATTAGTAATTGCAAATATAAGTGAAAATTGAGGGCCCCTTATGACCCCTGATTGAAACTAATCCTATATACGGCTCTGCTGAAAGCACTGAAAGAGGGAGTGGATCGACAGAACTGAACAGCAAAAACCAAGCACAGAAAAAAAGTCATTTTTTTAACCTTTTTCAAAATCTAAAATGTTTCATCCAAATCAGAAAAAAACATCAGTTGCTTTATTGCCTCATTATTTTCTATCATGACATTGACTCTGTCACCACTCACTGTACACTCATCTCCTGACTGATGATCGTGGACGAGAAGAGGACATCAAATCAGTCACAGTGTGTGTGTGTGTGTGTTAAAGTAAAAATGAAAATCTGCGCTTAACATTTATTAATATCCTCCCACCATAAGTTCAGAACTTGTGAGGTTGCACTTTTTACCCTAAAGTGCTTCATGAAGGATACAAATTGAGCAGAATACTTGTCCTGATATAACAGCGATCTGAGGGAATTAATTATGCTAATGATCAACTCTTTACATCAGGCAACTACTCGTGTGCAGGCGGCAACGATCAAGTTCCAGCAATCAAAAACTAATGTATGCAATTCTCCAATGTGGCACACTTGTACTTAAGTGAATTCTTAATTTAAAAAGCTTAGGGTGAGCATATGGAGATGTTTTTCATGAGGCTCAGTGAAGGAGTGCACACTGTGAACTTGAGCACTCTCAAACTCCATACCGCAGAGGGAGACTTTAGAGTTAGAGCTGCAGACTAGTAACTGGAAAGTTGTTATCGCTTCTGGACTGAAAGAAGGGAAAATTAGGCCAAGAGTCCAGACTGCGATAGTTGAAACAATGGATCTTTTTGAGGAGAAAGAAAACAATCCGAGTTGTGTATGTGACACGTTACAGCCAGGCCAGCTCGTGGGCCACTACAAAGGAGGGAGATGAACACAGCCTCACAAACTGAAATGTATTAAAGTAAAAAGGCAAATGACTGAACTGAGATGTGGTTGTTTGAACCAGTGACGAGAGGAAGTTAATGGCTGCAGTGATCAACGTGTGGTGCATGTTGCCAGTGAAAACAAGGACAACACAAAGAACAGACGGCATGGATTGGCCCCCAAACAGCTGATCCATGCAAGCCATAAATACTAAATACTTTATGTATCTATATTTAACATAATAAACAATGGGGGGAAAAAAAATTCTTCTTCTTCGTTTAGTTTATATACAGGTGGCAACCAATGTCAAGATGCATTCCCACCATCCACTGTGTGTTTCAATATCCTACTTCATCTTCTTCCCCATTCGGTGTTCGGGAAAAACTAATTAAATAACCCATTGATTGTGTCTCCAGATTAAAGGCACCACATACTCATGAATATCAAAGGCATAATTTCAGTCATTCAGTTGAAGCAGCAGGCATGAGTCCGTCCAAAGTTAGCACACGTTTTAACGTAATTTAGCAAAACGAATCAGTCTTATCTAAATATTAGGAGGTGGTTTGTCCCGATGAACAGTAGGTAGTGCTAAATTATCCAGGTGGTGCGAACAAACCAAGAAGAGCAGCTACTAAAAGTGTGAGTGCTGTTTGAAAAAATGGATATTTTGGAAAATTCCGCAGCACCGTGTCCCTGCCACTGATATACTTAAATCTGCACCTGCAGTGATGGATGGGTGCTTTGCCCCTAGCACACACTCTGCTGTTTCATAAAGTGGCCAAGGGCTGGTGTGAGACAGCTGTTAACCACAGCAAACACACACTTGTATAGATACACACACTTCCACCCTAAGTGCTGATCATCCACCATGTCACTCTGCATGGAGAACACACACACACACCTCATGAATTTCCAACGTCAGCATGCATTCACACTCGTCATGCCAAGACACAGTTTAAATGACTCTTAAGTGAGGGAGGAAGGCACCTGACGTGCTGACAGCAGGCACATTAATGCACAGACACACACACACTCAGCCCCACAGTGACAAGCTGCCTCACTGTCACAGCAGCTCTTTGTACACACACACGTACATACACACATACTGTACACACATTTATGTACACGTATAGAGTCATGGAAAAGTACACAAATGCCGACATGCTTCATGAAGAGTATTCATGCAAGGTGGCAGGCCACCCTGCATGTGGTCACACAACATGCTGCGTTCTCACACACACACACACACACACGTCCTGTCAAACATACTCACACATACACAAGGTTTTACCAGGCACACACACTCTCAGCATGCATGCAGCAAGTTGACAAGACAGACACAAACACAGCAAAAAGATCAAATGCAATCATGGACATGAAGGACCTTGTGAATTAACACACATAATGCATTTGAACACACTCTGCAGACCTGTGTGTGTGCGTGTGCTCGTGTGTGAGATCACCTGAAACTTGCCTTTCTTGCTGACAAGGCTTTACGTGTGTGAGCGAGAAAAGTAGGCCAGCGAATGGCAAGCTCCACTTTTCATTGATGTTACTTCAGAAAAAATGGTCTGCTGGGACACACACACACACACACACACACACTCAGACGTCTTCACATTCCAACACACTAGGCAGCCGTGAACAGACTTAAAAAAACTGCCAGCGCGCACGTGCGATTTGACCTTGATAAATATCAATTAAAATCATTCCCTCACGTATTTGTACGAGCATCAAGCTGCAAACCGGAGCCGACCCTTTTCTCTCTCACTTGTAATTACCTCCGTCCACGTTGACAAACACATGCACACTTGCAACTATGAGGCGATTCGTGACTTCTGGTGTCAATGTCTCTGCTGTTTACCCAGGGTGACATTCGTGCCGTTTTCATACCATGACGTTTCTTTTTTCATGGAATATAATAAAAGTGCAGTAAAGACAATTTCTTAAAACGTCAGTGTTATTGAATTTTCGAAGACACTGTCTCCTGTCCTCTCTCTGGGGCATAGTGCAGCTGGCTGTCGTGTTTGGGGAAGTGCGAGAGCTTGGCGAAGGTCAAAGGCTTCACTCCCTAGACACCACAGATATGAGACTGCGTGAGCAGGCAGTACTGTCTCCAGAACTGGAAAATACATCTGATTGTTTAGGAACTAGCAGACCCATAGATTACATGATCTGTAGGGGTTTAACGTGGGACTGCAGGAAAGCAGACTTCAGAATATGAGAGGACATCATGCACAGTTGTTGTATTGATGAATTCAGATTTTCTCCTTGGCCAAGCTTCAATAAATAACAGTTATCAACCTGAAAAAATACTGTTATGTTACATTCCAAGTCTATCAGGCCTTGTGTTATTTTTGTTTTATTCAATAACTTTTAATATTAAATTAAAGTATTAGTTTTTAATGTCTATTTCATGCACCACAACACAGAAAATAAATCCACTGAATCTGGGAACCTGATTCTATGCCACCCAGCTTAATCAGCATAATGAGGAAACACTGCTCATTATAAAGTTTAAAGTTGTTTCTGAAACATTCATCCTCTTCACGTCCCGATAGCCATCAGTAAATAACGTCGTCTGAGAACGGAAAAAAAGGAGGAAAGAGCCTGCGGTGTCTGTGGCCCTCGCAGGACTGTAATAAACATGACCAATGATTGGCTGACATACCTGTCTGTCACTCACCGACCTGCCTTAACGCTGCCTCCCAGTGTTCCCACATGCTCATGACCTGTCTTCAGCCGGAGAGACACACACCACTGAAACGGAGATGACGTTAGCGAGCGAGTCATAGAAAAGTCGGTGTCTAGCAGTTGTCAGTGCACTTTAATGTGAGTTGGGGGGTGTAGCTTTGAAGAGGGGGACCAGCGCCCTGCAGCTTGATTGGCATTTGCCAGCGGACACCAGAATTGCCAGAATTGGCGTCTGGAGACACCGTGGGAGACGTTATGCTATCAAATTTAGGGAGCACACTAAAGATGTTTTGATGACATACATATGTCCTGTCATCAACACCTATGTGGGCTGCATCTATACTGACATTTATTAGTCTGTAGATGTGTGTGGTTCTGGCGTCAGAGTAGTAGTTTTTCAATTTGGACGGAGAAAATGTATAAACTGGTTTATTTCGTTTCACGCCGCTACCAGTTTAAAAGTCTTCACACTGCAAATGAAGCATGATGTTGACTGAGACCACCTCCGAAGGTCTTGATCAAACAAGATGCTGTTCCACTCCTTCAACCTGTCCCACATCCAGAAAAGAGTCTGAAACTGCTCAGATAAGAACAGATTGCCTTTTAAACATCCCTGCAGAATCCTCCCTCATAACCCCAATCTCTTGTCCAAATATCACACCAGTGTTAATTGCACTGATCCTGTGACTGAACCGTTACATGTTCCAGATTTATAAACGGCCCCTGGTCTAACTACAAGACTTGTTGACACAGTTGGTTCCCCTATGCCGTCACCCAGAGCTGTGTTGTCAGACTGTGACCAAACACAAAGTTAAAACAGCGCCTCCCTTCAGCCATGTGTCACTGGGACACTTTTTAAAGTATGCCAAGGGCTTTTCAACTATTTGGAATTTGCAGCCATAACACTTCTTAGCTGGAGTAAGCCCAGAAGAGGTTGAAGTGGTGGTGGCTCACGTGTGTGTGTGTGTGTGTGTGTGTGTGTGTGTGTGTGTGTGTGTGTGTGTGTGTGTGTGTGTGTGTGTGTGTGTGTGTGTGTGTGTGTGTGTGTGTGTGTGTGTGTGTGTCGGGATGTTGCAACTCACAATATGAAGAGTGCACTCTTCACTCTTCAACACTTAAAACCACTTACAGGGGGAATAAGAGATTAAAAAAAGAGGAGAAAAGTCTTAAAAATAAAGCCATAATATAACAAGGAAAAAAGTTAACCTAACTTTACAAACATAAAGTCATTGTTTTAGGCAATGTGTCAACTTGTCAAGGAGTGAGTCTAGGAGTGAAACTCCTGCAAGCACAGGTTCTCCCTGCTGCTGATTTCCTAAAAATATTACAACTTTCAAACTGTTAAATTAGGATTGGTTATATTATGACTTTTTTCACACAACATAATTTATTCACTTTAAATTAAAACTTTATTCTTTTAATATTAAAACATTATTCTCCAAATCTCTGATATTCTTTCTTCAATCTTGCCCTAATACTTGCATTGTAATTTTCACGAATTTTGAATTAAATAACTCTACCATCATACGTAAACCCAGACAATAGCAACAGTACACACTCGCAACACTTTAACACACATACACCCAAAGAGACCGCACACGGACACACAACAAGCAACCTTTAAAAGCATGACTCCACCACCTGCAGCAGCAGCAGCTGTTTGTGTGATAGAGTAGGAAGACCTCAGGCTCAGATGAGCCATCCAGCTGCACATTTAGTTTGCTCACATATACAGTGCAAATGCCTCAAGAGTCCAATTAACACTGCAGCCTCACCAGTGGTGTAGTGGGATAGGGTTTATCCAGGGATCACTGCTACCACCAAACCCTATAAACACAAAAATAGCATCACTTGCAAGTGCACAGTGCGGTTACCACAAGGACTTTTTTTATGATTATTATTTGCGGATTGTCAGATCAGATTCTGTTGTGATTTTAACTGCAACGGTAGAAAACCCCTTTTAATATAATTAGGTCCAGTATTCAGTATGCATGACCACAGCAGAGTGCATTAACAAAGCCTGTGTCACTTACCCCTACTTTACTATAAAGCAACTTCTATGTCGATGACTCCGCCGGTAATGACGTCATTGTCGCGGGTTTATGACGTGCAACAACAACAGCAACGTGGGCCGGTGGAAAACCGGAAAATCCAACAATAAATTTTAAATGTTGGATAGTATCAACAAGTATCAATACTTTTAGGTAAAAATAAAAGGTGAATGACCATCTTTAAATGTAACAATAAACTTTTTTACGCAGTTTTTGCTGTGATGCTCTGCTCGTATTGACATTTGTCTCTCACATTATCTCTCAGCCCCCAGCGCAATGCATGATGGTATATATTGCGTGGTTACTGACCGTCGGTTGTACACTACTTTTTACATGATCAAGGCAACATCCAATATGGTCTGTTCCCTACCTGATAAGGGAATTGACAGTTCATCCTGACTCTGCTGGTATACTCTTTTATTTGTATGAGTCTGTGTTGAGCATTCAGCTGGCTTTTCATTTAGCCCTCTCGAACCCTGCAGCTTCATGGTCGCGTGTCTCTGATGGGGAGGTTGCTTTCTGCTGCTTCCCCGGGCTAAGACCCTCAGCTGGTTATTTGCCCTCAGCCTCCGAAAAGCTTGACCCCGACAGCCCTGCATCAGACCGTCCTACCTAGCAGGCATCACTTTCTGCATGATTTTCTCTAGCCCCATTTACAAAGCAACAGGGACTCTTGCCCGGGCTGCCCAGGAACTTGCACTAATTCTAGAAAGCCATGCTGTTGCTGCAAGCCTCATGCTGCAGCCAAATCCTGATCCTGCAGGTATTCTCTCCACAGAGGCTGTCAAATCAGACGCTGTCTCACCACGAACGCTGACCAGCTCACGCTTCGGGGCAATGCTCACACCATTAGATTTTGTTGAAATTGCCAGCATGTCTTTTTTTCCCCCCTCCCGTTCCCTACAGTTGATGGGGAGCAGCTTGAAGATGGACGGGTACCAACTGGTTTGAAACACACGCTGCTCTTTGAAGATTTCACATGTACAGGCCCTGAAATGGCAGGTCTTGGCACTGGCTCTGGGACAAGAAGACAACCTAAAAGAAAACAGTTGGAACTCTGGAGCAAGAGTGGCTTCTATCGCAGAGTTTAATGGTTGAGAGTTGAACATAAGTACTGTTTGCTGAGTGAGATGGATTGAAACAAAGCAGCTCAAATCAGCACAAAATGCTGTGGGAGCAGCGCTTTTACTACAATGGAAGCAGAACTGTGAATTTGTGCCCTTAGACATCTCCCATCTGGTCTACTTCATTCCTCTCCCTGTACTGCTCCTATGCTTCACCCTCAACAGCTCCCTGCATTATTTGTACAAAAGGCATAATTATACATACATTTTAATGAAATGCTCTTTACAAGAAGCAATCAAAAGTAGACAGATATCTCTCTCTCTCTCTCTGAGCCAGTATAGCGTGGCCATGACAGCAGCTTGAAGTTCATCAACATGTTAGAAGAACTTATTTTCTTCTCAAAAGCAAAATGAGACATTCAGTATCCACATAGTTACTTTGCGGTTAAGTGTCGATTTGTAGTGTGTTTAGCCTAGCTTAGCATAAAGACTGAAAGCAAGGGGGAAAGGGGCGAGCTTGGTTCTACCCAAAGTTTATGATGCAGACTCAACGTGTGTTGATCAGTGACAGAGACAAGGGAGGTTTGGTGCTTGGAACACGTGTTATAGCATTTATATTAGATAAACCTGTAAACATAAAAATGTGTTTAGTGCATCGGTGGATCTAAGGCAGGGGCTTGAGTACAAAATAATTTTAAATTTTCTAAATATATTCAAAACTACATTGCTGAGAGTAAACAAGGAATGACTTAAATGCGTACCTTACTGAATCAGCAGTTGTGCATAGATGTTGCACATATAATTATCTCCTCTTAGTAAATTGTGGCCGCTATATGGCCCCTGGTGTACAACAGTGGTAAGCTGTGACAATACAATACTGAGAGTTTCTATTTGTTTCTTTCATGCCAGCAGCTTTATAGAAGCCAATGTTGGTTTGTTGGTTGGTCGGCCCACCACCTTCTTCCAGAGTGAAATATCTCAAGAACTATTTCCATGAAATTCGGTATTCATAATCCCCAGAGGAGAAATCCTTCGCTGATCCTCGGACATTTCCTCAAGCTCCACCATAAGGTTGAGATTAAAGGTCGGGTTGATAATTTATTTTCAATTCACTCTTTATTTTATCTGTTGAAATTGTCCTGATCGCACATCAATAAATAAAGTTGTCTGAAAAAAAGAAAAGAAGCCGTGTCTGTGGCTCTGGCACGGGACCGAATTAAATGATGGTCGGCGTACCTGTCTCTCTCTAACCGGCCTGTCTGCCTGTACAAACCCTGCACATGACCAGAGTCTGCAGATGGTGAGACACCACTGAAGAAGAGACGATAGCCAGACGTTAGTGAGCAAGTCATGGTGAAGTCGTCTTCTTGCAGTTGTCAGTGAACGTTCATATGTGTTGGGGGCTTAGCATTGATGAGAGGGCCAATGGAGGGGGTGCAATGTATCGTTTGCATATTTTCTAAGTGTAGCCTGCTCTTGCTAGCTTTTCCTAGATTACTTACCCTCGCTTAAAAATATCTAAGCACTTGCTTAATCTTTTGTTTTTATGAAGTAACAAGATAAATAACCAGTGACAAAGAAGGAGATAGATGGTAATACTTTATGCATTAGATTTGTATTACAGAAGACGCAGAATACACTGTTGTGTAGTATTTCTGTGTATGTCGATGTGTAAATGTGAGTGAGCGAAGCTATTTACAATTTAAATTCTGTTTATGTTCTCAGTCTGTAAGTGTTCATCGAAAGTTTTAACTTTCAGATTCAGAGTTGTTCAGTATACTTTTCTAAGAGCACTAGTGTGAGAAACCGATCCTGTTTGTGGAGTGGCCCTATTAAGAACAACACATTGTCTGCGTATTGACTCATCCACTTGGAAAAACAGGCTTAAATTAGAGCTACTTTCCCCCAGTCCTGTCTCCTGGGAGTTTTCTTTCCATCGTTCAGTGTAATTACAGGACTGGGCAGTGGAGAGATGCCTTCTAAACACCAACAGATAATTGGCTGTGACTTGTGTTGAAGAAGTCAAAGTGCAGCTTTTGTTTAGACAAGGTGTGTGTGTGTGCGTTGGTGTGTAGTGATGGTGTCAGTCTCAAGGTCAGCCAGCCACATCGTCTAAGCATCTGAGGAGGTAAACGGTCAGCAACACTGAGGATTCGCCGCTACATTAACCAAGCATCTGTCGGTGTGTGGGAGAGTGTGTGCAGGTAATTGTGCTGGAGATAGCTGGAGTGAGACAGTTTGACAGAGACTCACACAGAAAGACTCTGCACATAAAAACTAATACTGTATTAATAAACTTTGAGAGCAGAGCGTCTCCAGATGACAAAACAACTTGAAATAAAAGCCAGTCATTCATTAAATCAGGGTCAGTAAAGGGAGATGAATAAAATACCCTCTCGCTGCAGCAGATTAAACGACACAAAGCAGAAGTAAATTAGGTGAATTTGGAATTCAGTGAAATTTATTTCACTGTAAAATTGATTACTTATGCCCTGTCTGTATGGCCCATAGAAGAGGGACCAAAGGGAAGCAGTGAGATAGAGGTGGAAAAGAACAAAGCAAAAAAAGGTGTCACAACTGTAGTTGTGTAACTTCCCCTGTGCTGCAGAGAAGTGATGATTTTAAAAGGCCACACACACACACCACTATTTAATCAGGTTGCCTCAATACAAGCATCAGTTATTGTCCAACAGTAAATACACACAAACACACACTGACATAACCCTCACCCAAAGAGGACACTCTTTTCCTCTCTCCCCCTCTATGGCTCCCAATGTAGATAACCACAGGCTATGAGAATGTAAAACAATGGTATATTCTCCTTTAGAAGCCACAAGTCACAATTACATCAACCACATTTTAAGAAAAACATTGGGAGTTTTAATTGTTAAGTCAAGGAGATCAAATCTACCCACAATCCTCAGGTGTAATAGCGATGTCTCGATTGGTGGAGCTCGCTGTTACCATGGAAATGTTTACCACAACAGCTAAAATCATGTTGTCACAACACAAACTAAAATGTATTGCAACACTATATATACACATAAATGGGTTAAATTCAAGAGGAGGTGTGCTGGAGGTCGTTCATCGATCATTCGCAAGGGGTTTATGGGATGCGTAGTTCCTTTACTCTAAAACATAATGATGTACAGCGCTACAGTTATTATAAGGTTTTATAGGGTTTTTCTGTGATGTCAGAAACTCGTGGTTCTCCGGGAACCAGAGCCGTTCTAAAATCAGGCACTCACTGTTGGGGTTAGGATCTATAATAACTTCACAATTTTGTTGCTTTTTAGGGCACAATAGATCATTTCTGTAATTTTTACAGAAGCAATCATAAGTAACATAAGACTGGCTGCTGTTACTTCCAAAATAAAATGTCTTCTCTTTAGAGTTGATCCGAAAACTTTGTAATTTGAGGACAGGACACTTTCAATTTACTGTCACCATGCGTGAGTTAAGCTAAAGACTGTCAGACTAAGTCCTCACTAAGACCTTTCGGGAGTTGGCTTGGACAGAAAGAGAAGTTAGAGATTCAGACGGATTAAATGTGTCTTAAAAATGCCTTCCTGAGGATCTTGTCTTTTCTGTTTCGCTTCCAGGTGCGTCCATTGTAAACATAGTGGACACACATCGCTTTGTCATGCCCAAATGAGACAGATCATCAATTGTGTTTCTCAGCCAAGTGTTGGAACCCAGAATTGTCTGACTGGGCTCATCTCCAAAAAAAACATCTAATCCTCAATCTGTAGCAGATGGAGTGGAGGCTAAAAGTTCAGATGATACCTCATCCAAATGTGTTTATCTTGGGGGGGGGCCAAGTGAGGGTGTTACGGTGGACAACTGGGGATACATTTAAGAACCAGAGTAGTCAAAATACATTTTATAGATGGAGACTGAAAGAAAAAGTGGGGAACGTTTTCAAAAGGAGCCAAAACTATGCTGTTGTGTTGATGTGTGAACTGGAAACTAATGCCCAAGCACCTGGAGAACTACTTCGGCCATGAGTGAGACATGGTTACAAAAAGCTTTGGATGCCAGTGCCTCCATCTTCAGTCTGCATCTCCCTGATCACCGAGATTTCCCCTATTACTGAATACTGGTGTCTTGCACACCAAGTCATTTGGGCAGAGAATGACGTCAGACCAGCCTTGAATCTGGACATCTGGGAAGGTTGACTTGGACCTGATATCTACCAAATTAGTCTGGGACAACGATATGTTGCACAACTAATCCAGCAATAAAAACTGTGCAAAAAAGCTAGAAAAGGGGAGAACCACTGGCTTTGTCAATGTCATTTTAGTTATATAGTACATTTAAAACAACTTTGTTGACCAAAGTGCTTTACAAAGTAAAAGGTACAACAATAAGACAGCAACACGCAATACCAATAGTACAAATAAGATAAGATGAAATAGAATCAAATAAAATCTGCTAGGAAAAAAACGTGTGAAAGGCAAACGACGACAGATTGACAAAGACAAAGGGAAGCAACAGAACTTATATCCACAAGGGAGGCAGGGATGACTAAACACAGGTGAAACACGTGAGGAGCAGGTGCAGACAATCACAGGGGCGGTAAACATGATAAAGACAGGAGGTTAAGGTGGAAACTCACGAGGAGCAAACGCTACAAAATAAAACAGGAAACACAGAACTCAGTTTCAATGAAACAACTGAACACAAAGCTAAACACAAGGAAACACAGGAAAATGTCCAAAAACCAAAGAGTCCATGAACAGAACCAAAATACTCTTCACCTAAGAGTTCCAGAGTTAAAGTCCAGAGTCATGACAGCAGTTCCAACCCTGCACTGAGCCAACTTTTTACCTACGTATTAAACCACCTATTGTTTGGTTTAACCTCACTTTGACTGTGGATTTATATAAGTGCTAAGTCTATTCATACTTTATAGACTTGACTTTTTCCCTCGTTCTGACTTAATCTGATGCGGCAGTCATTAAGGCCTGAGAGCATGTACTGTGTACATTCATTAGGACGTGTGACTCTTAAACATGGTTACATGTCAACACACAGACACGCACACAGTTCAGCTGTCAGAGACACATTAGTCTGCAGTGAGGACGAGGAGACATTTATGGTTTGTGTATCAGGGAGAGAGCGAGAGAGGGGAGCGTGTTTGTCTGAAGACATTTATCGCAATCATAATCAATTTTGAATTACCCGTGGGACCCATGTAGTTGCTGGTTCCGTGCTTGCCTCCCTGTCCCTCACACACACACACATACACACGAAGGCAGAAGCTTTCTCAACAGTACAAAAACATACCGCCAAATCGCTCTCTGTTATCATCAAAGTCCACACTTGAAACCGTAGCGTGTCCAAACCTTTCTTCCCCTGAACCCCCAACCCCTCTCTGTTCTCTCTCCCTCATATCTCCCTCCAACGTCTGCTCTGATGCTCCAACAACGTTTCGTGAGTCGGAAATCAATATTCTTTGTGTGTTGCTTCATAAATTGCGAGGAAGTGACATCACTGCGTCTCTGAGGGATTTTTAAAGCCTGTTGGCGGCCGAGCAGGTTTTTCCAGGAGCAAATTAAAGAACTTAGTTAAAAATGCAGGGCTGAAAAATGGCTGGAAACTGTCAGGTTGGACCACTGTGTCATATTTTGTAGGACTGTGGTCGCAATAACAGCAGCTTCAGTCAAACAGTGAAAGCAAACTGTCTTTTGGCAGCACTCGGGGGCCAACACACATTCACTACAGTCATGCTAATAAAACAGAAGATTTGAAAAATAAAAAACACCAAAGTGAAGGTCACAGTCACGTGTTTAAACACAACAATACTCAACGAGCCATTCTGGAAACACTGTCACAATAGTTAAACCCCGATCAGTTTCTGAGTGGTTTCACAAATTTATAGAATTGTTTTAAGTATGTTAGAAAAATTATACCACATCCTGCACTTTTTGATTAAAGTTAGTTTTACCATTTCCACTGTGAAAGTAACACCTAAATAACCTGTAGGTGTTTCTCCCTAATAAGTTCAAGCCTACAGTTGAAATGACAATTTCCGGTGTAAGAAGACGTCCAAGTGTCCATGGGGTTTAACACAATTGTTTTTAAAAAAGTTGAATATAAACGCATTCGCATTCGGGCGAATAAAGATAATTCTGCATGAGCCAGAAATTAAATCAATAAAGTAAAAAAGCTACTCCAGAGTGTGTGTTATTGGATTCAATGTCTGGACACATGATTTATGTCACTGTGTTCATAAAGTCAAGAAATTAAAATGTTCATTTATTCTGGTTTTAGGATGGATAGCATGATGCTATTTCTCAAACCACCTCATGTCTATCCATCGGCAGTCAGGGTTTTTAGATTTTCAATACAGTCTACCATATTTTCCTGCATGAAATTTTATTTTCTAATATTATTCAGGAAACCTTATCTTGTGGTGAAAAGAAGGTTGTCTAGTTGATGTTGCTCGTTCGGGTGCTGCTGCTGCCTTAGGTGGGCTGCAAGCTGGCAGATGGGTCCTCAGATGTATTACCCTGCAGGATATTGTTTCCACCACTGTCTGTATGTGTATGAGACAACTCAACAATGTATGGACACATCTTCAGCAAACTTGGTGGATATTACTTAGGAGGGTTCCTCTAGATAAATAACTTTTGGAGCTTAACAGTCAGCTGGGCACGTGTTTGCTCTTACAGAACAGGGTCAGGGTTCTGTTGAGGTCTTCAGTGGAAGTGGTATCTACAGAGCTTATGCTGACTCTTGCCAGCCTGCAGAGTGTAGTAAAATCTTTATGGATGTCTTAATTGGCCACTCACGTGGACAGAATGTCTCCCGGTGTCCGTGACAGACACGCCAATGTGTTTGAGAGAGAGAGAGAGAGAGAGAGAGAGAGAGAGAGAGAGAGAGAGAGAGAGAGAGAGAGAATATAGCGACAATGTAGCAATGGCACAAAACACTATGTTTCAGACCTTTTTGTGTTGTGTAAAACATTTTCCAATCATTGTGAAACTGTGGTGCCACGGTCTCGGTTATTAATGAAAACACAGTGAAGTATACAACGCAGACGCAGGGTATGCATTGCCCCTCCAATGCTTTTCAATGTTGTAAAGCAAGGAGGATGTTTTATAAAGTCAACAAACTGCCTTAACTTTGTTGATAACCATGTAGTATAGAGCCCCACACCCTTCCACGAAGCCTCTGTATTGTGAGGATATAATCAGCACTACTCATTTTATCTGTTGTGTCATTCACTGACAGGACGACAGGGCAGCAAAAGGTCAAACTGACTTCAATTTCTACCGCTCCCTGTTCTGGACTCCGAGGTACACTACTGTCCCTTAAACTTACAAACTGTACATTTAGTATTTAAACTGACCAGAAACATTTTATATTAAATTGAACAATATTACATTATTACCATGTTTTCCAACAAAAGTGTGAATTCAGAAGCCATACTAGGGTTGAGCACAGGCACCAACTGTTGGTTTCATTCTGGTATTATTGTGTGTGTGTGTGTGTGTGTGTGTGTGTGTGTGTGTGTGTGTGTGTGTGTGTGTGCGTGTGTGTGTATCTTTATGGATAAGGAGAGACACGTTAATGTGAGGTGTAAATGCTGAATAATTAGAATCTTAATGTGAACAGAACAAACCCCATCTGGGCAAGAATGATAAATAGCAAGAGAGACATATTAATACCAGATGGAAATGCCCACAATGCAGTGTAATTATCTGGAAACGTATCCACATACCGGTCTCATGTTCACACCAGGTTCTAAACGGGCTCCGTCTTTTTCTTATTACCCTTGGACGAGAAAACCTCAAGTTAAATACTTTATGTGTTGATGTGATTCTTTTTTTGCTTGACTATTATTTTGACAGGATTGATAAAGAGAACAATTTTCACTTGAATGAGAAATGTGGCGTCTTGCTCTCTACCTCCCCTTCCTTTATTTTTCATCTTCTCTGCCTCTTTACTTTTGCACTCGTTCACTCTCTCTCTCTCTCTTTCTCACTCAACACTGCGCACTCACTTTTGAATAATTAAGATGCAATAAATCCCACTGTCACATCAGCTTTTCAGACTCCATCCTCCATCCTGTCTCTGTGTGTGTGTGTGTGTGTGTGTGTGTGTGTGTGTGTGTGTGTGTGTGTGTGTGTGTGTCTGTGTGTGTCTGTGTGTGTCTCTGTGTGCTCTGTGTGTGTGTGTGTGAACTTATTGTGGCTGTGGGACTACAGCAGAGGAAACAGAGCGAGACTCTGTGTATGCGTGAGAGAAACGGCGAGATCCGGAGTTGCACTTCGCCATTGAAAGAAGCCAAGAAGTCAATTGTCATCTTTTGCAGAAATTCCACAATCACATGGCAAACAAAAATCCACTTCCTTGACTATTGTTAGAGATGTTGCCAGAATCCTTGCAGAAGCATGAGGGGAAAGCTGTAGAAATATCCAAGAGAGGAAAGTGTCACAATCTGCTAAAAATTGCTTCAATACAGCTTTTCTTTGGCTGTTTGAATTTGTTTTTGTTTGGCCTCCACATTCTTTACACTTGAACACATTCCGAGTGCATACCTGAGTGCACACACACACGGAGAATACACACACCCTCACCATCTGAGCTCATGCTCCTATACAGAAATGTCAGACCTTTTTGGGGAGGAGGAACGATAAAACTCCCTAACTGCAAATGCAACAATCATTAATTTGTCTCTCTCACACACACATACACACACACACACACACACTTAATGGTGTGTCTGTGCAGGCGAGATAACTCAGAAAGGATTAGCTGTTACATGTAGATCTGAAAAACACCCACCTTGGCTGAGTGTGTGTGAAAGAGGAAATTGTTTCAGGGGAGAGAAACCGCTGTGTGTGGAGGCCAACATCACTTTCACACACCAGGAGCTGCTTGTGGCGTCTCTGTCAGGAAATTATGCCACGCCTGAAACATATAATCACCAAATGCAAGTTATAGTTCCCAGACCTTTATGGTGTGGTGTGTGTGTGTGTGTGTGTGTGTGTGTGTGTGTGTGTGTGTGTGTGTGTGTGTGTGTGTGTGTGTGTGTGTGTGTGCTTTGCGAGTGTTTCACTCCAGTCACAGAAAAAACAGTTAGTATTGTTGGATGTCTGTCAGCCGTAACAGTAAACAGTACGAAAACCCATTTTTTTTGCATAATATTTCAATCATGCAGCACATTTCAAAACGTTAAATGGATCGTTGAGCTGGCAGAACTCATAAGAAGCCAATCCCAGTGTAAATGAATAGTAAACGGAGCCAAGAAAAGAATGGGAAGAGTTCAGCCAAAACAGAATCTGAATGTTTTTCTTTTCTTTTTCTGTCAGAGAAGTTTTTGCCGGAGTCCAGATAGGGACAGGAGGAGCGCTGTGTAATAGTAGTTACTCCGTTCGAGGGAGAACGTGGCTACAATTTGATGGATACTTGCCATTTCATTGACAAGAGAATTTGTCATTATTCTACTGAAAACAATGGATATCCAGTTCCTTAGCTAGAACTTTGACCCATAGTTTCCCAACTTTGTGCCCGACTGAATCATCTCAGAAGAGGACGTATATGAACATTTTGTGTTGTAAATACAACAATGGCTGAAGCTATGGTTTTGACTGGTAAGAAAACAGCTGTATTGCTACTGTTGGTTATGTAGCAATTGCCGAACTTCCAAATGATTCCTTTCAAAATATTTCGACGAGTCTACCTCTGCATAGCTTGGCATATGTTCACAGGTTTTGAGCCTGATGCTGACAAACGTGACAACTGTTTTCTGATTTGATGCCATATGAGCACTCTGGCGTTGACACAAAATGATTACGGTTGGACAAAGACTCGTGTCATGGTAAAAAACATTTGCTCAGTTTGCTCAGAACTGTAAATCCACTTCAACCTCCTTCCTCTGTGCAGTCTTGGTATCTCAACCAATGTAGCAGGGCTTCATCTTCATCAAGTATAAGTGCCTAACAAAGTCAAAATTAATTATTGCTAAAGGTGTTTTAATTGCATTATTATTTTACATTCAATAATGTGACTTGTGCATTACAGAATGTCACTGAGCTGCAGCTGATCAGGATCCTATCACTCTTCTCTTGCCTTTCTTTTATTGATGAGGCCAACATGAGTTCTGAATGTGGAATTTTAAAATTTTATCCACAAACATGAACTTGGTTCACTCATTGACATAATGCATTTCCTTGCCTTATGCTTAACATGATAAATCAATCCTTATTCTATACAAAACCAAAGTCGAACCCTGGTCTCCAGGTCTCCAGACACAGGTCTCCACCTGTGGACCTCAATCTTTTTGTCTCTATGACCCAGAGCCCCTTTGGGTCAGGTACGTCCAACCGTTTTTTAACTATCTTGGCATAACATTTGACCGGTTTAGCAATTTACTTGTGTTTCATTCATGTTTATAATGGGTTTATTCCCCAGAGTATTCATACTGAAATAAAAAGACAAATAAAAAATGTACATAGGGGTAGTAAAAATGAGACAGGATGGTTTTAAAAAGCAAACCAGAGTGAAATCACAATCAGCAGGAGGAAGGTAAGAAGAGTCATCAAAGGCAGTTTGGTTTTCAAAGGTTTTCAAAAGTGCCTGACAGATCAGCACTGAAATGAAGAATTACCAAATGGTTAAAGTAAAAAAAGTGTAAACTATTTATTACAATATCAAACCCACGTAGAAGTTGAATAATGGTCAGCTGGTAAGAGATTTGAAAGCAGACTTTCTTTGCGTTGTAGATCACATGTTCAGAATCTCTCACTCTACAGCCCTGTTCAGTATTATCATCTGTCCTGATAGAGCCAATCACAAGTGGTCAGCCTTAAGTCCATCTGTTTACACCTGGTATTAAAGTGCGTCGTGAATGTGTCTCCTGTGACCACTTGTGATCGCATCTCACTTCCACGCTTTATATGTAAATAATCATGTGTGTCATTGGTGGTCCAAACGACAAACTGATGTTGTTCTTACAGAGCCTGAGTTAACAGATGTGTCCAATATCACCGTGTCTGTGTGTATCTGTTTCGAGCGAGCAAGGGAGAGACCGAATGAGGAGTCAGGAGGGGCTCAGAGAAACAATGAGCTCTACACAGTTCTGCTATGAAGAACGATTTTACCAATTTAAGAAAGGTATCAATCATTATGTGGTGATATTGTCGTGCTGTCCACCATATGGTCACTGAAAAGCGTAACAATACTTTTGATTCGTTGTGAAAATGTATAGCAGGTCAGAGACGTCAGCTGAGTAGACGGCCGTTCATATGTGGCCCAAACAGCGAAAAGTGTTCAAACAGCGAAAAAAGATGTGGCCACACAAGTTTTAATGTGGCCTGAGCGGTCGTGCTGAGTTGTACTTCGCACTGACCATTTCTCACCGGATCACTCAGGACTGATGTTAATACTAAGTCTGAATGGACTCTGACAACAGGCTTATAAACTACTTGGCCAAGGACAGTTTTTACATTTCATAAAAACTGGTTTGCTTGAAGCACACTCAACCCTTCTGGCGCTTTACTGAGGACAGTCATAGGTCGGGTGGGTAGGGACAGTTCAGGATCATAACATCTCGAAGACAGTGGCTGTTGCTCAGTCTGGGCCGTCTGAGTGGAAAGCTGAGGGTGGCGCGAAGGATAAAGTGAGTCCTTCATCACGATTTTCAGACTTTTGTGAAATATGGAGGTCAGGAGGTCTAAATGATGTTTCCACTGTCCTCATTATGTGGCCTTGCAAGTTCTGTACAAGCTCCAAACAGTGATGCAGTGAGTCAGTACACTCTCGACTGTGGCTCTGAATGATGTAGTCTGGCTGCTGGATGGGAATCTAATGGGCCATCCATTTTCGCACGGCAGTTTGATACACCCACCTCAAAACAGAGAAAAGGGAACATTCCATCATGAAGGAAGGGGCCAAGAAGTTCAAGTGGAGGAATAATTAAGATGAATCCCGGGAACAAACTTGAAAACGGAAAAATGTAGAGAATTCACTGCCTTTAAAAAAAGCTTGAAAGCCAGAGAATTTGAAACCTGGCTGTAATGTAGGCTATGGAGTCTGAATAAAGGCTATTTTCACCAACTTACTCAGATTCTTGTTTCACACTGTCAGGAATGATGATAAACTGCAGTAAATGCACCAGAGAGCAATATCTGCAGTCCTGGTAGTAGACAATCCTGCAAATCCTGCTGGAACGGCAACTGTAATATGTTCTTTGACCAAAACATTAATTGTCCCCAACCAGTTTATATGCAGTTCTTTTACCTTTGTAAAGTCTGAAGGAGTAAAAACGCTCAGGGCTTGGGACAGGCGGACGGAGAGGCACAGGCAACTCTGACTCTGCTTCCTAAAAAAGGGAATTGGAGATGAGTGAACACTGTAAATTGATGATAACTTCAGTAAAAGTTGTTTGATACTTGAAGTTGTGTTAGTATCTTAATGAGACTTCACATATCATGCACTGGATGTTGCTATCTGCTGACTGGCAACATGAATTGACCCAGACCGGAACAGAACCCGTCTGATGACTTGTCACGCTCAAATCAAAGTCTTGATTAGCACAACTAGCATAATAAATGTCCCCCACATTCAGGAGCCTGTGAGTTGTTAAGGAGACTGGGAAAGGCAACGGTGGTGAGAAACAACAGGGCACGGTGCTGAGTGGCCGGGCTAATCTGCAGTGATTTTGACCAGTGTCTGTAGGGACCACAGTTAGCCAACATTATCTACTTTAGCACGAGGTTAGCATACACAAGCAATGCTGGACTACAATGAGCTGGTCTGTTTGTGACACCAGGTTGTTACTGATTCAATAATTTCATGAAATTGCTCAGGGCTTGATGCAGCACTGTTTCCTCTCCCAGTGCATCGAGTGAACAGAGATATTCTGAGAGGCTACAGCTCAAACAAATACAATACATGACTAAGATGAAAAACCCTGAAATTCAAATTGTCAAAAGAATATTTGGGCACTTCCACCTAGTACAATGTCATGCACTGTGTGTGTGTTTGGGCTTTGAACTGTCAAGGATAAATCGCTCGAAATGACTATGTTTTGTAGTATTTCTGTCTTTGCTGCCGACACAGCATAACATACCAACGTTATTTTGTGAAAGCACTTTTTAGGGTCACCATTAGATTAAATTACATAATATTTGCAAACCATGTTGAATGTATTAAGCGTAACCAGATTTCCAATGGCAATTCAGTTCTTTTTATAACTTCATTTCATTGAGTTAATAAAAAAGAAAACCTGCAGGCTGCAGATATATTGCAAACATGTCACATGACAACCCATTCAATTATAACTGCATTTAGGCCCTGCCCTCCACCAATATAAGTCACACAACTATGAACTCACATAGACACCAGAGAACTTAGTAGCGACCACAAACGAATGGAGATAATGGAAGTATTCCGTCATCACATCGCAAGTCTGACAGTATTTCAATGGGGTGTGTGTGTGTGTGTGTGTGTGTGTGTGTGTGTGTGTGTGTGTGTGTGTGTGTGTGTGTGAGAGAGAGAGAGAGAGTCAAGGCCTGCTTGGTTGGGTGAACATATGTACTAGTCAGAGAACATGTGAGTGTAACTCCCAAACTCTGTATGAACTAGAGTTAAACCAAGCGAACAGTAGTTAACAGTGAGAGGCAGAGTGTGAGTGAGGCAGCTAATAATACCGTGGATGATGCAGCCCGTATAATTCCCTGACACCAGCATCACTATCATCTCAATTCTCTCAGGACCAGTTAACCCAACGCAGCAGCAGCTTTCACATGGTCCAGTGTCAGTAGGCATGTTTTATGATTACACGGTGTCTCTTCTGCTGCAGTGTCCGCAGTTTAAAACATCTGAGTGCTCTCTCAGCTCCTAACAAACAGTAGCTCCACTCCACTCCACTCCAGCCCTGTGTGAAATGATCAGGTTGTTCTTAAAAGGGGCTCCCCCCCCCTAGACATGCAACCTGGGGTGAGGTTAATTGGAGAGTCTGTGTGTCAGCCCTGCGATGCACCAGCGACCTGTCCAGGGTGCACCACACCTCTCGCTCAATGTCAGTGTGTCATTATGTGGTGGTTCCTCCAGCAAACTTTTCCCGGAGCTGAAAATGTTTTACCCGTGTTCACTTCAAACGACTTTCAAACTCTTTCTCCTTCCTTAAGTAGTCACAAGGTGCAACTGAATGCACAAAGTGACTTCCCCCAATGGGGTTCGGCATTTGAGCAGGTACGGGCATATTGTTTTAAGAGAGGGTTGCAGAACACACAGTGGGACCTTGGTCAGTTTAACTAATCTGTGACCAGACAACTGAACAACAACCATCATGTGACTTTATATGACTACTGTATTAGACCAGTCAGTAAAACCAATCTGCAAATACACTGATATTTACCTTTTGACTTTTCATATCCAACGATCCAAACGATTCGAAGCCTTTACATCTGTAAAAAATGATGTTTGTAATTCATTGTAACAGCAGCTACATCTACCTGATGAGGGCAGTGCACCTTTCCAACATAACAAATTCTGCCTGAATAGTCTCATTTCATTTAACACAGAGCGTACCATTTAAAAAAAAAAAATGCTTTTCACATTAAATTCAATTCAGGCGTTGACTTATCTTCCACCGAACCGTTCCTAATTATTCTGTAATGTCTGTATATTTCCTCTCTGCGATGTGAGAGAGTGCCGAGTCCTCTCACTCCCTCTCTTATCAGTGCATATATTTCCCTGTGGGCAGAGGTGCAAGCTCGATGTAACTTCACCAGGCATAAAGACCAGTAATTGTTTATTGATTTGTATCAATAAGCACAAAGCTCATCTGTGAACAACAACTTATTCCAATAAAGCCAAACAAAGAGAAGAGGCAACTGGGGTGTTGATAACTCTATAGGTGATGTGTGCTGACACACACACACACACACACACACACACACACACACACACACACACACACACACACACACACACACACACACACACACACACACACACACAACATTTATGTTATCTTTACTCATTCTTGTGCATTAATAGTTGTGAATAAAACTCAAAGATGATAAAGGAAAAAAAGGATAACAACCAAAAAACACATTAATGGTAATTGAAGCTTAAATATTAAATACTACATATGTATGTCATGTTTTTATATTATTTTAATGTTTATAATTACATTGGTTCTGCGGGTCAGAACAGCCAAACACAAATATGCAAATACGCAATTCCTGTCAGACTGACACCGGCATTCAATTCAGGTAAAAGGGGAGGCAGTTGCTATGGCAACACTGAGTGACATCACTGGTAATAACTGCTGGGTTGAAAAAGTAGAAAATACATTGTAATATGCAAATTCTCCAGATGAGAGGGAATTGTGACATGCATGCAGGAGACATGGTGTGTGTGTGTGTGTGTGTGTGTGTGTGTGTGTGTGTGGTGGAATGTCAATGACATAATGACGTCAGGGTAGTTTGCATCTGTCAACATGTTGGCTGCATACTCTTCACATACACAAACACACACACACGTACACACTTCAGGTTGTTTTGCCAGTAGCTAGTTTGATGTTGTTTGGCCTGAAATAACAGGGAGGAAGTGACCCACACAGACTTCAAAGATACAAAAGAGCACACAGTCACACACACACAGGGGATCCGCTGGTACAAAGTTACGGTTAAACGTCACAGCTGCCACTGACAAACGCCAAACCCCAAAACGTTTTGTCTGTGACTGACCCTGGAAACGCAGAGCGAGACGGACTGAAGCAAAGACACTGCAGATAATCAGATGTCCATCAGTTACATGTGCAGTATAACGAACTCTACAGGATTCCAAAGTAATGATCGTGCTGTGATGACTGTCAAGTCCGAAACCCATTTCCCTTTAACACATTAATCGGACATTAGAGGAGTTTCCAAACGTCTATTGTCGTTAATATTAAGAGCTGATCTGTCCTCATTATCACCAGTTCGTCTTTTTAATGATCAGGTTTTATGAGAGGCAGTAAATCCCTTTTAGTAAAACCCTTTTTAAGCTTGATAATAATTTCCCAACAGACTTTATTTGCTGCCCCTCACAAGGTATGAGTACTAAGACTCTTCCCTTATTTTGCCCATGTAAAGGTCCAAACTCTTGACTCGGCCCTGTCTTGTGTTCTATTCCTGTGGAACCTATCTTGACGTATGACACTGTCTTTATCTCACCACTTAGCCATCATGTTTGAGATTAAAGTGCCCCACTCTGCTCAGAGACCTCAGCTCTTGAAACACCATCCACTCATTTGAGCCTGCTGGTGTTCTTACAGCACCTGTCTGGCCACTGAGTTCAGAGCCTGTAACCTTAGGCCCAGGCCCAGGGGTGTTTGTCAAACATGTGATGGCTCTATCGCTAATATGCTGCGTCTTGTGCAGGTCTGTTGTTCACACAGGGACCATGTCTTCTAGAGAGTTGCTACTGCAATCCCAGTAGGATTTTACATATGCTATAAATCGTTTTTTTTAAATATTTTTTCATTCAACATTTAATCTACATTTTGTTTTGACAGAGAAATGGTTTAATAGAAAATACAAACCTCTATGTCTCTTCCTTTTACCTTGCTTTACTTTGTACAGGAATTGTTGTCAACATTTATGTTTGTGACATGTTCGACAGATCTAAAACCTCTAGGACAGCGTGCAGCTGGGATGTTTTAGGCACTCAACAAATGTTAGTCCACTATTCGCGCTTCTGTTTGATGTGTTTTTGTCTCACAAAAAATGTGACACTATGGTTTCACCAGCTAGTTGTTAAGTTTTGCAGCAGCATGGCCTTACGTAGGAATGTGTGTCACTGACTGACTGAGGAAGTTAAACCGTTGGTCAGCTGGCCGAGTGTTGGTGTTCCCCCATAGATGATGACTCTCTCAAAAATAATTTCTATGACAACTTCCGGGGAAGGTGTTTAATGACAGTTTTACAAACTCAGTAATTTGTTTTTCCCAGGGAAGCACAGAGTAACACATCTTTTGAACAAATCGTAGCTTCTTCCCATAGAAGAATTTCATGACAAGTGACAGACACGTCTCTCTGAGTCTCATTCAGTGACCACACAGCAGTTGACATAGACATGAATATCTGTTACCTAGCTTTCTCTCTGAGGGATCAATTTAACAATAAATAAAGCGGAAATCAGAGCACAGTCTTTAAACGTCTTTAACTTGTGTTTACGGTGATTTTGTAAGATGAGAGATGATTTTGTACGATGGTTATAACATCAGGAAGCAGAGCAGCAGGTGGTAAATGTCTTGGAAGTGACTGCTAGATAGCATGTAGACTCAATGGGCCACGTTTCAATCAAAACAGAAACCAATTCAACCAGGCAGCACTGAATAGAATCTGATGGACACAGGTCACAGGACCACATTTATTAATCTGGTGTACTTTTAATAAAAGAAGTCAGTTGGAGGAGGCATGGAGCTTGAATTAGTTGCGTTATCCTAACATGTGATATGTAAAGAATACTGTGCATCTTTAGTATTTTTAATACATTGTTGTGTGCAGTCAAGCAAAGTAATCGATTTATGCTGTATTTTTCCCTTTAAAGGGAAAAAGTTACAATAATTTGTTTCCGTTATACCAAATATTATTATAATTTAGGTCACTCATTTCTTTATTTAAACTTCCCTCTAATTAGTAACACTGCAAAAGAAAACAATAAACTTACTTTCAATTTGTTACTTAAGTTCCAATTTCAATTTTAAAAAAGGCTAAAATGGCAGAAGAGCCTTGTATAAATAATGGGTACAAAACATGTAAAAGAAGACATTTTCAGGATTATTTTCTATCTCACTTGACATTCCATGTGCATTTCACGAAAAATCTATTAAGCAACATGATGCTGTGAAAATGTAAATTAGTGCAAACACACATGTTCACACAAACCACAAGCTGTGCATCACCCTGTGCCCTCCTGTGCCGATGGCCGTCAGCAGTCCAGTCACTCATTTCCTTTGTGTTGCTATGAAAACTCACTCGGAACTACAGGTGGCCTCTGTTGTGATTAGGTGAGTGTGAGTGTGTTATAAAAAGAGAGAGAGGGTATAACCTGGTTACTGCAACACCAACACAAATGAATTGTTAAAGGCTGTAATTAAACCATGTCCCTCTTTTGAGGGCAATACAGTAAATTCTGTGTGGGATCACACTGCATGTCTCTGTCCCCCAGAGCAGATCATCGCTCTCTAAAAACATAGTTCACTAACTACTAACATCATTTTAATACAAGTATTCATTAAGATTTACCATGTACTGTATCATCTGTCCTCTGATCACGTTTTGGATCTTGATTTTAGAAAGCAACTTAATTGACTCAGCTGATTGTATCAGCATTGTGCTTCGACATTAAAGAGATAAAGACAAGATTTCCACTTACACTGCAGGCACGATACATACAGAGTGAGATGACATGCATAGATTACAGTACTAATTTGAAAGGCAGCTAATGTGAATAAAACACATCCCTGCTAGAAAAAGGGAATAGTTATAGATGGCTAGACTCTCCTCACTGTGAACTAGAGCCACAGTTCAGAGAACACTTGGTTCCACAGATTTTATCAGAAACCAAAGATGGATAACGCCAACCTATGGGTTATCTGCATTAAGAGGAGTATAATCCAGAAGTTTTTACAACAGCTCTCTATATCACTGCAACAACCCCATAGGAGCATTGTTAGTTGTTGCTGACCTAAGCACAACCAAACCTATCTGAATCAGGAGCACATTAACATACATCAGTGTGATAAGAACCACCTGAAATGACAGATACCATCTTGGACAAAGAATTTGCAAATTGCCGTTGCTTTATTTAGGTAATGTCCTGTCTGCTGATGTGAAGGGGGGGGGGGGGCTGACAGCCTCCAATGGGGAGTTAAGGTGTTGTCACCTTTGGGGAGCTGTCATGTCGTCCTTCTTGGTACAGTTGGGAAACGTTTGACCGTCATCTTGTGAAGTTAGATTGCAAAGTCGAAAGCACTCAGTGGAAAGACGTTCCTCCACTGAAGAAACCATGTTCTGCTAAAAAACTGCAACAAAGAAAGATAATAAGATTAGAGTCATTATTGACGAGGCTTTTCAATTCAATTCAATTATGTCCAGTGTCAAATCATAATATAGGCCTACTGCACATTATCTCAAGGCACTTCATATAATGAGGTCGAGACCTAAAAAATTACAGAGAAACCAAACAGTTCCACTATGAGCAAGCCCACGGGCGACTGTGGAGAGAAATAAACTCCCTCATTAACTGGAAGAAACCTCAGCAGGTACAGACTCAGTGTGGGTGGCCATCTGCCTCGACCGGTTGGGGGAAGTTTTCCAATATGGAATGAGCTCCAAGTTGCTAAAAGTCTCAACTGCGACTTGGAACTGGCTTTTATTCTTTTATTCTTTTAAAAGTAAATGAATGGCCACACACTAACGTTAGTTGACTTACTGGTGCTAGGAGGCTTACTGGTGCTAGGAGGCTTACTGGTGCTAGGAGGCTTACTGCCAGCATTGCCATGGAGTATGACAGCAATGCTAGCACAGGCTCATGGTTGTGGCTCTTATATCGCAATACTATCACAAAGGCCAAAGCTAGTCGTGGCCCAAGAAGGCTGGGGGTGTGATCGACAAAGCATTTGCATTTGATTGTGCTCTAGAGTGACACCTAGCGGTAATGCTAATATCCAGAGAGCCACCACACCTAATGTTCATCAATAATCCATTGCCCTTGACTCTAAGTCTGAATTTACAGTTCATTCCCTCACTAAAAAATATCAGATAGACATAAATTAGAATATATGACAAGGTCATCAGAATAACCCTAGCACACTGTAATACATAAAGAGAATGTGATTGCTCCATATCGTATTACCATAATACAAATCACCATGATGCAATTACATAATGATGTCCCCATCATTAAAATATGACCAGCTTTCATCCTTACGGCAGTCGAGGCAGGTGATGACATTTCCCCGCTGTGCTACATAATGGGATTTCATTCTCAGAAAGTGTCACATGCTTCAGAGGGCCCAGTGTGCTGCAGGATGAAAGTTTGGCACCTGTGCAGCTTAGAGGACGCTTTTCATTTTAAAGCACCACTTCGTAGCCTGCAGGTCAAGGACACAGGGGAAGCAGGGGTCGAGAGACATAGGACATCAGACAATAAAAATCCTGTATGGGAGGCCAATTACACACAGTGAGTTACGGGTCCAACAAGAGCTGAAAAGGGCTATAATCCTGACTTGGTCTTTCACCGTGTACAGGCGTGCGAATGTGCATGTGTGCATCAGCTGCTCCTCTCGTAAGCCAACATCTGCTGCACAGTAATTGCTGTCTGGAGGTGTGTGTCTGTGTTTGTGTGTGTGTGTGAGTGTAATGTGTGTAACAGAGAGAGCAAGAAAGAGAGAAACACACGGAGATGGAGACAACGTTTTAGAGAATGCACTGTGGATAAAATTGGATTGTCTTTATTTTGCAGACAGGACAATGTAAGCACCTGCGTAAAGTATTGTGTTGTATGTAAAGCAATATCAAACGTCTCTCCACTTTGAAAATTCCCTCCTTCATTGCCTCAGGTCGGGAAATGAAACGGAGCAGATTGCATTCATTTTCTCTTTCATTTAGATATACTGTAGAAACGAGCAAAAGCAAGGATGAAGCAAAAGGCTATTCATTTCTGGCTTCGCATTAAAAATTTTAAAAACCAATTTTTTGGGTCATTCTTTGCATCAGTCGGTGAAAAAAACAGGAAAGATACCAGATGGACTCTATATATAATTTGTCTTCTTACGACAGCAGCTCCGCCAAACACTTTGTCCATCAAAGCAAGATGTTAACACTTTCTTCATCGTGACGCTGTCATGCTCAGTCGCAGCAGCAGAGTTGGGAACATCATGTGATTCACAAATGTGTTTCATGCAGGGAAATTTGCATGGCATTCAAAGACTGCATTGCTGACCAAAATCCCAAAGCGCATCTCCAAATTGACATACCATAATAGCCACATTAAGTTTGCAACAGGCCTGCTGAAAGATAAATCATCCTTAGCGTAATGCTGCCATAAATGTCGTCTCATTAACTCTCATTAACTGTTGTGACTTTGAGTTTACTTCTCCTCTGACTGTCGCTGTGTCTCCAGACTTTGCACCCAAATTCTGCACGAGTAATTAGTTACTATGACAGGAAAGGACCCATATACCACTTCCACCACTGCAATGTGCAACTGTACAGAGCCCGGAGTAGACGAGATGTTCCTTTCCAGTTAGACTGCGGGTGACCACAGCCTTTTCTTTTGGATACGTGTCAGTGGAAAAGAGCTGGCACCGGTGTGAGGGGTTGAGAAGTACCACAGGCCGTAACCTCCAGGTATTAGATTCATACAAGCTGTGCAATGACAAAATATCATCAAGCAATCATGTCGGCTTTTTCTTTCACCTTTGACCATTTGGGGGGGCAACAGAAAACACTATGAGCACAACACTGTCATCAGCCTATCATGGTGAACATCCAGCCATCCAATATCTACACTGTTTATCCTTTGAGGGTCGCATGGGGAGCTGGAGCCAATCCCAGTGGGCAAAGGGAAGGCAGGCGCACCCTAGACAGGTCGCCAGAGTCAGACAACCATTCACACTTACATTCATACTTTTGGTCAATTTAGAGTCTGCATGTATTTGGACTGCAGGGGGAAGCTGGAGTTCCCGTAAACACGCAGACACAGGGAGAACATGCATACTCCACACAGAAACACCAACTCATCAGTAAAATATCAGCAGCCAGTTGAAAATGTTGTTTGTCTTCCATATGGTGTTGGGCAGATTGTTTTTTTTACATCAAACCATTGCCTGCAGATGCTGGAAATTAGGACGATGAGAGCGGTGGAAACAAAGTGATGAGCTGACAATGGGGAAATTAGCAAAGTAATTGTTAAATATTGATTACCGCAGCTTTAACTGGGCAAGAAAAACTAAATGTACAAATGCAAGCAAAACACAGATTTGTTTGAGAGAGTGAGTATGAAAACATGTACAGCAAAAAAAGCTTTTAATCAAAAGAATGGTTAATGAGCTGATATCAAATGTGCTGGAACATTTTATCTTTTGAAATATCTGTGGTCATCTCATCAGCACCATATCTGTGGTGCCTCATTATTAATGCTACTTATTCGTCAATCTAAAGGGCATCAAGCTTTTGCATATGAGCACAATTGATGATATCAAGCAAGAATATCTAATATCTAATATCATTTTAATCGTGTTGTCACTGCTTTTTGTGCAAGGTAAAAGACATTCAAATTGACTGTAATGATAGGCATTAGGAGGTCACCTCCGTCCTCCCTTTTATTTCAAAATATGCAAGATTAGAAATACTGGTTGAATGCTGTTCTAGTAGTTTGATCTCAATCTGCATTTTTCTCCAAAGTAATTTGAAAGGTTTTAATACTAAGTGGCTGTTGTGCTCTGACTGATGGGACATACCTGCAGTCAAAAATGTACATGGAAAAATGTATTTAACTAACAGAGGTTACACACAGATACACAACAAAGTGACAAAGTGCGACAAACTGTCTTTGATTCTTGCTGTAAGTTTTTATGTTTCTTTCTCTGTTACCAACTGCGCTTGGTATCTTTTTATGTGTATTTCCCCTGCTGTCTCTCCCTGCTTGCCCTCCCTACAACACACACACACACACACTCCCACACACACACACACACACACTTTGCTGTCTGTTTTCACGTGAGGAATTCTGACCCGGTGCATTTGTTTTTCGCTGCCACGGGGGACGGCCGTCACTGTTTGATCATAACAACACATGAAGGCAGAAAACGCGAGCTACTGGCTGAAGTCTCAGTCAGGTGGAAGGTTCACTGAGAGATTGATTGACAGGTCGATTTACACAAAGAAATGTGACCATTGACACACAAAATGCATAAGGTGCTTTCATACATGCAATGGGGCTAAATGTGAGAACGCAAATTCCCACGACATTCTCCGGAGTTTCTCCAGCCGGCTCCCTAGTGGGAACTCTGGAGAATGCAGGAATGAGTCTGATTCCCTGGAGGATTCACACGGACCAAGTGGGCATGTTGATGATGTTTCTACCGCGGGACAGACGCAATACAGAAAGAAACCGGAAAAAGACAAAAAACAATCTCCAGGTGAAAAAGAGGTGTCAAACGTGTAGAAGATGGCAACAGGGATATCAAGGTGGAAAGATGACGTGATTCGAGAGCTTTTGATGATGAGGCCTATGCCAGTGTTGATGTGCTGTGAACAAAGACACGTGCATTTATACGTTACGTCCTTCCTCCTTCGCCACCCCCCACTTAAACACTACAGAGTTTTCTGCAATGTTGTTAATGTGTCTGACTGAAGAGCGGTGAGGCAATTTGTAGCATGGCTTGGCGTGGAATTCCACTTTGGTGAAATCTGAGCTGCAATTTTGCCTCACATTTGCATATGTGTGACCGTTCCCAAAGACCGAACCCAACTGCGTGGACATGTATACGGTCAAATGCTTGTTTCACGTCAGCTGCCCAAGTGTGTGGGATGAGTTGCACTTTAGTTTAAATTGGCTGTAATAACCTTGACGCACTCACAAACACAATCTCACACACACAAGCACACACACTGACAGCAGTGCAGGCCATCTGCAGACAGTAAATTATCTGGTTAGCAGATAATGCAGCTGAGGGACAGAGAGGACCACGGGGCGGCAGGGACAGAGGGAAAGGGGTGTGCACGGTGATACACACGGTGACAAACATCCTCTGGAATGATTTTTTTTTTGTTGTTGCTTATCTGGCTTCTGAGTGTTTTGTTGCACACACCATAGCCACACCATTCTATCAGCACCACCGTGCTGCAGGCGACATGCTGCCCGGAGTTTTTCACTTGGAGAGCATAGACAAAAACCACATAAACACAGCCCCACTTACAACAACAGGAGTCAGATTTGTTCTGATTGAAACCAAACACTGATAATTAAATATATGATATAATATACAGAAATAGAGCTAGAATCATTTCATTGCACTGAGGACAATTTTAAACTGGTTTAATGTGTATGCCCATGTGTGTGAAAACATCAACGACACAACTGCAAAAGTGACAACACAAATGCAAAAGCCGCACGACACGATCGAAGCAGAAGTTAGCGATGGATGTTGACTGAAACTAGTTACTTACTGCAGTCAAGTGAGCTGTCGTTTGTGAAGAGCCGGTCAAAGTCAGCCACTGGTTGACTGTTGTCTGTTTGAGGTGTTATGGTACAGGTGCTCGGGGCATCCAAAATAAAAACATACCCCAAATACATAGATTTTAACCGAAGACGAGAGGATCTGTCGCCTATGTTAAAATGAGCAATCTTGTTTAGTTATACTTGGTATAGATTGCACAAAGAATGAAAACTACTTCTTCTTTTGGCTTATCAGCACCACATTATTATACGTATCAGGACTTTGGGAAGATTGTGCAAGTAACTGCATCTATTCTGAAGAAAGAGCCACAGAGACTTGGAAGAAATGTTTAGTAAGTGTCGACTGAGAGGTTAGCTCAATATTGAGGTCATCAATAAAGAGATTACATCATTTCTCAAGAAACTATAACAGTGGTTTTAGGATTTTGGATCCAGGCAGAGTCAAACTCCAGCAAGTCTCCTTGCTGGTTATTTATGGAAAAAAAAAAACGTTTTCCTTTTTCTGAGATAGAAAATTAAATTACTACTTTATTCTCATAATATATTCTTCTCTTCAATATGGGACTGACAATCCGTCGCAGGTTACAACTGTGTGGAGGTATTTGCTTGGGTTCAGTGTGGAGAAGATTGCCTCTAGAAGGAAATGCAAGTGAATAATTGGGTATAAAGTTCAAATGCTGTGAGCTGCTCTGATTACATTTTTTTCAAAGCTTTGTGTGGTGACTGAATGATCTGAAAACCATCATCTTAGAGAAGTATCTCCCTGAAATCTACAGATGCACAGAGCGTAAACTCACCGGCTAAAAGCATAATTTGTTTGATAGATAACACACGTTCAGCCACAGCACCCGCTGAATGTTTCATAATGATAGGGATGAAGAATGAACACATCACTGCACCTATTATAAGTGGCATATTAAAGCATGAATACAGTGAGTGCAAACAAGCAGAGCACACTGTGATGTGTCCATTTATCAGCGACCTAATTATCAAACACATTAATCCTGTGTACGTGTATTAAAAGAAAAAAAGTCTGTTTATTATAGCAGCAGCCAATCGGCTTGCCTTGATGTCAGAAGGGGATGATGGAGAGGAGGCAAGCACAGGCGAGGTCGGTGACACGCTCATGAATCAGTTTCACATTCCAGTTCAGACTGGTGCCTGGTGCTGGCTCTAAACTGTGAGTCCATTCACAGGACAAGGTGCAGAGAACAGTACTTATTCAGTACTTACTTTTCATCTGAGTCAGAGATTAAACTGTACGTATGGAAAACACAGGGCAAATAAAACCACCTGTTCATCAGGGAACAGGGACCAAGGCCCTTTGACCTCAGCTGCTCTCAGACACTAACTCAGAAAAAATACGTTTTTGGTTGACTTTCTAAACTGATATCTTCATCAGTGTCATGTGAGTGTGTGACTCCTCTTTTTCATTCGAGTTACAATCGTCATCAACGCACCCACTAGCTTGCGGCGAATCTTCAGGCTAATCCTCTGCTGTTCTCTCACATGAGCTCATTCGGACATTATCCAGAGTTTTTACTAAGAGGCTCACAGGAAACAGCCACAGCTGAATCGCACATTTTGCGTTCTTACACACAATTGAAATTATTATGTGAAATTGCCAGGAGTTAGGTGCATGTCTGAAAGCAGCTCGAGTGTGCATTTATTTGTTGTTATAAATAAATATATCATTTAAAATAGAGTTCAAATTTGAAAAACTACGTATTTTTCAGTGATTATCTTCCAGTGGACGCATTAGGTTACAGAATACACTTTCATTATTACATTCACAACATAGTGAATGCAACATTTTCACCTTGTAAGCTACTGCCATGCCACAATAAGTACCTACAAAATAGCAACTATCAACAATTAATGGAAATCTAAATGTGAGTCAGTTTTACAGTAACAATTCGGCACTCTGACTATAGAGAGTCAGATAAAATATATTAACAATGTCATATTTGCATTTTAAATATGTGTATGAGTCGGGAGATAATCAGTGTAGCTAAATAATAATAAAACTTTGTGTTTATTTCCTTTTTCTGTGCATGAACAGAAACAAGATATCAATTTACTTGCCGTAGCTTTTTCTTGAGTAACAACTGTGAATAGATTAACTGTATAGTTTAGTAACTGTAAAGTATATTTTAGTCATATAGTAAACTTTATAGGCAGGATGGGTTGGGGTAAAATATATTATTTCATGGGAATAAGAATATATGGTTTTAATCCCAAATAAAAAAAAATCTTTCAGCAACCAGATATAGGTATTTCAAAGCAAATACACTTTTTCAGCTAAGAATCACACAAAAGACAATTTTTGCTTTACTTTTAACTACACATATACAGTCAGTTGGCAGTTTATTAGGTACATCCATAGGTCAAACTGCTCTGCAGCAGCCACAGACCATAATGCTGCAGACTGGCCAGCAGCTTCTTCTCTGCTGCAGCTGATGATTTGACTCTTTTCATTTGCTGCCCTCTCGCACATTATTTATGATGTCAACATGTGACTTGTTTACTCTGTAGCAATTAGTATTGTAAATAAAGTTAAGTGTGAAATCACTGCTTTCCATCCTCATTACCTCCGCCAGTTTAATTCCCTCCGAAACCAAAATATGTTTGTTGTGTAAATTTTTATGAATCTATAAACAGCAGTTATAAAAAATGACACATGATAATTGATTATGTAGAGGACTATTTCTTGGCTTGTTAAATTCTGGTCTCTCGACTCATATATTATCAGTATCCCTATTGCATGCATAAATATATGTGCATATTAAGTCAAATTATGTTGTGTTTGGAGTTAATAATCTTTCCATTACAGTCACTTAATACTTCCACACTCATTCCAACTGTTTTAGACATACATTTTTGTTTCTTGTATATGATATAACAGCCACAACATATTCTCCTATATGTAGCCACAGAACGGCACCATCTGTTGTTTCTGGGAGCCATGCGATGCGTCTGCAGACCCTGTGTTGTCCCCCTGCCTCTTCATCCACCTTTCTTTCTGTAATGATCACCTCCATCTCTCTCATTTCATTGCCCCCTTCCTTGCCGCCCTCCCTCTCTTCTTGCTGCAGGCACTGATGTTGTTATGGCAAGCGTAGGTGGCGCACCTTTTACCACTGACAGCAGAGGCAGAAAGAATGGGCGAGGGAAAGCGGAAGGACGGCACAGGCCATGGAGAAGAAATTTGAAAAGAAGAAGAATGGGAGTTTATTTTGAACCTGATCTTTCTCATATATTTCTCTCATTCTCTTCCTGTCAACGTCTCCCTCACTCGCTCCTGTCTCTCAACCTCTTCCTCCTGATGCCGTCGGCAATGACCAGACACGTCTTAATATCCCTCATCCTGCGTGTGTGTGTGTGTGTGCGCGTGTGTGTGTGTGTGTGTGTGGTTATGTAAGGTTTGCCTTAAGGCAGGGGGCATAAATAAAGGTATTAACAATTCTCTGGTATAGAGAGCTGTCACCATGACTGATGCAATGAACTGTCAAATATATGGATTAAGTTGAGCAGGGCAGTCATGTTGATCTTAAGAGAGTTCTCAAGAGTATAAGCAGTTTTACTTATCTGCCTCGAGTTATTCTTCCAGTTCTCAGCTATCATTGGTTTGTTTGTTTGTTTGTATCTGGTTTCACTTCATAATTAACCTCTGCAAAAGCAGAACACAACATAAGTAATTGCTACTAATTTAGGCTACCAGAGCAGCTCTAGGGCTAATGGCCTTGAAATAATGTGTGAACTCTTTCCTAAATTAGTGGAGTTCTTCCTGTTCATCCCATTCTGTCAACATTACCTTAATGCAGCGGTTGAAAGAATATTTTCTCAACCTCTGACAAGTTTCAGATCTGATCACAGACTGTACATGAAGATGGCTGACATGATGGCTTCCCAAAGATAAACCCCGCCTCCTCAATGTTAGTAAATGGACGTGGACCAAAAAACTTAAACACACATCAAACCCATCGGAGCTGCAAGACTGAGCGCAGCGCTGAAGTAAGTGTCAAAAATGAAACAACAACAAGAAATTTTAGCAGCAAGCTGTATTGTTTTGTTGGTCCTACAGTGTAACTTTATGTGTGTGTTTAGGGGCTACTTTCAATGAACTTCACAGTAGCCTCAGGCTGTGAAGGCACCGGGTAAAGGCAGCAACAGTGCAGCTTAACTAAAGTGCTTATGTGCTCAATTAAGAGCTACATTGCAAGAGTGTTGGGAATAAACCTAGAAAAGATCACACTGAGAAAAACTTATCAAACTATTTCCAACAAAAATCGGGTATCATCATGTTTTTTCTTTTCCTTTTTAACAATGCCTAAATCGTAGGATTTGCATTTCAACAGTGAGAGGTTTCTTTGTTTAATCCACTAGGTCAGAGGTCTTCAACAGGGGGTCTGACATTTTTGGTTGATTAGACAATTTTTTTATATTTCTTTAATTCTTTTCCCCCAAAAATGTAAATGTCTTTAAATACACATTAACATGAATTTGTGAATTGTTTTAATAGCTCAGTGTTGTATGCTAGATGTATGTTTATAAATGGCAGTGGCACGGACACCCTGTACCTTGCACATGTTTAAAATAAAAACATGAATATATGAACCTGTGTATTATTTGAATAGCACAATATTGAATGCACAATAACCGGGTAGCTATGTTTATACATGGCACTAGGCCCAGTTTAATATAAAACACAATTTTATACAATATATATAGTAGGGGGTCCCTGCTCCATCTCTCCATCAGTTTGGGGGTCCTTGGCCTGAAAAACGTTGAAGACCCCTGCACTAGGTGACAGTGTTGGCAGATCCTGTGGCCTTCTCTGGCTTTCCCTCTGCCGTTTGTAATTGGCAATGGCAACAGGAAGATGGCCAGTGCTACTGGTGATGGGAGCTTGTCCACCCCACACAGCTGGGACGCCAGCTTAGCCAAGAGGTCCTTGTTTGTCATGTGTTGTACCTATTGTGAGATTTCAAAGTGCAGGATAGAGGCATTTGTTGTGGCCATGTCCACTAAATGAAGGAACAATGTGTGGTACTAGTGAGCTCTTCTTAAGTAGGTGGAATGATACTTCATTAGCGGGTCTGATAGGTCCACCCCACTCATGCTCTTGGGTCTCGGGTCAGTGGATGTCTTTGACTGCCCTTGTCCAACCCCTTCTTCCCTCTCAACAAACCGCTGGATTGTTTGTGAAGCACTGACACCTCCCCACGTCCATCCACTCTTTTATCCGGAGGAAATTTGCTCTCCCAGTGGGACACCATTTCTTGTTGTTCCTGTAGATACTGCAAGTTCCTTACTTCATGCTGATCATGTCTAGATAGTTCCGAAATTCTCCACGTATATGGTATCCTGTCACATGGTTAAATGAGGTCTATGACTGCAACATAAGACAGTCCATGCAGACTGGGTGTGTGACATGTACACGTTAAAATTGATAGTGTAGAAATGACTTAAACCAGCCAACACAAAATGCTTCTCCTTTTATATTGAGTCATTGTAGTTTTCCCCTTGGTTGGCACCATTCTCTCTTCAACTGCCAATTCCTTCCTTTTATTGTGATAAGTTTGGAAGGCATTTGAATGTCAATGAGGAGCTTGACTCTGAACAGTTCATCATTATGTGGTCTTCTCTTTTTATCAATATTGACATCTTTGTCTGGATCCCAGGCAAAGGTGTACAGTAGCTGGAAAGTAGCTGGAAACAGCACAGAAATAGAGACAGAAATAGAGACCTGGCAGGGACACATGTTTATATCTGAGAAAACCAAGGACGTTGTACAGTTTCTCATATTTGAAACAAATTAACCCACTGAAAAGTGACATGCAAAATTGGCTGCTGAAATGAACAAACCCAAGACATTCTTAGTTGTGCCATTTTGTAGGTAATTGGGCAAAGTATGAAAATCAAATCAAGCGGTTTCATGATAGTAACAGATGGACCTTTGACGATGAGGCTCCATGCACAATAATTATATAAATTAATACTATAATATTACAACAGACTTATGTGTAATTTTCTTTATTATCATCCCTGAAGGAGATGATTACAGCTCAACTATCAGGCTCTGCTAGCTGTTGTTTACCTCTCTAATGACCAAGGCCAGATTCATACCAAGGCCAGAGAGGATTGGAGACTGAATTTTAATGGGTTAATTATTCTGCAGCCTGATGGTGTCCCTGACCTGCACCGACAGCTGTGCGGACTCACCCTTGTTATTTTACATGGACAGAGAAAGGTTTCATTTTAAATTAAAACCTTGAAGTGTACACTCTTCAATTGGTGCTTCAAAAATGTTATGAAAACTCAAAATCAGACTGAGGGGAGGGACCTTCATGAAACGTATCATGAAACTCATTAACTCTCTTTCTGTCTTTTCAGTTTCAGTTCACAGCTTTAGTCGATTTTTTTTAAATGGTCTGTAATGATATAGCGCTTCTCCAGTGTTGATAACCGCTCAAGGACTTAAAAACCTGGATGACCATCAATTTTCTCCTATTAAACAGATAAAACAGAGGTTCTTATTCTCGGCCCTAAACACCTTAGAGATGCACTATCTAATGATATAGCTATTCTAGATGGCATTGCCCTTGCTTCCAGTGAAACAGTCAGGAAGTCGGGAGTTATCTTTGATACAGATTTGTGCTTTGATTCTAATTTAAAACAAATTTCTAGGACCGCCTTCTTTCACTTAAGTAACATTTAAAAAATCAGACATGTCCTTTCTCAAAAAGATGCAGCAAAAATCAGTCCACGCCTTTGTTCCATCCAGACTTGATTATTGTAATTCCTTATTATCAGGCTCCAGCAGTAAGTTGTTAAAGACTCTGCAGCTTGTCCAAAATGCTGCAGCACGTGTCCTGACAAGAACCAGGAAAAGAGACCACGTTTCTCCTTTACTAGCTTCACTACACTCGCTTCCTGTTAAATTTAGAATAGAATTTATTATCCTCATCACCTACAAGGCCCTTAATAATATGGCACCGCACAGCTTAAATGGATAGTTCACTCAATACATTTTAATTCATTCATTATCTACTCACCACTATGCCAGTGGAGGGGTGGGTGATGTCGGCTACCGGAAGTAGCGATGCTACAGCACAGCCCGCATGTACCCTCGGGCGAGAGCTTGTGTGCAGTGTGTGCGGTTTGTGCAGTGTGTGCGGTTTGTGCAGTGTCTCGGTTTGTGAGTGCGAACGTGAATGCGGCTCCAGAGGAGGATATCAGAGGATATATAATATAAATATATATAGAATTACAGGGTCTCCAATTGATGCAATTATGAGAAAACACCAAAAAAGAAAGTAAACATATTGATAAAGTCCATTTATTACAACTTTGGTATTATGAGAATAATCTATGGAGCTGGGCTACAAAGCTGTAAGACCATTGTGATGTACTGAGTGTTCTGGCTGCTGCACGTAGTGTAATATTGTGAGCAAATAAAAACACTTCTTTGAGGACCTTTGAATTATTAGACACAGATATGTATTTCTAGTTTAGTATAAGGGAATGAAGCATCTAATCCAGGGAGATATTCCAGAGATGAAATGTTCTGGTTTGGATATTACCTTGATGTCAGTCAGACGAAAGGTCTGGATCAATATAAATGTCAAGCAAACAGAGGGATGAGATTAAAGTCTGGTGGTGCTCATTTCATCATAGCATGGAGCCGTGAGTGTTGGGAAATGTATGAACCACTTCCAAACATCCTACTACGAAAAAATCATTCCAAACTAAAAATGATTTAGTTAACATTCGCTGGTGGTTGTTAACATCTGCTGGTGGTTGTTAACATCTGCTGGCGGTTGTGAACATCTGCTGGCGGTTGTGAACATCTGCTGGTGGTTGTTAACATCTGCTGGTGGTTGTTAACATCTGCTGGTGGTTGTTAACATCTGCTGGTGGTTGTTAACATCTGCTGGCGGTTGTGAACATCTGCTGGTGGTTGTGAACATCAGCTGGTGGTTGTGAACTTATCAAACTAGTGTTTAGTGACTTTTAACGTATACAAGGGATATTCACCATCATGTCCTATGTTTTTTGAAAAAAAGGATCCAATTACATCTATTTTTAAAAGTCTTAAGTCACAGAGTTTGTTTCCAAATTACATTTGTGTTGGTTGTTGGGAGAAACCTACTTACTTTCCCCCAATTGTTTGATGACGATGCTGTGTCTTTTGTCTTTTTCCTGTGTCTCAACATAAAAAGTTAAAAATAGATCATGCATGGGCCCCTATTGCACTGTTACAATAAAGCGTCAAATGTATCCTGTACTCAAGGAATGAAAACTTCCCAAGACAATAAGTTGTTTTGATCCCTTAACATCCCACTGCATTGATATAAAAATAATACTGACACAAGACCAAAATGACTCATTGGTACTCGGTACAATCAACCCAGTGTTGTGTGGGTGCTACATCAGCCCCCACTGGGTCAATTTGTAACCCTCGTTCCAGCTGTTCTAGTAATGCACTCTGGATTACATAATAACAGCGTGTGAAATTTGCATATGTGTGTATGAATGGCTCATTCTCTAAATTATAACCAGGCCAGGATAATATCCTGTGTACACATGCAAATGCTTTGAATCACAGAATCACAGTCACTGTGCAAGCTACTATAGAGAGGTAACTATTTGAAAATGGTACAAGTAATAGATGCCAGTCTTACATAATTTGGATCTGATGTGGTGAAAAAAATAAAACTTATAGCGACACCAGATTTTATACCTTGAAATAAGAGCCTCAAATATTTTTGATGGCACAGACACTTATATTAGGGAGAGTGGCATGTGTGTCATTGCCCCGCCTGGAGCTATGTAACTTTGAGTCATAACTTTTGTTTTTCTGTTCTGCTTGCCTGACGCTGGGCTGTGGAAGCGAAGTTGTCAACTCCCTTGTTTGTCATCGGGAGCCACATAAGATAACAAAGAGCAAATCTTGCATAGAACAGCTAAAAAACTGTAAAATTCTGCAGTGTACAAATTCAATTTGGATCAAGGGTATTTGGGTAATATAAGGATGTCTTCATGTATTTTCTTCAGCATGCATCATCGCCTCTAAGGAACTACAAGGAATGTGCTGGAGGAAATCAAAATCTTCTCTTTCATGTATAAACCACACAGATTCCCCTGGAAATGTTTCTATTCTTATGTTTCATGTGGAATGCATCATGAAAGCCCTGTGAGGAGAAAGATTGGGGATCAAAAAAGTGTAAAAATGTGTTTGAGCTTTTAAAAATGATGCTCAGTAACTTTGACAGCATGTCAAAAAAAACAGCATGTATTCAACTAAATGTGTGAACATGTAAATTTATGAAAAGTCAGAAGCTTGTTTAAGATTTGTTCATCATGAAGGAACTTGGTCTTTGACACTCATTCATTCAGCGCAACTTTGAATGGAGGTCACCTAAGCTTTTTTAATAACTGAGCTCTGAAAGTCCACGTCTAATACTTGATCACATTTTTTAAAAAATGCTCCTAAAACGACAGATACTTTTGTACACATCCTGTGAGCGAAGGCATTTCACACAGCATCGGAGATTAATCATTCAAAGAGGCATAAAACATGTCGCGCGTAGAATGTGTGATATGAATATATATACATGCACCATATGAAGTGACAGTGACATATGAAGAAAAAAGAGAGGTAAAGACAGATCAAGAGATGCCACAGGGAGCTCTGATAGGGTGAATGCGTAATACCAAGCTGAATAATTCATCTAGCAAACTGACAAATCCGCCGAAGGAACCATAATGAAACTGTTTTCATGTGCATGTTCGATTTCCTCCTTTTCCTCTGAAATATTATTTTAAAAAAAACGATATTCTTGGTTGAGGTGGAAAAATTGGTAATTGGATAAAAAGATCATGGACATTCCGAAGCAAATAGACTCATCATGTTATTATGCCATCACATAAAACCACGAAACCCATTGTGTGTGAAGTGTTGAGAGCATTGAGTATGAAGTTACCAACTAAGGAAAGTCCAACTAAAGCTCATATTTGAATTAGCCCAATCAAGTGCATCAATGTTAACATTGGATTCTATTTCAGTGTAACTACCAGCAGTGCATGGTGCGTTTTTATTTGCAATATGTAGATGACTGAAGGTTGGTGTATAGTTGCCACGGTGAAGGTGCATGCACCTTCACCGTGGCAACTATACATTTTTCAACATTGAACATTTCAACATAGTTGCCTTCGAGGGAAGACCGGTCGAGCAGGTTCGCCTTAACGAGCATCTCTATAACTCATCCTGCACTGACAATCATATGGTGCTGAATTCTTGGAAAGGGATTGACACTTCACTTGGCAAAGAGGAGGCTCCTCTCCACAGTCTGGAAGAACACGACATATTTCAACTTGAAGCTAACAGTAAAACTTCCCATACACATATGCAATGTTTGGCAGTGTTTACTATTGCTGCTAAACAACCTACTTTTTTCTTGACTATTTTCTTTATATGCCCACTAGTGGTGTGGAGCATATAGCTGCTTCTATACTTGTAGTTCAAGCACCATCTACGGAGGCCCACGTCATGGTGTTTCGCTCAAGTTTAAACAAGGCTTTCAGTTCTTTTCACCATGTGGGCGATATTGTTATGGCAGAAATTCACAATATCTCAGATTTAAACCCCCTGGAGTAAGCTCTCTGTTTATTCAGAGGTAAATATGTATACGGCCTTCACCCCTTTGGTTTGAATGCTACTTAGCTGTAAGATATAACATTTAGAAAGTGTATTTATACAGCGACATTTAGACCAAATTGAAACTCCTGCCTGATAACTGAAGTAAACAATTTCCTTTTTGCAGGATTTCAGTGACAAATTAACACTCCTTTACTGGTGTGAACACTGTTCACATGTTTGACATTCTGTGACATTTTGCAAGTTACAGCTAGAAAGGAAAGCAAGTGAATGTTTGCATCTTTTTAGATCTTAGTTTCTGAAAACAAGTAGCAATTGTACTCTGAATCACCAACAATCAATGCAACAGAAAGAAAAAGTTCATCATATCACAAATCCATGTTTTTGTAGTTATTGAATCAGCAAGTTTTAAGTGCTATAAACGTCTAGACAGAATAATAGGGGATGCTTTTCACCTTGTGAGTCTGTGCGTGTGCACGTCATCAATGCAAATGTGACCCTGGAGACACCCTCTGTAGCCAGAACTACCACTGAGGCAGTTTTGAGGACTCTTACAGGTGTTTGTGTGTCTGTGGACAGGTTTGATCAAGTAAAAGTGTAGGTGTCATACTGAGTCCTCCTGTATAATGTAGTAATGACTACTGGGTTGGAAGATCAGCATGTTGATGAACTTTGCAGGTGAAGTGGTCCCTTCACAAGATGACATCTAGTTATTGCTCTGCTGGCAGATATTTGTGTGTCCCTTCTGCTTCTAATCCACAGTCATCACCTCATACATACAAGTTCCATCAGTAGCAAGTCAGTCAGTCAGCAGGAGACGTTCAGTTCTCATATTCAGAGGAAAGAAAAAGACAATAACTGGGAATTAATGATGTGAGATTCAACGGAACCAAATAAAAAAACAATCCATCAGTCACTGCTGTTTATATGCAAAAAAAACACTTCAACAGCAAACCATAAATCACTCGGTGCAGCTCCTACAGTTATGAGCTCACGCATACTGCTGAGAGTGGATTTGTTCATAAGCAAAGTTATTTCATACTGTCCCTGTGAGTGTGCATGTGTGTGTTTAGAAGCCACAGTAAATGAAAATAAGAAATAAGACAGTGGCCGAGTGGAGAAGCTTTCTCTGTAAGTGTGAGCACCAGGCAGGGGAAATACGATCAGTGCATCCTGAGAGGAGCTTATTTAGTTGTACCGCAAACGTGTGTGTGTGTGTGTGTGTGTGTGTGTGTGTGTGTGTGTAAGAGAGAGAGATTGTGTGCTTTGATTGTGGACCTTTCCAAATGCTAAGACGTCCCCTCTGACTTCAGGCGTACCGGAGAGAAGCTGCTCACATTGAGGCTGTCACACACACTCACAAACACTCTCACACACTGTGGGGACTACTAAATAAGAGTGATTTATCCTTGGCCTGTTTTACTCTCACTCACACACACACACAAACACACACACAAATTATTAAGTGTGGTTCACTGATCCCCCTGTTTTCTGTCTCAACACACACACACACACACACACACACACACACACACACACACACACACACACAAGAACTTAAGCTGTGTCTTCTTGTCCCAGTGGTGTATTGCTGTGCTGAATACATATCTGTGTTTGTTTAGAGAGGGATCAATGAGCGGTTTAGCTCTAATGCAAAGGGGTCTGGAGGGAGGAAGACTAAGATGGAAGGAAGGGTGGAGATTGAAAAGCAGAAGGGTAGAAAGGAAACTTAAAGCCTTGGCAGGACTGCGAAAGGCAGGGAGAGAGAAATAATTCCTCGCTCGCTCTTCCCGTCCCCATCTCTTCCGTCTCCCTACTTCCCTTATTCATTTGACCTTCTCCCATCCAGCCATATTTCCCTTTTATCCTCTTTAGCCCTCTCTTTCAGTTATCCACATCTTCCTTTCTTCCCTTTCTGTGCTCATACTGTCAGTTGTATTTTGTTAATTAAAAATGATTTCTGTCAACACAGCAAATCCATCCCCAAACACAACACAGCATGGTGCTAAGTGATTGCTTGCTGTCATAACCATGCCAGGAGGTTTTAAATTTGGCAGACTGCCTCTCACACACCGACTGTGCATTTTTTTGAAACAGTTAGCCTGTCGTTCCTGTCCTTGCACATGGCGTTGTTTAGGCTGGCTGTGCACCTCCCAACTTTTTGAACTTGGCGTGCACAGCTTGGCCTTTGCAGCTAGGATGAGCCAGATGCAAAAGTCTATCAACAAGTCTGTCTACAAAGGCAAATAGATTCCCAGATGGCTCCTGCAGCTGGAGATTACAGCGACTGTTGGTTTAGAGGTGGCATTCTGCGGGAAACAATGGGAAAAACCTCGGCGTCTATTGTTAAGTGAAGACGACACCGAGTCAATGTGCCGCAAGTGTGAGTATGACAGGGGAAGGTGTTGTGTTGACGTCACAGTTGGCATGGAAGTGACCAAACCAAGCATATCAGTAGGTTAGTGGATACATTGTTGGAATAGATGACTAAAATCAAAGGCTCAATATTTGAAACAGTAGGCTACAGGTATTAAACTGTTAGAGTAATATTTAAATCTAGCTTCTGCCACTCCAAGCGACTACAGTATAACTAAACATTAGTCCCAGTGCATTAAAGCAGTAATGCTGTATATAATCAAATGATTTAAATGACAACCGGTTTAAATTAATTCAAATGAACACAGTTGGATGATGGACTCTGTCAATGAAGGCGGAGCTGTGTGCATTAGATCCAGATCTGTTTTAAGGCAGAGCCGAGCTGTCACACAATGTGCCACCAGCTCGAAGGGCACCAAAGAGAAGGAGGACATATTTCTAAATGATTTCACCCTTTCCGTCTCCGCTGTTCAGCCCCGACATTGTTAAACAACATATCATTGAACACTTTGTAAGAATCACATACGAGTAACACAGTGACTCAGCTTTCACATTAACAATGTTGTCCCCAACCAGATACACTTCCAATACAATAAGTGGTGGCACCTAGGTGGTGTACAATCTGCCAGTAGATAGAAAGAAAAAGACTACATGCACTAACACTCTGAGCTGGCAGTCCGGAGTTTTGATGCAGTCGATTCCATGTCTGTTGTGGACTGTACCAAAGTACACATGACCTGTCCTCCAACCTGGCCATGGTTGTTCGATCCACACCCAGGTATAGTTAACAGTGTTCCTACTAATCAAATAAACTGGACTTACTAAGTGTACTCAGATGTAGGCCCAGGTCTCTGGTCTCTGGATGTGAAAGCCCCTTATGGATGTCCAGAGCCAGGGAAATGTCTTGATTATCCAGTGTATAGCAGCCGCACCCCCCACTACCCCCACTGTCCTCCATTAAAAGACAGAAGGCGCAGTTATGTTACATATCTTATCCATATCTTATATAATAGATTATAAATATTGTAGTATGTTCATGCATTATTATTCTACAGCATGAAAAATGACTGTAGCTGTAAGACAACATAACCAGTGGCTGTCTGGCCCTGAGGCTCCAAAAGGTGCAGCCTCAGGGTCAACACTGGCCTGGTTTCCATCATTAGGATCTGCTGAAAAACAGAAGGACATTGGAGTTAGTTTCTAAAAGGTTCAGTGTGTAAATTGTAGGTGAAAGGGATTTGAATATAAAATACTCCCGGTGATGTTTAAAGTAGTGTGTAATCATCTAATTTGTACAAATTGTTGTTTTCATTTCCCTAGAATGGGCCCTTTTATATTTAAATTCTTTATATTTACATCAGGAGCGGCTCGTCGCTGAGGAGGCTGCCGTGTTCTTTTACAGTAGCCCAAACTGGACAAACTAAACAC